>NC_073701.1:4444217-5098384 GCF_023634085.1 Falco cherrug
CTGCTTTGGTCAATGTATTTAATATTTGTAATGGCAACTCAAAATCCCTCCTCCGTGACTACCAAGATGCAATCGGGTCCAAGCAGCCGGCTGAAGACGCAGGTTTAACAGGACGTAAACACGTGCTTTTTACCCTTTAAAGCAGAGAAACATTATTTTAACCAGAGGGCAGTTATAGTTTGCTAAATTCAGCTACAAAAAGGAAATGCAATCACCTTCAATGTGCTTGTTTGTTAGTAATGGGCCAAACTGTCACATCTGTCACACCATTGCCGTGATTTTGCACTTCTTGGATAAGGGCTTGGTGAGCTTTTAGGATGCAGCAATAGGAGAGAGGTGGTTTTTTTCTCTCCTGTCAATAATTCCCCATGTGGCAATCAATTTGATCTTGCTGAGGGCCAGGACCTATCTTTCAGAGATTTCACATTATGATGAAAAGAAGTGAAAAATGTTTTTTCTCCATTATACTGTGAGGATGGCATCCTTATCTCATACCCATTCCCCATACCTGCTGCAGAATCAGAGTGCGTAAGACCACACTGATCCCAGCCACATGGCTCTGCTGTGATGCTGGGCTTGCCTGGAGGGAGGACAGAGAGCTGCTGGCTGGGGAAATATGAGGCAAAACACAGAAATACAACTTGCCTTTACACTGTCCCATTTTGAAACAGAGTTGGCCCTGGGGTGGGCTGGGAGGGGAGAGCAGCTGGAGAGTCAGGATCGTGCGTTAGACTAGTATCATGATGCTGTACTGAGACTGTACCCGGCATTTTTGGTAAACTCTGGCGTGTCTCTCGAGTGGACGTGCTGGTGGGCTGCGAGCATACCTCCTGCCACCGCTGCACACACAGCCTGCAGAGGAGCCCAAGCAGGCTGCAGTGCCAAGACATCCCACCTCACAGGCTGTCCTCTAGCTGACCACGCGGCTCCCTCGCTGACCCCACACATCTTCCAGAGGTGTGGGAAAGTCTGTCAAGATCGTGCATATCCTATTCTGGTGGTGCTACTAACGCTGAGGCCGAAGCAGTGCGATCATCTGACAACAACCTGACTTGTTTCAACTCAGCTTTTACTTCCAACACGGGCATCCCGCACAGGCAGCATACGTGCGGAGGGGTAAGGGCCTTTGGAGGAACCCCAGAGAGATGTGGGCTGATGTTCACCGCACAGTGACTGTATAACTAGAGGTGGGCACCAGCGTGGCAAAGAGAATTTATACTCTATGTCAGCTAGATACAATATCCTTCAAAATATATTGTCTGTTTCTTGAGCAGGGGTTAGCGTGTGTCATAAAATTTTTGGCTACACATAAGGAAAATAAGTATTAAAAGATTTAGGTATAAATTCTGGCAGGATCATATAAATCCGTCTGCTTCTGACAGGTAGGCTCCACTGTGTTTGGGGAAGAGGGGTCTGTGGGATGATCCTTAACAGACCTTTCTCTGTACCGTGAGCATATTAAAAGTGGTGACTCCAGCGGTGACCTGCTCCCCAGGCTGGGGGGGTCTGACCTACTGCCTGCCCGCTCTGCTCCACCCCAGAGGTGACAGCATCTGGTGATCACACGACCTTGCAGGCTGGGCAGACAGTGTCATTCTCAGATGAAATCTCCTTCCCAGGAACGTGTGGCAGCTTTGGAAAGCCAGGGAAGCTCCCGCCTGGCTGCAGGCACTGCTTCTGCTCCTTGAGTCCAAGTGGGAAAGACCCTGCCAGTTTTGTCTGCTTTTGAGCACTCCTCTTTGGCTATTGTTGCTCATATTTTCCTTACAAATCTATTAGCTTTACTGGGTCCATTAAATGGCTATTAGGCTGCCCATTAGCAGATGCTGCTCATGGTTTCACACAGAGGTCTCAGCATGGGCTCCTTCTTTGTAAAAGGCAAAGAGAGAGAAGTGGGGTTAGGGAGCCTGGACCAGGACTGCAGTGTGGGAGAAAAAGGGGAAGGAGAAAAGCCACTGCCACTAACAACTGCCCTTCCCACAACAGGGAGAGGGCTCTTGCGGGGTATGTGTGCGGGGTAAGGTAATTGGAAATAAGGCTGAACTAAACTGGGTAAATCCTGCGTCAGGGCTGGTTGCTCACACAGCAGCGGAAGGACCAGAGTCCCCCACCTAACAGCTGCCATCAGGTTCTCCGCATCACTTTGGCACCAACAGCACCTCAGAAATGCAACTGAAAAAAAAAAAAAAAAAAAAGTAAACCAGAATAACCGTTTGCATTATTGGAAGCTCCTGGAGAAAGCAAGAGAAGCGTCTAAAAGCTGGTACTCCAGATCGCAGGCTCTACCCCCCTGCCAGGCAAGGGGCTCGACAGCTGCAGTGCCATGCTGGGCTCTTTGCAGCACTGGGACCAGTCCAAGCACGGCCCAGCCCAGGCTGGTGTCAGAACAGCTTTCATTATGAGCCCAAATCATGCAATTACCCCAGCCTCCATCCGCTCTTTCACATTTCAGATCACCTGGATTCAGCTGGGTCCTCCCTGCAGGCGTCCTGGGAGGCAGAGCAAGCCCTCCTTCCTTACAGCCCAGCGGCAAGGCAGGGCCCTCCATTGCCCAGGGGTGGAGATGCAGGCTCGGGTGGGCTTCTGAGGGTGCAGCAGCAGTGTCCGCAAGGGGGGAAGTAACAATGATGCTTCAAAAAAAGGCAGAAATGGGGTTGTAAAAGCAGTAGTGCTGCACAGATACTCATGTATGACTGAGAAAATACTGAGTGGATTTATATCACGAAGCTCTGCCAATACCCCTGATTCTACCCTGCAGTGTCCTCTCCGATTCCAGTTCTTCTTGTCTTTCCCTAATATGCATATGTGCGCGCACACACACACACAGAGTTTTGCCAAAGCACCCTCTGTCCTGACCCTCTTCTCTGGCAGCTATAGCGGTTCTGGGTATCCCCGAAGTCTGAGCAGAGTGAGGCAATCATGCTGAATTGTGTTTAGTGGAGCCAGGTTATTGTGATGCTGAAAAATGAGGACAAGATTGAGGCCATCAAGCTCATTTTTATTGTTCGTTGGAACTCCAGATGTGAAAGCTAATGGATTTGGATTGGTTGCTAGCAGCAAAGCCTCATCAAAGATCTTTTTTTTTTTTTTTTTTCCTAAGGGCATTCAGTGCAATTCACTGATTGATTGGAGGCTTCAGACAGTTTGAATGTGGATCTGTGTTTGGGCTGGATCAGGCGTTCAAGAGGAAATCCAGCCTGCTGCCTTCAGGCTTGCACAGGAACACTGCAGCCTCAGCTCTTAGCAGGCTGGGAAGCTCTTGATGGAGAGACTTTCACAGAATTGCTTTGTTACCTTGCTGGGTTTGGGCAATGGGGGGGGAGAGGGAGACAGCCGAATCTCAGGACTCGCCTGAAGGGCTTTCCCAACAGAAGCTCGTCTTCTGAGGCAAAGGTAAAAAAATGGTCTTATGCAGGGGGATGGCACGGGCTTTGAGGGGAGGAGTACAGAAAGATGCAGGGAACTGTCTCCTGCTGGGAAGGTGGAGGTGGCACTGAGGAGGAGATGCTGAGGGCTCTGCGGAGGAAACATAAAGGTTTAGGCAGGTCAGATGGGCCAGAGAACAGTGTTAAGACAGGTTCTGTATGTGAGATGACAATGGTTTGCAGGGGCCACAAAAGATCTGTGACTCAGGCAAAACATATGCTACGAGAGTTTCTGATTATAGTTTTACAACTTTTACTAAAAATCCTTCACTCTCCATCAGGAAGCCAGATGAGTTACAGATCTGCCTGTGCCTGTCGGGTGCCTGCTGCTGCCATGCCAGCTTGTCTTCTGTTGGCATTCATGTGGGTAGTTTGCTTCTTTGTCTGCAGCACAAGTAGTTAATCACATGGAGAACCTAATTAGGTGGTAACGAACCCAGGTGTCTTACTTCTCTCAGTGTAATAGGACATCTGCCACTGCTCCAAGAGCACTTTACAATGACTGACTAACAATGGCTGTAATGTATGGTCATGAAGAGAGAACAGCTTCCTTCAGTGCCTCCGCTAGGACGGGGTTAGCTGGGAAAGCCTGAATTCCCAGTCCCCTCACCCTGTGCAGAGAACTGCAGGTGCCTGGCTGCCAGGCAAGGGGGGCCCGATCCTGAACGGTGCGGGTGAGAGAGACGCGAGGAGCCACGGGGGAGCACAGGGTCTCTCACGGGACAGGACAAGACTGATGAGCACTGGCTGAGCACAAACTTAACTTGTCAAAATGCTTTGGACAAATGTGTTCCATCAGAGTGAACTTAGGCCAGCTCAGTAGTTCTGACATGGCTGCAGAGCCTTTGATCCAGTCCTGGCAGCCCCAGGATCAGATTCACTGCCTAGTCCGACCGTAAGCTACGACTCCCAGGGGCACAAAATGGTTTGTTTTTTTCTGCCTGGCACCCAGGTGGGCTGCTGTGGCTGCCACCAGATTCTGGCCTGCTGCTTGCATAGGGCTGCTGGATGCTGTCTGGTCCCGTGTTGTGGCCAAATCTTGCTATATGTACTGTATTCTCAGCAAGATTGAGCAAATCATTCACAGCTAATAATCTGGCAGATGCATTTCACTTCTCCCTCTGTCTGAGGAAGGAGATTATAATTTTCTCAAAGCAGTGCCTTCAGCTTTTATCTGCAAATGCATTAGTTCTCCAGCCTGCTGTTTAAATCGAGCTGTGTCACCGTGTTGTGGCTGGGTGACAGTCACATTAGCTCGCCTCCGCTCTGACCTTCCATCTCCCTCCCCACTCAAGTGGAGGAGCTCAAGTCTGGCTTCCAGGGTAAGTGCTCACAGGAAGAAAATCAACAGTTCCATTTTGCATTTATTTTTCCCTGCATTAAGGTCCCTCCGTACCCCCAGGGCAGTTCTGGGAGCTGAACCTTCCCTTGTGTGGCCACAAGAAGCCCCGTGTCCTCCCCCAGCAAAAAGCCCAAGCTAGCGGGTGAGAAGGAGACATCGATTCTAATTGTGCGGTGTTACACCATGACAAGGTGTAGGATGTTTCTTCCTGACCCAAGCTGCTGATTGGCAAACGCCCTGAAGCATGAGGATTAACATCTACCAACATCTCTCTTAACCAGCGTAATTGAGAAAGCTGTTCCTATTCGTACTACTGTCTACTTCCTTCTTTTTTGGAATGTGCTGAACCATATCACTCTAACCGAACAGGATACAAATCCGTTTAGCAAATCCATAGCTCCTTCCCTAACCACATGCAAATACTTTCTCCTTATCTTGCTGACAAAAGTGCTGTGGAAGGAGAAGTACAATGGGGTGTACTCGGTATGTGTACCTCCCCCAGGCAAGGAAGGAATTTTGCAACATGCTTCAATGAGATGTTTGAAATCCCTCTTGTTTAAATTGTCCCAAATTTGTTGGTGCTTAATCAAAGTTAAGCCACATTCTAGGCTTTTCTCCTTCCTTTTCAGCAACTAAGGAAATTTCATGCTCATGAAGCTCAGTGACTAATAGCAGTTAATAGCGTAGCAGCAGATGGCATACGAGCTCTGTTAGCTTCTATGTTGGCTGCGCCAGTGCCCCCCACAAAGCAGTCCTGCTGTTTCCATCCAGAGCCCCACACCCAGCTCTTCCAGTGCCCCCTCCCGCCTCGCAGCCCCACAGTATCTCCCCATCCAGAGCTCCCCATGCCAACGCTGCCGGTGCCCGCTCGGGTCCCCCAGCCCCTGCAGCTCTCCCAACCCCGGGGGTCCCCAGACCAGCTCTGCCAGTGCCCCCCTCCTGCCCTGCAGCACCCCTTGCTAATCTCCCTTTGTTTTCCTTAGCTCGCTCACTACTTGCCAAGACACCTCCGTTGTGTACATTGTGATTATACTGAAGATACCGGCAAAGGCCCCTCATCAGCTATTCTGGCTTTGTGACTACAGAACCAGCAAATGATAAGGTCTCTCCTATTTCATAAACATGAATGTCACGGGTCTTACTCTGCAGCTCTTCTGAACTCCGCACTTACTTTGAAACCAATGGGAGCTCTGCACACAAAGCAGCTCCCGAATAATCAGGGTCTGTCAGCTCTATAATGTCACAAAATATTCCATGTGTGCAAATATTTGGATTATTATTTATTGGGTGTCAACAAAGTGCAAATATCAACCTGCCCCAGAGATACATTATAACTTTCCAGGGTGGGAGGATGGGGGAGAGCACTGCATGCTCATAAAATAGCCACGCGCCTGATACCAGTGCTGAACGCTTGTGATAATACCCGCCGCTTTTCAAGTCCCTGCCATTAAAGGATTTAAAACCGTTCATGAATTAAGGCTGACATTTTCATTGAGAGGTAGCAGGTGGGTGGAGGCAGTACATCTCTAATTTGAGGTGCTCTGGATCTGATTTCCAGAAAAGTTGCTCTCCATAGTTTCTGTTCGCAATTGGAAACCTTGGGCAAAAATAAGAAGATAATTCACCAAGCCACTTCCTTGAGACCTGCAGGGGCTTGTGCCCCACCCAGTTTGCTGTTCCTCCTGTCTCTTTTGTTGACCTGTGCTGTTTAACCACACCTTTCCAGAAGGTTATAAAAAGGCACCGAAGTTTGGGCTGTGTATTGCTTGATGGACTTGGATGCTGAAGCCACCTGAAGCTGTTGGTTCTGCTTCCTACAATAGTATTTGCCTCATGAGCTTTCTAAGCATTACTGGTCCTGTCTCTGAGTTTGAACACTCATGACATTGCGAGAGAAGGTGATTTACAAGTCAGTGACAGATGCAGTTGGGCAACTCAGTTGTCTTGGCTCACAGACTCGGACTCCCATCCCAGAGCCTTCTTTCATGGCAGGTGACGCTTGTTGATCCATGAGACTAGTTTTTTCACTTCTTATTCTTGATGTGAGGCAATGAGATGTGAATATGAAAGCGAATACCAGCTATGCTGAGAAGAACTTGACCTTTCTGTTCTTATCAGTTGCAAGTTGATTTTGAGATTGCTCTCTCTCTTTCTTTTTTTAAACTTCTGGCACTTTCTGTATCCAGAAGGATATATTTTATTAGAAAGATTAGTGTCTTGGACGCTTTGTGGCACCCTCCGGCCAACAACAAAGCACACCACAAATTAAAAATGGAGAGGACACCCCCGGGGAACAAAGAAATGGAACCAGTGGGATTTTTTTTTAACTTCTTCAGGGTCTGTATGCTTTTTCAATGTCTGGACTGTTAGCAGTTCTTATAGCTCTATGTCTTCAGGCCCTGCTGTCTGTCATGTGTAATGCACATCATACACTGCTGGTGAGCAAACAGCTTCGGTTAATATTGGAAGCTCCCACAGACTTTTTTTCTAAACTTATAGCATCACAAGACTCAGAACTACTCAGCTGAATGTCCAGGCATTTCAGAGGTGAGAGGAAGACCTCTAATGTACTCACCCTGGAAGGTCAGAGATACAACAACTTGCAGCTGTTATGTAGAGTTTATGCAGCAGAGCTCGTGTGCGCTCCTTACCTGTTTCAGTGCAAAGTCAGGCGGCTTAAACAAAGCTTCTTCTGTGCACGATTTGGAGCAGGGAACACCAATGACCAGTTCCCATGTCCCAGCTGAGGGGACTCTATCCTCTACTAAAAAGTAGTAACAGAGCTAAATCTGGGAACTTGAACCACTCTGCTAGATTTCATAGTGGATATTTGTACCTCCAGTACCACCTTATGTCCTCTTCACATCAGGCCAAAACTAAACCCATCGCTGTCAACTTCATGGTGCAGGGCAATGAAAAAATGGAATTAATGGAGGGAAAAAAGGAAAGCTTGCCATAGCCTCCTGCATGTCCTTCAGGTTGATGGCCCAGTGAGTAAAGAGGTGAAAAATAATTCAGTGCAGCTTGGAGTTTGCCCAGACAGACAGACAGACAGAAGACCCGAGTAGATAATTGCACTGGGAGTTACCAGAAGAAGAGATTTCCATGACTGGCTTTACTACCTCTCGCATCATGAGTCATGGTAAGTTTCCCCCTATCCCATCTTGTCTCATGGAGACGGAAAAAGGATTTTCACTGTGCGTAAAATGTGCAGCATGACAAGTTTTGGATTTCAGTGGCGACTGAAAGGTAGTGCTATTATGTAAGCAGTCATAATAATAATAATTAGTATTATTATTCTGAGAGAAGAATAATTTTTTCTCAGCAGGAGGCAAGTCAACCAAGCTAAATTCAGTCTCTCCTGAGAGATTCCAGGAAATTGCCTCAAATTCCTTCACTCTTGCTTCCGTTTTTATATTGAACACTGCTCAGGAAGTTCCCGATTGTAGCCGTGCCTGTATTTTTAACCCTTAGACTTAGAGGATGGCACACCATATTCAGGGACAGGGCAAAGCCGTCTTGCCTTCCTATGTTATTTCACTGCCTGCCCTCCCTCTGGCCACACTCTCCAGCTGCTCCATCCCTTTCTTTACACCTCCTGTGCCCTGTTGTTGCTGGTAGATGGACCCCTCTTTCTGTCCAAGCTTTCGCAATGATTGTTTTTATAGCTTGAAGGACTGTAGCATTGCAGGTCTATTTATTAGTGAAACACCCACGTGGCCCTGCCTATAAGCTCTGCTGGGAATGTTTCGCTGTGAAATCTGCTCCTTGCTCTTGTAGGCAACCTGGCTGCCTTCTCCTCGAGGCTGCAGTGGGAAGGCATCAGAGATCTGGAGCAAGTCTTCATTGCACCTCGGCTACAGCCAGCCTCAAAGCTGAGAATGAAATGGACACAAGGGGAAATGAAAAATGGGGCTTAGGGAAGCATGTGTCTGTACGTGTACAATGCTCTTTGGAAGCTGGTACCATCTCTACAAACTTTAAAGCTGTTATCCCCTGGGAATGTCACTGGGTACATTGTTGTGACTTGATCCAGGTATTTGAGGAAGCCATGAAAGAGAATGATGCCATTATTTTTGAGCCAAAACTAATCTATCAATAAAACAGAGATTGTTGAGGAAACTTCTTTTCAAGGAGCAACGATGATCATTCCTTTAGGTACAACTAAGGAACTGAAATAGAACAATTTGAAACATGACATCTTAAAATAAAATAAAATATCTTTAAACAGAAAAAAAAACCCCAACAAACCAAACAACCCCAGATAAATAAGCCAGTAGCCAGTACCAGGCTTTTCCAGGAAGCATATGAAAAACAAGGCAGTATAGAGAAATTATTTCTTTGGGATTTGCTTCTAGCCTCCAGGGGTCGACAATTTATGGGCTACCTGCATCAGACATTGTTCAGCCCGCTGAACGGATACTCCATATTGTTTAGCTCTACTTGAAGAGTTTGTCTAATCCCTTTTATGGTGGCTTTTCTACCCAACACAGGATAAGATCCTTCCTCTACAGCATCACACTTTTCAATTTATTTGTTGTGGCTAGTTGACAGATCCTGGGTGTCTCAAGAGCCTTGGGAAACAGACAAAACCAGAATGTATTGTTTTTCTCCAATGAAATGTAAACTTGATTAGCATTCTGAAAATCCAAGTTGGGGATTTTTTTATTATCCCCAGCCTCTGTTACATGTGCCAGACACCTCTGGGGATGTTGCTGGACAGCACTCTATTCTTTCACTGGGCTATTGACTACATGCCAAATAAGATTTCTCTCCAATCGAACACTTCTGAAGATTTAGTCACTGTCTCTATCACAATTGGTGGTGTCTAGTAAAACAACTCAGTTCATTTGCTACACCTTGCCTGGGTCACTGGGGAAGTCAACTTCGTGGGACTATTAACACCCCATAAAAGTACTTTCTTGGCTTTAAAGCACTCTGCACTGAAGCGTCAGCAGCACCACAGTGTTGGGCTGCCTGAAGGCTGCTGTTGTGAGCATAGCGTACTGCTGACCCTTCACAAAACAAAAAGAGACAGTGCCTAAGCAGCAAAGCTGCAGGGCAGTACTGGGAATCTGTTGTGGAGGCATGAGGAGCACAGTTCCCACGGCCCTGACAAACCACAGACTCACAAGCTACACCTGCACTTGGAGAGAGTAACATGCTAAGCTCATCACCTCCTAAATTTTATGTCCTAATTTGTCAAGTTTTATGACAACAAAGATGATTATTTGCATAATAACGTGGCCTGTAGAAATGAAGTCATTCTCTACTGTAGGATGATACTCTTCCTACATGCTTTTCAATACGAATTTGGCTTTGTTTCTCCAGCACAGGTTGGGTTTGGGCTGCAAATAATGTAACTTGTTTGAGTGCAGTGGAGCTTTGCTGAATTAAGTGACGTGGGCATCAGTTCCCAAGGCCATGAGAACATGCACTGGTCTACCTGAAAGTTGGAGGTTACTGTGCCTCCGCAGACATCTGACACCTGCATGGTTAGCTCTGCTTTTTACCAAACTGGTTTTGGTGCCAGCAGCCATGGTACAGCATAGCTTTCAGCGCTGCCATCTAAACACCTGGGTATTTGTGGGGCTGCTTGGCTCCCAGTGAGCTCCGTGTTGCACCAGCTTCGTTGTTTGTTGAAAGCTCATGTGGATGTGTCTGTATGTGCTGTTATTACACCTTCAATGATGCAATAATGAAGAAATCACACCTGCAAGGGATTGTAGTTAAACCAGCTACTGTGGGTGGGGATTTTTCCATCTTTTCATACCTGGTGTGGGCTAGCTATGTGAATTAGCCAAAGGCCAAATCACCATTTCTGTGCAAGCTGGGCTCTAAGCTGCAAGGTTGGGAAAGTGTATAGATCGTAATGACCAGTGAACCAATTGTATTTTGCTGAAGCATGTAACGTTCATAGAGGTGGGAACCATCACTGCTGTGTTTGGTCTAATAGTATCACTCATGAAGGTGGGAGCCATGTTCCTTTGATTCTTTCCAAACTCAGAAATTGAAACGGTATGTTTCTGAGTGCGACAGGAAGCCTTTATTGGTACAGCTTGGAAGTCACCCTGTGTTGGACACTTCTGCTGGGTTCTAGGAGATGCTGCTTCTGTGGACGCTGATGGTGGTGGGAGGGGGATCTTTTTTTCATTTCTGTTCTGACTACTGGAAGACTGCTGAGATGTCAGCTCAAGAGCCTTCACCTGACCTGTGTTACCTGATGAGTTCCAGCAGCAGAATAATGGACCCAGAAGGTGTAGGAAAGGCAGAGGAGAGAGAGCACAGGCATTTTAGGCTCCCTGTTTCAGCTTTTCATCAGTACTTCCTCCATTTGCATCATTCGCACCGCAAAAGCATGCAAGGTGGTTAGGAGTTGTTTCTTGCTATGTGCTAGTTAACACACGGTACTTACTTTTTCCATAGTCTAATATAAACAATACATGAACGTGTGCTCCTGTGTCAAATATTTGCTGTCAGTTGCACTTACATGACCAGCTGTGATTGAGTCCTGTCTATGCTACAGTTGGCAATCTTGCTCCTTTAATGCGTGCCAACAAACGCTGGTGAAAATAGCCTCCACAATCTGAAAGCTGCTGCACAACCAAAGGCAACCGTCCTCTCCTTGTCCCATTGACAAGGACAAAAAATAGCAAATTTTTATTACAAGTGATTCACTGGGATAGATTCTCCAACAGTAGAGACTCCCTGGAGGGAGGGAGTGGTCTCCACCACTGGTGTTCTCTTAACATAGTTAGACAAGTATGATTAGAACAGTTAGGGCATCGGAAAGGACTATGATCTTGTGACATCCCTTTCAGCTTCATTATCCATGGCTTTGTACCTACGTGTACCTACATGACTATGTAGCGCTTCATCCCACTTCTCTGTTTATTCCTATTCTTTTTTCTTTTCTTTTTTTTTTTCTTCCTTCTATTGCTTCGTCTCTGTTCAGCCTGAGTCTGGCCAGCCCTGAAAATGGAGTTATTTCCTGGGCTGAAGCCACGTTAGCAGCAAACTGTCCTTGTAATCAGAGAGAGCCAGTGGGAAGGAGCAAGAGCGAGGAAGCCAGATGTTGTCTCAAGCCAGTGGCATGAGCCAATATCCACTGGCGGAGAGCGTGAGCTGTCCATGTGTCCTGCCTGCAGCATCAGGCAGAAGCTTCTGTTGTCTTCCACCCCCTTGGGCATGCTCGCCACGGCTGTCAGAAATCCAGTACAAATCTTAACACATGCCATGGTACAGCGGCTGTTCCAGACCAAACTGCCTCTTCTGTCCCCCTCCCGTGGCTGTTTTGGGGGTGCGTTCTCAGCTCCACTCTACACCAGCTGTGGGTTTTTCTCTCAAGGGCAGTTACCAATAAACCTGGAAGGCTGGTGCTTTTTCTGCTGGGGGAGATGAAAATGGACTCAGCACATGGAAACCAGCTGGTTTGAGCGCAGAATTGGCCCAGAGAGCTCTGGCTGAAAAGAGGCAGCAGCATGGAGAGAAAGTGGTGGGAGGGAGCAGAAGAGGGAAGGAGAACTGGAGAGGGGAGATAGTCGTGTACATAGAAGAGTAAGGAATGAGCATCAGCTCCATCTCCTTTTTCTGAGCGATTTTGACAGCGAGGTGCCGTGGCCTTCAGTGACCTCAGCTCTTATCGTCCTGAGGTTGATGTGACCTTCCTACTCCCTGGTTTAAAACAGGGTTTTTTGTTCTATCAGTAGCCCATTCCTTCTCCCCACCCCCAGCTCATTTTTCCTCTTACAGCATGTTAATGAGCAAAGTGCTTATGCAAATGAGAGGCAGAAACAATTGCTTTGAATAAGGAAGGAAATTGTCAGGGTAGAGACGGAATCCAACTTCAGTCTGATGAGTGTCTCTCTACTTTGGCTCTCGTGATGGCCCCATTGCTTTACACTACACCTGAAACCGGAACAATATTTTTTTATTTATGTGCCTTAATATTAACACTAATATCTAACTTTTCCGTAATACTTTTATACCACTTCATGTGCCTATAGAATTATATAAGCATTAGCACCAATTTCCATTTTCTTGCTATACAAAGATAACCCAAAGGGGAGAAGGATTTCATCTCTCCCTAGCTTGCTATCTTTATGCAAATTTTGTGTCCATTTCTAATTGTTCATTTAGAAAAGTGATTTTATGCTGTTTTATCAGCCACCCTTAGTATGGATGCAGTCACACTAACGTAAAAGTGCTGGAAAGCTGTGTAGCTTAGTCAAACTGGACTATTGCTTGAATGCAAATAGAAATGAGCCTGCCTTAAGGGGCTGTTCTGTTTTTTCCAGCATTAAAGCCATGTATGCACTACTGTGAGCAAATATTCAGAAATGTCAGGTGTTCTGGCTAGTATTGCTCCATTTCAGGAGAGAAAAACCTTGAGGATGTTTACCGTAAGCATTGCAGGATACAGATGTGAATTCTTTAAGAAAGGTTTCCCTGTCACCAAGACGATGTTAACTAGCACCTGAAATTAAATGTGATTTTGTCGTACTTGTTTAGGAAAAAGGGCGGGTCAAGAAACTAAGATGTTTGTATGAAGTGAGAAGAACTAGCAGGGTAGTGTTTAGGTAAATCAAGGTCCATATGTTTTCATTTGACTCCAGGAGTTAGCCATATAGCTCACAGCATGGATACAGGGACATTTCTTTCTTTCAGCAGTAGGGTCTCTCAAGGACCTCCTGGCTATGTGGAGGACAGAAACAGGCTGAAGCTGGGGGGTAAGAACTGGCTTTACTTCAGGTCAAGAGAAATGTCTGTGTCATGAAGGCTGTAGTCTGGAGACCAAACTTATGGAAACTTCTTCAGCACTTTCCCATCCAATATCTCGACAGCAAAATCTGGGGCAAACCAATGCATCTTTTATATGAGGGCTTGTGAAAAAAAATTAATGTCTGCCATGTAGCTCCTGTCCTCCCTGTCCTATAGCATTCAACACAGAGCTATACCTATAGATGGGTATAAAAGGGCAGAAGTAATGACTTGGGGTTCATTCAGAGTCTCACCCCTGCCCAAAAATTCGTTCTTTATTGCTGTCATTTGAATTTTGCTTTATTGTCTCATATAAAAATGTAATTCATCCACTTCTTCAGCTTTCCAGGGCAGATGAGACCTGAATGTCTAATGTAAACCTTAGTTCTGTGAAATGAAGAAGCTTAGTCTCCTGCAGATTTGTGTCTCAAGACTGAGCCCCTGTGTAGGTCTTCCAGTGTTTGCTAAGTGGCAAGCACACACCACAGCTGTTCTGTCCATAAAGACATTAAAAGACCCTTCTTTACCTGTCTGCCTTTTTGCACAAAATAGTTCAGAGCTCAATATCTTTGAAACTTGTGCTCCTCAGCCAGACTGGGTTGAATATGGCCAGTTGGCTCAATGGTTACTGGGAGAGACTTACAGATAGCAGATAGAATAATCCAAAGAAAATCAGGATAAGATTCAGCAGAAATAGATGCTGTTTGCAGATGAACAGGATCATTTTTCATCAGTCACCTCTTCTGGTGGGGAGTGCCTTAGGGTATTTGGGATGGCAGCACAGTGAGAGGTTGTGCTGGTAGGACACACAGGAGTGCAGGCGTTACTCTGCAGGTTTGCCTTGCAGTCCTCATTGCCCAGGAGAATGTAGCCTCACACATGAAGTAGGTGTTCACCAGTGGGTGATGCACACTGGATCTTGCTTGGAATTTAGGGCTTGTTTGTTTAATTAATGTATGGGAGCACTAGTTTTAGGGCTAAGCTGTTTCATTCTGTTGCTTCCTACCTGGCCATGGACACTTGGTTTTTGTTGCCTGTTCACCTCTGTGTTGTCCAGCTGATTTTACGTGTCTCCAGGGGCAGCTACAATTATAAACATTTTCCTTTGGCTAGCTTAATGAGGTTGTTGAAAAGGGTTGGTAAAGCTTCCGATAAGCCTCTTGATTTTTATTTTTATTTTCCAGGCCTTATGTGAATCATCCCTTTTGAATTCAGCCACCAGCACCTGGAAAGAGGCCACCAGCACTTGGGGGTTGACAACATTATTAATGCAAGTCATTATTTGTGCGAACACGTTCCTGGCTCATATGAAGCATGTGGATTCCCGCTGTTTCAAAGGAGATGGAAATACCTGCTGTATGCAGATAACCCACCCCCCTCCGCCCTTTCCTAACCATCACTGCCCACCCCTCGGACCTGGCCCTCTCCAGCATCCCTTTGGATGAGCAATGTGTATCTGCTTTGGGCCCCTTTGTGAAACTCCTGAAGGTTTTACAGCGGTGTCAGACTAACAATGTGTAGCATAATTTAGAGAGGAATGGGAAATTATTCATTCAGGTTGAATCACAATAAGAATTTCTCAGGTTTGAGGGGGTGGGAAGCAGGGGTGAAACAATAACACAAAAAAACCCAAACCCAAAATAAAGAGAAAAATACCCTGATTCAGCTTGAAGCTCTTTTTTTTTCATCTGCTTACAGTTATTTGGTGCTTCTAAATTTTTCTCTTTTTTAACAGTGTGAAGGTGTCTATATCTGTATAGGCCCATTTTTAAAAGAACCAAAGGAATTAGTGAAAGTAAAAATAATTACAGGCGGGGATGAAAGCGGGCTGAATGCAGTCCAGGTTTCCCGAAGCAGAGCCATTGCAAACTAACCAGGTACTTTCCTTGGGGAGGAGAATGAACTTTCTAGAGAGAAAAAAAACCTGTGTCACATCTCATTTATTTTGGACTTCAGGAAGGTGATACCACATGGGAAATTACTACTGAGGGCTGGAGAAGACAGGGATTAGGAATAAAATTGCAAAGAAGGAGCGTGCTGATGAAATTAGCTGATGAAACAAAACTGAGGGACTTTCAAGACAAAAGAGATATCGTGAAGGAAGCATTGGGTGACCTTGAGGATAATAGAAACAAGATGAAATTAGATAGCACAGAGTGAAAGGTTACATTCCTGGGATTAACATGAGAATTTCTGCTATGTGCCAGAATAAATAAATTCATAAATTGGAAATGACAGAAGGGGGGGAAAGGACCAAGATATTAGACATCCTGTGATCAGCTAGTACGACCGTGAGCCACCTCTGGGATGCAGGTGAGAAACAAGCAAATACAATTTTAGGATGAGAAGGATTTCTGAGACAGACAGGGAAATTTTAATGTCATTGTACAAGGCTTTGCTGAGGTGTTATCTGGAACATTGTCTTCAGTACCAGTCAGTCACGTGGCTAGCTGGGCTCCAGCAGGAATGGGTGATGAAGAAGGCTGTGGGGGTGTCCAGGCAAATGGAGAGCCTGTCATATGTGAGGAGACTACAAAAGTGCTCCACTTGTCTAACAAAACAAAGGCTGAGAAGGGATATGATTATTCTCTATAAACATGTTAAGGGGATATACATCAAGGCGGGAGAAGAGCTATTTAAGCTAAAAGACAATGTTGGCACAAGAGCAAATGAGAATGAACTGGCCATGAATAAAAATAGCCAGAAAATAAGAGGAGATGACTCACCACCAGAGGAACGGGGCTCTAGAGCAGCCTAGACAACTGGTATGGATGCGACATACATTTGCAAAGGTGGAAGGAGGCATGAGGAGTGCCTATGCTCCCTGTTAGTGATGGGCGACCACTCCCACAGCTTGAGGCGGTGCTTGAGACTTCTTGTGCTTAGACAGCTTGAGACTTCTCCCTCCTTCTGCCCCCACCATGTTACGATTAGGGCTTGACTTATCTTGCTGCAGTGGAGGCAAATGCTCTAACTGCATTTGGGATGGTGTTTGATCAGTTGAGAAAGATGTTTATCTTTCATGGTGCCTGCAGTGGGAGAGGAGTGGCTTCTGTACTTCTGTAGCATGACGTTCTGAAGTCTTTTCCATCTCCAGGATGGAAATTAATCCATGTTTCTCTTTTAGTACTACACTGCAACTTCGTTACAGCAAATGTGAAGTTGCATGAGAAAAGTAACTGTTTTGGAAGGGATGTATTTACTTCTATGCTTCCTCATTTTCCCCCTGTTTACCCCTGAGCTGGATTTAATCTTTTTTGTTTGTTTGTTTTTTGGACAATGGGGAGAACAACTCTTCCACTTAACAGATTTCTTGAGAGAGCTGTAGCTTCTTCATGGGGAAAGGAGGGTTGGGAGACAGGGGTGGTAAGAAAAAGGGCGGGTGAATTGTTCCTTCTTATCTGCTGCTGACTCACTGGTCCCTGTGTTGTGCTTGTGACATGGCTGAATCACCAGGGGAATCTATGCCGGGCTCCTCTGACCTCATTTAGGCTAACTCAAATTAGGAAGAGAAGCAGAAAGAGAACAGGAAGACTGAGAGGAATTCAACTGTCACAGCAGATTCCAGGTACATTCCTTGTAGTAAATAATCCCAGGTAAGGTGAGTCAAGTGGATCAAAAAGGCATACAGCATACATCTTCATTTCAGTCTGAGAGACGGAGATCAAGATACTGCATACTCATAAGCAGAGTATTGCTGAACTCTTAAGAATTGCTTTGACTAGTTCAGGCTCTATCTATCACATCTGACATTCACTAACACATTGGATTTTTTCAGCTTTCACGCCTCTCAACCACCAACCCCATTAAAGTGTTGAATATTGCCTTCACTCTTCACTGTGAGGTAAGACCCTGTTTGTGAACATCTGTTGTCTTTGTGGTAGCAATGGAGCAATAGAAGAAGGGAAGGAGCATGAAAGCTGCTCGAGCTTCAGGCTTTGAGTATGAGGACAGTACCGATGGGGAGCACAGAGTGGTGAAATCAGCCTCCAACATTAGACTCGTCTTTTGCTTGTGTTATCATACATGTATTCCAGTGCCCCAAACAAGATTTGAGAAGCAGACTGATATGACTATTTTAAAATGCAGGTACAGGGAGGAGAGCAGATACAAAGTCCCAGTGTGCTGCTATTTGGCCCTGTGTTGTGAGTGTAGCACATGTAAAATACAGTTCAAAGTATCACTTTGGTTTAACAGTACGTATGAGCTCATCCAGGCCTTAAAAAGGTCCCTTGATTAATTATTTTATTTCATCTGAAGACGTCATTTGCCAACCCAGGTTGCGCCTCCCCTTGGATGGTGTGAATACAAACATTAAAAATGCAGGAAAAAATCTTTGAAAAGTGCTGACAAACCTGATAATGGTGGTGGCACTGGCTTAAAGAGAGACTGGGGAAATAGCTATCTGGAGCATATGTGAGTTGGCTGAAGCCTACCTAATGTAGGGTAGGCTAATCTAATTTTAATTGAGATATGGCTGTAACTCCTACAGCTGTACCTGAATTAGATATGCATTTGCCGGCTCACATACCGCTAGCTTGTAGTCGCTGCAACACAGAGGTCAGGCCAGGCTGCAAAAGCTACCCATGAAACTGCACACGTTCAGCTCTGAACTGCCACAACTCTGCTACAGACAGTAGAGACAGAATTCAATCCACTTTGCAGGCTGCATCAAATACTCAAGGGAATTTAGACTATAAAGAGTTTTTAGCATTTCTGTCACTTAGTCATGGCAGAGTGTTTTGGTTTGGTTTTTTTGTTGGTTTTTTTTTGTTTGGTTTTTTTTTTTTTCCGGAGAACTAACTGCTTGCATCTTGCCTACACTTCTCTATCCACAGCATCACAGAGTTAGGGCCAGAACGGACCATTGTGGTCCATCTCATCTCGCTAGGTTCAAAAATCGGCAGCCTTAAACCCTACCACCTCTCCCCTCAATCATTTAAAGTAGTATGCAACTCTTAGAAAAATAACCAGTTTCATGACATGATAGCTGCACATGAAGAGTCTGCTATACCTTCTAAGTAATATATTAGTATAGTATGTGCCAGTGTTTGGCCCTGGGCTTTTCTAGCTTTGCTTAACACGTCTTTTTTTAATCATGCGCTCCTTCAAGGCTTTCCTACATACCCGCGGTCACCTGCGAAGAAAATATATTGTGCAGAGGCAGGGTAATCGGGAATGAGAGAAGAGCTTTATAAAACTAGGAGGCTTGGAACAATTAAATTCAACCGACTGACAGAGCAGGCGAGATGAGTTGACAGTAGAAAGATAACCTGTTTGTAAATGCAGCCCTATTTTATCTTCCCACCAATTAAATTAAGTTCTCTTTGGCCTTCAGATAAAAAACCCCAAACTAAATAAACACTGTTATGCTGCATACATCTTAATACTTCTAATCTTCTGACTAGCAGAGCAAAAAATTAATATCTTCCTGCCTTAGTAAGAGGGAAAACAGATGCCATGGGGAGGAGGAAATGGGAGACTATGAGCAACCCTAGCTTTAGGTTTGTGTGTCTACACGCGCCTGCACACAGACACATGGAGTCAAAAATAGCTTTGTGAAAGGATTTTTAAGCCTCATTGTAATAATGCGAATGAGTATGCCGAAAGGAAAGCAATGAAAATACAGCACTTGCACTTCACGTCAGCAACCCCAGGCAAAAGCATCAGTCCAGCTTCAACAGGTTTGTCCTGTTGCAAAACTAAAGTCTCTGCCCTTGCTGTGCTTAAACTGGGAGGATAAAACATCCACGTTGGCAGCCCCAAGGGAAATGTATGCCTGCCTTTCTCCATGAACACGTGGAGCAAATTAGTTGAGAGCTATCTCCTTTCATACCACTGCTGCCACCAGTCTCAGGCAGCTGGAGAAAAGTCCTGAACGATTCCAGTGGTGCCAGCAGAGCCGTCCAGGGCAACGCTGCACGCCCATGGTCTGCGCCCAGCTGCAGTAAAGCCAGGGAAGCAGCCCATGCGATGCACCGGGCACGAGGCCATGGAGGAGAGATGCTCCAGGAGTCTCAATGCAGAAGGCGATCCCGTGCCCTTCAAATGAAGAATGCTGTCAAAGTTTGGGCTTTTCCCCCATCCCCTCAGTTTTTGTCTCCCTTTCATATGCTACTGAGCGAGTGCTCAGCAGGGCTCGGGGCTGGAGGACGCTGGAGGACCGTGTGATCACCCTGCTGCAGGTGGAGCCTGACATCCCCACGGGCACAAGGGGGAAGGAAGGGGATTGAATATTGCACGATCAGAGGGAGGGAGAGAGACGGGCAGTGGCCTCCCAATGGAGAGGCACACACACACACGCCCATCAGTAAATGTCCCTCTGCCCTCTTTCCCCCACTCCTGATCCCTTACAGCATGTCTCAATGCTCTGCACTGCTGACCACAGCTCACCGGACACCAAGGCACTCAGGTATTTCTTTTTGGGTGTCAAGAAATCTTTCCTGCTTTTCCCCTGCATTCATAGCTGGGCTTAGACCTCCAGTGGGATGTCACAGCGCTCTCCAAACTAGCCAGCTGCAACAAGGTCTTTAACCATCTCATACCAGCATACTCTTTATACAGTCCCTCTACTATTATTATCAATGCTAATTAATCCAGCTTCATTCCTCTACAGTGGGAGACATAAGTTGTGTTGCCAGCTCGTCCACTTTGCCTCAGAGGTGCCTTATTCCAACGCAGAGCCTGTATCACAAGGACACGTTGCCCAACGAGCAGCGGTGCCGTGGCTGGGCTGGGTCGCTGCTGTGGATGCGCAGAACGGTGTGTCGGGCTTGTATGGCTGGGTCTCTGCTGCCCCGGACCTGTGTGGTCAGAGCAGTAGGGGCTTTTCCTTGTCCCGCATTGATGCTGATGTCAAGTGCAACTCGCTGTCACACCACAGCCCCTCGCACGGCTCAGGCAGCATAAGGAGAGCTTACAACGAGACAGAGCCACCCCCTCAGGATGCTGCATGTGCAAACAGAGCTGGGGGGGTATGGGGCAGGAGCACACTGCAACACTGCTGAGTTCCTCTTCTCAGGCACAAGGCTGGAAATCACTTTATCCTGTCCTTACCTCTCCCCCACCGTGTCAGGCACAGGAATGCAGCAATTAAAAATCAGTACCCCAGTACCAGTCCATCCATGCAAGTCTAACAGGACCAAATATCCTGCTCATCACTGGGAGCAGAAAAAAAGTTGTAGACTTGGGATCTAGTTTAGACTGCTGGACACATAATTTCACTTTTCTGTACCAGCTTTCTCAGACATACAATAAGGAATTTACCGTCATTCATAATACACCTTTATTTCGTGCTGCTGAGCATTGTATTGCCTCTGCAAGCTGCTGGCACAATTTAAAGCAACTCTGAGGCTCCTGCACACCGCAGCGGGTTGTTTGGTGATGCAGAATTGTAACTACAGATAATAAATGTTGTGCCACTCTTTTTGGATTCAACTGTCAAGATGGACAGAACTGTGTTTGGTTTAATCCCTTCTGTAAAAAAAAAGCTAGCTTACAAATATCAGTGAGGGACAGTTTGCCTTCATTTAGACTAAGTATCTTCTGGTTTCATTTTATCCTATTATCCTTTACCAGTCTGTCTTAGATCAGACTATTGCTACTTTAGCTTTTCATACAGACACTTGCTACGGTTCTGAAAAAAACCTTTTAATTTCTTTTTCATTTATGTACATTTCCTCTGTGTTTTTTTCTCTTTGAGATGCATTTTCAACACAGACCTGTACCACAAAAGTTCCTTTTTTGTCCCAAATTCCTAAGCATCTCAGCATGTTTGGTACATGCATGTTCACAGGTACAAATCATCAGAAGTGGAATTTTATGTGTGGGAAGGTGATTTTTAGAAGTGCTCTAGATCAGCTTTCTTTTCCTTTCATTGCCATTGATGTTAAAATGCTGCTTCTTGACTTCAGGGGGAAACAGGACTGAGTTAAAGTGTTTTGAAAGTCCCTCTCACCATGCAAAAAAAAATCTTAGTAGTAGATCCCCAAGGTGAAGATTTTATTCACACAAGACAGACAGTTCAGACACAAAATGAACTATTGAAATAAATAAAAGATTTCTCAGATAACTAAAACTAGAAAGCTTTTTTGAAAAGCTAATTCCCACTGTTTCCTATCTGTCATTTATTTATTTGCTGTATTTCCCTCCTTCGGACAATATAACTAAACTACTGATATTTATTTTTTTTTTACTTTTCTATGCCCTTTCAATCTAAAATGTTTCTGTTTTACATTAAAAAAAGAAGAAAAAAAAAGAAAAGAAAAAAAAAAGAAAAAAGGTCTCAGTTGAAGAGATCAAAACATCTGCACCCTCCGTGACACCTACATGGCTCTGCCTGACACAATGACTGCAGTTCTGTAGGAAGAGAGATACCTTGAAAAACCAAAACATACCAGGAGCAAGACAATTTTGTAAGTTGGCTGTATAAGCAAGCATCTTCTGATATTTCCAATTCTCGCATCTAGTTGAGCCGGTGATGGAGTATGTCAGTAGGAATTAACCGCTGTGTGGTAAGCTACGCTGTGGATTTGCTGTGTGGCAGCTGCTCTGTGGCAGCTTTTTTTGTCCTTGCACTTACATTATTGTAGATGTGATCCTGAAACTGAGGTCAGGGTGTGCACTTGGGCAGCTACCACAGATTAGCTACAGCAGTATTGATCTACTCCAGGTAGCTAGACCAGCTACCCATTGGATGGGAAGGGGTTGAGAAGCAAGGTAACTTCTTCAGGGATGAAGGCAATGTTTATAGGCTGGGATCTTCTGCTTTTAGTCTCTTTCGCTTCCTCAAGCTTCTGTGTTATCTCAGGCTTTCTCTGTTCTAGCTGGGTCTTTTTTGCATGGGACTGTTTTAATCTGCTGCTCCACTGCTGTCTCAAAGTGAAGACATCCAAAGTCCCAGCATGGTAACCACCTCCCTTTCTGTGCACCTTTTTGACCCTGGAGCCACAGGGGCTTGGAGGGGCCGTCGGCGTTTGCCCCTGTGGTTGTGGTAGTGGAGTTACTTCCCAAATTCTTAAAATGAATGCATCTTATTTCCTTATGCATTATGCTTCATGCTTATGTCTATGTATTCACACGCACGCTGCAGTAAGTTCTTTTTGAGATGTGATCACTAATTGTTATGTTTACATGGAAGCCTAAAAATGTTGCACATATGTGCATGTGAGGTTATAGGAAGCATTTGCATTATTTGTGAAGTAGTATGATTTATTGCTCAGTGCTGTATGAGCAGGCCATAAAAAGTTTGCCCTTTGCATGATTCAGACTTTTCCCTTCCTTCTGCAGACATTCATCTATGATTTTTTGTTTGTTTGTTTGTTTGTTTTGAGGAGGACATAACATTCAATATTTTTCTCACCCAGTAATGGCACTGGAGAGTATTTCTCAGATGCTGCCTCTTCCATTTCCATTCTGAAATCTGATTATTTTTCTTTAGGAAATAGCGATGGGTTTAGCAAACTGGTTTCAGAACAAATAAAAGTGGATAATGTGGGGTAGGTGCTGACAATTTAAGCAGGGAGGAGCAGCTGCAAGGTGCAAATAGTTTTTCTCACTGCCTGTCCCGGGGAGGATGTAGCAGCCTTACCTGAAGTGGGGAGGACATAAGCCTTAGTTCTCTCCAATTATAGCTCAATTAAGAGTATGAAAGTGTTCTCCTGTAAGCAGGTGGAGTTTTTTATGAACTGTTGAGCAGCAAGAACAGGATGGAGCTAGCAAAGTGGAAAGGAACTCCTTTGGGGAGTACGTTTGGGATGCTCTGGTGCTTCTTTTCTTTGGTCCTAGGGGCTCCTAATAGCTTTAGAGATGTGATTAAGCTGGGAGACCATCGCTTCCTTTGCTGCTGCTGGAAAAGCATGCCTCTCACCCTTCCCACAAACAGCATTTCAATGATTTCCCTTCTGAGTGCTGTGGGTAAGTGAATTACATGGAATGAGATTTCTTCTTGTCTCTAGATAAAGCTGGGTGACCGAGTGTAAAATTGAGAGAACTTTGCTTTCCCTCCCTTACTCCTCTCTGTTGCATACCTGTGGGGCCTCATTCACTGCAGTTTAAGGCGGTGTGAAGGCAGTGTACAAGAGAGACTGTTAGCTCCTTTGTGTGAATTGTCTGTCCCTCCGAGATGGCTGTTGCTTGCTAAAGCTGTGCTCCAAAGGGCTGCAAGTTTTTTCTGCCCTTGTTATTCTTTCTGTTTCATCGGTGCAGCAGGTCTCATAGTGCTTTCTCGGAGGGGAAAGCTGAGCCCATAATGCACACAGACAAAGCTGCAAAGCGCCTGCCTCCTTCTGCAAGGTCCGAGCACTCTCAGTACCTGCTTCACAGCTGCATTCAGACTCCATGTCGGTAAACAGCCCCTCTCTGGTTAAAGCAGCTAAGCTTCTGATTGCTGTAAGCTCCTCTAAGACCTGATCCTACCTGCTCTTACGGTCTGATCCTTCTCCTAAGAGAAGGGCAATTGGTGGGATGTACATCACATTAGCAGCTAGGAGTAAAAGCTGGTTATCTCTCGCCCAGTTATTCTAGAGGTCATTGAACCAGCATTAGGAATGGATGAGCTAAAGCTTATAAGGGAAGTGCCAATGATTGCTGTATGGCTGAAGGGAGGAGTAAACATACAGGAGCACTGGGCTCTGGAGTAGTGTGCCAGCTTCCTAAACTAAGCCCCTGCTTCTATAGTAGGCAAGTGGAGGTTTGTAACATGTTTCTATGTTAGAGAGGCTTCAACAGCAAAACCAGCCTAACCATGGGGGTCAGAAAAATGTCGTCTTTCCAACCCAGGACTGTAATACGGTCTTTAGTCCGCCTGTAAAAACTCTCCTGAAACAGTCCTTACATCCTCACCCCAGAGATCAGTTTCGGAGCAGTGTATGAGCAGTTTGAACTGCCATGGTGGGGGCAGCAGCTTGTGACCTTTCTGGGTGAAAGGAAGAAAGGTCTGGGACAAGCACAAGCTTCCAAAACCATCCTGGCTGTCTTGACTGCACAGACTTTGTGCAGGCTTTGGGATTCTTCTGCAGGTATCTCTTCTGAGCTTACACAGTGGAAATGATAAAACTGAAGCCTGCAGTCGGTGGTGAAGAACCTGCCCTCTGCATACAGCTAGCTGATTGTAAAAACCTGAGTGAGAAACAGTAATTGCTTTCTAAAAAGATTATTAGATATATGAAGTGGCTTTATAAGTGCTCCCCTTGGAAAAGGGATGGGAAGGTCGTTAACTTCGCTGTTGGCTTGCAGTTATCACCCAGGAGTCTGAGGCATTGTAACTGTGGCTTCTCTGCCTGGATGTTCTAGGGCAGCCCCATCCTCTGTGTCATGCTGCCGGTGGTGGTCTGATCTCAGCAGCAGGAGGACTGTGATAGTTGTTGTTCCCCTTCCTACATGTGAAGTGGCCTAGAAGGCAGACCTTTGCACGCTAAGAGACCTTCTGCAACTGCCTAGTGTGACGTGACACACTACTTATTAGGTATTAGACTGTGAGATAGAGAGGGGGCAGCTTCTGAAACCGAAGCAAAGCTTCAAACTTCTCTCAAAGTGTTTTCATCTTTCCTGCTTTTCAAGCTAGAGAAAATTACCACCTTTTCCTCATGACTACCAGGCTTTTACATTTAACTATGTCAAATGCTATGAAGCCATTGCTGGATGACAGCGTTTGGCAATGCTGACTTGAATTGTCCATGCTGCTTTGCCTTCCTCCGGGCATTGGGTGGAAGGAGAAGCGATCGAGGGATGGTGCACAGGAGCTGCTTAGGCTAGTCTTGCTGGTGCCCATTGCCTCTTCCTAAAGCATTTGGATTAAAAAAAGACACAATTCAAGCCCTTTAAGGTATAGAGAAAATAGGTGTTGGGTCTTCTTTGTGGGTCTAGCTCTTAAACTTTTGGCTGACTGTATTGCTTGGTCACAGTTTAACTCCAGGCTCATTTACATTGAAAATGAAAGCCTGTAAAGCATGGGATGATGGCTTTGGCTGTGTCTCTTTTTGCCTTGGAAACATGATGCATATTATCAAATAATGTCGCCTGGATAGTGAGGCTCTTGAGAATTGAAAGAGGGGGAAAAAAAAGGCTGTCTCAGCTGCTGTTAAGTAACTCATTGTTTCTCTGACGATAAGAACTCAATAGCCCAGGGTGAGGAGACAGAAACCAGCTGTGGTCACTGGGAGCCAAAAGAGCTATGTATACCCCTGTCCTGGAGGAATGGAATTGATGGCAGCAATAAAAAGTGTTTGGCAGCTCCCTGGTCAGCACAAATACTTGTAGCAAGTAATTCTAGCCTTTCCTGTGCTCCCTGTTCTGGAAGAACAGAACTGCTGCTTCCTCCGTTGAGATGTGGAGATCAGCATGATAGCAGCGTGACTGACTAGCTTCAGTGGGATTCTTGGTGTGTGAAGACAAGGTACTACCTCAGAGAAAAGCTGCCAGCTCCTAAAGTGAAAAGAAGGCTGTGACGGTTCATGCAAGGGGAAAGCTTTGATGGAAAAACGTACCTTCTTTGGGTTTAAATGGAGGTGGGTGGGGATACCTAGGCAACGTATGTCTCCAAAGCAGGTAAAGGGTGGTAAAGGACTCTTAAAACTTGAGAAATGTTGTCATTGTTGACAACAGCAGTATTCTTTAAGAAACAAGGTGAGGGTTAGGCAGGGCACACAGTTGCCTTGACTTAGGTTTTTGTCTCTTCTCTGGAACATCTTACAATAACTTTTTGGATCAAGGGAAAAGATGTCTTTCCTTGAAGAGGAACTGAAATGCTTTCTGAGCTTACCATGCGCTGTGTCAGCTAGAACATCTGTAGCAGAGAAACAATTGCAAATGTTGTGAGGGACTTCTTAGGAGATCTCCTTTGCACTTGAAACAAAACATGTAGAAGCTTCTCCTGGTAAGGATGGTAAAAACCAGGATGGTCTATAGCTCTCTGCAAACCACAAGCATGCTTCATAGTGGAAATCAAGCTGGTGTAACTCCTTGTTGCTGCTTTCTGCCTGTAGATGCTGCAAAGAGCAGCCTAGGCAGTGCTGTCCTGCCCCCGACACGCTGCCTTGCGGTACGTTGATTTTCCTTTTGGGTAGGATGTAAAGGAAGGAATTCTGGTATGATCCCAGGGACTGGCTTTCTCTGGGTCACTATAGAAACACAGGTGGCTTGGAATGACAATAGTAAGGACTGTCAGTAATGGGGGAAAACTGAACAAGTTTCATAATTAACTGTTCATACAGTCCTGTGGAGCATGATACCAAGGCCTTATCGTAAGAAAGCTTCGGGTTTTGAAATAGTTCTACAGACATCTTTATGTTGAGCTAGTGTCATTTCAAGTGGAACATCTGGAGGTAACATTTGTGCCTAATTTAGTAGCTTGTGCTATAAAAATATGATGTCATTTATTCAAAAAGCCATTCAGCGTCTGCATTCTTCAGCATGAGGAGATGGCTCCTAGATAGCTCTAGAACACCCCTAAAGGTTTCATGACTTAAAGTGACCTGTTTGTACCATTTCTGTGGTACAAGAAATCTTTTCTTTAAGACAACTGTGTGGCCCTTGTGGTAGCTGCAGCTAGACAGTGTTCATAACCAACTTTAAAAAAACCCAGCCTACAGCTACTCATATGTGCTTTCCCCTCCTGCTCTAAGCAGGTTTGCAATTAGGATTTGAAATGCAGAGACCTCCTTCCCCGTGAACTTCATGTTGATTCAGGAAGTAGCTGGTTCGATATCCTCCTGGGGGGGAGGCAGTATTAAATGTAATATCTAGTGACTGGAACTGTGCAAGAAAGCACTCTCCTATTCCCACAACTTGAGTGGAGTAATTTCAAGTCTCTAAAATGTGAAAGTAATAGAATAAACCTCTGGTTAAAAAAAAAAAAAACAAACAAAAAACCCAAACAAAAAAAAAGACCCCAAACCAACCCTGTACTTAAGTCACCTGCTGGTTATGGCCATTTCCAGAAAGGTCAGATAAGCAGCTGAGTTGCTCCCCTCATGTTGACTGTGTCATGAAACAGCCCGACAGAAGACCTCTGGGCTTGCCTTTGCCATAAGGCAATGCTGCCTTGCTGACTGTGTTAGCCTCGATGCCTTAGTTCTGAGCTTGGTAGAGCAGGGGCACTTAACTACAATACACCAAGTGCAATCCCTGGGATGCTGGTTATTCTGGTGCGGCCCTCCCCCATGTCCCTCTCCTGCCTCCTAAACCACAGAAATATTCTCCTGTCAAAACAGATGTATATCAATCACATATGTAATTCAATTTTCCATTTTTTTTGGCAAAATTCTTCGTCATCTTTCTGACAGCTTTCCAGCCCTTACTCCAGGATGTCATTAAGTGAGACAATTTCATCAGAACCAGCTGTGGTAATCCTGATATCACCTTACCCTTTGCTACTGGGCATTGGCAGCACCTGCAGACTTCATGGATGATGAGCAAGAGAGTTCTTTAACATGTGCCAGACTTGGCAGGCTCACTATGCTGTTGGCTACAGCTGCTAGTTAAACTCTTGGTCCTATGTTGTATAACTTATCCTAATAGAACATAATTTGTGTCCTGAAGAGCTGCAGGCAATTAACACATCCTCTCTTGAAACCTGATAGAGGAATGTAGCCTGATTGCTTGTTGGCTAGTAGTAGTAAACTCCAAATTGTCTGAGGGGAAGGGGCATATGTGTAAAACAGGTCCTTGAGAAAGAGGGAAGGCAAGAGCTGGCTCTGCTCTCTTTCCTGACCAAAAGGAACTGAGTGGTGGACAGATGGCAGCTTTCAAATGACAACTTACAAGGACTGCCTACTGTCCTGTGGCAATCCAGTGTACCCGTGATGGTCACTTCCCTGTGGCCTCTAGAGGGATGAATGTGCCACCACTAACCCGGACTCCTCGCGTCTAGCCAGGAGGCACAGTGAAAGCTGCTGACCAGCCATCAAAGGTAACGCCTTGTTTGGTAACAATTCCCACTCTCTGCTGGTGGAACCGTATTCTGGGTAGGAAGGGATTGGCAAAGGATTTTCTATAAAATCTTTACTCTTATACTCAAGGTAATCTAGAATTGGGGTAAGTAATGTAAAATGAGATCAGCCCCCCCTTGAGAAAGGCACTAAAATAGATTCTTGCCTCATTCAGATATTTAAGATAAAAATCAGAGGAGTGAAAGACATGCAGTAGAATCACCTTTATCTTTTGCAGCTGTACTTTTTAACTTAAATGGAAATGAATTTTTTTCCTTAAGTCTGTAGCTTGGACTCCTCTGGTGAGACTGTCATGAAAGTGTCCCCTTTCATCTTTCTTCACATACCCTCCCCATGTCACTAGACATTCAGGGATGGATGCTCATGACGGGTTGAATTGCCATCTGAAGTCATGCTTTTTGACACTTCTGTAATGCTTATTTCTGCTTCCTCCTGTGCAGGAGGCTGGAGACCACAGGATATGAGAATCAGGTGATGGCAGACACCAATGTGAGAAGCCAGAACATTGGGACTGTTGCACAGCATAGCATTTTCGGATAACTTATTGGAAGACTTGTACAGGAAAGGCATCAAGGATAGATGATCATGTCCTTCTGGGGATGTAAAGAATATGAATGATTTGACAAATTCTTTGCAAGTTGCTTCTGAAAAGTGCTTAATTGTTAGCACTTTGGCTTTTGTGGATTCTACCTTCCAGCAGGCTCATAATGGATTGATAAACTTAATCTAGTCTGAAGCTCTTCTACTACCTGCATAAGCCTTGTTGCTCCAGTTGTGAAGAAAACCCATGCAGAAACTGAGGGTGTTTAACAGAACCACTCTGATATTTCTGTAGTAGCACTTTTTTCTTTGGGGTTGCTTTTTTTCCCTAGGGGAAGTGACACAGCTCTAGATGTAAGCTCTACACTTTTATGTCACTTTTCTGATATCATGGAGGCAAACTAAACTCCTCTGCAAAAATCCTGTGGAGCTCTGGGTTAAAAACAGCCTGAGGTAGTTCCTGATTTTAAAATTGGATCTTTAAGACTATCCTTGAACTTCTATCTATTGATCCAGACCTTGTTTTCGTGTCAGTGTTCCAAATAGCTAAAACCATCCTAGCTACCCCCATAGTTTTAGTTCCTTCTGAGTTATCTGCTAAAGGTTAGGGCTCATCTGAGCTTTGGCAAATGATGAAATAATATGCTATTTAAGTGTTAATGTGGGGCTAATAGCCCATGTGGTTTCACTTCAGTTCCTTCTGCTTCTTTCCTCCTAGGTTTACTCTCACTGTAGTGCACCATCCTGTGTCGCAGATGCTATGAAATCCTACATACCTCACTAACCTCCTGAGAAGTAAAAGTTTTTTGGTTTTGGGTTTTGTTTTTTTGTTGTTGTTGTTTTTTAATGAGGCAGTATGAAAATAGGAGGCACCAACACTTTTTTCTGTACTGAAGGTGTGGCTTCAAACGCCTTCTGCCCTGAAATTTAGGATACCAGCTCAGACTGTGGATGTAGGTAAATCTGTGCAGGGATTTCTTAAGCCATACAGTGCCAAAAGCTGAAGGTTATCTCTGTATCTGTGTGCTTGTCCTAGTCTTTGAGGAAGTTTCTTTGAATTTTCTGGATCGTCTATGATTGAAGACTAGATGTGCAGTTGTACTGAATTTTAGGCAACCACTGTATCCTTTGAGCATGCAATGGCATTGAAGGCCATTCAGTCTAAAATGTGAGATGACATGGAAAACCATAAGCATTTGCAAACAGGAAAGCTTAACTGATTGGTGGGTTTAGTTGGTTCATTTTGAGGATAGGTGCTCCTAACCTCTGGAAGGAGAAGGAATGGCTGAGCCCATCTATATTCTGCTTTCTATTTCACATCAGGGTCCAAGTCCATCTTAGTGAAGCTCTGGCCTATCCTATCACTCAACACAGGATCACTTAGTGATGTCCCAAATTTCTTGTATTCTTCCTGAAGCTGTAGCTAGCTGTGGAGTTTGAAAAGCATTATAACTGGGACTAACTTGCAAGTTCCTCATTATAAGTCTGCATGGGCTGTTATTACAAGAGCTGTCCCTCTGTAAAGTGAGTTGAGTAAACAGAAGTTGTCTCATGGTAGAGCGTCTGCCTTATATTGACTTCAGGGTGGATATCTACAAAGGGCTGACCTTGAGACAGCAACCACTGCTTGTAACGTCAGTGCCATGCTGAGGAGCAGAAGCATGATCCTCTGTCCCCTGTTGCAGTTCTGGCCTTCATTAGAAGGCTTCTGATACCAGCTCTCACGGTGGCTTATGTTGCTCAAGAGTTAAGCATTGCTTAAACATTGCTGTGCTTCTGGATTATCTGAAGTGATGGCTTTAGTTCCAACACCTGTGGTGCCTGGATCCCTGTCTCTGAATTACCAAAGCTCTGGCAATCTTTGAATTGCTCTTGCTACTTTGTATGTGAAGTTTTTAAAAGTGTTTAGAACATTTAAAATACTTATAGAGGAAATGATGATTCTGTAGACAAGTATGTTCATCTAACCTGTATGAACAGAAAAAAAAAAAAAAATGGTGTTTTTCTCTTTCTGCATCTCCTGTACCCAGATATTTTTGGCCCTGATTCTCTAGCCTCTCTCCTCTCTTCCCTGTGTTTCAAAACTCCTTCACTTCTACATCCTCTAAAGTGCATTTTCATTCTACAGAGACTCTACCCTCGTCTGCTCTGACAGCCTAAGATCCTTGCTGGTCTATTAATTTAATAATTGTGAATATAAGCAGAAAGGGCTCCAGTCTTTTACTACCAACCTGTTCCTTGGTGAGGACAAGGGGTAAAGTCTTGCCTGCTGTGAACATTAAGTATTTCTTTTAAGGCCTGGTTAAGTCCATAACAACTCAACTGTCTGCAGGACATGACACCATTTACTTGTGTCCGGGGATTTGAGCATCGGCGTGAAGCATATTTACACACTTTGAATATTGATTCCTTTTTGTAAGATAGAACACAGTTTTTATGAAGTTTTTTCAGGAAAATTAATCTCTTCTTCTTCCGTTTCACTCTTCCTCCCTCCAGTCCTGCGTCTTGGAGGATCACCTCAAAATGTAGCCTGGAAACAAGCACTGAAAAATGGAAAGGCTCCAGGTAACAACCTGGAACTTGAAGTCAAATGCAGGCTGGGAGGACAGTGTTATTTCCTGACGTATAAGTCAAGGTACTTAGTAGGTGCAGCTGAGTTTGAACGGTTCCCTGTGTTATTGTAAAGGTATGGAATATACTATAGACACAGAAGGAGGCTTTAGCTGGAGCATTGTATTGGGTTTCTGCGGTAAGGTCTTGGTGGTGGGGGAGCAGGGGAGCCACAAGGGTGGTTTCTGTGAAAAGATGCTAGAAGCTTCCCCCATGTCTGATGGAGCCAGTGCCAGCCGGCTCCAAGATGGACCCACCACCGGCCAAGGCTGAGCCCATCAGCGATGGTGGTAGCACCTCTGGGATAACAGATTTCAGAAGCGGGGTGGGGGGGAACAAAGCCTGCACAATTCCATCTGGGAGAGAGGAGTGGGAACATGTGGGAGGAACAGCCCTGAAGCCCCCAGGCCAGGGCAGGAGGGGCTGGGGGGGCTCCAGGTGCCAGAGCAGAGGCTCCCCACCAGCCCGTGGTGGAGCTGGTGATTAATCAGATCATGACTACTTCATTTGACCTCAAGAGAAGATATTCTTAATTTCTGCATCAAAACTGCCATTCAAGAAAAATGAGTAGTGGCTTTGGGACCTTCCTGTGCCAGTTCCTCATTTATTCCTATTTGCAAGTTGTGTTCTCTGGGTAGGGACCATACTGTTGCCGTGGTGCCAAGACTGTCCTCCAGGGTGCTAGTATTGGAGATATATCCAGAATTTACAGTCTCTGCCCAGCTATTTGCTTGTCTCCAGGATCAATGTAACTCAAACTTACTTGTAGGACTCCCATTCAGAGTCACGGTTCAAGAGTCATCTGCTTTCTGAACTCTACCCTACTCTGTTATTCTGTGTTTTTATCTTGGAAGAGTTGTTAGGCAGTGGATACTGCAGACACTCACTGACAAACTACGAGCTAGTAAAACACTGACCTGAGAGACAGCTAGCAACTGAGGCTGGGATATGAAAGTAGAAAATCCTGTAAACTACGGTTGTAAATGCACTGCAGATGAAATGGCCTGCATTGCTGCAGCAAGACTAGGGACTTTATCAAAGGTAGCTTACAGGATATGTCAATCTTGTGTACAGCTGCAGTTAAAGAAAAGACAGGCCTTAATAAATCTCTTCACTGAAATATGCGTCCCTTCCCTCTCACCTTTGCTGTCAATGGCTTGCTTTTGGTTACCTTTCTAAAAGGAGTGGTTGTATGTGCAGAAGAATTGCAAGATTATTTTCCTGCCTTTCCTCTTTCCTTTAGTAACTTGCTCAATCTTTCACTCTGTGCCTCGACAAAGGCTGTTTTCCCAGAGAAACTGGGCGGTAGCCAAAAGGCCACAGTAGTTCAATGAAAGTATTGAGTGGCTGAATTGAAGTGTTTGGGGTAATGCTTCAGAAATGTCCGGGTTGGAGGGAAAGGCATTGTCCAAGCGATGGAAGCTGCGAATCACGTTTTTTCCTGTGGTTATGTGAGGCCTGGGAGCATGATATACCATCGTGTACAGCTCTCTTGGAGCAGGTAGACATCCTTGTTCCAGTGAATATCGAGGTAATGTGAGTAACCTTCTGGAACTTCACAATGGGTTTGATGGACAAAGTCTAAGAAAGACATGGAGTGTAAATAAAAAGTACCTTGACTAGTGGCTAATGCAGATGAGGAATCGGAGAACACAAGTCCAGAGCTGTCAGTCACTCGATACCATCTCAAATCTGTATCTTCATTTCTCCATTGCACCAGAAAGGAGTGAAGAGAGGCAGAAGGTCTCGCCGAGACAACAAAAAATTCTGCAGGATACAGTCTTCTCCTTTGTAAAATGATCTTTCTGAATATCCTGGGCAACTTTTATTTGCAGTGTCAAATATTGGCTGTAGCTGTTCTGGAGGTGATCTCCAGCTACTGCTCTGGCGAATGAGGTCCCAGGGACCTGTGGTCTGAGGGTCCTTCATACAGCAAGCACCAGGAGCAAACACGTAACAGGGAGCTTCTTGCTCCCTTGAGCAGGGAGTGGAGCAGCTGAACGGGATAACTCACTCAGAATTCTAGTGAAGTACTCTTGTAGTACCTATAAGATTATTTTTTTCAAAATACTTCTGTATTCTGTTTTAATACCATGCTGCTAATTATAACAGCCACGTGCTGTGAAATTTGTTCAAGATGCTCAGTAAAACATCTGTTGACGCTTTCAATCTTGTGCTCTTCCTGTGTGGCTCAAGACTATTGCCCTGTTACCCAGGTGTCCAGAAAGTTTGTCCTATAGCTGCCCAAGGGTGGGGTAAAGGAGGGTGGTGGTAACATTACAAGTGCTAGTAGTTTGTAGTCTGGGTAGTTACTGGCTAGCAGCTACAGCTAATGCTGTGACCATGGGGGACTGTGACAAAAGGTACTTACTGTTTTTCCTTAAATGTATAGTGATAATATCCAGTTGCTGATATGACTGCCTAAGGAGATCTTGGTGCTTTCTAATATAACGTTAAGCCTTCTTCATGTACATCTTGCTGCATTCTAATGTGTCTCGCGAATGCTTCAGTGGGCAGATACTACAGTGAAAAGGTATCGTATTCTGTTAATGCTAGTATCTCGGTAACAACCCATGTGAGATGCTTAGTCAGGCTGCAGCTGTCATGCTGAACATCTTCCCCATTGCAGGCATTAATTTCATGCTAGGTAGATACAACAGGGCTGTCCTCCTACCTGAGGAGAAACACTGGGGGAAATGCACGCGCACACATGCCTTACACTTGGCTAATGAAATATCTTAAAACGCTTAAGCTTTTTTATTACTGTGCATAGATAATTCACCCCCTTCTGGTGCAATGGAGAAATGAAGATACAGATTTGAGATGATATCAAGTGACTGACAGCTCTGGGCTTGTGTTCTCTAATTCCTCATCTGCGTTAGCCACTAGTCAAGGTACTTTTTCTTTACACTCTGTGTCTTTCTTAGAATTTGTCCATCAAACCCATTGTGACACTCCAGAATTATTTTTACCAGTGGTAGACTACCAACAGGCAGTAGGTGATCTTTCAGACCTAATGGAAAGTGTGGTGTAGCAGAAATTAAGGAAATCCAGCATTTGGCTGATCAGCTGCCTTCTACTTACTTTTGTCACCAGATTCTCACCTGTGACTTGATATACCTCAAAAACTCTTAGTTACCACTGCTTGTGTAATTTGGGGCAGTTAGAGACCTCAATCTGTGTCAAATGTCTTCCATAGATGGACCTGTAAGGACTTTAAATATGCTCTGCTGTCATCTGAAAAGCCCTTTGACTGATCAGAAGCCAGAAAGATTTCTGTCCATGTCCGAATGCCAAAATTCAAAACAGCCCCACTCCCGAGCTCTTGGGGTTCAGCTGAGGCATTTGATACTGGATTACTTTGAATGGAAAACCTCAGACTTGCTGCTAATCTTTTCCAAGTCAAATGTATCAAACCATACAGTAACACCTTTTTAAGATGCAAGTGCAATAAGGTGAAAGCCTTATAACTACAACTGATTTAATGAAACCCCTTTAATCTCATTAGTCAGCGGAGCACTATGAGAGCCCCTCTGTCAAACCTGTGCTTCAGACATGCTGTGGCCTCAGGCTATGGTTTGGAATTGAAGTTTTAGCTTTCTGAATCCCAACCTGCTTGGCAATTTAAGTGTAGTCATTGGAGTGGCAATTTTGAGCCTCCCTCCATACGCGGGCACTGTGGATATGTTCCTTTCAGAGGTGGTAGAGATCCCGGTATGGTGAATTGGGCCCCACTGGTAATAAACTTAATTCTCAACGTCACCTTTTTCAGATTTTCCCAGTTTACACCAGAGCTCCAAGGATCAAGCTGCAAAGTACTGTTAGACTATAGGCGAAGGCGATATCTGGTCTTTCCACTCTGCCTTTCCCATCGGGGTGTTAAAGCTCTGTGGCAAACGGATCCATTCACTGTGCTGTGGATTGCTTTGATGTTTGTATGTCCCCTTGTGCCAGGCTTATCTCTCTTAGGCAGAAATGCAGCTTCGTGATTATTTACCTGTCCCAAATCCAGCTACATCTCTCAACCTTTGAACACATCTCTTCATAGAGAGCAGGTCGGTAAATCTCGCCACAGAGCCATGCGTGCTGATGCTGCTCTGTGTCCATACTGCCTGCTTTGTCCAGGAGCAAGGCTTCACGCCCCGATCCACCGCACGCCCACCCAGCTACGCATGTGAGAGTGGCATCCCTCATGGTTTGCTATTCACAGACTTGCTTCAGCCAGCCCTCTTTGAAGGAAAATACCCTCTGTAGCTCTTCAGCGCTAGTGTTATTAAACTAGAAGCAATGGTGTGAAAATGCCTTTGGGCCCTGAGGTGTTGCAGACGATTAATGTTAGGAGAGAGACTCTTAGACTGGTACGTTGCTTTCTTCTCTACCTGAGGAATGGGCTCCTCGCTGCTTTCTGGGGAATTAACAGCCTATTCCTAACAATGACACTTGCCTCATATGTCCTTACTATGGACTTCCCTAGGTATTTTGAGGGAACCAGGGGAGACTGGAAAAAGGAAGGCTCATAATGTGCATTTCTTCTGTTAGAACGGGAGGAGCTACAATAAAGATGCATTAAAGGTAACATCATTGAAAAGGATGGAAGAGAACTAACAGATATGCCAAAACTGGTATGAGTTAAGAAGTAATGGGAAGGTTTGCATGTGGAAGGACCAGAATTACCAGGAGAAGATGGGCTGTAAGGGGCCATGCGGTATTGGCACCTGGAGCAGCAGGCCAGTCAGATCCCAGCCCATCTAATTCCAGCTTCTCAGGGTGCCTAGGTGAAGGGAATCCAAAAAGGAAAAACCTCAAATTATGAAGGGATGGTGGCAGGAAGGTGAGTGGACAAACTAAGTCCTGTGTTGGTAGGACAGACCACTTCTACTCACATACCTTAGTACTCTGTGGACAGGTAGCAAAGGCAGTGTGAGTAAAATGAGTTTTGGTTTTGAAACAGACATTCTGTTCTCTGAGGTGTCGTGTCATGCCCATGATGTGGCAACTTCATTTGTTACCCCACCATTCTCAAAGGCTGAGTCAACACTACACTGTGCGGACTTACATCCTCAGTACCACCTCTAGCTAAGCAGCTTCGGTCCCCATCTATCCTTCTGGCAACAGAGCTTTTCCTAATGTTTAAATCACATCTCTTTTACTGCAATTATATCCTGGAGGATCTTGCTTGTTCTACCACAGACATACAGAACATTTAAAAACTCAACTTCTTAATGAAGTTTTACATGTCCTCTTGCCCCTGTCTCCTTTGCTGAATGAGCCCAACCCTTGACCTTTATTCATAGTTATATTTTGTAGACCTCCAGTCAAGCCTGTTCTCCGCTGGAATAGTTGTAACTGGTGTGTGTCTGTCTTGAGGCAGGATGTTCACCAAACTAGGTGTGGTACTGCAAATACCGATTTCAGAGCACTGAATATAGTGGAAAAGTTAGTATAAACTCACTAATGAGGAGCTAGATCATTAGAGAAAACAGAAACTAGTGAGATGACATTTAATTGGTAAATACAAGCCATTGTAATTGATTAAGGCTGGATACAGAACTAGTTTAAGGCTGGATACAGAACTAGGTCTGCGAAAAGTCTGTGCTTTTCTTTAAATAAATTCTTGGTCTTTTCAGATAAGCTGATGAAAACTTCAGGGGGTTTTTGGGCAATCACATTCTTTAGTTCTAAGTGAAATTATTTGTTTTGCTTTTAAAGTTCTGAAAAAGTTTAGAAGCATTCTAAGTAAAATGTTGTTTTGAAGTACATTATTCTGCTTTTAATACATTGAAAGGAGATATGGTGAAATTTGGAAGTACTTTTTAACTACTACACTTGGGTGAGCTGGACATAAGTTCCAGAAATGTTCTGCTCCAAATCAGTTCTTTTCAAAGGTAGCAGGAGTACAAGAATATATATATATTCATGTGTATATATGTATTTATATTTATATATGCATGCATAGGTGTATGTAACATGTTTATATAAAGTTTACTTATCCCATTCAAAACATGCATTTACTTCGCACAAAGCAAAAAAGCAGCAGCTGGAGATGCTGAAAGCAGCTATTGGAGATGCTGAAAGCAGCTATTGGAGCTGCTAAGCTGAGGGTAAATCAGAGAGTGTTCCAGTCTGGGTCTTTGTGTGAAAGTGTCGTGGCATGGAGGTGGAAGGAACATTCCCTTTATGTAGCTCTAGTGCAACCCCTTTTAAAATGTAACATTGCAGTTCAGACACCTGACTTCCAGAACATCCAACAGGTTGAATGGAGTGTGGAGCAAGAATGTAATCAAGGATTGCAGTGACCTTATTTTCAAGGACAAATTTAAATATGTACAGTTTGGCTAAATTATGAAGAATTTGCAGTAATTATCTAGGTAATTGGAATAAAGTCTGGGAAGCCCAGGCCTGATGAAGGTATCTTAATAACCACCTAAGCTAAAATTTCACAATGGCTGTCAGAAAACTGCACAATTGTGAGATGTCTTAACTTGCCAGTTGGCCTCCTTGGTGAGACAGAAGGCATCCTGTGGCGTGGGGCTTTTGTAATGTGCCTGAAAAAAGGCAGCAGCAAATGCTGGTACACACTCTCCTGACCAAGGGTTCCAAGGGAGCCAATATTTCTTTTTCAAGAAACATGCTGCATAACAGCAGAGCATAAGCAGAGCAAGCTGAGTCACTTTTCTGTTACAAGATGTTCGAAGAGAAGCTGTGGTTAAAGGGGTGAGTCTTGATGATTTCTTCAACTTGGAATCGTTCTGAATTTGTGGAGACATCTCATTTTTAGGTTAAAAGAAAAATTCTGGATTCCTAGTTCTCATCAAACTGTTTTGAAGTTTCCTGAAGTGTGGGAGGTGTTTAGAGAACCTCCAGTCACAGAACTATTCAGGCTGGAAGGAGATTGCCCCATCTAACTCCCCTATTGAATGCAAGATCAAGTACAGCATGTGGCTTAAGCCTGTGTCTGGATGGGTTTTGAATAGCTGCCAGGCTAGAGACTCCACAGGCTCTCTGGGCAACTTGTGTTTGACCACATTCACTGTAAAAAGGTTAGATTTTCCTGATGTTTAAAAGGAATTTCCTGAATTTCAGTTTGCACCTGCTGCCTCTTGCTCTTTAGTTGGATACCACTAACTAGAGTCTGACCCTGTCTTCTTTACTGCCTGCCATCAGGTATTTGTGTTGGTAAGATTCACCTTAAGCCACCTCTTCTTGAGGCTAGACAACCCCAGCTCTGCCAGTCTCTCATACATCAGATGCTCCAACTCATTAATCACCTCAGTTGCCCATTGCTGGACTCACTCCAGCATGTCCATGTCTTTATTGCATTGGGGAGCCCAGACCAAGGCACAGCACCCCAGACATTCTACCTCCAGTGCTGAGTAGAAGGGAAGGATCACCTCCCTTCACTGCTGTCAAGGATTTTCTTCACGGGAGGCTGCTGACTGCCTTTGCCCCAAGGGCATGTTGCTGGCTCCTTCAATGCTTGCTGTTCAACAGGAGTCCAAGAGCCTCTCCTGCAGAGCTGCTTTCCAGCCAGCCGGACCCTGGCATGTACTGGTGCATGAGGTTATTTCTCCCCTGGGTGCAGGACTCTGCATTTCCTTTTGAACTTCTTGAGATTCCCATTGTTTCGATTCTTTAGCCTGGCAAAGTCCCTCTGATGCACCCAACTTTCTGGTGCATCAACTGCTCCTTCCAGTTTTGTATCTTCTGCAAATTTTTTGAGAGTGCTTTCTGCCCGGTGTTGTTCAGGTTATTAATGATGTTAAATGGTATTGGACCACCTAGGGTATACTGCTAGTGACCAGCCTCCAGCTGGGCTTTGTGCCACCGATCACAACCCTTTAAGCCCAGCACTTCAGCCAGATTTCAGCCTCACTCTCCCCTTACCTAGTCCGGTAGTTCATCAGTTTGCCATTGAGAATGTTAGGAACAACAGTTTTGAAATCCTTGCTAAAGTCAAGATAAACAGTATCTATTGCCTTTCCCTCACCTTCTGAACTAGTCCTTTTATTGTAAAAGGCTATCAGGCTGGTCAGGCATGGTTTCTACTTCATTAATCCGTGCTAACTACTCCCAGTTACTCTTTTTATCCTTAATATGCTTGGAAATGGTTTCCAGAAGCATTTGTTTCAACACCTTCCCAGGTATCAAGATAAGGCTGATGGGCCTGTAATTGCCCAAATCTCCTTCTTGCACTTCTTAAAGATAGGAGTGGTGTTTGCTGATCTGGAAATTATCAGTGAAATCCAAGTACATCGATACACTTCCCTTTTTTTACTTGGTTTGGGAAAAAAATGTGTTTTACCTGGAAACAATATTAAAAGTTTTAAAGCAGTTTCTTGGGCTGGCAGAAACATTTCGGTAGCGAACCTTGGGCAAGCATAGGGAAGTCAGAGCGCGGAGTCAGATCCTGCAAGCTGTAGTTGGGAGAAGATGAAGCTTGTGCTGAAGAGCTTGACACTGAAGGAAGAGTGTTGTACTACTTCTTCCTTAAGAAGAGTATGGCACTACTTCTTCCCTAAGAAGTGTTGAACTACTTCTTCCCTAAGAAAGGTGTTGTACTACTTCTTCTCTTTATCGTGCCAAAGGCAATTATCACCGAGTAACTGGCCACCACAGCTGTCTGTGCATCTGGAGGTCACTGCCTGGCAGTGACACCAAAGGGGTCCCTCTTTCAAACTGCTGGGCAGGAGGGGGGACCACAGGACCAGCCTTTCCTCTCCTTGTTCTCCCTGCTGCTTTTGTTCTCTGCCTTAATTCCCTTTTGAAGGGCTGATATTTTATTCAGCAGCCCCTGCTGTGCTGGAGCCCGTGACAGAAGTTTCTCAAAAGCACTCCATCGACAAAATGCTAACAGCTGGTCTTTGAAACTCTGGGAGTGCAAGCGGGAGAGGTGAGGGTGGCATGGAGCAATGCGGAGGGGGAGAAGGGAGAGGGCCCAGGAAATCCACTATTTGTTAGGAATAATGAGGCAAAAATATGACAGGGGATTTTATTGCAAATAATAGACAGTGAACTTCAAACAACAGCGGAGAGTCATTAAAAAACCACAGCAACAGAGTTAAATAAATGCATAATTAGCCAGCGCCATGAAGGTGGAATTTACTGCTCTAGAGATTCTTAAGGGAGAGTCAATAAATTCACAGCTGGTTTGGGTTTGGTTTGGTTTGGTTTTTTTCCTCCTCCTTCTTTCCCCTCAGGAACAGAGGAAAATGTGAATGAGCCCAGGGCTCCAGATTTGGCGGGATTCTCTCCTCGTTGGCACCACCAGCAGCCTTGGCTCAGTGGGACCAGGGCAGCCAGATTCACTTTCCTGAGGGAGACGGGATGATCTGTGAGGGGCAGGACCAAACGCTATCTGTGCTTGGGTTAAACTGATGACTAAGCATGTCTGGTTCTAGGGCAATTCCAAGAAAATTCTCTATGCCTACCTGAAAGGAGCCTCTAGGCAGGTGGGAGCTGGTCTCTTCTCCCAGCTAACAAGCAATAGGACAAGATGAATCAGCCTCAGTTTATACCAGGTGAGGTTTAGATTGGATATTAAGAAAAATATCTTCCCTGAAAGGGTTGTTAAGCATTGCAACAGGCTTCCCAGAGAGGTGGTGGGAATTACCGTCCCTGGGAATGTTTAAAAAACCTGTGGATGCAGTGTTCAGGGACGTGGTGCAGCGGTGGTCTTGGCAGTCCTGGGTTAATAGTTGGACTTGGTGATCTTAAAGGTTTTTTCCAACCTAAATGATTCTATGAAAATATAGGAAAAATTGTTGCAAATCCTGCACGTGCCTTAGCATGGGGACGTTTAAGACTATGTACGTGTGTATAGGCTATCAGGGTACATTACTCCTGTTCTTGGTCCTTGCATAGGTGTCTGAATCCTGCAGGTTTCTCTGGGTTGTGCGTTTGTGCTACCGCACTGCCAGCTCTGACCCACGCGTGCAGGTAGGAGCAGGCTGCTGCCTGCAGATCCCTCTACAAGAGGTAGCATGTGGGTCCACCCTGCCACGTGTGGGGGCAGAGGGGGGCTGATTTTAAAAGGTAACAACCTATACGTGTCATTACAGCAGCAGTAAATTCTATAATGGTATTATCTACAAGAGATACCCCTCCTGTTCCCCTTCCCTCCCCAGTGCCCTCTGTACTAAACCTGTGTGCAAATGTTCCTCACAAAGGCTTTTTTAGTTTTTTTCCAGGAAAAAATGCAGGTTTGTTCTGAACTGATTCCAAACTGTGTTTCCCTAGGGTGCACTGCTTTCACAGATTGCCTTTCCAGCACCCCCTTCTCCACTATGTGCTGGGTACAACTGGAGACCTGTAAACCCCCAAGGCAATGCCGTGAGTCTTGTCTGGCCAACTTGAGGCAGCACCCTGCGTGAATCCTGTGTCTCTAAGTGTTACTGGGGCTATGACAGGGCCAGGGAGCAATTCCTGCAAGCAGCTGTGTTAGAGGGACATTTAGTTTGTGGAAACAATTTAAAACAGGACATTTCATGCTACTTCCCTAAAACTACATGCTCTGATTTTGAGATAATCAAGAAGCTTTGTTTTTACAAAAAATGTCAACATTTGGTGTTGGAATTTGCATTCCATGGGAAAGGAAAAAAATTTCAATTTTTCATCACCAGCTTACAATGAAAAAAATCTTCAGCTTTCCCAAGAGATGAAAAAGTCTTAATCTCACTATTTTTTTTCGTCTGCATTATGCAGCGATTCCAATAAAATTATCTACAGAACAAAATTGTTTTCCTTCTGCGCTTCTAACCAAAAAGCAGAAGAGGCTGCTGTACTTCTCATCACTTGATTTGAACCAGCCAGCTCTGTGTTCTGAAGCTTCAGAGGTTCAAAACCGAAACCCGAGTAAAATCAGCATTGCCTTCTGTAGAGCTCTGCCTGCTCACCTCACCACGCTGCCACTGCAGCAGACAGCCACTGTTGGGGATAAGGGCACCTGTACCTCTGCCGGCATCAAACCTGCCATGTGAAGGGAGACAGACTTAGTCCAACAGACAGTGAGGGAGCCTGAACTAAGGAATGTGACCCTTCTACTGCTCCTCCTACACCCAAAATTTTTACGTTGTCTGATTATTTTTTTCTTTTTTTGGCTGCATGTGCAAAAATGCAGACCATACCTTAGAGCTGGATGGCCACAGCTGAAGTACAGTAGTGCAAGAAAGAAGAATGACTCTCTAAAATGAGAGGGGAGACTGAAACTGTGAGACACTTCCTACTCCCATGGCTGAAAGACAAACAATTTCAAGAAGGAGCTTTATCTCAGATTATCTGCCATGATAAACACTTTTCAGCAAAAAGGTAATGAGAAAAAGCAGTGCCTAACCCCAGGGGAAAGAGACGACAGAGATCGCATCGTGCTATCCCTAAGCCACCAAATCAGCAATTGATGCTAACGATAAATGGACACGGGAGATAAAATCACAGCCGCACATTGAAGCTTTGCTCCGAGAAGCCTGTGCCTACCTCTGATGGAGACCTGGAGCTCTGCTTTCTCTTTATACCATAACATCGTGTGTGCAGCTTATCTCTCCCAGTGAAACGCTGCTGGGCAGAATGGTGTGCGAGCGCCGCGTGGGGTGGGTGTGCGAACAGGTCCGCATGTGGGAGAACATTTGTGTGCTTGGCTGTGAAGGTATGAGCACCCCGGGAGCATCTCTGTACCTGTGGGAGGCATAGGACTGGGTGTATCAGCCCCTTCACACCTGCTGCTAGGAGTTAATAGGATTAGTCTGAGGTTTTAAAAGAGCTGCTGTTAAAGGCTTTTTGTGTTAGCTGAACATGTGGGTTACACATGGCACCTCGCTCTGCCTTGTAGGGGGTTTGGTGGAAGAAATCAGAACGACCACGTGTACCAAGGAGCTGCTACAGGGTATTATCTTCACCACAGATGGTATTATTTCTGCAAGTGAAGCAACCAAGGGGAACAGGAATTGGATATTGAGGTCACGGAGGGAAACAGCATGAGGCACCACTTACATGCTGGGAGCAAATATTAAGGGATACTAAGGTTTGACTCATGAGGCTTTAAAGTAGTGCTCTGAAACCACCACACATCATCTTTGCCTGGCAGGGACAGAGAGAGGGAGGGTTGTGGGAATTAGGGGACAATCACAGGCACATTCTGTCTGTTGTCCAGTAAGTCAAAGTTTCTAGAAGAATTATGGGAATGGCTGGACCACCTGAGTCGATGTTGTGCAGGGGCTGGGTGGGCTGAGGTGTGCGGGTAAGGACAGCGTGCTGCACAGAGGCAGCCAGGGCTGTCTCTCAGGATGTGCTCTGTGTAGGGTACATCCTACCACCACACTTGAATACGCTGAAGAAGGCTTCTCTTGTGGGAGGATTCCTCATGATTAGCAGAGTCCAAGAGAAGCAGCTGTGCTGGAAAGGGTGGCAAGACTGAGCACTGCAGCCTTTCTTCTCCAAGCGTGCACCATGAGAACTTGGAGAGGTGGAACAATGGCAGCAAATGTATCAGGTGGAGGAGTAACAGGAAAAAAAAGGCAGCTGTAAAAATAACCCATAGTGTTTAATGTGTGGGAGGAGGGGTATATGGATGTTTCCAGATGTTCTGGACTCTCGGTCCAGCCTGTCGCATAGCAGGAGTGGGCAATCCAGCCTCCAAGGAGCGCTTGTGCTGTGCCAGGGCCCTGGTCCTGCTTTACCTGCCTTGGAGTTCCTCTGTCAGGTCTCTACAGCCAAGGCCTGGGTGCAGCCATGCATTCCGTGTCCAGCACTGCCGCGTCTCCCCTGGCACACCGTCTGGGATGGCCAGGCTGTTACAAAGGTGGGGCCACTGCACCCTTAAGCCGTTGCACACCTGGCAAATTGCTTTTGCTGTCAGGTACACCCAGCGTGCCATAACCTAGCCCAAGAAGCAATATGCTGCTGTTGGTATCCTGCACGGATGCACAGAGGCTGGATCCCTCTTTCTGCTGGCTAGCAAATGTCTCATTGGAGGATTCTCACAAGGAGCACCAGGAAAATAAAATAAGACTTTCCTTCAGACCTTCTTCTGGCTCAGAAAAGTTCAGGAGGTTTCAAAACAACCTTCTTCTTGCAGAAACTCTGAATCTTCCAAGCAAGCTAGCATTGCCTGGACATGAAGCCATAAATCAGATTCTGACTCCTTTTGAAAGCACTGTGGGTTGGTTTTTTTTTTATTCCTGAATTTCCATTTTGTGATAGAATCCAGGAGGGTTTTGCACGGTAAGCCTGCACAATGCTGTGGAAAGGCAGGATATACTCTAAAGCATGCTCCAGAAGAATGCCCCTGAGATGTTCTAAGTCAGCAGACCAGAACTGCCTCAATGTTTGTTCACTGTTTAGATGACATGGAGTGGTCTGGGAGACAGACTCTCCCTGGAGCAGTCACAGGCTTTTCCTGCCACCCATCACTTCTGACTTGCTGACTCCATTTGGCCCCTGCTCATGTTGTGAGCTGCACATATCACATTTCTTCTTGCACCCCCTGTCCTCATGGTGAGGTGTGTGTAGGCATAGGCAAATGAGAAAATGAAGAGGTGTGCCTTCCCAGGGCTGTGTGGACAAGTTGTGAGGATTTTAAGCAATTCTTGCCCCTTTCACATCCCTTTCTGCCATCTGGAGCAGCTGTTAGTGGGATCACGTGGAGAGGAACTGGATGGTAGATTGAAAGTTAGACTGTACTGTTTACCCCGTGTAATTAGTAGAGACAAACACACATATTTTTGGGATAGATTTATTTTTAATCTGGGTATCCTAGAAAGGAACAGGTGAAACCCTATGTGTAAGTGGCTGCTTACAGCCAGCTCTGACAGTGCTCTGGCCAAACTCAGCTCTTCCTAGAGCTCACCAGAATCCCCCTTTATCTCTCTACCTTATCCATTGCATTTGTACGTGTTACTGACCCGTGCAATTTCATGGTCCTACTGAGAATGGCTTTGTATGACCTCCTCGTACAGAGTTCAGGGAGCACTGCTCCAAAATGCACCCGTGCCATGACCTCAGCATTTGCACAGTAAGGTTGTTTTCAGTCTGCTGCAAGCATCACGCTGCTGCAAACATCTAGAGTTTGGCAGCAAACTGTTGTGAATTTGTGCAGATCGGTAACCTTTGCTTAACAAAGAGAAGTAGAAGAAACAGACATGCATAAAATTAGAGGTATATGTATACAAACACATGGTCCTAGCCACAAAAAGTTTTTGAAATGGCTGCACTGACCCAGCTGGTGTGGGTTTGGATCTGTAATTGCAGCGGTTCTCATGACACTTCCTCTTTCCAAAAGCTTTCTGGCAGAGACAACTTATTTGGCATGATCAACAGTGTGAAATGAAGATAAATGAAAAATATGGGCACACGAATCCCTAGAAGTAGGCTGGGTTGATCTTACTCAGATGAAAGTTTTCAGGTAGTGTTTTGTAGCAGTTTTCCTCCTCTCTAACTAGAAAGGCAGGAACACAAGTAGCATCTGCAGTAATCGGTAGAGGAAAAAGCCGCCCTGTAGTCAGTACATCAGGTGAAGAGAGCCCAGCTCATGTCCTGCTTCTCCTGTAAAGTGGTGTACAGCTCCCTTGAAAAGTAAGAGATACTCCATGCCTTCACTTCAGAGTCTCAATTTAAGCATATTTTGACATGTGGCTTGGAGCACATGTGCCATTCTGGCTGGTAGCGAAGCCGCAGCTGTAGCCTGGTGTCTCCCCTCCACGTGCACAGGTGGCATTAGCGCAGGGCATGGGTCCTCATGACCCTATGCTGCTGAGATGCAGAGCTCAGCATGTGTCCGCAGGCACTGTGAAGGGACTTCTGTCTAGGAGAGTGGGTGGAGTGAAGCTGTGGAGGCTAGCTCAATAATTAGAAGGTAGATAATTATATAAACAATAGGTGGGTGTTCAGGAGACTGATCTGCATATTTGCCCTTAGTCTTTTGACTGTCGTTTTGAGAGTGACCCCGGTGATGTGGTACATGAGAGGGATGCTCATCATGTGAAATCCCCTGTCCAAGCAGTGGAATATGCAGACAGCTGAAGTCCCTGTACAGCTGAATTCCCTTATCAGGGTTCATGCCATCCAGGTGTACCCGTTTGGATCATTTCAGGGAAAGGATGGAAGACCTGCACAGCAGGGAGCTTCCCTCCTTCCCTTCTTTCCCCTCCCTATGAGTTGTGTGCAGAAGTGCAAAATCCCAACGTTGCAGGGACACAATTTGGTTCTGCTGTAGGTATTTTAATACCATCGTGGGTCAGGCAGGTTCTAATTCACTTTAATTAGCACCTTACATAAGAGATGTCGAATTCTTTTCTATCTTTGGAAAGCAATGAAACAAATCACTTCCAATCTGATCCAGCTGATGGCTATCTGATCAACAGGGCAAAGACATCTGCCCACACACAGAGACTATTTTTTGGTGGGGAAGTTGGGTTTGATCTCCAGTCAAATGATCCCTTTAAGGGAAGTTCAGAAAATAGAATCCCACTTCTACTTGTCTCTTCTGTTGCTGCGACTTACAGCTTGATAAAAGTATAAATGAGTCACAGGTCACCAAATCCTTTTTCTCCTGAATGTATTAGAAATTTTTGAGAGTCTCTAACTTTCCGCAAGATCCATCTTGTTCTTTTAATTACCCTTAATATTCAGTTGTCTTCTCTGTGGTGGGTGTTTGTATGTACAGTACTTCGTATGCTGGATAAAGATGTACAGAGTAACCCTTATGCCTACTGACTTCTGTCAGATCGGTTTTTCTCCAAGAGCTAATTGTAAAAATAAGGATATTTTTTTTTTTCTAATGATAGAAAGCACAGTTTTCTGAGGAGGAAAATGAAACATTTGTTCTAAAACTCAGGATAGTTTGATGCTACAGTGCTGCTGTAGTATCAAGAAAGTTCTAGTTTGGATGTCAATCAAGTTGGGTTCCTAAAATGAGCTCTGTCCCTGAGATCACGGGTGTTTTTTGCAAGCTGGCAGTGTATCTAGGGAGACAGAGGCTGAGCTTCCTCTACCAAGACCTTAAACATCTACAGTTCAGATGTCTTGGTCTGAACTCCTCACCCTAGCCACCCTGTGGAGTGTTGCAGTAATTCTCATTGCCAAAGGGCAGTTCTCTTCAGCCAGTCTGCCGGATGAAAGGAGCTGGGAGGTGTCCTGCTCCTGTGTCCTCCGCTTTGAGAAAGAGGGAGATATAAACTCCTTCAGCCATGAACAAAAAAGCCTTTGTGAAGAGGCTGATGGAGCCAGCAGTATGATAGGTGAAGGGAGCATTTCAAATGATGCTCTTCCTTCTCTCGGACAAATGTTGTGATATTCATTTTCTAATGAATCTTAGCTGTTTCTGTGGGGGATTTTGGGGTTGTTTTGTCATATCGGGATATTTTGGCGACATTTTATTGCTTAAGAGGAAAGACTTTTACAGGAGCTTCTTTGGAGGCTACAAGAAGGAATAGATTCTGAAACTGGATTTGAAGAAAGAGGGTCAGTGGGCCCCAGGGGAGAAGAAGGTTTATGCAGCTGAAAGGAATGTGAATGTCGTCAGACTGGTTATACAGCCCACTGGTTGTTGAAAACCTGTTTGGTGACAAATTCTGGTAGTGAAATAGAAAGCCCTGTCTCTTTTCAATCCTCCTACAAGAAGAGAAGGGGAAATCTAAACCCATGTAAATGAATTCTGAGTATCGGTTTCCACCTGCATTTGGAGGCAGCCTGAAACACCTCTGAAGGGTTATATAGAGGTTCGTTCACCTTAATTGACTTTTTTTCATTTTGCTCTGAAACCTAATCTTGAATACTTCTGGTAGAACCATTTCTCCAACACATTCATTTCTCCCCTCCTCTGTCCGCCACAGACAACCCCTTCCCCTGCCTTGAGGCAGAACAACCACATCTTTGCTTCCCTTGGTGTCAACTATCTTTGGAAGGTTTTTTGGTTTGCCTTTGTTTTTCACCACACAGATTTCCTTTTCTTTCAACACATTGAATTTCAGGCTGGATTGATGGTCCTGCAGAGCAATGTTTTTCTCCGTGATAAATAACACAAGAGCTCCCTGGACTGATCAAATGAAGTTGGGATTTCCAAGCTGACAGAGTCCATAGATTTCTTGAAGGGTTTAGGTTTAGCATGCTCTGAAAAATTATTGGAATTGTAATTGTGGCATACTAAAAGGGCTTGGCTAACTGTTTGCTTTCTCCTCTGGGGCTGGGATGGTTGTGGCTCAGTGACAGTGTGCTGGAGTGGATGTTTTCTCCTTTGCTTGTCAAGCTGAACATCTCTGCTTCCTTCAAACACCCTTTGAGCAGCCTGATCTAGTGGGAGGGGTCCCTGCCCATAGCAGTGCAGTTGGAATTACATGATCTTCGAAGTCCTTTCCAACCCAAACCATTCAGTGATTTGGAGAGAGAGATGATGGTCAAAACAGAGGTTGCTCTGTTCACATTTTCATTGTTCACACTCGCTTCAGTGGATGTTACTTTTTACCCTCCAGAGCTCAAGCTCATGTGGTTACATGCAGGCAAATTGGCAGGATGTCTAATGCTTTTCACCTTTGGCTTCTGACCCTGCTCACATCTGAAAATCATTATGATTTGATGGCTGATTAGTTGCCTATCAGATGGGTAGATGAGAAACAGCAGAGCTCTTCACTCACCTCCTGAAAAAAATCTGCTAGTATAAATAGCCTTCCCGTTAGGCAGTTAGCCAGAAAGGGCTAGGACAGAATAGGACACAAAGATTGCAATATTTCTTCCTTCTGTGAATCCTTTCTCAATTTAATTACTAGGTTGTTTTTTTTTTTTTTTAGGGTATGAAAGGAGCGAGGGAAAGAGAGATGGGATAAAGGATAGAGAAGCTAGTGCTGATGTTGCTTGCAGATCTAAACATGCAGGATCCTTTTACTCTTGTGGTTTGGCAGTCTAGTACCTTATGCTACCACAAAACTTCAAACATCCACAAACCTCTGGGAGGCAAAACATAGTCAAAGTAAGGTAGAGTAGACAACAGAAAACAACCTGCAAGGTCCAGCTAATCAGATAGCCTGAGATCCCAGTGTTGCTCCATCTTCTTTGCAAAAATTAAGCTGATGACTTTGACCTCTTTAGGGCCTTAATTTTACAGATGTAATTCTAGCACTTAATACTTTCCACGTGTAAGATTCAAAGTAGCTTAAAAAATGAGGGAAGTTGCAGCAATCCTTTATTACAGACAGACTCGCTAAGAGAAATGATTTAACAAAGCCATTAACAGCTGCAAGGCTTGCCCATTCTGTGTGTGCACAAAGTTAACATTTCCTCCAGACTCTGCTTACCTCATCCAAAGTTTTCAAGCAGCTCGGTGAAAATGCTTTGTTTAATAATGTTTTCTCTCTCCCCTCTGGTGTGCTGATGCTGTATTCCCTACCTGAAATCCTACAATGTACTGGGTTGTTTTTTTTCCCTGCGTCATGAAGGCATACCAGGTTATGCAGTCTGCATTTATCTGATGGCTTTCTCTATAGTTCGTGATTTCCTTGGCTAATTGCTGGTCTCAAAAAGTAAATGCACCCAGTAGCGTGTTTGGATCAAGGTACCTGTTTGGTACATTACAAGGACAGGGCCAGCTGCAAAGTTCAGTTATGACCCTGCACCAAGTATCATCAGGGCTGACTCTGAGGTCCTAAGTTCAGATGTGAGCCCAAGCTGTGTTTTTTCCATAAAGGTAGTTGTCCACCCAGCACCACCTGAAGTCCCCTGAGGAACAGGGCTGTTAGCTTCTGGAAGAAACTAATGGGTACAGTCAGGCATCGCATCTTCTGTAAATTTGTATTTTGTAACCTGGGGAGTCCAGAGCAGTCAGCGATGAACCATGGGAAGACCATTTTGGAGATGTGGGGAGCAGAGTGCACTGGTCAGATGCTCATTACAGTGGCTGCCAGTAGTGGTGTTTGGCAGGAGGAACCCTGATAAACTCCCTCCTGTTAACAGACCCCACTGTTTGGTTTTGCCTCCCTTGCATTCTGTATTTGGTAGTGTTAGACGAGGTACATAGGCACCTGAAGTAGTGGCTCGTGTGAGGTATGAACCAGCAGAGACCAGAACTGCATTTCAAAGTCTTTTCAGATTCCCTGTTGCTGCTTGTTCCATCTCTGGACCTTCCTTCTGCCTGAAGTGCGGGAATGAAGCTTTCTCTGAAACTCTGATTGCACGGTCTGTTTCCCCCAGTGGTGCCTAGCAGAAGAAATCTTGTCTCTTGGATATAAAATTCAAAAGCAGAAGTGAGAGAGAAAATAACAGTTGCTTTAAATAATGAACGAAAGTACCAGGAGATTTATTTCCCCCACCTTCTCCCCTCCCTCATGCAGATATTCTCTTCTTTAAAAACAGTTTTCCAAAGTGAGTTTCATGCTGGATCTACAGCTCTGCAAAGCAGCATCCTCTGTTCACATACCAAATGGGAATAACTAATGCGTGGGAGTGCAGACTTTCACTCAGCAGTAGCAGCATGCCTTGGACCTAATATAGCTGGAAGGTTGCATATATGTGAAGGTCTAGGGTTACCTCCCTGGTCCACTCGGTGACAAAATCCTGTGCAAGGGTCCTGAACAGCAAGGCGGAGCGCAGAGGTGGCACCTTACTCATTGATTTCTAAAGGGGCAATAAATGATCATTTAATGATTTCACTATGGTGACTAAAAAGGGTTTACATGATAAAAGGTTGGCCTGGAACACGTGCCCTCCAGGTAAAAACTGTAGCTGTGGCTACAGATCTTCTTGAACCTGTTTTACCTTTGAAATTGGCAGATTGGAATTGACTATGAACTTCCTGTCATTGTTCAGCTCCTTCTCTGTGTTTACATAAGTGGAATGCTGCTACTTCACACACGCACACACCCATTTTGTTTTTTTTTTAATCCTTCCACCCCATATTTCTTTCTGATTTCATTCAGTCTGCAGTTGCAATCGGCTGTCTAACTCACAATATTGCTTCTTACTTAAGGGCAGCAAGCAGGTAGCAGCTCCTGGTGTAAATACTTGCCTATAGAAATCTAAAGTTAATTGCTGAAAGTTCTTGTGCCAGTAAAAAAAAATAAATCTTTTGATATTTAAAGCAGTGCACAGAAGTAGGTGTGAGGCCACTTGAATTGCAAATATTTAACAACTCAAGCAATTGTTTTCAAGCATTTTCTTTGTGTCATTTTTCAGATGTCTTAACTGTGAAAATATTTAGGGATATTTGTAGGATGAACAGGGTTAGTCAGCTGCAATAGAAATCAGATTTGAATTTTCTCCTAATCTCAAGCTAAACAACGTTTGAGTTCCAGGAAGTTTCAGTTATTTATTTTTTTTCATTATCACTGCACTTCCAAGTGTCCAGGTCTCAGCAGACACCAGATTCAGGGAGCCCTGATATGCTCTGATAAGAGTCTGTTGTATTGTTTCTAAGCTAACCAGAAACAGGATGAGTTTGAAGTCTTTTCTTGAAAAAGTTTGCTCTGATGAAAATTCTGTCCCTGTTTTCTAGAAGGCTGGGTAACTGAAATGAAGTCAAGAGTGGATCAAGCATCTTTAACTGGAAATGGGTATGAGCCATGTTCGGAGCCATTTTCTTAACAGCTGTACTTGCACCTATTATTTCCTGCTGCCTGCCAGCTAGGTTTATAATGCCATTCCAAAACAGATAAACAGATGAAGTTTTATCCTGAACTCAAACACCCCTAAACTTAGGAATCTTGTCCACAAACTCCCCATTGAGGGGAAGAAAATTGTAGTATCCAGAAGGCATTAAGTGACAAGCAAATTCCAATATCGCCTGGGAAGTTTTGACACCCTGGACATTTTGTGATGAAGGTTCAGCCAAGGATGTGACATAAAGACAGCCCTAATAGTGTTGATGGATAGAGGAGATGAGACTGAGCCAAAGATTGACTGTTTTTCCAGGCATATTACAGGACTCGCCTGTTTGTCAGAGCCTGCTTGCAGTAACCGAAAAGAAGAAATCATAAACCCATATACAAACAAAACCACAGACTTTAGAAAACAAAGCTGCTGAAAAGCGAAGAGAAATGAGAAGGAGACCCACACTGAAGCCTGCTGTGGAATCTTAATTGCAGTATGGTGCCCTGAGACGGTGCAGATGGATGGATGCCTTAAACAGATGAGTGGGTGGACAGAAAAGATGAAAGGTGCACGGGAACCCTCAGTGGGAAAGCACTCCACAAGTCAGTAAAGTCAGTCTAATATTTTCCCTGTCCTTAACTGGGGGTGGGAGAAGGCAGGACTGTTTATTTTAGCAGTCTGGGAGATATTTCCTTGCTAATATGCATGATTTGGTGATCTATTTTCTCCGTGTTTTTTGCACCTCGCAAGTGAAAAAAAATGTGTGAAGTTTGAAGTCGGGATGGTAAGCGCAGCAGGAACGTTCTCCCGCTTGCCTTAGGTCCATGGGCGCACTGGAATGAGTGGGAATAGATGGAGAATTTATGACTGTAACACTGGAGGACAAGTCGATCATCTTCCCTCAACGGGCGTGAGGGATGTGTTGGAATTTCCCCCTGCCAAAATTGAAACGTCCAGGTCCACCTTCGCGAGGACACAGCCCCCTGGGTGGATTCCCTTCCCTTCACGATGGCTCTAGCAGCCTGGACACTTGTCAAATCCCCAGCATGCAGCTGCCTGCATCTCGCACTCCATTATTATTGCTGATGCTAATCTCTGACCGCTGAACACGGGTCAGAACCAGGAGATAATTGCAGCTCCGATCTGCCAGGCACGGTCCTTTGTGAGTAGTTAATGAGTGTTCAGGAAAATAAAGCAGAAAGAAGAAAAGGAGGATTGTGGTTTGCATACAGTGAGATAGAGAGTGAATAGGAGATGGAGGGAGGGGAAAATTCATTGATGGGGGAAAAGAAAGATTTAGGGAAAAAAAATCATTTGCACTAAAGCTACTGCTGCCTTATTCTTGTTTCGCCCAAGTGGATGCGGCTAACTGGGAAGAAGGGAACTAAGCAAGTGGGATGCGATGACGCCCTGGGTCTGCTTGCGGTGCTTTGGTTCTGGATGCCATGAAGGCAGGTGTGGGGGTCATCGCATCCCTTGCCCCTCAGGGGGTTACACCCACAAGCCCAACGTCTTTGTGCTCTTTGCTCTCTCGTTTCCTCTCCTTTACTCCGCATCACACTGCCTGTGTGTATGAAGGTGCCCTCTAGAGATTGGCTATCTCCTCCTAAAATTGGCTTCTGCAGTCTCTTAGCTTGAGTGGCAGTGACCTGTATCTCTCTATCTGAATTACCAAACTTTATTCCCAGCTCTATCTTTATATCACATACAGAGGGATCATTTTTTGGTGTCTGAAGGGAAAAGGTGACTTTTATCAAATCTTTGCCAGGTCCTTACTGCAAACAAAGGGTAGCTGCATCTACTGATCCACGTGACGTGACTCCTCATGAAGGTCCCAGCAAGCATGTGTGTTCTCTCTTATGGAGGAGATGGCTCTAACTGCTCCTGTGACACCTGTCACAGGGGATAAATGATGCAATATGGTGACACAACATCTTGGTGATCTGGGCATGTCTGGGTTTTTGGAAACCAGAAACCACCTCAATGGAGGGGAAGGAAAACGGCTTCCTGCAAATGAATTAGAGTCGCTGGGGATGGAGTTTGAGGGGGAAATAAATGATTGCGGTACGTGTTTGTGTCCATATGAGTCCCCTCTTCCTAACGACCATGTTAATGTGCTCATAAAAAGATATGGCGCAGGGGGGACGTGACTGTTCAGGCTGATTAGCATTTTATGGCAGAACTAAGCTCCATGACAAACGGCTGGCTGGGTGGGCTGTTTTTACAACCCAGAAAACTACTTTAAGATGCTGAAAGTGTGAGTTCCTTTTCCCTCTTTTGAGTGCTATTACATTTTTAATAATATTAGTTGTTATAGACCTCTGAGGGGTCTTGCAGCCCCCATGAGAACACAAGATGGTGGAAGGAGTTTTGGGGTGACTGAGTTCGAGTCCTAACCAGAAATGCTCTGTACTGGCACAACAGGGCAGGGTGCCTACAACCAGCTGCAAAGCATGAGGGACATCCTGGGGCTTCTTGGACCTACTAACCAGAAAACTAGGGACTGAGTCCTAATGTCTTGGCCATACCCAGTCTCCTTCTGCAGTGAAGTATTAATTCTGCTTTGCTTTCAGTCCAGACATGTGCACCGTGGTTCTGTATTGCTTTGCAGTCTGAAGGCATGCGTGTCTTTCTGTTGTGTTGAATGACCTACATCCCCTTTGTTTGGAAAGAGGTGAGGGCTTCCTCAGGGTCAGATACACCAAGGATGCATTTCTAGGTTTGGAACAGTCTGTGGGGTCTTCCTCCAGTCTTAAAAGCTGCCGGGCTAGATTTATGTCCAAAAATAATGACTGAGAGATGTATAAATTGATAAAACAGGATAGCAAAAAAAATAAAAAATAAAAAAAAAAGGCCTGAATCTGGCTGTGAATATGTCCTAGAAAGTACCAGCCTTTCCAGCACTGGGACTATTGCAGATGTCCATGCAGACAGTCTGTTCCTCAGAGCTGTGGAGCAGGTTCAAAGAGCGGGGCTTTGCAAGGCAAGGAGCAGTTCCTTCTGTGAGACAGCGAGCAGAGGGACCATGCAATGGCGAGCATTTATCCCACGTGCTCTGTGTTGTCTCCAGTGATGGAAGGGCTCCATCTGGTTAGAAGTCTCAGTATATAACTGCTTATCATATAATGTCACTCGGAAGTCAATTTTTTCTAAGGGGGGGAAGTGACAGGTATTGAGTAGCCTAATGTCAAGAGAATAACAGGTTTTACGCCAAGAGATTTAGAAATGTGAGAGAAGTGGTTTTCAGGGCAGATCAATTCTGTGAGTGAATGTGGCGCGTTGTGCTGGAGAAGGGATGCAAGCCCAGCTGTGCCGACAACTCTCAAGGGAAAGTGAAGCAGAACAGGTAAGACAGAGCCCTGCGTCCTGTATATATGCGTGTATGCGTACACATGCATACATTAGTAATGAAGACCTTCTTTTGGTACTCTGCCTTTTTCAGGCATTTGCATGAGCATGTGCCACTTTATGCATACGCTGAAGACTGTTGTGACTGGAAAAGCTGGAAATAGCTTGCTGGGCATTAGGAATAATTCTAAGCAGACACTCAAACGAGTACTGAATGGAGGACTGGAGCTGTGTGAGATACTTGGGAGGAAACCTGGAAGTGTGTAAGACTCTCTGCACTTCTCATCTTGCTGCTGACTCCATCCTGGAGCTTGGCAAACCACTAAGAAAAAACATAATTGCAAAAATATGTAAATTTCTCCTTCAGTGTACATAATGGCCTCACTGGGTGTGTGGTTTCCTTCCCTTCCCCCACACCCTCTTCCCACTGTGCCGTCTGGGAACACAAGGGGTGTTAGGCATTACTGGTACAAAGGAGTGAATTGCTAACTCACTTAACTTCAAGACTCCTAGAGAGAGCTTGCAATCAAGTGAATTTAGTTGAAACCCCTGCAAGCAGGTTTTCACACTGGGAATGCTTACCTGCTCACCCAGTGGGTAAGTGGGAAGTTACCAAGCATGGCCAACTGGGACAAAGCACTGCAGCTCACAAAATGAGTATCTGGGGTCACTCCACCACCAAAATGTGTGATAAAATATGGGTATTTCTCACATAAAGTTCCATAGCATATAGATGTAGGGAAACTGGCATTTGTACAGGGATATTCCACAAGCTGGGACAGCAGGGAGATAAAGATTTATATTTCATTAAGATGTTTGTTATTAACAATTTGCTCCATTTGCCATAGTTTGTCAAAGGGTGAATTAACCTTCTGGTTGTTTCAGGGGACTCCAGCTCCCGTATGGTCACCTCTCAAACTCATGTGAATGTTGCAGGCAGGATAAAACCAAAATGAATGAAAGTGGGAATTTTTTTTCCTAAGCTTCACTTGTAAGCCGTAAAAACCAGACTGAAGTGCCAAGATGAAATCCCCACTGTAGCTCTCAATGTGGTGCTTTTGCTTTTTCCTTTTATCATCCAGCGATGAAACAGTTAACGGTAGAGGCCAGGGAGAAGTGGGAGCCCTTGAAAGGGGCAGGAGGGTTCACCTCTCTCAGGGCTGTAGTTTTGAGGTGTACTTCAGCCACACGTTTCAGCTGAGAAATTTAAAATCTCACTCACTCAGATTGTGACAGCTCTGCAGCCCTGTAGATATGGTTGCCTGAACCTCTGAAACAATTGCCCAGAGGGCACCCACCCATGTTCTTGTGGACTGTAATGGGCACCAAAGCCTTGGTAAAGGTGAGTCCAACCTCCAGTCCCTTCCTTGCGAATGACTGGTGTTCCATCATCTTTGTTGATGGGCTGTCTGAGGGTGCTTGTTAGTAAACACATAGGAGCCCAGACTGAAGTTTAAGACAGCAGGAGGTGTCCTTGCATGGGCATGTTTGCCATTAGCTACCAGGCCTTCTCCTGAAAATTCTAGCATTGCAGAGCAGCGTGCACGAAATGAGCTGGCAGCCTGCCCAGGTTGCATATGGTGGCTGGAGACAGGGTACATTTGGTGAGAAATAAGGAAGCTGTGATGATAGGGAATAATAGCAGCTTTTTCTGCTATGGGATTATGTCCTGAACAGAGACATCCTTTTGATGAGAGTGGGATGAGTGGTAGGAAGTTTTGGCTTGTAGTAACTACAGCCTTATTCATCTCTTGTGAATGAGTGTGCGCAGCGCTACGTGTGCCTCAGTGGCTTTCTTCTGGGGAGAGGATGACTTTTTAGTTCCATAACAGAAGCGATGAAGGATGTGCCTGAAGAAGAAGTCCCATAGAGAAGCCACAACAGTGACATCCTTCTTGGCAGAGATATGATGAAAGTTGGCTGCTGTGACCTGGATCTTTCCTTCCAGGCAAAATGTAGCTGTCCTGTCTGGAGGTGAGGAAAAGGCTACCGCTTAAGGCATGAGGCAAAAGTTACGAGGCCCAAAAGGTTTCCAGGGTAATAGCAGCAAAAGCAGGGATAAAATGAAGGGAGGGAAGCAGTTGTGAATGTGGCACTGAAAGCAAGCCGGTAGGTAAGATGTCTTGGATACAGAACTAACTGGAAAAGCAGACCTAAAAATAATGAGGGAGAAAACTGCTGTTCATTATGGTTTCTGCTACATTCAGGGAAATAGGGCTTGACACTGGCATTCTTTGCAAATAATCAGGATTATGCCAGTGAGCTGACCCGATTCAACTCTAGGGCTGGAGTTCTCCATCTGTGAATACTGCTTAATTGCTCAACGGAAAGGAACAGCAGTGCTGAGGCCACCACCGAGGTCTCAGTCTCAATTCCATCGTCTTGATCTCTGTTCTCCTGACAGAGACTCATGGGATTGAAACAGCTGTGCTTGAGTTTTCTGCATGAACCATATTCTGCTCTTTGCAGACTTTTAGGAGAGTGTGCCTGGTACCCAGAACGGCAAGTATGATAGAAGGGGCTCTGCCAGCTAGCTTTTTCTTCTCTCTGTCAAGCTGCTTCTCTTCTGCTCAGAAAAAATGTTGTTTCTTCCTTAGTTGCATGAGTTATACCACACTGTAACATCCTGAGACTGGACTGCTCCCTGCAGAAGGACCAGGATAATGAAATTTGTGGTTTAAAGCAGTGTACCACAGGCTTCTCTCATGGGGAGAGAGACACGTGTTGAGGGATTTCCCTGTGCTTCTCTGAGGCCTCCGGGAGTTCTTCTCAGGAGCCATGAACTTCTCTGGCAAAAGCAGGTCCAAATCTTTCTAGTGAAGAAGGACTTCACTGCTTCTTTGATACTGTGGATTAGTCGAGGAAAACTGCTTCTTTAGTGCTGATCAGCCTAATCTTCCCATCGCTTGTGCCTTCCCTGCCAGGACTCACTTTAGCATTGAACTGTGAGGTACCTAGTGCCTGTATAAACCAGGACACTTATTTAGACCTCTGTGGACAGGTGGGACGTGAAGGACCCATGTCTGCGAATCACCCTAAGATCATAGGGTCTGTAGAGGCACAACCATGAATCTAGACAAGAACTGTCTGAACTGGGGCAAAACATTTAGTGCTGCATGGAGCCACGTAGGAAATAACACACTTGGGGTTGGTACAGAGCTCTGAAGCAAGGAGTAAAGTGAGGTCCTTGGTCTCATGCGGGATTCATCCGGCCCTTAAGCCCTTGTCTCATGTTCGTAGCCTCTTGCCTGTTCCTGGTGGCCAAGAAGCCTCAGTGGAGCTGCACAGGATACGCTCCTTGCATCTGACCTACTGTACGTGGAGAGTTTGGGCTAGCAATAGCACCGACAGATGGCCCTTCTGACCGGGAATTGCATGCCATGTGGACTGCTGAAAATGTGGCTAGGAAGCGGAGGCTGGGGAGGATGCCCAAGCATTACAACATCCAAATCTGGGTTCAGGTCTGAGCCTCTCCCTCTCCCTTCCCAGTGAGCAGCTCTCTGTTCATGGCGCAGGATTCATATGCTGCATGCGAGGCTGGAGCACTGCAGCAGAAACCAGAAGTAAAAGGTTTATTACAGAGCAGCCAGTTGAAGAGCTGGTATCTTAAACACACTAACTTCAGCCTGGCCTGGACCAGCTTTACTAACTTAAATTACTGCATCCTGCTAGCCTTTGATGCCAGAAAAAAAGAGACTGTGTCTTTAAATAGAGGAGAAAATGATAGGGGTGAGGTGATCTGATTAGTCTGTAAGATGAGCGGAAATTAGTTATTTTCATCCTTAATCACCCACAGGATTGGCCAATTATCGAGCTGTTAGAGACCTATTAGATGGTTGGGAACTCACCCTTCCTCACCTCCCTCCCATAACCCGGCATGAAATTATTGAAGTCACTCAATTTCACTCTCATTGAAACCCATAAAGGGAGATCTCACAGCTGAGCATGGGGTGGCTGCAGAGGCCTTTTTCTAATTACTAGCAGCACTCCAGCTTCCAGAAATTGGTTTATTGATTTCACCCAAACTATCTCCCTGAAAATGCAACTTTCAGGTTTGCAGGAACAATTCTATCTATCTGTGTGTCTGTCAGCCTATCTGCTTGTCTATCTATCCTCTCCTTTGACTAATCTGGGGGAGACAAACAAACTTTTAACAGCCGCCTGTCTAATCAATGCAGCTTGTTTATCTGCTCTTGAACAAACTTTAATTTTACATGTGTATTTGCTAATGTATTCAATGTGTGCTGCTTATGAACAAATTGCAACCTGTGGACTCCCTGCTGATTGAATTTCCTAAGTGTATTTGTTATTTGCTGTTGCTGGGGTGAAAGATGGTTGGTCAGGTCCATAGCATTGGCCTCCTCCTTCCCTGCCTCTGACTGGGCAAGTGCGATTAAAAAAATGAAGAAGACTTTATGGAAATCATTGTGCTTTGGGAGAAGGAATGAATAATTTGGGGAGTGAGGTGGAGGAAATTAGGGTTGATTTTTCTGTCTTGGGAATTAAGGGACTTAAGGTCCCAGTACCACTACCAAAAAAAAAAATAATAGTTACATGCTGGGGTAAGACTTGAAATAATTTTTTCCCATTGCACCCACAGAAAGTAATCAGAGCTGATGGCATAGCATCGCTAGCAAAGCTGTGGCTCCATCCTTGCCTGGCTTGCCTAGCTGCACCCATTTCATAACTTTTAGCAAAGCGTTGTGCAGCGCTACCTGTGGAAGATGCAGTTGTGTGCTCTTCCCTCTTCTGCCTGACTGCATTTGTCCAGGCCTCCATCTGGGGGTTGTAAACGCTGCTCCCACTTGGAGCTCTGTGCTGCTATTTGGGGTGAGGAGCCCGAGTTCTGAAAGGCACTGAAGGTACCTAACAGGGTGCTTGAAATTGCCTTGGTGCTGGTTTCAGCAGAAGTTAGGATCCTGCGTGCTGGCTGCTAAATCCTTTGGAAAACCCCAGTATGTGTCTAGCTACATCTTTTGGCCTTTGGGTTGCAGGTCTACATTCCTCAGGTGCCCACGCTGTTTTGCATAACATTTTCAAATGCATTTGTTGAATGTGGCCTGGCAACTTTTGCATCTGGCTGATGCTTGTTGTAACCACTGTCAGAAATAAATTCTGAATTGCTAAGACAATATCTCAGTTCACTTGTGTAAATTTAACTGCCTCTTGCCACTAAAGATGCTCTGGTGTATCTGAGACAGCTGCTGATTACCAGAGACCCATAGGACACTTGTGCCCTTCAGAGTGGTAGCTTGAGGTCAAGCAGGCATTGTCCCATGGCTCTAGATGACTGCTTAAGCAACTGAATGGAGCCCACTAGACTCTGTAGGGAAAGAAAGACAGCGTGGGATTTCCCAGTGTAGCTTTTGGGCCTTGCAGCACCGTGGCAGGCAATCTGGAGGCTTCACCTGCAAGCCTCCCCCTTTATTGCAGGAATGTGTCACCATTTCTCTGAAAACTGGCAGCAGTATGTCCTGGGAGACAGAAAAGTAGCTAGAAAGATGAAGGGATTATGCCAAAAGGAAGCTTCTAATTCTTTTTAGAAATAAGAAGATTAGTCCTAGTCTGATTTAGAGTGCATGTCCCTTTCTGGATCCAGCTGGAGCAGTGGAAGAGGTTGCCTACCCTTTACAGCCAGCTACGCCACACAGATGTTAGTGTGAGCGGTTTGCCAAAGCAGTGCCCGTCAAAACGATCCCACTCAGCTCTAATCTGCTTTGTTTCAGCTGCTGCGGGTTAGGGAATGGTCACACACGCAATTTCACTGGCGGGTCTGAGAAGGTGCCACCTTCCCCTGTGCATTTGGTAACAGGCAGCTCTGCAGGCCCTGCAGACAGCAGCGTTTTCAAGTAACCCCAGCAGACATCTGGTCTGTCTTACACCTTCAGTCACCAGATGATAGCTCGGTAAGTCACAGACCTTCTACTCATACTGTGCAAAGGCTGTAGCCTCAGCCTTTTGTAGAACTTGGGATAAATGCTCATATTATACGCAATGAAAATGACATCAAAAGGAGTGTGTGGCACTTGTTATTGTTAGTTGAAGGAGCAAACAAGACCCTGGGCAAATTCTGTGAAATATTTGTGCAACAGACCTGCTTAGCTTAACACACAGTGTTAGAGCTGCTGCTAAGGGTAGAGTTGTTACAGGAATCTGGGTGATCCTGCACCTTCTACCTGAGACCATGGTTCTGCTGTTGCTACAATTATTCTTCGAGATTTGGGATATTTAAGGAACAGAAGTTAGTTTTCACTTTTAGCAGCCTTTGGGCAGGTTTTGATTGCAATCATACCAATGCCCTCTGAAAGACTGTGGACTGCCCTCAGGGTGGTGCCTGTGTAAGTAGATGAGAATTATCCTCTGTCTGCCTTTAGCTGCATCTCACCTGTGCAAGGGAGAAGGGGAGATCACTCTTGGCTGCTTCCACCATCCTCACTTAGTCTTTTGTTAATTTACAGCTTCTGTAATTTGCAGAACATATTCTGCTCTGGATTTGCAAGATGCTGCATGGACACATGCAGAACGATCACAGCAGGTGTTGATGGACACAGAAGGGAAGGCCAGGCTTATTTAAACCAGTCTTCTGTTGCAGAGTGTGTTTTCTAGCTGTTTCATACAGCTCTGCCTTTTCTTTAGGCATCTATACAGTGGGGTAGCTAATGTACTGTGGATAGTACATTGGGCAGACAAGTACAGGGCTAACCGTAATGATCTGCCACCATCTGTAGAAAGCGTTTAGGTACTATGGGTTTGGGTAGCCTGTAAGCACCTGTTAAATATTGTTACTGTGTGTTGGAAGTGATTTGATTGAACTGGCTGTTGCTGTTACAGTCAGTTCCTTAGCTGTTAGTTAATCTTTCTTCTTGTGGCATAGCCCTGGTCCATGCTTGGCAGGAGCTTCCTACCCCCCTTCACCCCTGTTCCTGGGCAGGGTCTTGGGAGCTCCTGTCTCCCTGCTCACTTCAGCTGGCAGTTCCTCATCCTCCCACCTGATCCCACCTGGACCAGACCCACAGGCATGAAAATCCATTCCCTTTGAGTTTCCTTCTTCTGGTTTTAGCCTCCACTTCCCTCGGTTCCCTTGCTTAGACTTGACCTAATCGAAGGGCAGCATATCCTTGACCCAGACTAAACAGATGGCATCTCCCTATGTAACATTCAGGCATGAATTTCACGCACAGGCTGAAGGAGAGGGCTCAGACAGGTCTGTTCCCCCTCATTAGCTTTGCCTGACATCGCTCTCCAAGTCATGGGGCACAGGAATGGTTGTGAGGCTGTGCGGAGCTGTGCCCCTATCCATTTCGCGCCTGGATGTGGCCCTGGCAATGCTCATGGCTGGCTTTGTCTTGCCTTATATATACTGGTCCCATGAGGCTGGGCCTGCTAAGATCCACAATTTAATCACAGAGAGCTGACACGATGCTGAAAGTGATTTGTCATGTCCATGCTGGCAGTTAAGTCATTGCCAGCAATTGCATCCAAACGCAATAAATTGCTAGAGTGTGGACTGTTGATGGGAAAGTACCATGGCTGTCATTTCAGCTCAGGCGCATTTCACCCCAGCCAGGGCTCTCTGTGGGCTTCAGATCCTGGATGACCAAATTCGCCACTGGTATCACTTCCTTGGGTTACACCTTGTGAAAATTTTGACTCCATTTCTTCATGGGAAAACAGCCTTAAAAGGAAGAGTCTTATGGGGGAAAAAGGTGGAATTGTGCTTTGGAGTATAAAAAGTAGATGGTGGGTGTCTTTCCAAACAATGCAGTATCAGGAAAGAAGAGCTGGAACAAAGGATACCATCACCCTGTTTCCCTGCCCCAAAGAGTCTGAGAAACAAATGTTCATTATCCAGAGACTGTGTTTGTTTAAGAGTAGTCTGTGATTTACCTAATTTATTACAGTTTTAGTGCACAGCAGCAGTATTAGCAACAAGGGCATAAAAAATATTAGATCCAGGCAAATAGAATATGTCAATCCAAAGTGGTAACAACTGTCAACCTTACCTATTTATTTTTTTTTAGAGCTAGCGGAGGCAAATGCATATGTTTTTGGCAAAACCTTGGCCCCTTTCCCCAGTAAACCATGGCTTTGGACGGTACATGTCACAGCAGCTTTGACAAACAGAAATCTGGGTACATGCATATTTCCAGGTAATGGGACTATTTTGACACTGCTTTCAAACTCATCTCAGTCTGTGATCCTGGACATTCAGACCTTGTTCCAAAGTTCACTACAGATGATGTGCAATTTATGTCCATGACATATGGATTTGGCTTATATGTGACCAGGTACTATACTCTACTACACCAGAGATTTTACTCGAGAAAGATCTGCAGTGTCAGAACTGTTCCTTCTAGAATAATTAACAGAAAAATGTTCTCCATGAAGAAAACTCATCTCTGACTGTCATGAGAGATGATGTTCTTTGAAGTAAGTTGAAGAAAGATAGATGCTGGGCTGGACATCACTGAGATCTTTCAAGTATGTCTGGCTTCAGGCGAATTGAGTGTCGTAGAAGGGAGCAAACAGGGCTGTGAAGGCTGATGGATTCATATTACCACCTACTAAGCTTCAAATGAGCAAACTTTAGCCAAACGTAGTTTCTGGGCTAAGGAAGACCTGTCCTTTTCAGTTCTATAAAATGTATGACAGTGTAACAGTGTTGACTGCAGTAGGGTCACTAGTACCTGGAACTTGGATTTGGTGAGACCTGGTGTAGATCTGCTGGGTGGAGTAGGAGATCAAATGTCAGCAGATTTGGGCTGGATCCCTGATTTCATCTCTGATCTGCAACATGATCTTGGATGAGGCTTGTGTTGTCCATGTGATTTACTTCCTACATCTGTAGCTAATGGTCCTTGCCCATGGCCAAACAGCCCTTGAACTGTTGTCCACTGTCAATGTAATACATCTTATTTATTGAGCACCAAGAGGTACCTAACCCCATGGAGGTGTTTTATTATCTGGGAATGAATTTCTTCACCCGTTGTATCCATCACAGTGGTTCTTGTGCGCTGCCCAGTGTCTAGGACTCTGCTTCCAATGTGGTGTCCTGAAAAAAGCAGCCAGCACCCCCCTTACATCCCACTCCCAGGGAAAGCAGCCGTCCACTGCCACAGAGGGTCTCTCAGAAGAGTATGCCACCTGGTAGCTTCCCCATCCCAAGGGACAATACTTCCGTCTTTCCCCAAATGCTTCAGCAGTTTTTAATATTCTTCCCATCTCTCAGCTTTTTTTAATTTTTATAGAGCTTCCTTTTCTTAACACAGCATTAAAAGGAAGAATAAAAAAGAAATGAAAAATGTGGTGGGGCAGAAAGAAACCAGCAAGAGTTGCCTACCCCAGCCAGCATGGGTGTCCTCTCCCTTCCCTAAGCACTGAGAAGCTGACTTCCCAGCAGCCAGTCCCCTTGGGTGAGCTATGGAGTGACATTTGTCCTGTGACATGATCCTCTCTCCTCCATTGCCTTGGTCTGTCTGGTCAATGGGGGAGGAAAGAGGGGGGTGATGTGGCTGAATCTACTGAAGATCCAGGTACGTGAGGACCTCTCCCACTCAAGCTGTGGGAAACCCAGTTTGGAAATGGCAACTGAGGAGCAGGGGCAGAAGTTTGGGGCAAGTGCCTTGTAGCCAAGAGAAACCCACCACACGGCTGCAGGTCATCACAGGGAGGAAGACCCCTCTATCACTGCATAGGGTAGGGCTTCGCTGCCCCTGTTTAGCAGCCTGATATCATTCCTCAAAGAGCACCCTAACCAGACACAGACAAGCTAATGCCTCCTTCTTGTTTCTTAATTGGTGTTCAGTACTTCAGCCCGTTACTGTGATTTGTGTTCTCTCTGCCCTCTTCCCTCCCCTTCCCCCTTTGCCTTCCCAGAGTCAAGCCTTATGCTACTTACATTTTCACCTTCCTGGGAAGCCCTCCCACCTCAGAACTCAAGCCCAATAAACCCCTCTTTTTTAAGCTTCATTACCTAATGCTCCAAGCCAGATGTTCCTCTTAAAAATCTCACACATGTAGATGCCATTTTTTCCCATGGAGAGCAGAACCCCTTCCAATTTCTTCTGCCACCTGTTCACAGGGGATTTATTTATTTATGAAACCCACATTTCTGACACTGGAAGTCTGGGGTCCCAGTCTCTACTGTCCATAGACTTTGCAGTTTAGCTACTGAATTTCAAACAGAACTACAACGTGATGTTGTCCTCAAAGGTATGTAAAGTTATGTCCCTCCTTCAGTCTAAGAAATAGGCCTATAAGCTAAACCACCTGTTTAGACCATTGCAGCTTCCACACGGAACTTGGATCCTTAGCTTTATGTGGATATGAATAGAAGGAAGGCTGTTAATTTTCCCATATAGGTATGATCAGGGATGGATGTGCAGGAGAGAGGCAGGAGAAGGGGCTGAACAAAGGTTTACAAAATTAATTAGCTTCTCTGCCCTCTCTTGCCAGAGATGTCGACCCTCTCTATCACAGCTCAGCCACGTGAATAGTTGATTTCTCACCACAATGACAGAGGTGGAAGCAAACAGCAGGCTGGGGACAAGAAAGTATAGATGAGGGCAGAGTAGGGCAGCAATATGGTTTTACAGCTGGTCCAAGTTTCTGTTCTACCGGCAGCCCATCTGCTTTGGGAGGTTTCTGCCCCTGTTCCTTTCTTCCAGCCTCCACTTTCTGCACCTCTGCTCTTACCAGAGGCTTCTACCCACCTTTGCTGCGTTGACTCAACTGGCAGTACAGCTGCAATGCATATAACCAAGGGAGCAGAAATCTCTGGTGCAGTAGTGGGACCTTTTAAAATGCTAATAGAAAGCGTTTAACTGATTCCCACCTAACAGCCTTAATTAACAAGGCTCATTTTGGATTTAGCAAAGCTGGGGACTGCTGCATCTCACCCTGCACCCCCATATAGGTGAAGATTGGAGGTTATTTTTAGTCTTGGGGTTGTTGCCTTGTGCTGTGTCCTGTCAGATGGGCGAGCTCCCCAGATTGCTTGGGGGCCGTGGAGAAGTGTAAGTTGCTGCTCTGTGCCTTTTCTAGCTCAGGCTCCTCTCCTGCTGCGATGGAGCGTACAATTTGCTCAGCAGCCAAAGATTCAGCATAGGGCTTTTTGAAGAGTCTCTGTGCAATTAGTATGGCAAATTGGAGCCTCCCAGGACGATACACAGCATCAAGCTCACCAGCAACAAGATCTCAGCTCCTTGGTACAAAAGGAACCTCATTTAATGTATTAAATATTTAATTAATGTACTGAAGCTTTAACGAGGTGGTGATGAAGATGCCAAACCAGGTATTGGGACAGGAATACCCCACCCCAGAGATAACAAACAGTTAGCGACTGTTCTCCCAGTAGTATTTTTTTCACTGGGAACACAACTGTCTGGGGAAGCTCTCAGTACCTTTTAGGTCTCATTCTGCTTAGTTGAAGGGAATTGCACAGGTGGGATGCAGATGTGGATGGAAAGCTCCTTTATTGCCTCTTTTATTGAGCTGGAATAGATGAAGAAGCTTTGGCTGGTAAGAATAAGTGCTACAGCCTGTGTGCTGCATGTGGAAGCATAGGAATGGCTAACAGAGATAAGCAGAGATGGCATGAAAAATCATGTGGGTAACGGTGCCATTGCTAGATCCATGGAAGATCCAGGTTTCTCAGAGCAAGGGGGACAAGGGGGAGGCATTATGTTGAAAAGGGTCTTGTTTTTTCCTCGCATTGGCTCTACCTGGTGCCACTGGTGCCAATTTTGGTACAAGAACCGAAATACTACTGGTCTGGGCCAGGCATTTTCCCCAGAAGTGTGGAAAGTGGACCTCTCGTGCTTGGGGTTATCCAGTGTGAGAGTGTTTATTCCTCCTCCTTCAGCTGGGGTGCTGCTAAGGTTGCACCTAAGTACTGTTGGTGCCTGGGGGGCATCAGGCTTTTCTGCCTGGAGGGCTGCTAAGAGACATTGAGGGTCTAGGGTCTTCCTCAGGCAGGAGGTGCTTGAAGAAGAGGCCATAGGGAATTCTGGTGATGTGACAGAAGGATGTGAGAGCCAAGATAATTCTCACAGTTTCCTCTCGGTGCAAGAATTGCTTTAGCTGATCAGCCCCAGTTATGGGAACCTTGGGATTTGGAAAGGAATAATAAAAGATTAATCGAGAAACTCCTGAATGAATTCAATAAAAATGACATATGGAGCGTGCACCGTGATGTTTTTATGATTAGGCTGGCAGATAATTGGAATAAGCAGATTCTGCCCCACGCTTGGTCAGGTCTGGTGTCTCAGAGATCCTTCTGTTTTCAGTGTTTCCTCACAAAGAACAAAATATAGAGGGAAAGGGAAAGAACAAAAAGGGAGGCAGACCAAGCAGCTTCTCTGCTCGCTTCAGGAGAAAGCTCTGAGAAAGTTGCTGTTTAAAATGCGTTTCAGATTTCAGAACACAATCCTCTATGGCACAGGTTTTGGCTTGATTCACATATCAGCACCCTTGAAACCTGGGGCTGGGCTGGGATCAGGGGTCCTCTGAATGTTCAGCCTTTGCTTGCTTTCAGCTGATACTTGTGAGTAGCCAGGCCCGGCATAATTGTTAAAGGGCAAAATTTAACACCCGTCACCCCCATTCCAACCTCTACAGTTACAGATCGTTTCTCAAGAACAGCATCTCTCAAGCAGGACCTCAGAGCTAAGCCCTCTCTTCCCCTGGGTGTTACAGCACATTTTGCTTGGTCTTTGATGAAGACTTTGAAGGACACTGTTGCAATGCCTACCTGTAGGGGAATGAAGACAGTGGGTTGATTGACGTTGATAATATGCAGCTGTGGCCTTGCTTTGATGATGTGCAGCTGTAGCTTGTCCTGCAAAGTGGTTAAATAGCTCTGAGGAGTGGGGAAGAAGAGGTTCTGGATGAAGGAGGAGCCTGGAGAAGGGGAAACCTGCATGAAACAGAGACAAAGAAGGGTGTGGTCTGGCCTTGGGAAGATGGAGAAACAGCTTCGACAGGAGGGTTTGACCAATGGTAAAGCCTTTTTTGCTGCCTACTAGTTTGTTTGTGCTGTGACAACTGATGCCCCGTGTGAGGCAAACTATTTGGACTCAAATTGTGACACACTGACAACCCTCTATCCAGCTTTTCTCAGCCCTTCCTAACACAAGGAGCTTGCTTTTGATTCAAGGCCATTACAGCCTCCCTGCCCAGCCCCAGCAGGTCAGCTCTGTGCCATGGCCAACAACTCCCCATGCTAGCACTGGTCACACGCTTGCCAGGTTTGCAGAAGAGCATCCTTCTGCCTTCCTCCCTGCTCCCTGCCAGTATCTGCAAAGGTACCTCTGTGTTCTGCCCTCAAATCTAGCTTCATTGTAACACACATTCCTCGCTCCTCTGGAAGAACCCAAGACACAGTGACCCACCCCAGACCAAAGGCAAGGTCACTGTTAGGTACTGGGTGCACCGAGCTCTGCCTGGCAGGGTGACACATGTGGTCTCATTGCCTCCTTCCCCATCTGTCTCTAGACACCCGCTCTCTTGCCTTATATTTAGATTTTTTTCCTTTTGGCCAAGACTGTCTTTTTGTTCTCTGCTTGTACAGCACCAGGTGGAATGGGACCTTGCTCCGTACTCGATGGATCAGAGATTATTGCAGCTTTTGTGATAATAAGTGATAATAAAAAGTATTGACCAGTTCACAGCATGAGGCTGTGATGAGATGGTGGAAGGTTATATTACACCTTTTATCTTAGATAGACAAAAAGAGAAAGAGAGAGATGCAAGAACATGTGGATTTAGCGTGTATTTTTTGTTGTGTGTTGGTTTTTTTTTTTTTCTTTCTCTGAGGTGGATGGAGTTCTTCAGGACTATTATGGAGCCTTAGGATCCATACTCTCTTTTTACCCTGTCTTAGTATCCTGCCACCTTTTCCTTAAGGCTGCGTGTGGGATAACTATTCTCAGGAAAACTCCTTTGGAAGATCTCATTTCACCCCTTTGGGATGTTCCTGGGTACTATGCCTTGTCCTTTCTCAGATACAAAGCCAGCCTGTGGATGACGCATCTGTGTTGGAGCCAGAGGTGTGATTTCAAGATGAATACAAATAACCACTCTAGTGAAATTAAAGTAGCGGTGAACTTCATGAACGCTAGTGTGGGCTAACTTTATTTACACAGCTTCTCAGATGAACTTGTACAGATGAACTTTATTGCTACTTATAACAACAGCATGTGAGATCAGGCTAGCTCACATATGTCCGTGCTCCCTGCAATTTAGTTGCAGTGAAGATTGACCTTGTGTGAAAGACAAGAGGAGCCTTTGTCTGGAACCCAGTCTTTTAGCTTCCAGAACTTCCCCAGACATGAGATTTCCTATTGAAATGATTCTCCAAAGGAAAACACCATTTTCTTTACTATCATAAATAAAATAGAGCAACATTTGACAGCTTTAAAATGATAGACTCCGAACAGAATGTTTTGACTTGGATTGGTTCAAACATTTGCACTTTGCTGAAATGAATCAAAGCATTTTGCTGAACGTTTATTTGACATCAAGCAGCACCTGCCCACGGGGCTGCAGTGCCTCATGGAAGTTGTAGTTTGGATGCACTGTGCAGAGGGCTCTCTGGCGGGCTGGTCTGCTTGTCTGAAATACATTTCCAGTAATATACTGCAGATCTGCTCTGGCTGAGCTGAATAGTGTAGGGTGAAAGTCACAGAGCAGTCAGACATTATGGAAGATCAATTCCAGCACAGGCAGAAACAAGGCTGTGAAACACTCAGTGTAACAACCCAAAATTAAATGTTTGGTTACAAGGAATATCAAAAGACATTGTTTGCACTGGAGAAGTGGAAAAATGACTGTATTTCCAGTTGTGTTTTTCAAAAAAATTGTCCCTTTGGAAAATTATGTATTAATTAAGATTTTCATGTGGTGTTTTTCATGGGCTGGACCACCCAGTTCAATTCTTAGCTAGCGTAAGAGCTCGGTTTCACAGTAGGTGTAATAGGATTGATTCAGTCTCAGCCACCCCAAGGGTGGAGCTAACCCAACGATTACTGACACAATTAATGGATTTTACCCTCATTGCATGAAAAAGTGTTTCTTTCTCCTTTTTTTTTTGTTCTGAGAAGTACATTTTTTTGCTGGAATTTAGAAATCATTTGTGACGGGCAGAGAACAGACCTACTTGCTTCATGAGCAGTGTAACCCCAGCCTTCTCATATAGTTCGTATTAACAAAATTAAGAAAAAGAAAGCATCTTCCTTTCAATAAAATGTCTGAGGCAGGGGGAACCCTTTCCCTCCTGTCTGCAGTGCTACCACATCTAGTTTGGTGCACCTACTGTTAAGCAACAGAGCACAGCAGCGTGTGAGTAGGGCAATGAAAACTACTGTCTTCCCCAGCTGACATTGCAGGAGAGGCTTAGAGAGAGATGAATTATTATCCCTGGAATTTGCCTGGGATGTGTAGGCTAAAGTCTGGGGAGGGAAAGCAAGCCAGGAGATCATAAATGACGGTAGGTGAGCAAGGCTTAAATTATATTTTTCATCTGAAGTGAGAAACCTTTCCTGGGATGCCTTAGACACGGTCGCATACAGGGGCAGCTCTGCACATGCTGAGTGGGGCTGCTCTGAGCCTGTGATTAGAATGTGCCTATTTAATCCTCTGAAGCTGCTGGATTAGGGTACGGTGCTCTGATTTATTTTGTCTGTTTGGGCTGTGTACACACTGTGTAGAGGAATTTGGATCTAATCTTTGCCATCATTATAATTAATTAGATGCTATTCTCCAGCATGTAATGGTGGCAATAGAGGTCTTACACAGATCCCATGTTCCGCGCATACTTTGCTGCAAGAGGAGATCTGCTGGGGAGATATTTGTTAATTAATTGTTTAGTTTGTCATAACGCCATGCTGGGCCAAGTTCAGCCCTGGTGTTGCTCTGTTGATTTTAGCTGTCTGGTACCCAGTGAGGCATTTACCCCCGAAGTTTTTCTTCCTTTCCTTTACCTTCTAATGTCTTTTTGGATTGTGGTGTGCATTTGTCCACACGGGTAAGTGGCAGGCACGAAGGGAAGGCCATCGGAGGGCTATGTGCTAGGCTATTAGTTCAGCTGTGTTCGTCTTCTCTGAAGAGAGAACACCAGGTTGATGAAGCTGAACCTCAAAGAGAAGGGGTGGGTTCCTAGGAGCTAGGCAGACCTTCACCAGTGAGGCTGTGATTTCTGGTCATTCGCTCTAGTAGTCTGGTAGTCCTATGCCTACAACTGGTCTTCATCTGTCTGGACAAGTGTCCCACTTGCCTGTGCATGTGTGGGTTGTGGCCAGGAATACTTGCAGGTGTAGATTAATTGCTCAATGACATGCATGGACCTTTATTACTGAGCCTGGATGGCATCTTATCAGGAATAGAGGATTTGTGCTGATGTATAAATTGGTCACAATACATAAGTGTGTTGGGAAGAGCAACACATACATGTTGCTGAGAGCATGTGATGGTGTCTGAGGTCTCATGTCACGTGTGTGGCTGCAGGCCTGCATGCCTGGAGTTGTCTACATGTCCACTGATGTTTTTATTCGCACCTGAGTTTCTGGTAACAGCTGTCAGTGTGCAAGTCTGGCTTTTTTACTATCTCCATTTAGGGCACCCCTCTGAGTGTCTCTAGAACCTTGTGTGCCCGTACAAGCTGTGTGTTCAGGGGTACGGGGGTATTACTGCTGCATACATGTGATGGGGGTGCTGCGCTCAGTACTTCTGTGACTACACAGTGCTCTCTGTATCTGTACGTGTGGAAGAGATAGACTCTATTTCCATAGCAAACAAGCTCTTTAATTCCCCTTTCCTTCTCATCATCCGCCTGTTTCTTGTGGGCCACGTATCAGCAACTTCTAGTTACTTGTCTATAGCCAGTTACCGTTGGATTTTCTCCCAAGCATGTAAACCTTTGTGGCAGACTGACAGGCAAGCACAGTGTACATATCAACGGCTGGATCTGCCTCACTCAGGTTCAAATCTGAGCGGAGCATCAGAGGACACAAGGTACCAATTCCCAGAACTCAAACACACACTGCTGACCATCGCATGCCTGAACGGCTGTGAAGCATTTGAATAGAGGCAATAGCCCTCTGCTAGCAAATGTCCATCTGCATGACAATTGTCTTAGACATCAGTGGATTTAGGCTAAGACTTGAATGCATTTAGGCCAGGGTTGAAGCAAGTCTCTGGATCTTTTCTGCCTCTGCTCCGGAGCATACTGTGGAGGTAATTTTTTTTTTAATGGTGAGTCTCACACAGCTGTATTCTCCATGCAAATTTCCTGTCAGGCCAGGAGCAGCAGTACTGGAGCTTGTATTATGAAGCTCAAACTGAGGGAGAACTGCACCTTTCCAAGAAAGGGCATCACAATTACCTGTTTCTACAGAAAAAGCTGAGAAGGGGGGGTGGGGGTGGAAAGGGAAGAAAAGGAAAGACACAGAAGTCTCATTCCTTTATGCTCTGGGTTCTTTGTAGTTTTCTTTACAAAGGTCAGAGTTGTCTCAAGAAATGGGAAATTCTCTGAATCCTTTAAACTCTAGTCCCTTTTCTTCTTAAAGTGGCCTAATTCCAGGGAGCTTAAGGTCTAACAAGGGATTTGATCCTACCTCCATCTCTCTCTTTCTCTCTTTTTCTCACAGCAGGTTTGATGGCACTCAGATTGCTCATTTGTATTTTCTTTTGTGAGACAAAGCACTTTGGTTTCTTTTCCAGCTGTCATATGTGTTCTTTTCTCTGCCTGTCTGGAAGACAACATTCCTAGAGAGGTAGCTAGCAGGAGAAATCTTTTCGCTTTAATTAGAAGAAAAGAGGTCAAAAAAAATGTACTGAGTTGAGCTTTGTTTGAACATCCCTGAGATGTGAAGATCCGATGCCTGAGGGTGCTGACCAATCCAGCCCGCCTCTGTTACTGTGTGAGATGCTGCAGCCCTTCTCCCCATTACAGCCATAGCTCTCTTGGTAAAGTTTTACTGCACTTCAGCAGGGGCAGCTAGTTTTCTTTTGCCCGTTTCCTCCAGGAAAGATGCTCAGCTTAGGAGGGCTCATCCCTGCCCTTCCACTGATCATTCTCCTCCATATAGTTGATGTGCTTGTTTGCCTGTGGTCATAGCAAAGCTAGAAAGGTGCTAGATAACATAGACATGTTTGAGTTCCTGGAGTCCTTCCCAGATGCTGGGGATGAGACTGTGAAATGCGTTTTTTTTTTCTCTTACCTTTACACTGGATCAGTTCCCAGAGCCAAGAGAAGGTTCAACCTTGTAAACAGAGATAGTCAAGACGCCCTAATGAGCATTAAAAGAAGTGGGGAAGGGTCTGGGATGAGGAGAGAAATGGAGCGCTGAAATTGCAGTTGTTTGGTAGAAATTTGGCAAAGGATTTTAGCAAAAAAACCCAAAACCACCAACCCCCCCTCAAAAACCTGGGAGGAGAAGAGACATAAGAATTATTGTGAACGTCAAAACATCTTGGGTTTGACTGTAGTGTTTCTAATATTAAACACTCACATGTTTAATTTTGACATGCTTTTCACAGAAATACCTTTGTTTTTTGAAATGGCATTAACACTGATCTACATTAAAAAGAAAAGATTAGGCAGCAGCTTGAATAACCCAGAGAAGAAATAAAACAGTGTATTTGGATTGACCCAATTTGGGGTTGGCCCAAGATGAAATAATTGTGATTTATTTTGCTGAAAACCTTTACGCAGTTTTGTTTCTGTTTGAATCAAACCTGTTGTTTTTCTTACCAGGTTTTTCATCGAGACACTGCGAAAAACAAGAAAAATCATTCGTTGGTCCATTTGACCCCTGGCTACTCCAGCTTCTCCTCGTTCAAGCAGAAAGGGATGGGCAAACTAGAGTATCCGAAAAGTGCCAGACTTGAGAGGTACCAGCGCCCAGGTCCAAATCCTCTTGGCTCACTCCTGAGGCATGTATGTCCCTGATGATGTAGGGCCTATTAAGAAAAGACTGTATCCTCAAGACATCCTTTCTTTAAGTGACACAGTGTCTCCAGTATTTTTATAGGACAGCACTAATTTTTCATAATGAGACACAGTAGGCTCCAGCCTTTTAATAGACTTGTCAAGTCTCTCGTATTCAGGATGAAATTAGCTCATTTGGTTCCTGTCTCTCACTCCCCTGTTGTGGTGCTGCTGAGATGTGGATGCGCAGTGCCATGGCCTTCTGCTGCTCCAGAAGGATGTGCCCAAATGTAGCCAGGAGGTCTGGTGCTGCCAGGAAGCCGAGGAGCACACGTGGCTGCTGGGGTCCTGCAGATAGTACAGACCACGCAGTGACTGCTGCAGAATGACCCACAGTCCCCTGTCCACATCCCCCGTTCTTCCTTGTTATGTCCTCAGTGCATGTTTGTCTATGGGACCCCTGTGTGCTGGCTCAGAACACGGATGAGAGGGGAGTTCCCTCAGCCTGGGACCTTTCTCTGCTTTGTCCAGTGTTAGACTGTCCATCACTGTTTCTCTCTCCTTTGGATGGTCCCTCCAGAAGTAACAGCTCTTCTTCTTGAGGCAGGACCCTCCCAGCACAGCCCAGTGGGGCAGCCCCAGCTCAGGATTTCTAACAAGTGCTTTGCGTGGAGCTTCACAGCTCGTATCCTTTGCTGGGGTGGACTTGCTTCCACCAACAAGAGCTCCATGGAAGCTAGTCTGAGGTCTTGTTAACGTACAGGCTGGGGTCTAACAATATGCAGGCAGGCAGATTGCTTGGAGGAAAGGTGCAAGGCCAGCAGTGGGAAGTTTTGCAGGCTCTGGAGTGTCACCACACCAAGCAGCTGAGGGTGGCAGGGCTACGGCTGAGTAACCAGCTACTCTCCTGATGACGAGAGGCTTATTGTGATAAAATCCCACAGCTTTTTGAAGTATTAATACTGAAAGAAAAAAGGGCTTCCAGTGCATCACCAGCAGACTGCAGACTGGCCCCAGAGTGGCATTCCTCAGCAGAGCTGGTGACACCCGCCATTAGTAATTCACAGCAGCAATGCACCTGCAGGACTCAAGCCTGAGTGTGTGGGAGGTGGGCGAGGTAAGCTTCCCCTTCCCGGCTCTGCTGGGGTTTGCTGTGCATTTCTTCAGGTCACTTCATCTCGGGCAGGCTGCTGAGAGATCCTCATCTAACACTAGCATATTCTGAGATCGAGAAAGGAAGGAGGGACCAAGAGAAGAAGAGAGGATAAAAATGGCTATGGCTAGGGCTTGAGCCTGCTAAGTCGTGCTTTTTTTCAACTTTCCCTTGTGTGCTAGTAAGAAGTCCCCTGCCACCCATCGCTGCTTTCTTGCAGCTTTCCTTGGCCCTGGCACAAGTGTGTATCGTGCTGCGTAGTGTCAGCATGTGTATGTGCCACCCCCACATGTGTGTGGCGAGGCAACGCGTGTGCAATGCGGTCTGTGCTGGGGGCACCCCTGCACCCCATCTCATGTGAATGCCGGTCAAAAAAGCATGCCAGCCCCCATCTAACAGCTGGCACAGCCAAAGAGCTTGCCTGCCTTATTAACAGTCCACTTATCTGGAATCTGCTCACTGAGCAGAAACTGCTCCATAAATCCTCCCGCAATTTGCATTCCTCTTCGCTGTCGCTCATTACCACTGACCTCACTTCTTCTGCTGGAGCTGATCAGCCTCCCACCGTCCTGCCTGCGAGACACCTCTCCATTACCACAACCTATTAGCAGTGGCAGCAGCAGTGCCTCGGCGAATGAAGGCACTGCTGCTGAGTCAGGAAACATTCCCAACTCAACTCCTCTCTCTTTGCTCCCTCCCTGGGCCCCGGGAGGGAGACAGTGACAGTGAGCGCAGCTCAATTGCTCTCCCTCACGCGTTTCAAGGCCAGGCTCCGCATCCCAGGGAGCTCAGCAGGGTCATTACTGGACTTGCACTCTTGCAGGCACGGGTGGGAAATGAGGTGTGTCGGCTGGAAGCATCTGAAACCAGAAGTGCTTGCTAATCAGCTGTGGGGTTTCTAAATTAGCAGCTCACCCACTTGGTGAGTGTGGATGCAGGTTTATAGCTTAATACCCAACTCCTCAGTCTGTGGGATTCGTCTCTCTTCTCCTTCCTTTCTCAGGAGCAGAGCAGCAGCGAGTGCCCGCAGACACACACTTCCCACCCCAGTCCCAGCCTGGTGCCCGAGGATGCTGAAGCAGCTCAGCCTGCTTTGCTGTGTCCACCCACTTCAGACCTGTGCTAGGGGCTTGTGGTGCGTCAGGGGCAAAGAAAGCCAGGATTCATGTTGGTGCTCTCCTCCTTGCGTGCCGGGGCAGCTGGAAGCGCGGGAGCTCATGCTGCCTCCTCTTGCCCTGCAAAGATGTGGCAGCACCAGCTGAGCGCTGGGCTCCCAGGCAGCGGAGCAAAGGCATGGCCGTGCTCCAGTCCTTCCATCCCGCTCCGCACTGCCGGGAAGGGCTGAAAGGGGGCTTATGTCGTACCTGTGTATTGAACCTGTTACACTATCCCTTCTGGATCATGCCAGGGATCCCATAGTGAAGCACCACAGCAGATGTTTCCCAGAGCCTCAAAATAGTCACGTAACTCCTGTTTTCCAGTTCTCTGCTCAGGGTTGAAATCGTAAGTGGCCAGAGTGGCTGGAGGCGTGCACTGCCTGGAGCATCTCAGTTCAGAGCATGCTGGGGGAAAGGAGCTGGCTGTTTTGTTTAAATCCAGGTGTGATTCCCTAAGTTTTAGAAGCTGAAATGTGATTTTCAAGTGAGTCCCCTGGTCTCTGTATGTACAAATCCATTGTGAGTTGTATGGAAATATCTTATATTGCCTTTACTCTGTGAACAAGCATTCGTTCTGTAATGTAAGGAAGGGTTTTATTTTAATGGGAATGGAGGAAGGGGTGGGGACAGAGAAAATAGCCTCCTGTTATTCCCCAGGCTCTTTTCCCTTTGGCCCAGGCAAGCAAAGCCTGTCTTTTCCAGGGGAGAAACATGTTTACTTAGTATAGCAGAGGGACCAAGATGCAGCCTCATTAAAACACAGCTCACGTATAGCCGGGGGTTTCATATATAGCTTTTTTTTTTTTTTTTAACCTTCCCTGTCTTGATGGAAACAAAAGGAGAAGAGAGGGGAAAAAAAAATAAAAAAGAGAAAGAAAAAGAAGGAAGTGAATTGCTTAATGGAGGTGCTCTGCCTGCATATTTAATACACTGATTTTATTGAATAGAAGGTGAAAAAGTGCGCCTTGTTTGTTGCTTGCCTGTCAACCCATGGCAAGAAGGCATCCTTTCCCCTGGCTGGTGCCTTTTATTAGTCAATGGTTTCCAGAGTGTAATTATACCGTAGATCTGAGATGCATTATACACACAATTACAATTCCCCAGCCGAGCCTGTTATTTATTAACCGGGGAGATATTTGTTCAATTGTTTTGGAGGGCTAAGGTTTTCTTTTGTTTCTTTCTCTTTCTTTTTCTTCCCTCCCCTTTAAACTGTAACACAGATCTTTACGAAAGGTCTGTCCTTTGTGACTCAGCAGGAATGGGGTGAATGGCCCATTCTCCATTAGCCCACCATGCCACCTAAAAGCCTTGGCAAGAGGAGCTGAGCATGTGGCTGCATTTGCAGGGGCAGAGCGGAAAGTGCTCAAAGCTCGCATGGGAAGTTTTCTTTGCTGGGCTCCTGGTTTGCTTTCACACAGGGGAAGTGACCTCTGGCTTTACAGAGTGCCTGTGGGGGGACTGTTTGTGGCTAAAGGCCAGCACAGCCTTGCCAAAATCTATTCCCTCCTGTGCATTTGTGTAGGTCAGAGCCCCGTGTTCATGTTCAAGTCAGCTTTGCCACACCTGGATACCCACCCAAAGCCTGTTTTGACTTCTCATGCATTGCACTTGAGAGCATCCCTTATTAAATGAGAAATTACAGCTTGGCCTCACAGGATTTTAGGAGTCCTTCAGGGCAAACACCATCTCTTTCCAGAATTTGTGGACCACTCTGGACAGGCAGAAAGAACATCTTGGCTCACATTATTTTAACAGCTTCTGTTCCTTATTCCGGTAAGAACCCAAAGGGCAAAGGAGAATGGCATCAAAAATATATAGGCAGGGTCACTGGTTTAGCCAAGAATTTTAGGGCCACGGAGCATAACATAATTGGCCACCAGCCAGTCAGAGCAAGGGTCCACCTCGCCTCGTCCTGTCCCATTTCTAACAGCAGCTGGTAGCAGCGGAGTAGGGAAGGAATATAAAAGCTCTGCAGCCACTCTCCCCTCAGAAATATGTTTCCTGAAATGTAGTGAGCTCTGTTAAAAATGCATCCCATCCATCTATCATCCCAGGTGCTGTCCTGCTGGGATTTTTCCATTTCCACAATATCCTCACTTTAATAAGGTGACCAGAACAGGGCGAGAATCATTTCCTTGTTATTAATTATTACCATGACTGCTGTACAGCAGTGTGCTCAAGGGTGTAGAGCTATAATCCCCAAGAACCTCCTCCTGAAGGGCACTTTATCTTCCCTCACGCTCCTAACCCCTGCTATGTCAGACCCGCCCCCCCGGTTTTCCTCTCAAGCTGTGCTTCAGCCCTTCTGCCCTTGACCCTGTGTCACCGGCCGCTGTGTCCCCAGCTCCTCCTGGCGTGTGTTTTATCCCTTCTTCAGACTCTGCCTGGATGGGAACGTCCTCCTAATATGACTGCAGAGGTAGATTTAAACTGATAAAGTTTTACAGGTATAATGCCTGTGCAGGGTGCAATTTTTTTGGCTATGAAAGGAGCCTGTTTCAGGTTAGCTGATGTCACCTGGAAGGTGTTTACAGTACCCCATCCCTCTGCCCCTAAGTCCCCTTTTCTCATATGGGGATAACGGTGTTCATGCTGGGATTCATTCTGCTAAATCGGGTGTCTGCATCCCCACTGACACGACTGCTGGAGCTTTCCCTTGCAGGCAGGACCTCAGAAGGCACCTTGGGTTCTGGTTTCAATGGGGCTGACACCTAGGGCTTCTGGCAGCTCTGGTGTTCGGTGTGTGGCAGGTATTACTGCCACCACAGCCACCCGCTGGTGCCTGCTGCACTCTTCTGCCACGTGTATCTGCCTTTGGAACCAAAAAAAGCAGAGATGGTGTACCAGCTGTCCAGCCAGTGCAGCTGGCAGCCCCAGGTGGCAACAGGAGCTGCTGGTGAAGGTGGGTTTGGGCTGCCACAGCTAAGGCCCAGGCAAGTTCTTATGCAGGCAGCGGTGGCAGCAGGCTGGCATGGGAGCGGGCAGCTGTGGCAAGGTGACTTCTGAGACCACCACAGTCGTTTGCTTACGCACGCCCAAGTCAGACGCCCACAGCACTTTCTGCTGTCAGCTTACAGACACCCTGGCAGTGTCTTCTCCTGTCAAGGAAGGATAGCAGCTAACCTCAGAGAAAATCTTAGGAGAAACAAAGCAGTTGTTGTATTCACATGGGTAAGGAGCTGGGATCCAGTCCTACTTTGCACTTTCTGGAAGTGGCTCCATCTTTACAAGCCTTTTGCACCTCTGCAGCCACGATGAGTTAAGAGCCTAACTTTTTTTTTTTTCTTTTTTTTTTTTCCTCTAACAAAGTCATGGTCCGCTTGGGGCTGGGTTTTACTTGTTTCCACTTACACTGACAACATGCTTGAAAGGGAAGCAAGAGGAGACCCTGCTATTTGGAAACAGCATCTGTATTTTACTCCCTTTCATTAAGTGAAATGCAATGTCCATAAACTACATTGTGCACAAAGGTCTTTTTCTCACCTTGATGCATAGCAGAGCATGGTGTTGATGACAGCTCTCACATCTATTGGTTTTCTCTGCCAGGCTAAATCCAGTTGCAAAAAATGATAGAAATAACTTTTAAAGGTCTTCGTTTCAAGTCCCAATACCTGCCCTATGTCTGAAAGATTGTAAAGATGAGATACTGGGTGAAATGTGATGTGTGCACAGCATATGTGATTTAAGATAGTGAAACCCAAAGAAACATGAGAAAAAAAAAACAGGCCTGAATTTCAATGGACAGCTTTAAGTGTCTACTTTGTAAGAGTTTCTAAATTTTCAGCTGAAGAAATTATTTAATAAATCCATTTGTCCCTGGTGCCAAATTTGAAAATTGAATTCAGTAATTATACATCAGCCAGTGGAAATCTCCATATATAACTAGCTGTGGAGTAATTCTGATGCCTGCACACTAGATCCCACAGAACTTTAGGACTGGGATTAAGACTTTGGACTAAAATTAAGACTGCTAGTCAGTATGTTCCATCAGATGTAAAAAACAAGGAAAGAACGGATTAAATGAATAAATATTTAGGTTTTCATTTTCTTTTGCCAGTCTCTGTCACTCTCTGTCTGTCACCTGCAGCAGATGCAGTTCATATCTCAGCTGAACACACAAATAGTGTAAGTTCATTTTGGATATGTTTATTTGTTAGGCATCCATTTGTTTGCATGAGTTATATGGCTTCCATCAATTACACCGTACGTGGCTCATTATGTGAGATCATTTTGCAGTAGCGTAAGAGCACGAACTGTTGTGTGATTCCTAATAGTGGCTGCTGAGATTGAGGGAAAATAATGGGAGTGGGGAAACGTGCACCATTATTGTTTTTATAATTGCTGGTTTACATGGTAGGAGTTCCCGTGTAGAAATTACAAAAAGTAATAAGGTATTTTAGGGCTAGAATCTGAGGTTTTAGATCAGACTGCACCACTCAGGATACAATGCAGAATTCTTCCAAGAACAGGGGGGCTATGGTTTTCATGGAAGACATTTTGCTTTCATTACAAAAATGCTGCTGCTCATTTCCTTTTGGAGGCTTGCTATTAGAATGACTCCCTGAATAGCAATTACAGGAGAGCTGCAAAAGTTTATAATTTTTGATTCAATGCAACCACTTCACTAGTATTAAACATTCTTATAGAAATGCCACTACATACTGCATATACAACGCTTAATTTGTCCGTGACCAAATCAGCAACAATGTTCTTAGACACATATATCTTAGGAAGAGGAAGGTAATGACTAATTAGCATTAGGAGTATGATCAAGGGTTTATATCCTGTAGTGTCTTAGATCAAAGATGATGTGGGCTTGGTGTTCTCAGCCTGGATCCCTATGGGCACGTGTCTATGTTAGGAAGCCACATTAAAATCTGGCATAATTCAACATGATTAGCTGGTTCTGTTCAAGCAAAAGCTGGTTTCATAGGCAAGGTCTCAGAAAGGTGGAGACGGAGGATTCAGATTCCGGATAAGAGGCAGAACTGTGTGAGGGGAGCTCAGGGCTGGAGTAACAGGGGGAAAGCAAGGCAAACGGGCACGGCTGTTAATGGGCACCCGAGCTCTGGGTAGAGGGGGAGCTCCGAGCCAGGAGTGAGGGGTCCCAGGAGCACCGTGGGTACAGGGACACGGAGCTGCAAAGGTGGTGGGGAGAACAGGGGAGATGCCAATCAGAGGAATGCTCGCTGCACTCTAATTAATTATATGAGTTTTAAGGAGGGTGAAGTCACCTCAACACCAGCTCGCTAGATATATGGGATTAGTTTGTACAATAATGAAAGGGTAATAACCAGCATTTAATTGATACGGTTGGTGAACTAGCTGACCCCTCAGCCCAGTGGGCATTTAGATACTGTTCAGAATTGCACTGAGCCTAGCTAGTTCTCTTTTGGGGTGGGGGGGGAAGGGGAGATTGGCAAGAAACTTTAATGAAAAGCAAAATGTAGTAATTACATGTTGCATTCTCATGTTCCCCCTGATGTTTTAAATCAGGGGTGGGGATCTTTACCATCTAGCACTGTCTCTGTGCACCAGACCAGCAGTGTCCAGCTTGGCATCCTGCCTTGTGACAGAGTCCAGTATCAGATGCCTGAGGAGGTACAAGAAACCCCACAGAGCATGGGTCCGGCTGCCTTTCTCCACACAGACACCCACAGACAGGTGAACTCCAGTTGCCTTTCAGAGGGGCAGGGCTCTCCCATGGGTTTTTTCTCACATCCGACCATCCTGTAGAGACATCTCAGCAGTCCTGGGGCATCTCAGATAGTCTGACATTTATACACTTGAATCACTCTCCAGATGTCTGCAGGGCTTGTCTTTGTTCTTCCAGGTCCAGAACAATACCTAGTCCCTCCACTCCTCTGTTTTAGTTCCTAGCTCCCCTTGGACCAATCAAGGTCCTCAAGGCTCTCTAGGATTGGAGTGATGCGAACAAATGTCCTGAGTGGCATGTCTTCCCAAGCCTTCTCCGTAGCTGATAGTTTTCCTTCAGCACAGTGTCCCCCTGTGAACCGTGACTCACTGTCATAGTGCACCCGTGAGGGTGGCACTGCTCAGGCACTCATTCCCACCTGGCTGCGTAGTTCTGAAGGACCCATCCATGGAGAATTCCAGGGTCCCAAGCAATTTTTTCACCTCTTAGACAAAATCTGTTGGAATCAGTTGAAATCTGCTTAAGAGCTGACTAAAAAGGGAAGGACAGATCCTGCTATTCAGAGGTTTTACCCGATTTGCAAGAGAAGATGGGATCTGACATTGGGAAGGCGGGGGCGGTACAGTCCCTTGTGTTTATGGCATCACCTTGATGTGGTTAGTTGACATCAGCTGAAGTAGCAAACTAAGAGAGCCTTCAAAACCTTCTGTGGAGGTAAAAACAGTCAGTGCCTCTGCCCTGCTTGACATTGGAGTACACTCTTCAATTAGCCATTTTATCCTAAACCATCCCTATTTGTTAACTGTTGTCACTCTCAGTAGCGCTTTGCAGCTTGCCCCAAAGAGTTCGATGGTGCAATGTACCACAGCGTGAAGTCGTACTCATTGAGTGGGCTTTTTGAGATCAGTTGAGTGGAACCAGAAGAGCAATTGTAATGAAAATGGACAGAAAGTGGAAGGCTGAAACTCTTCAGCCACTTGGGCTCCTCTGAACTTCCTACAAGGGCAAGGATGGTAGGACTGGTGCCTGTGCAAGGGTGCCAAGTTACAGATGTTCCTACAGCAGCATCCAAGTTCCGCTGTCAAAATTTTAGCCTGTGCCTGCAAACATTCCTCCGTGCATTTGCGTGTGCACACAAACACAGAGTGAAGAAATTCACTATTAAAATATTAATATAAGGAATGATAATCCTAATGATTGCAGGACTAGATGACCCATGTTGTAACAGCCATTATCTAGCCTTGGCTACAGTGGTTCTCTGTCACTGGCAGCACCGTTTACGAAGGCTGTGGTACTACTTGATGGCTTCGAGGGGCAGAGGCTGTGACCCTAGCTAGTTTCTGAATAGAAGTGCTTAGGAAAAGTGCCAGGAAACAGCTTCTTGTTGGAGAACGTGGATTTTTCCATCCATTGAAACCTAGATACTCTTTAGCAAGGTAGCAGATGCTATGAATTCCTGAAGGAAGGCTCCATTGGAAATGCTCTGCAGTGTGAGCATCCATAGTGCCTGAGACCTTGGTGCCGTCAGCAGGCAGCTACACAGCTGGCATCCCTAGGGCAGCAGTCTGGGACTTAGATCAGAAGCGATCTGCCAGGAAGAATGAAGAGATTTGTGGGTGTCCCATGCTGTGCAGGGGGCCTGGCTGGGAGCTGCTGTTTGAAGGGATTTATTTGGGAGGAGGTCAGGCAGCCAGAACTCCAGTCACACTGGCAAATGGCCATGGGGAGCTGGAGAGGTGACAAAAGACACTGAGCCTTCTTCATAGAGTGTGTTGAGGACAACAGAGTGCCACAATTGGAAACCTCAACTTCAGAGCACCTCTTCCAGGCTGGGCTTTTTATTGCCTCATCATCACCTATACAGAGGAAGAGGAAGGGCTGATGTGTCTTGTTGAGAAGTGATTGCAACAGCGCCTTTTGATTGAGTATTGCATTATGTTGAATTGAGGACATTATTATTCATGAAAAGGCATCCTAGAAAGCTTCAAAGAAGGGTGGAAAAAAACTTCAGGCTTTAATACTAATTAGAGGAGCCTGTCTCCCAGGTGTGAGGTGTTTATCTGTGAAAAGCAGGAGATAGTGTAGCAAAGAAGAAATGCACACTGGAGAATAGAAGATCCAATAAATGGTTGAATGGATTAAAAAAAAAAAAAAGAGGAGGAGGAGGAAGAAAGAAAACCAACAACAAAAAGGCAGATAATAAAATAAGATGTTTGCACTGAATATGAAGGGTTTGCAAAACAGCTCAGAGTTTATTTCCAAATCTGCAAAAAAACAACCCTGAAAATAATATGGTAATGTGAAGCAATAAGGAGAAGATTTTTTTTTTCTATTAGCGATATTTGTCAACTCCATATTTTGCTTTCACACCAAACAACACTTGTGTCATGACAGCTCAGAGCTGGCTTCAAGTGTAGCCAAAATGGGCTGTTGCTGGAGCTGTTGCACTACCAAGCACTGACCTTAGTCATGCTGCTTACTTTGCCTGTGCGTTTTCCTGGAGGATGTGAGGCTTGCCTCTCTCAGCATCACTGTCTGCTTCAGCTTGCCCACCGGCCAGCAGCAGAAGGCAGAGGTGGATTTTGTGGTCTACCTTAGCACACGTGCATGCTGTCGTCCTTCCCCTGGCAGTGTCAGGAGCATCGCCTTGGCTTAAAGACCTTCCCCACTAGACCTTCTCTTTTTGGCCCATATGGCTGGGCTCATCCTTCTACTGACCTTACTGATCTCAGATGAGGTTTATCGAGTGATGGAGAGGAGGCGGCACCTGGAACCAGAGGCTACTTTTCTGTGTGGTGCCATAGATGCTGCTGCTTGGTATTCTCAGGCACGTAATATGCATGTAGCCATGTGGCTGCAGTGCTGTGACAGATTTTTCTGTACATGTACCTTGCAGTTTTCCTGCTCCTTTTCCCCACTCTCTTGTGAGTAAAGGAATCATTACAGGAGTGGAAATCTTGAGAGAATGGATGTGCTTTCATAGCTGACTGAGTGACAGCTGGCCAGCTTTAATTGCCCTTTGGTGTGCTCCTAGAAGATAGTTTAAGTGAAGAGATTTTATTTTACTGTCTCTGTGGATATGAAATGTGGACATCTTTGCTTCTGCGGTTCAGCTGATGAACAGTAACTAGTTAAGCATCAGAAACTTGACCACTTATGATTGCCTACCCATAGCCTCTGCTAGTGACAAGATCACATGAGGGAGCAGAAGGGAGAGCAGAGCAGGGATTTGACTCTTTCTACCATGGTGCTTTGCACTAGTGCTGTCACCCAGGCGATGCTTCTTCTCTGAACTTCACTTCAGAGCAGAATTTAACAGGAAAAAAAACCCAGCAAGTTTTTCCAGTTGTTTTATTTTTTTTCCTTGTGGAGCATTCCCTTAGATGACTACAGAGAAATGCGCTCAAACAGAACATTAAAGTTAAACGAGGCAGTACAAGGCTGTATTTAAAAATAACAGAAAAATGTTTCAAGTTCTCATTTGATAGGAGTTGGGCAGCTATATAACCCTAGCAGGTCGCCATTCTAATGACAATCCCCAACAAGAAACACAGCCTGATAACATGCACTAAGACAGAAGATGAGAGCTGTATTCACAGGCATGAGGAACAGCAGGAGATAGCTGTTGCACAAAGATGCTTATTCAGAGAAGTTAGACCCCCCCATCTTTCCTTGAACTTAGCATAACTAGATGCACAGCAAAAATATCTACAGCGTAGGACAGAAATTAACATTAAAGATATAATACCATCACAGAGTTACTGATAAACCCTCACCTTTCATACTTTGCTAATTTCTCATCAGCTTCTCTTAAAAAAAAAGAATACAGCAGGACTTGGAGATAGGCAGTGAAAATGGTTCGGAGTCTTGGAAGGGCTTTCAGATAAGGAGAGACTGAAAAAGATGAAGGAAGATACTGTTCAGAGAAGAGATGAATAAGAAAGGGTATGTTAGAAGTATATAAATAATAATATTTAAAAAGATTCTCAGTACTGGGACAAAAGGGTATCCTTCGAAATGAAAAGACAGCGCAGATCTGGAAGTGTTGAGAAGACGTTGTTTTTTTTACGGTACCCTATTAAACTGCGGAACTCCCTGCTGCAGGGTGTTACCCACTGAGCCCACAGGCTAAGTAAAAAAAAAAAAAAAAGAGGAGGGAAAAAAAAAAAGAAAGCTATTTCTGTGGATAGTGAGAACATTCACAGTTACATTAGAGAAAATAAAAAATTTATAAGAAATATCAGCCCTTGAGATTCAGGGCATAAATCCAACCACTAACTGCCTGGGGTTATAAAGAAACTTCCCCAATGGACATATTAGTTATTTCCCATTTTAAGTGTTTTACATCTATCTTTGATGCTAGCCACTGCCTGAGACAAGGTGTTACAACAGTTGGGCAATTGGTTTGATTGGCTATGAAGGTTGTTATATCCTTGAAATGAGTCGCAGCTCTCTCCCTCCCTTCCTCCCTGTCTCCAGCTGTGCCTCTGAACCGCCCTATCCTGGCACACAGCAAACGGCTGACAACAAGACACGACTTCTTTACTCTCTGGGTCCTCTGATGTGTGGGTAACCCAGGGGCTGACACAGCCCTGATGTGAACGTGAGAGACGGTCACAGCCAGAGACCAGGCTCCCCACTGCCGTCCTGGCTGCAGCAGGCTGGTACCCAACTGCTCTGGCAGAGACCTGGCTGATGTAGCGCTGCGGTTTCCAAGAGCTGTCCCACCACTTGAGCCCCAAGGAGAACGTAGAGCTCCCTGGTCGTGCCTGTTTCCAGCTCCCTTGCTGCAGCTTTGGCATTGCTTGCCCTCCCCACGCAGTGCTGCGGTTTCTCTGGTCCATGGCAGTGCGGCAGCACTCGTGCTGCAGCAAATGAGCAGGAGATGCAGGCCAGTGAGGGAAGGCAAGGCAGAGCACCTGGCTTGCTTTCCCTTCTCCCTGCCTGCTTAAATTTGTTCTTCGTCTAATCTCCTCTGCCAGGCGATTTGAGATAACCAAGTGTGTCTTTTCTGCTGTTGTTCATCTATCGCAATCTTTCTCTTTTATTTTTTTGCAAACGGTACCCCTTCTCATTTAGCTCATTTCTCTTCACATGATACCTCGAATGGAGAAAGCTCTGCTCCTCCAAGGCAAAGGGGTGCCAACTGGCTGTGACCACTCTGTCAACGTTCGCTGGTCTGTGCTGGAGAAGCTGAGCTGCTGCCAGCAATTAAAGTTATTTAGTAGTTCCCTGGTTAGAGTAATCACTTGAGGGAAGTAAGTGCAACTTCTCACCTTGGAAGGAAGATGTTACGTTGGTTTTGGCCTCAGGAACAATTCTGACTGGTATGCTAAGAAACATCAGTCTGTAACAGTGATGTCCTCACGTGAGCGTCTCGGTGTGTCTTTTGCAATGGGTCAGCTGCAGCTGCTCCGACAAATGTTCTCACCTTCTGGCCATCTGTCTGCATAGAGCCAGGGACTGGCATGTGCCAGCTGCATCGCTGCACAGGACACCGAATCGCCATCGTGTGCCCTGAGCAGCTGAAGTGATGAGGAGAAGCAGCAATAAATGGAGTGTGCTGTTCCTTTCTAGAAGCAGAAGGACCGGAACAGGTAAAAGGGGAGAGATCCTTGGGAGATAGAAAATGGGAGAGGATGCTTTCCCTACAGGGGAATTCTGCTGCATCCCCTTAATTGCCTGATTTCACAGCCTCATGGGAGGACTTTTTGCCTACATACACATACTCATGCAGGCACCTGCACCCAGCAGGACTGATCCTACAGGAGGCTGATGGGTCAATTCCTCTTCAGATGTCTTTACTATGAAACTGTCTAAGTTCTTGGCTTACCTCTTTACTATCACAGCATGATACTGGTCATTGCTGGGAAGGGCTGCAGGGGTGCATACGCCCTCCAAACTCCACATCAGATTCTGCTTTGGTCCTCCTTGTATGAAACGTTTGGGACGCAGATGGAAGAAAAACAGGGGGAAGGTTTTTGATTCCCTGGTTCCCTTCTCAGTTTGGCCTGGTCTCCTGGCTTTGCACGTTCGTTTGTGCACTCAGCTCATCCCCTCCTTGCTGAAGCCTTCCTGGCTCTGAATGTAACCCAGCATGCTACAGCCTCACTCAGATAAACACCTAGACCTAGGCTGAATAGCCAAGCAATTGGGCCTCAGATTTGGCAAACCAAGACTGGCACATGGACTTTCCCACAGCTTTTACCCTGACCAGCAGCAACCAAAGTGGACCCAACGCTGTCTGTGTGGGCAGCTGCACACCTTCACCACGCCTGACTGCATCTTCACAGAAGAGGACCAGGGAAGACCCTCTTCTCCTGCCCTTTCCTGTCTCCCCAGTCAAACTAGCATCTGAACACCTTGCAAATGTTACCATGCCCTTCCTGCTTCTTCTGAAGTAGTTTATTGGCGTTACTGCTCTCTGTTACGATTAAGGAAATCAAGATTTAGAACAAGGTGGACTGATGGTGCCCAGGTCATTCATAAAAACTCTGCCAGGGCTGACAATAAATCCCAGCTCTCCAGTTTCTCTGCATAATGTTTTGACTGCAAAACTGGGTTAGCCTTAGCATTTCTTATTGCCTGCCTTGCTGTATTTGGATGTATGAACTTAAATTCTCTGTTTAGCTCTTTACACTCTGTATGCCCTCTTTCATACCACAGCTTTCTGTTAGCATCGCTGTGGTGGAAGGTATTGGAAGATACTGCCTAAATGACATCCCTTTGAATTGAACAAACTATTGCACTCTTCCACTCCAACTCTTTCAGGGTTTCCTTACATTTGGTTTGGTTTTTAAAGCCATGAGTAGGGCTGGGGCTGTTTTCCGAAGACATGAATCCTTTCTGAAGTCAGCGTGTGTCGGGGAGTCAGGCTTACATGATAAGAATGAGCCTGAGCTTTTCAGTTTGGTCCCATTTTTGATGGCTCTGCCATAAAAAAAGGTGTCTAGATGACGGGGCTATTATTCATTACACTGCAAAGGCAGCAGCACGGTGTGATGCTATGATCTGAACGAGAACTTTCTTATTCTCCCAGGCTGCTCCCAGCCTCAGTTCTGCCCCAGTGATTACCAGAAAAACTAAGTACTGAGCCCCAGCCATCTTCCCCTCTCGCGTTTACTGCTCTTATACCGCAAAAGAGTGGAGTTCACCTCAGTATAAAGAAGGAAGCCTGAACACAGTGCAAAGGAGCAAGCTCCCAAGCAGGGCGAAAAACCCCCAGCTTTGGCAGAGTGCCCTCGCTTGGCACCGGTCAAAACAAGCATGTGGAAAAGGGAAGGGAATGAGGACTGCTCTGTCTGGGAGGATCAGCACATGGTGTGGAGTCCTGCAAGATGGGCTTCTAGACAAGAGTTCACCGCTGTTTGACATGCCCTGTGCAAGCCTGAGTGCTCCCGCACTTCTGAACTCTCCTCTGGACAGCATTTATCAGGAGGACGCTGCAGGGAGCATCCTCTTTGCCCACCCTTCTTTCAATTACCTTTTTCTTGCTCTTTGTTTTATACTCAGCCAGGCAGAATCTGCAGCGGTTGGCAAATTCAGCTGCTGCTTTGTTTTGCTCCCCCCCCCCCCCCCCCCCGCCATGTTTGCCTGTTGTCTGCGCTCAGCCAGGGGTTGGTTTATGCTGTGGGTTTGTATCGACTGACCTGCAGCCTCTGTTTCTGCGTGTTTTGGTCTGGGAGCCACCTGCAAACTCTTTGCTGTGAGTAGTCAATATTCATGACTCGATATTCGTGTGGCATGATTGGTCAATGAGGTGACAGAGCGGTGCCTTTGTCCCCTGATTAGATGACTGAACCTTTGTTAATTACTTCTGCCAGAAATGAAGTCTGTTGTGTGATTAAGTGGTTCTAAGCTGCAGGCCTGAGATTTACTCCCGGTGAACTCTTGTTCCAACGGGACTTTGCACGTGTGAGGGCTCTCTAAAGCAAGTATAAACAGACCATAAAAATGGCCAGAGTCATTTTCTCTTTCTGTTATTTAAAATGGTTGACCTACATGTCTTTGCTATACATTTGGCTCTAGTAATGAGAGGCTGCCTTTGCAGAACATGAGCCCTCTTTTGGGACATGTCCTTCCAGAATGTCTTCAGTACCAAAGCCACATCACACACCAAAGCATGGAACTGACTGGCTAAAATCCCTGCAGTAGCAGCACATAATCCTGCACTGACAAGCGGATGGAGAGAGCTGGGAAGAAAACAGCATCTCTCAACTCTGAGGCTCTGTGCCCTGCTGCATCAGCCCCAGTTGCATTTTTGATCTGGATTGGATGTGGGCAAAAAAGTACCTGCCTGTTGAATTAGCAAGAGCAGAAACAGAGCCTAAGGTGGCTTTTATGTGTTGTTTTTTTTTTAATGCTGGCTTAATGCCATATAGTAGAGGACAGATGGTATCTGAGGTCATATAGAGTCCTTTGGAGCAAAGTTAAACCCCCAAATGTTCTGGACAAATTTTTAAGCAGCTGAATGAATTAATACCAGGTTGGTTCTTTGTGTCATGTAGCCACAGCATTTTTGACCCATTGGTAAAATAACGGATGCTATGTATTATTAGCTGTATGCTCAGAGTATCAGTATCATAGCAGAGGAGTAACTGAAAACTGAATTATTTAGGTGATATATATGTTATCAGTCATGCCAGTTGCATTCACTTTACTACATGAGAAAGCATGTACAGGTATGCAGTTTGCCTCACCCCCAAAAAACCCAAATCCAACCATAACATGTGATCTGATGGAACAAGACAGCACTTATTACAGCATTTCTTTTGGTTTTTGTGAATTTAAGTAATTCTTACCCCAGTGGATCAGAATAAACCTCTGGCAAAAAGACATTTTCACCCAGCATGTGGAAAACTTAGGTGATGGGTGTTTTATAAATTCCTTGGAGACGCAGACAGAAAGAGAGCTGCTTTTTATTTAGCTCTCTGGCTCAACCTTTTTACCGGTCTAATGGAAAAAGGACAGAGTTAAAATGCAGAGCGACCGTATATACAGAACTGCCTTAATTTGAACGTCCTGTTGAATACAATGTGATCTTAAAATGATGCATGATGGAAATTCCTCACAGACTGGTGCAGTGCATTAGCATTAGTCATTGCAGTAGGACTGGGTGGAGCACCTTAGGAGTCCTCACTGTGATGGATGCATGGCACGCATTAGAATGAGAACCATTACAATGGACCAAGCAGAAAACACAGGAATTAAAGGTCTTGTGATGGACCCCGTGAAACACACCAGAATTTGAGTCACTGAGTCATGAAAGGCACAAGGACCTGAATGTGCCTCATCCTTGCATAGGCACTTGCAAAAGGATGAATGACTGGCTGACTGTTGCCTGTTGCCTCACGTACTCGCAGTGCTGTGGGTAGCCTGGTGACTGGAGTAAATGATGAATCAGGATTCCTTGGTTCTGCTGCCAGCGCTGCTGCTGACTCATTTGGTACCCTTGAGTGATAAACTTCTCTCTTTCTTTCCCATCATGTGCATGAAGCTGTATTTACCCCTCCTCATAAAGTACTGAGACCTGTTTCTGCCACGACTCTCACGTATGCCTAGTATTATGCATTGGAAATAGTCCCAATACCTTTATGGATGAGTCTTCAGACGGTGGAAGCTGTAAAATATGCAGATGAAAGGTGACAAATATAGTCACATCCCATCAGACTCGTGCGATTTTTACTTTCGATGTTTGATGATTCTCATTTTCAGCAATTGTTTATTCTTTCGAAAAGTCTCTGTGAGACTGACCAGATATTAAGGAACTCTTTCCATTCCTTTCTGATGGACTCTAGCTTGGGTCCTAAAGGCGAGTGCTCCATTTCGTGACTTTATCCACCTATCTACAGTATGTTCCTGAGCTAGTTAAAATTAAACTTAGCTATCAAAATGCTAAACTTGATAGCTCATTTATCTTTCTGTCTCCCAACTCTACATTACAATACAGCAGTGATTGATCTTGCGTCTTCAAGGTACTATATAGTATAAAAACTAAGAGAAGATTAATTAAAAGCCGTCGCATCCAGACAGGTTTTTAAATAAGTTTTAGATTTAGACAATATATCAGCTGAAGCAGAAAGATTCCGAGACCGTAAGCCTGTAACTCCAAGTGCGTCTCACTTTCCTTCGGGACATAGATAACCCCATCTCACCGCAGACTAACGTCAAAGTCTGATTTGGCCGGGCAGGCCCATGGCAGGTGGCAGGAGGCTGTCACATTCACGGGCTCGCTCTCCAGCAGTGGGGAACGTGATGTCCTTGAGGACTTCTGCTGGCTCAGGGGAGAATGTCAGGTTCACGGCTGGATGCTGAGTTGGAGACAGTACCGAGGCAATTTTTTAAAGTACTCCCCAGCTCCTGCAGGCACAGAGCAACTTGTCTGGGCAGCATTTAGAAACTGTGCAGATGATTAATCCCTGAGTGATTAGACTGAAACAGAACATCCCGATGCGGCGCAGGCATTTAACCTTCCATCATCGCTGGAATTTTCTGGACTTATCTGAAAAAGTTTTTAAACAAAGGGCCAAATTTTCAGCTGGAGTGTCTGCTCCCATGCTGGCAGCTCTCACTGTCACCCAAAGTCAGACCTTTTAGAAGATCTAAATGTTTGATTTTCAGGCACAATCAAGTACTTACACATCTAAATGACTTAAATTGAGCCCAGATTCAGTGACAGCTGCATTTGAGCTGTCAGGGTGGAGTGTGGGACCTGCAGAATGACACGAAACAATCTAGTTTTATGGGTTTTTTGGCTAAAGAAAGACACCTGATTGCTGGTCAGTGCGAGCTTTCAGGCACTGCTGTTTTCCGAGTAGTTGAGCTGTGCAGGGTCCTCAGAAGCCCTCAGCACTCGCAGTTCTAGCACTTTAAAGTTTGGCAGCCTCCAGAAACCTGGCTGCCTCCTGCCAGCACCTAATAGGGGCTGAATCCTTTGGAAAGACCCTTACTGTGTCACTCACTGGATGCTGGACTCCTGAACAGCTGGCATTTAGACCTCTGGGTGTTTAATGAGTCCAAATGGTGTAAACTTGCCTCTTGCTCACCTTTAGCCTGAGACAGCAAACTCATCTTGAGAAAGACAAAATGGTGAGGCTCTTACATTTTCATGAGTTTGCTTAAAGGGCGATATTTAATCCACCTGACAGCTGAAATATACTAGCGGGATGTGGGATGGCTGCCATAAGAGCGTTCAAGAGCTCCCCATTTTGCTTGTAGAGTGGCAAAATGCCTCGAGCACATACAGCTGATTCAGGGATTTGTGCCCTGGGGGAGGGCAAGGGAGGGGAAAACAAAATGAATACAAGGTGACAGCAGTAACACTGCTTTACAGGGGGTCAGCAAAAATCCCTGCGGCATCCGTTGGGCACAGCTCTGTCCGCTGTTACACATTGGCGTAACTCTTGGCAGAATGGAGCTCTTCATCTCTAATTTACAGCATTCCATTCATTATCAGGTGTTTTTATATATATATATATATACACATACATCTTTTCTGTCTTTCCCTCTCACTTTTTGTTTTTTTTCCACTTCAGTTAATTTCAGTAAGTAGACAGTTCCCGTGCTGTTTGGTCTACTCCCTGACACCAGTAATTAACTGTTTGTATGAAATAAGAGAACTCTTTTGAATTTTCACTAGTTCCATATTCATGTCTTGAAATGTTAGTTGTCCAGGATACATCATTCTCGGGTATTTTATTTTTTCTTCCCGATGTTTTGTAAATGGGATATGTTTTGCTTTCAGTGCTGAAAAGCAATTTGAGTCAGGACGCATACCAAAAACACATCTCCCTTCACTCTTGCAGAACTTGATTGTGTGGGTTTTTTATCAATCCCAAATTCATTTAATTTCCCTTAACTGTGCTGATTGTACCATGTACTTCCTCTTGAAGAAAATCCTGTTGCTCGAATGATGGCAGTCAAAGAGCTAATTGCTAGGGATATGGCAAACTTCTCACGCTCATATCAAGCTCTTGCATGCATCAGATGTGCACACATTTTAATTCAGATGTTTCACAGTCCATGCTCCCCTTAGGAAAGAGAAAAGCAGGGAGTTTGGTGAGAAAGAGAAAACAGCTATTGAAAAAAAAAAAAAAAAGAGGTGAAAAGGCAGTTGGGAATAAGGTAAAATGAAAAACAAATAGAGTGAATGTGAAATACAGGACAGAAATGGAAAGAGGGAAAATAAAAAGGAAAAATAGACAATTCGCCTGCAGACTATGGGCAATGCATCAGCAGAAAGTTAGGGAGCTATGGCATGCTAACACAGGAAAACAGGTTTTATTAGTTGTCCGTGGATATGTTTCTTGTTCTCCTACAGCATGAGGCAGGACCTCTGTCTGAGAACCATCTGAGCATCTCCTGACTTCTCTGCTAAGTTTCATTTGGGACTTAGCACCTGGGCAATGCTCTCAGTCTTTTCATCTCTTGCTCTATGGCTGTGAGTAGTTGTTGGTGTGGTTTGGTCTTTGGTAAGGCTGATCTCCTGTTTGGTATGGCCTTCTGGAGGGTTTGAAGGCTGTTGGTGTTGAAGGAGTGGAAATGCAGTAGGAGGGCGGGAGGTTGGCGTGTGGTTCTCTGGAACCACCCGTACTTGTCACTTGTCACACGCTGGGCAGTGAGCACAGGAGCTTTGTCAGTGGCTTAGGTCCCCCCTTTCACGCTTCTGTGCAGATCTGCTTCTTCCTGCTCTAGCAACTCTGCAAACTTGGTGCTGTAAAAAAAGCCCACCACAGCCCTTTTGGGGAGTGTTTCTAGCCTTTCATTTTCTTACCAGCTTTCTGCCCTTCTGCCTCACCTCCTCTTTCACCTCCTCTTTTTGCCTTTGCTCTACGTTCAGCACTTCCAAATGACAGTAGCCACCAACAAGGTCAGTGCAAAACCTGGGGACACACAGTTGCATCCATGGAGCTGGGTTGGTTTAGGTCTTGCTTGCTGTGTTCGTCGGATGCCTCAGAGATCTAGTTTGCTGCCTCCCAGGTTCCTGAGTCTCTGGTCGGCTTTGGCCCTGGGCCTCCAGGTGCAGCTCCACTGAGGTGTGAGCATGCTTTCCTGGAGAGGCTGATGCTCTTCCAGCAGACCAGAGGGAGTTGCTATAGACTGACCCAAAGGGAATCCTATGGAGGGATCTAGTAACCACTGTGCCTGTTGAATTAGTGTGGTTGCACTAAATAGCCAAACAGTCTCAAGCCCTGGATCTGCACTGAGCGGTGATGACTCCAATTTTCCTTTCTGAGTGGAAATTTTCCTTTCTTGCTCCTGCTGCAAACAAGTTGCCAAGTTGCAGCTCTGAGAATCCATCAGAAGCAGCAACTCCCGAAGTGAAGTGCTGCTAAAGGTCCAGAGCTGCTTTTTGGGAAGTGTAGGGGGAATTAGCTCCATGACAATCATTCTCAAATGTTCTCTTCAGACAGCTGAGTCCCAAACTATTCACAATTTTGGTAGTCATCACCAGTACAAAGTAGGTGCAGACCAGAGGTAGTGCGAGGCAGGGAGCTGCGTTATTCACTGGCTGAAGGACCAGTTAGGAAGTTTTGGACCTGGGATCCCAGGACCTGTGGTAAATCCACATGACTGCTGATACAAAGGATAGTAGGAAATGGGAGTTTACCAAATTATAAATGCAGAAATTCCTTCCTCTGTTTCTGAAATCATCCATCTGCAAGCATGCACCAGCTCCTTGTCAAAAAGTGCACAGCTGGACTGGACTTTCTCTCCCAGTGCCCAGTGGAAACAAAATACACTCCAAGACCTCAGGCCACATGCAGTTTCACCAGGATGCTAACATAGTTCCTCCTACTAAAGCCTTACTGGTTCTTTGCAATGGGTTTAGTCCTTGCTGATAAAAATGCGTAAAGGGATGGAACCTCCCAGAGGAGAGTGAGGAGCTGGAGGAATGGCTACGGGTGATATACCATAATGTGGTGCAGTAAAAGACCTCTGTGCTACCTCTAAAACCTTGGGTAACAGCAAGAACCCGCCTCCTCACTGGCTCATTTATTCCACTCACCATCACGCTTAAACTTGTTTCTCTAACCTAAAGCAATTCCTGTAAGGCTGCTCTGTGTAGGTCTGCACTGCTGTACGTTGTGCACATACCTACGGTATTAATCTGTCATTTGTGTATAACCCTGAGTGTGGAAGTGATTTGGCTCCTCAGAAAATCAAGACTAGAGAGAACTGGGCAATACTGTAAGCAAACGCATGCTCTTTATTTAGTATTTTTGAGCTACAAAACTGGAAATGCCATAGAAAGGCAGTGAGCTCTCACTGGGGGCTGCTGTGCAGGACAGAAAGGAGGCAGAGAGATAAAGTACCCGCTGCAAGGTTGGATCTCATCTCTGTGGCAAGAGTTGCTTGTGGAACCCAGTTCCCCCTCCTCTTGTTGTGGGCCATCATCCAGATCACGCATGTTCTTAATGACATACAACAAATAATAAGACTCTCTTCTATTGTTAAATGAAACAGAAATCAGATCAGCAGTATCAGTGTGGCTGGTTCATGCCTGTCAGTGGTTCAAAAGAGAACGTGGGCTGTTGATGTCACTGATGCGAGTCTCAAAGGCTGAGAGATTCCTCATGAACAAAGCTAGTGAAGAAAGAGAGTATCTTTTACTCCATCACCAGAGGTTTATACCACAAATAACAGGTTGTAAATCAGTTCTCCCCAGGCACAGGTGAACACAAGACAAGTACTGTGGGAAATATCTCATTTCTAGTGAAGTTTGTGTATAACCTCCAATATACTTTTGCGAAGTATTTACAGGACATCTAAATAATAATGATAACAAAAAATGATAAAATAATAATATAACAATGATACAATAATAATGACATAATAGTGATGTATTATAACAATGAAATACTACTACTACTACTACTACTACTACTACTACTACTACTAATCTGGATTTTCAAAGTAATTGTAAAATCATGCACGCATGCAAACACGTGCACAGACGGGAACAGCAAGTGTCATAGGTGAAGGAATGAACAAACAAGTGATGGAAGAGCACTTTGCCTGCTCTACTATGCCAGGTTCTGATTGCAGGCAGCAAATTTTCGTTTGAGAATATCTGATAATTCTTACTTCCAGTTACAATTTTCCACACTATCTTATTTAGTTCTGGCTGGAAGCAAGAAGAAAAATGGAAAAGGTGAGAGGCCAAAGACATTTTCCATTCCCAGACTTCCAAAGCTTTCTAAAATGATTTCAGGTGGAGCAGTCAGAGTTTTAGACAAAGGTTTTGGTCTTATTTAATATGAGAATTTCATTATGGTTCTGAAATCAGTTTAATTTGGCCTTATGTCATTCCTGACATATTTGAAGACATACTGTTCATTTCAAGCTGGGACAGCTCTCTGCAAAATCTAGATTTAGTTATAAAATTCCTCAGGGTACTTTCATCCTATGGCAGGTACATCTGATAGCCTTGATGGATTGTACCAACATCTCCTGCTCCGAAGGAGGAGCATGGGAGAGGTGTCACCAGCAAGGGAAGAAACTAAGCAACAAAAAAACCCAACATGTGGCTGTCAGTCTGGCCACAGAAACTGACATACTTCCAGATTTAGCCTGGTTACAAACCATTATACATCTGTTGTAAGTTTGGAACCAGATCTGAGTCCAAGTTAGGGTGGGTGGTGGCGATGCAGACAATTGTCTGGGTAGAATGGCCAAGATTTTAGTGGACAGTGTTGCCTTCAACCTTGGCTTCTGGTAGGAGACATCCAACAAAGGTGCTGTTGAACAGATATTAGCGTCATGTGGAAGCTACATTTGGAAGTTTACTTCCACTACTCCCTTCCATACCCTTGGACTCGAAGACCGGCACATCTGCCTCTAGACTTCTGGGAAACGGACCTGGTACATGTGGGTTTTCTTCCCTGCTCAGGACAAACCCAGCCCCAAACTACACACTTCCACCCAGCAAAGAAGGCAGGGATGACAGTGTGTGAGAATGGCTGCCAGAAAAAAAGCCACAGTCACAGGAAATTACCTTAATAGAGTGAAAATTAAGAAACGACCGACAACGCAGTCTGTCTCCAGGATACGAGCAGTATTTTCACGCCTTGCCAATTATCCTGTTTGCATCAATTTTGGGTTATTTTTATTAAGTTTCATGTTTCTTTTTTTATTTTAAGTGGTGGTATAATGAAGACAAAAAAGGATGAAAGCTTAGAAAATATTTAATTTTTGTTTTAATAAGGAAATAATTATTCTTTTTATTCCATGAACAGGAAAGGAACCAATGAATTGGGTTTTTCCATCTTTTTCATGTTGTGTTATGCCTGTAGAAAGGTTGGGAACTCTATTTAAGTGGGTTATCTTGCCACTGAAAGGAAAGTGGGAAATGAGTTAGAGAGGTAGGGTTAATTTCTTCCACGAATATCTAAATGTGTGCATACATATATTGGCTGTGTGCTGTTTGAGAAATGCACTTATTTAGCTTTGCAAGGTCACCTTAACCTTAAAAATTAATGGCACAGACCATTATCTATGAGAGGATATAGATGCAAAGTCCCCAGCAAATTGTACACAGATAATGCAAGCCTATTCCCTGCTGACCTCCCAGGGCCCCATTTATAGTTTGGAAGAGAAGTCAGGGGAAGACTTGTCTTGTTTAGCAATGAGTATCTACAACGCAGGTGTCTACGTCCTAGATACACCCCTGCTAGACACCTGTATGCCATTATTGTTAATGGATGCGGAGCAGAGTGCTTCAGCAGATAAAACATAGGTGTTTATTTTAGGATGCAATGAACTGCCCCCTAAACAGCATTAGTTATATTGATTAGAGCTTTAGTGACTTACAGAGGCAGCTTAGGATGGCTTCCCCTAGATGCAAATTTCTACAGCGCATATCCCTGTATTTACTTGGGCAAATCCCACTGTCCATACTGTAATTAGTCCTTCTCCCAGTCCGAAACGGTCAGTGAAGTACAAGCTGTAGTGATTTCTTTGATAGTCCACTCCGTAATTACTAGAGGGGGGGCAATGTTTTGTCCTGCTCACTCTTCATTGATACTAGACCTGAAGTGAAACACCTCTCTGAAGATAAGGGATGTGACTTTTGTGGCCACCAAATGAAGCAAGAAAGGTCGCGGGCAGTGGATTATATCCCTCAAGAACTTGTCCTAGGTTGTACGTGATCTGTTGAGCAGGGAGGATACATCTGACACATCAACTGCCCAAATGTTCCACCCAGGTGATAGCTATCCAGTACAGCTGCTGTATTTCTAAGTCCTTCACTCCTGCACTGCAGCAGCTAGGATTTGTAGCGTTTGATCTTCTGAATTTGCAGCTTTCCTGATTTCCAGGTTTGATAGGCAGCTATATTTGTTAATGTATTTATCACTCTTCAGAAGCATAGGCGAGAGTAACTGCGCAACAGAGAGGGAAGAGTAATTTTAGGAACACAAGGGACGGGTGCCATCAGGCACACAGTGGAGGTTAACTGGGAAAGCCAAGGAGAGGAATCACCCCAGATCCATGCTTGTCCTGGAGACAGAGGGAGGAAAGTGGCTTTTGAAGGAAGCTGCAGCTGTCATCTCCCTCTTTCAGAAAGCTTTTCTCTTCATCAGAAGAGGAGATTTTCCCTGGGGCTGTTGCATGGCTGGCCAGTACATTTTCCTCTGCTCCCGCGGCAGGGCAAGGCTCAGGGCAGCAACTCCTCACCCTCTGCTGACTGGTGAGGAGCGGAGTGCTGGGGACAGCCACGCTTTTCCAAATCGGAAACAACCAAACGTTTCCAGTGGAAGTGTCACCTCACGGAGCAAGTTCAAACCTAGAGAAAGACACTGTGTTTCGGAGGTGTCTTACACAGGCTCTTAAAGACAAGCAGGGGAGCTGCAGTGGGCTGCAGGTCACGGGTGTGAAACCACAGGAATTTGAGCGTAGTCTCTGGAGTGTCTGGCCAGAGGAACTGCTGAGATTGTTGCCACTCACACCTAGAAGGCTGTAGTGACACAAATGACAATGATTGCACTTCCAGTGCTGAAGGTTAGAAACTCAAAAGGAGAGGTACTTGATCTTTTTTTTTTTTTTTTGAGTATAACAATTTTTCATTCGTAAAGGCTGATTTTATGAAAGCTTCAGGGTCTATAGAAATGTGCCCCATTTGATGAAATTTCACTCAGAAAACACATCAACACTTCAAGTAGGTTGAAATGTTTCATTTAGGCTTTTTTATAACTTCTTGCTTGGATTCCTATTCTCTCTTTGAAACTACAGTATAATGTAACATTAAAGTTAAGATGCAGACAAAACATTCTGATTGACCTAAAATGAACAATTTGTTGTTGTTTTTTTTATTATTATTATTTTCACAAAGGCAAATTTGAAATTGCAGAATTTTCTCTGTTATAGAGATTCCAAATTTTGTTCGGGTCTATTAAATCGCTGGATCAGACGTACACGGCTGTTGTTTGTTATACTCACACCTTACGTGGCAAAGTTGTCACCCCGGAGTAGTAGAGATTCACAGTTGCCTTGTGAAATGGAAAAGGTCATGGGAGCTGCAGCCACATAGTGGGTCAAGTCTGTGTAATTTCCCACTAGGTATGGTATTTGGAAATCTCCCTTTGAGGTAGTATAATTGACTTCTGCTTCTTCTGTTCCTTGGAGACTCAGAGATTCTAAATATAATTTTTTTAATAGCATGTCTCTGGGGCCCTATATCCCTCTGTTATTTCTCCTACGCTCTCTCATATTTTTTTTTTTTCTTTAATACATATATATTTTATTATGGATATGTTCTGGGTGCTATAGGAATATAGCAAGTAAGTTGGTTTCTTTACTGAACTACAATTCAAAAGCTCTTGTGTCATTTCCCCCTGACTTGTAAAATAAAAATATCTTCTTCTAATAATCTGTTACACTAGGCATTTTGAGAGAAAAGTTCTCCGCCTATAATTTCCTCTCAAGAATATTTATAATTGCTTTTAAAACTTACGGATGTCCTAAATCTCCAGGCTTTTGGAGAAGCTCTTCAGGTGACTGCATACTTTGCTGTCCACATCACAAACCTCTCTCCAGAGCAGTTCCCCTGCTACCCCTGGGCATCGCTCCTGTTCAGTGACGATTTCTCCACGAGGGCGAGGGGTGGTTATATGGTGGTGTTCCAGAGCCATGATCCCAGTTGAATGGAAGGACCCTGAGTGTAGGCAGGGTGAGGGTATGTGTACAGGATGAGACTGGCTGATGTAGTGGAGAACAGGCTTGCTGCACTGGAGACTGCAAGCAAGAAAGAGGCAGAGGATGGAATAGCAAGAGAATCAGTCAATCTGAAGGAAAGAAAAAGGGTGGACATAGTTGGGGTTGCAAAGGAAAGATAAGGGTCAATAGCAGAGGAAAATGAAAAAAAACCAGAAGGACCCGCAGCAGAAGAATCGGCAAATGAGGACAGCACTCTGCCACGACAAGTCCCAAAGGCTTGCTCTGTTTTCCAAGGGATGGCTGAAACCACAACCTCAGTCCGTGCAGCCCTCAGAGCAGCCTGCAGGGACAGAACAGCCAGCAGCCATAGCACAGAGCCTCTCACGCTGCAGAGACATTCCAGAGCTTCTGCTTCCTCTGTCCTCATTAGAATGACTGTCTGTCCTCCTTCACCTGACCTACAGTTTGCTGCATGACTGCAAGGGTCACAAGCGGCTGAGTCAAGGGAACCAATATCCCCTGAACACCCACCTGCCGCTGCTGTGCCTTCCTGTCCAGGCTGCTGCTCCACGTCACCCACCTGGGCCATGGCACAGAAAGTTGCTCACCTTGGCCCACTTGCTTACCTTTGAAAATTTGGCTTTTGTATGATGTGGTGTGTGCTTCTACAGGTGCAGCCCAGGAATGACAAAGTTGCTTTTTCTTAACAGATATATTGGTCCCTGGTACACCCACTAGTGAACCCGGTCATGAGGATCTGTGGACCTAAAGACCATCTCGTGAAAAATCTGGTGGTTGACCTTCATGCCGGAACAAACGTTACTGCCAGAATCCCACCAGAGAAGGTGAAAAATACCTGTGCCAATCTAAGGAAAGTGTTTGGAGCAGTAAGTGAGGCTCAGGTGAGCTACCGTGGGATTTCTTGTGTGCACAGAGACAGTAGGAGTCTTATTGGGAAGGTGTTCAGAAAGCCTAACCACTGAGAGGCATTCCCAAAAGGAGACCCATCCTTCAGGGAGACATGGCTCCTGTATGCCTAGGAGGCTGATTTCTGGCATTGAGGTAGCACAATTAGTAATAAGATCTTAGTCTAGGAGGCAGTGGAAGTTCAGGAAAGGCTCATACAATATTTGTCCCTACATCTGTTTAATACACAGAAAAAGCAACACTGGGTAGAAGAGTATACAGCAACAGGTGGATGTATAGCAAGGAATAAAACAAAAATGCAAAGAAAATGAGAGTACAAACGTTGACTGGAACAGCAGTGAAAGTAATGATACTTTCTGGGGAACGCTTGTACACAGTTTAGTTAGGAAAATGGGCAAGATTAGACTGAAACAGCCAAGGTGCATAACATTAGCCCAAAGAACATGAAAAACAGCAAATGCCCATTTGTTATTAACTGGTTATTATAGAAACATGTTAGAGTGACGGTCATGACTGCAACATAGGTATTGGAGGGTATATGGTTTTCAGGAAAGGTAAAGTTAGCTGGGATAAAGCACATTAAGGGTATGGCAGGCAAATAAGTAACAGCAAAGCTGAAAGAGAATTGGCTTGGGTTAAAATCACTTTGGGGAGGAACTGGAAAAATGTTACCCCTGCGTGTCTGCTCTAGCCCATGGGATAATAAAACACTTCAACATGTATGAGACAGAGCAACAAATACAACTAGGAACTGAGTCAGTTTAGAAGGCTGTATTTTCTGAAATGTAGATTGTAAAATAAGTGCTATTAATAAAAGTAGGGGCTGGTTATTCTTGAATGTGATGGCTAAAAGACTTCATCACCAAATAATCACTGAGCCTCATCAAAAGTGCTGCTATTGTAGCCTTGATTTCAGTTAGCAGAGAGAATTTTACAGGAGAGCTTTATGTGGGATCTAACAATAGATTGATCATGAGTTGGATAGCAACATGGTAAATAACAGGCAATTTGATTTTGTCAGGAACAAATTGTATAAAGCCAACCTGATTTCCTACTCTGACAGGTAACAAGCCTTGTAGATAACGACAAAGCACCTTGACTTGTTAGGTTTTGACACTGCCTCATGTGAGACTTCCATTAGCAGGCTAAAGCAATGCAGCTTGGATAAAATTACTCTGATACAGATTCAAAACTGCTAGGAAAACTGTACTTGTAGAAGAGTTATCAGTGATTCACCGAGTGACTAGAAGGATGCATCACGTTGGGTAGCATGGTCACTGATGACTTAGGTTATGGAATAATCCATGGCCTTAATAAATGGTAGAATACACTGTTGAAAAGCTTCTGCATGGTACAAGGGACAGGATTCAAATTCAAAATAATTTAGACAGACTGGAGAAGTAATCTGCAAAAAATGGGATGCAAATCAATGAAGATGAGTACAAGGTGCTGAGGAGCAATTGATAATAGGATACAAACCAGGAGCGGCCAGGTATAGTTCTCCTGAGAAGCCTATAGAGGGTTACAGTGGATCACAAACTGCTTGTGAGTCAATAACAGTAAATCACCTGTTGCAAAGAAACAAACATCACGCTAGGATGTATAAACAGGAATGTCATGTGTAAGATATTTGAAGTAATCCTTTTTCAACCTAGCATCGACTGCATCAAGTTTTGGATGATACACTTTAAGAAAGATGCAGGTTTTCTGGACTTAGTCCAGCAAATAAACCCAGGAATGCTCAGGAATGTAGAAACCACATCTAGCGAGGAAAAATTGAATGAGCTGGGAGCTGCTTAGGCTGGCAAGAGAAGATTGAAAGGCTTTATGAGGAAGGCGGAAGCTGCCATGAAGACAATAACCTTTTCTTTGTGTCTGTGGTAGAGAGGACAAGCAATAATGGTCTTAAATTGCAAGAAAAGAGATTCAGATGAGACATTGGGGAACACTTTTTGATGGCAGGGAGAGTAATACAAGGAACAGATTGCTGGGGGAGGTTATGGAGCCTCTGCCAGTAGAGGTTTAAAAGAGCAGGTTAAACACATGCCTGTCAGGAGTGATGGAGGTCTGGACAGCTGATCATTGCTTGAGGGAGAGATGGACTATGTGAGCTCTCAAGATCCCTTCAAGTCCTACAGCTATATGGTTCAGTTCAGACTGAGTGGTTGGATAAATACGAATGAATCATAACTGAGAGTTTCCTTTTATTTCCATAGGGCAAACTTTATGTAAGTAAAGGAATCAGTAAGTCACCTGGACTTGGGAACACAGAGACTTTAAAGGAGGAGGAGTGGGAATACGTTTAAGCGGGTAGCGCAAAGTTATTTTGAATTTGCATCCCAGGAAAAGAGAGCAAACTTGGAGGAGGTGAATGGCCAACTTCTTTTAAAAGCCTAACTTTAAAAACATCTCAGCCACAAGCAGAAAGCCTAGAAGGAACAGAGGAGGGCAGAAGCAGCACATTGTCTACAGTATTAACAAATTTCTGAATGCTGCCATCTCTAAATATGAAGATCAAAGGAGTCATTTGTGGTGGCAGTGCAGAGCAGGTGTGGGGTGAGTGAAGACAAGATGAGCTGGGAGGCTGCAAAGGAGTTGGGAGAGTTTTCAGGGAACTGTACTTAGAGAAAAGAGCCTTCCTCTCTCCCTCCATCACTCAATACCCTTGCAACCACTGTAATCTCAAAATGCAGATCTGCCACTATTTCTCCCCCACCTCTAAAGGAGCTACAAAAGTGCCTTGTTTCTACTGTGAACCCAAGGCATGTACCCATCTGTGCCTCTTGTGCCACTGCTTGTGGTGGCACACGTGAAAGGGAGATTCCTGCCTCCCGGAGGGGAAGAGAAGAACCGGGACTGGGGTGGGATGAGAGAGAAAGCTATAACTTAGCTTTTCTGACTGCCGTCCAGAGGAGCAGAGGGTAGGAGCAGCAGTCCCCGTTGCTCAGAGGGCACATCCCTGCAGCAGTAGCAGCCACCCCGACCCTGTCCGTGCTGGCAATCGCAGCAAGGCTAACTCTGCAGCGCTTGGCACAGGCCACGAAAGCCATAGGTCTGCAGTCCTTTCATTACCCCCCCAGCAGTCTGCTGCACTCGGTAACTGCCTAGTCCACCTGCACATCAAGGCAGCCTTGGAAAAGGGATTAAGCAACAAAGGTAGGTATGTCTTGGGAGGTCAGCAAGTGCAGGGATGAAGTGAGACTTGCCAGCAGTCAAACTGAGTTAGTCCCTGCAAAGGAAATAAAACAACAGAAGGATCCTTAACACTATAAATGAAAAAAGTGGAGCCTCTGTATGTAGTGATAAAAATTTGCACAGCTCTAAACTAGAGGGATACTTTGCCCCTAAGAGAAGAAATATAGAGTGGGGGGGCAAAGTCAGGTGGACTAATGGGAATAAGTGTACTGAAAGGGCAATGATTGCATGCAAGATGGAAGCAATTCAGAAAGCTTACTGTGCTCAAACTAGGGATGCTGGGAAATCACCCTCCCCAGCATGCTGAAAGAACTGGCCCATGAAATCGCAGGTCTGGTAGATGGGAATTTTAATAAATCTGTCCAATCACTGGGGGTTCCTCTGCCTGGATAATAGCAAATGTTGTACCCATATTTAAGAAAGGGAGGGAGAGTGATCTAGGCAGCTATGGGCTTGTTATTTTGGCCTCAAGGGCATAGATGGATTCAGAGCAAATTATATCGGAAAGAATAATTGAAGACATGGAATAGAAAATGGGATATAGTGCAATATGCCATTATCAAAAAGAGATTGTGCCAGACTAACTCGATATCTGTCTTTGATAAGGTAACTGATGTTCTAGACAAGGGAAAAGTAGTAGATCTTCTCTATCTGTACTTCATTAAAATTTGGTATGGTGCCACCTGGGAAATTATTAGTTAAATGAGAGAAGATGAGGATTAGCACAAGAATTGTGAGGTGAGTAAGAAACTAGTGAAAGAGGGGAAGGAGGTGGCTGTGCTGGAAGGAGGTTGCTAGGTAGGTTCTTAAGCTTTGGTCTTGAGGCCAATGTTTTCCATGATGATTTTTGGCCTAAAATTAGGACTGTGTTAATGGGCAGTATCATCAATGCCTAGAATCACCCAAATATCGTGCAAGGGTTTGTGGAGATTGGACTAACAAGGATGTGAGGGAATGCAGCAGCACGAAATGCAAGGCTACAGATCTGGGCACTGTGAGCAAGAGTTTCACACGTACACTGAAAACTTATCAGTTTGAAACAAGAAAACAGAAGATAGACTTGCTTGTAGCAGTCAATCACAGTTCAGCTATGAGCTCAAAGCTCGAAATGGCCATGCAAGAGGTAAATGAGATCTTAGGATGCGGTTTCAAGGGAGGAGCACATGTCAGACACAGGGGAGTACCATGGTGGTTGTACGAGGGAAGTGTAGACATCACCTGGAATGGTCGGTGTCCTTCTTGTCAATCATTTTCAGCAGAGAAGAATTAAAACTGGAGCAAACACCAACTTGAAAAACCTGTATGATCAGGGGAATGGCAAGCCCATCATGTCAGAGGAAATGAGCCTGCCCTGTTTGGTCTAGTCAAATGGAGACTGGGGGAACACGTTTATTCCCTGTAAACACACAACTGGGTCAAACACGAGGGAAGGAGAAAAGCTACTTTAACTGAAGTTCACAGTTCTCACAAAAGTGGTCAGCTAAACTGGTACTGGGAAATGGATGGTTTCTGTCCCTCAGAGGAGAGTAGTCCAAGCATAGCTTCTCAAGGGTTACAGTAGAGGCAGAGAGTGTGAGGTGCTCTGAGTCTGCTGTGTTGAGGGATGACACCGTATGACATGGTGAAACCATGAGGCAGAGCTCAGTGCCTCAGGAGGTCACTTTCTGCTATTGTATCTTTTATAGGCTGGCGAGCAATTTCAGGGCAGTTTTATGCCTGGACCCCAAGAAGCTGTATGACTGCCAGTAACGTCTAGCAGCACATATGAAGGTGGTGTATCCATGTGTCCTGTCCTCCGGCCATGGCCCTCTCCCCTTGCCTGCATGTACAGTACAGATCTGTGGGGATGGCGGGGCAGATGGTGGTCCGAAGCAGTGCCGGCAGCATGGGCACACCAAAGCAGACACCGCAGACAAACTCAGAGACCCTCCGTATTATGCCAAAAGTGAGAGGCAGCAGGATCTACCTCCTTTCCCTTGCTCCTGGGATCCATGGTCGCTAACAGGTACCTGTGATGTCTTCTCCCCATCCCAGCAATGAAAGGAGTTGTTTCCTAATGGGACTGGAGGGGAACATGGGGTGTCAGCCCTCCCAGCTGGTCCTGTAAATTCTGCTAGAAACTGTGCTAGTTCCCTGGGATGGGATGTGCTCAAGGTGTTGCACACCCATGATGCTACCAGAGGCTGCACAGAGACTGAGGTGGTGTAAGCAAGCCAGATTTCTAAAAAGGACTGGGATTTATACCACATTCTCTCCTGAAATCAGGCTCTGCATGTGTGTGAAACAGTTATGGTGATAAGCTGTTGATAGAAAGAGATCCACCATCCCTTGTGGGGATAGCGGGGAAAATATTCATTCCATTGCCTTGTGCACTCGCAGGGAAATCCCACCTCAGGAAACTTGCCACTAGCAATAGTGACTGATGGCTCTCCTGTACTGGTTGGTGGCTCTTTGCTGAAACTAGTGTAAACATCACTGGTGCCATCGCTGAGAAGTCGCCCCTTCTACCCTTCCATCCCCCAGGGATTTGCTCCTGTCATCCCCTTGTTTTAAGCTGGTGAAAAGAGTATCACAGCCGCTCTTAGTCGAAAGAGGAGGGGGTGGAGGCCCATCTGGGCCCTTGGTTTGATTTCATATTTATGAAACAGCTTAAATGTCAGCTTGAGTGAAAAACGACACCTTCCCAAGCTTCTCATATTAATGCCCCTGGCTGCCACTGGTTTCTTTAGGAAGGCAGCTTGTGGTTTTTCCTCTCGCTCTCCCACAAAGGCTGCAGGGAAAGATGAATTGGACTGATAGATGAGACTGCAACTGCCGATAAACTGCTTTGCTGACAGGAGAGGGAGTTGGGGGGGTGGCCTATACTGAGGAAGGAAGGAAGGCGGGAGGGAGGGAGGAAGATGGAGGGAGGAAAGAAAGATAGGGGAGGATGGCCTATCTTGCAGAGAGGTAGGAGAGTGTTCTGCGCTGAAGGGGGAGAGAGATGGGGAGAGAGGGTGGCTCACCCTGAGGAGTAAAACAAGAAATAAACTGGCACATGCTAAGGCGAGGGAGATGCAATGGGAAAAATACAAGTCATATGCAAGATCAAAAGACCACTGCAGAAGCATTGATTATGCATGAAAATGTATATATGCAAAAAAGGAATAAATAAAAATACACCCACCACCAGCAGAGGAACCTCCTCTCAGGGCTGCTGGAGGCCATGGATTGTTGAAGAGCCTGCTTCTGCAGGTGCGTTTGCCTGACACTGCTGAATCCCGAAGAGAAGCCCAAGGCAGAGCAGGCAGGCAGCTCTGGGTGATGGCAAGCTGCCTGGGTGCCGCATTGCAAGCAGGGTCAGCTATCCAGGGCCAGTCTCGCAAAAGTGCCTCCCTACATGGTTGCGTGCTGATACGGATACCTGAGCTTGCTCGGCTGTAACTTGAGTATCTGTACCTTTCATGGTGCGGGTCTGATGCTGATGGTTTGTTCTCTCCTCTGCCTGCTCAAAGGGACTGGAACAGAAGACACCCTCACTGGGACTAGGTTAGGAGGCTTCTGCCTGAAGCTAGCTGGACAAGCAGGTTATATGGGCCAGCAAAAGGTGCAGGCTGAACATCTCCAGAAAGTTAAGTGGAGAATTGGAAGAGCCCTGAGTTCCTTGGAAAAAGGAAGTTACCTGTTCTTCTCCCTGGGAGGAGTCTGATACAGGTTTCTTTAAATGACAAACCCGGAACCTGTCGGGTTGAGCCTGAACAACATTGTTGGAAATGAAAATACTGGAGTAATAGTGGGAAAGCAGAAGCGGGCAAATGCCTTGTCTCTTGCACAGATGTGAGGAGCCAGGAAGTGAAAGAGATGCTTTTGGCCCTTCTAGGCTAGTTCTTGAGGGACAGCATTTGTCCTAGATAAGAATAAGTAAAGGTGAAAGCTCACTGTGACTCTGCTGGGGTAAGGACAGATTCTATTGCATTTGTATTCCAGGGGAGAGATGCACCTGCCTTTTTCACCGTGCGTCGCTGACGGCAGTCTCCAAAGTCGCCCGTGGAGTCTAGTGCTCTCGGCACTAACATCTGCTCCCTTTTCTGTTGCTGAAGGCTTTCGGCTAGTTTGTTGGTTGTTTTTTCCTTTAACCGAGAGATGTCTCTGAAGTCTTATTCTGTCTGGGTTCACGACGCTCAGTACCTCTATCAGCTGTTACAGTGTTTTGAGCATTATTCCTGGCAATAGCATATCACTCACTTTTCAGTGTCTCAGTCAGTTCTTGTCACTTTTTTCTCCCTGATTGAGATAGTAAAACCGTCTGCTTCCATTTCATCTTTATCCCCTGTGGTCAGCTCTGTTTACAGACTCACTTCTTGCTTTTTTTCCTTGGCAAAGCTTTTTGCTGTGGTCTAAAGCCCCTGTGCTGCTGGGGATCTGAGTCCCTCTGTGCTGACTCTTTTGTGACATTCCTCGGCTGTTTAATATCCCTGTTTAATCATTCACCTTCTTGCTGTGGTTCGTGCTAGATTGGTTCCTGATATCACATTTATGTACCATCTGCTAACTAATAACATGCAAGGGCTTACTTTCCACTAATAACAAGCCAGTCTAGTTTAAGACTATTTAGAGATACTGAACCTTGCTTCCCAGACACGGGCATGCAAGCTGGAGCTGAGCACGTCTCTTGATACTCAGGCTCTACAGCACCCACCTTTTAATGGCATAAAGGACTTCTTTCCCCATATCTTAGACTCTTTGTTCTGCTGCTAAACACAACGAGATCTGTTTATTCCCTCCCGTTTTGAAAGGCCTTATCCAAGTTCAAGAGAAGATCTCACACCTTTATGGGGCTCAGCCCAGATGAGGAAAACCTGCCTTGGAAGCGGCTTGCCCTTCTCTCTATTGAGTGGTCCTGAGCAGACTTGTTCTGAAAAAGCCTTCTTCTGTACCAGGGAATCAGATATGTCTTGGAAAAGTTTCCTGCTACTGGGTCTGCTTGGTGTGCAGTGCCCTGCTTCCATGCAGCAAAGCTCTCCTTCCCTCCAGACCAATGCGGCTGTGTGCAAGCTGCCTACAGGAAAGGATCCCCTGCCTGTGGGAAAGGATCCCCTGCCTATGCTACATCACAGGCTGTGCCCAGCACTCCTTCAGTATGCTGCTGGTTGGCCTGGGCCAAAAGCATGCCACCGGCGATGCCAGCAATTTGGCAACGTGGACAGCTGCGTCCCAGTTACTGGGAGTGTTCCTGGTGCATATTTTAAGTCACTCGCCAGAAAAAAGAGGATCCGTTTGCTTCACAGCACTCAGAACCCTGAGGTTTAATAGCAGTTTACACCTCAGTCCTGGCACTGAAACTATACCAAGCTGCAAAATTCTGTTCAGGATCAGGATTTCAAAATCCATCCTAGACAAGGATGGGTGAATGGTTCCCAGGAGCTGCATTATGCCTCCTTGTTGGTCTTGCTGTACCAGTGACCTCAGCAACTTTCCTGGGACAGCAGTCAGTTGAGACAATGCAAATTAGACTGGGAGGTTGGAAAAGCAGCCTCAAACTGAGGCGGACAATCACATCTAATTTTATTTTCTCAGAAAAGCCTCTCTGGGCAACAGCAGGGAAGAGTGAGATGCTGTGCTTGGAGATGGCATCACGTTGGCTACTAGCGAGTTGCCGCATGCTGGAAGGGAGCGCGGTGCAAGGGGGCGGCTGCCTAAACCTGTGACGCTGGGTAACCAGCAGCGAGGCTGCATGTGGTCCAGATCCACGCGTAGCTCTGAGGCACCAGGTTTCTCCCATGGATGGTGGCCAGGGGGTGGCAGGAGATTTTGGCTCAAGTTTTCCTTCTTCCCCTAGCCCCCCTCTCCCCCGTATCCCTGCTACGGACCTGCAATTACATGCTGTTCCTGCACAGCACGTGCCTGGCTCCCTGCGGGACCAGGGAATTAGAGGCGTGAAGTGCTGGAAGGAAGAGAAGTGCGAGGGCTGCAGCCGGGGAGCAAGCGAGAAGCTAATTCCAGGGATGAGCGCTCCCGGGCCCCCTGCTCTCCCAGCAAATCCTCGCCGGTAGCATCGGCTGTGGAAGCAGGCAGGCTCCTGCTGTCTCCAGGTGGAGCTTTTACTCTAGCTCCCGTTACGAAGGACGTAGCAAAGCACAATGTGAAATTACCTCGGCGCTTGAGCACACATGAGCCCTAAACAAACCCCAGCCTAATGCTCGATCCCCATCGCTCAAATCCTAATTAAACATCCACCAGTAATTCCTCTGTTAACCCTCTCCAGTCAGGGCCGAGTAAGGATCTTTTGAACTGGGCCTTTGGGCTCGTTACGCTTCTGCTCCAGACCCCCTACCTACAGGATTTAATTAAAGTGACCCAGTTTATGGCTGGGAAGGCAACGGAGAGTAACCTTCCGCTCCTTCCCACATCGGCCCTTCTAATAACGTCTGACAGCACTGGCAATATTGCTCTGCACTTCGGGGAGGTGGGGAGAGGCACTACGAGATCCGCAGGTGGACCTTTTACCCTCACCTATTTCTCTTTTTTTCCTTTTTTTTTTTTTTTTGAGTTGCCCTATGGCATCTTACTCTCTGGACAAGTTCCCGCTGGCATGGAAACTCACGGGGAAGAGTGAACCAGTGCCTGCTGTCTAAAATGGGTTTACAGGTGGGAAGGTCCCCAGGGTATCAGCTGCCTCCTGTTTCCTCTGGGTAAACAAAGGAACACGGGTGCCTCCTGATGGGAAACAGGTCAGTTTTTTTGCTACAATAGCCTTCTGTCAGAAATGAGCTTTCATGCGACGCCTTGAAATTAGGATGTCATCAGTGATGTTTTTATTTTGTTGATTGGGGGAAGGGGAATGGATAAAAGTGCAAACAAAGGAGCACCAGGACGGAGGAAGGAGGTTAGGCAACATTTAAGCAGTACACGTGATCATTTTCCTTTTTAAAAATGAGCAAGTCATTGAGAAATAAACCTTTCTTAATAAAAATAAAGGATCAAAATGAAATATATTTATAATTTCATTATAACTAATGCTCTTATAGACCCAAAATATTATGCCTGCATTTTTCTGCTCTACTTAAAAACAGTCTAACCAGGTTATGTTGTTACCGAACTCCAAGCAACCTGGTTTTGGTGGACCTTCTTTTGTGGTGTTCATTCCTCCTCCTCTTTCTGTGGCATTTGGCTCTAAAACTGTTTCTTTTAGCAAGCCATTCCCCTGCTGTAGAGAGCAGACCCTGTTTAAAAATGCATTTGCTAGGACATCTGCACCAGCTAGAGACAACATATAAATTAACCAGGATGTTATACTGAAGCCTGGGCTGGATTAGCCCCTTGCAAGCACAGGGAAGAGAAGAATGCAGTCATGTTGGGAAAGCAGCAAAGAAACAGCCTGTTACTTCGTGACCTGTAGAAAGGACCCAGGAAAACCAAGTCTGACAGGGAGGTTTGGTAGTCTTTTGGGATCACTGTCAGCCCTGGCTGCAGGACTAGCTAGGATCCAGCTTTGCAAGCCCCTCTGTGTGTTCACTAGGTTGAGAATCTCTCCCAGCCTCTGCGCTGCTTCCTTGCATGCAGGGATGGGGCTGCAGGGGTGTGTAATTTTATGTCACTTGTTCTAATATTAATATCTCCATGTGCAGCAGTCATTGCGGTGAGAGTAAACTGTTATTTTTTATTTTAAATGGTTAATATTCATCAAATGTTTATGAAAATACTTAACCCATAATGATGACAAACACAGTGCCTAATAAAGATGGAAGTGAAGATCCTCTTTGTGAATATGTAATCAGAAGAGTAAAGAAAATTACATTAAAAGACTTCATTATGCCATTAAATGTGTGAAATGACTTTTTCGTCTCCATTTTAATTTTAGCATATTTCTTCTTTTTTTTTTTTCTTTTTAAATATCTCTGACACTTTCATGAGACGGGTACATAAAGAGGCACTGGCTGCTGTAACAAGAGCTCTGACTGGTGGCATCCATCATTCTCATCCAAATTTTCATTTCATTTATCATTAAGAAGAATCAACACCATTTCTACCAATGATTGTCATTTTTCCCCTTTACTTTCCTTAGGGAGAAAGACATCCTTTCTACCGCTCCGAATGCAACACGTTGTTTCAAAACCCTCTGTAGGGCTGCAGGCCCATGTCATTCCCCCCGAAGCAGGGGCTTACTGGCGTACAAGTATGTCTGCACCTGTTTTTTTCTGACACCCTGAGGCTTGTAACTGGCACTTCTGAAATGAATAGGGTGAATCTCTGCTGTGTGAAATTCGTAAGGGCTTTGGATAGACTCCTTTAGAGCTGTGTACTGACACATGCAGGCAAAACCAGGTCAGTAGTTCACCACTTAGAAAGCTGCCCATAACCCCAGGGTACCAGACCAGTCCTAAATGATGTGCAAGCTCCCAGCTTGCCGATGCCCGTCCTGCTGAGTTGCGCTGGGATGGCAAATCCCTACAGCTGGAGGGAGGGAACGTGGTTGCCTAGAGCGGGGCTGTAGCAGACCTCTCTGAGGAGATGGCAACAAAGGTGACACTGAGCACAACCCTGGTGACAAACAAAGGTCAGTGTGAAAGCGCAAATCCAGGTGCACCCGAGGGTCTGGAAGCCCCCCCAGCCTTGCTGCTCAGCCGGGGAGAAGAGGCTGCACAGCTCCATTTTAAAGGGCAGCACAGCACGTAAGCTCCCAAGGGAGGCTCACAAAACAATCGGTTGTGGCTTTCTTTAAGAAACAAGGAAAAGAAAAAAAGTGATTATTTTAGTTGTGTGTTAATTGCAGTGTTAATGTAAACCATTAATGTTAGCTTTTGGCAAGACACTCTGGTGTCTCTCTATTTAACATGCACCTTCATTTCAACAGCACTTCAAGACAAAACATGTTCGATTCTATTTATGCTCTTCTGTTGTACTTATCTCCATGGCAGCCAAGTATCATACACCTCTCTGCATCACCCAAGGCATGTCCTGGATGTAGAGGTCTAGGGAGTAGGTATGTCTGCTCTTATTAAAACTGGATCTGGACCTCTTCCCCTTGCCCTGAGAAAGGTCTTTTTGGTAAGGTAGGCTTGCCAAATGCCGTATCTGATGGCTCCCAGTCTATGACAGGTTTGAAGGTGACTGCCTTTTCTGTCAGCTGTGTATTTTCAGAAACGTGGCCTCTGTTGTGTGGGGATATCGTGTGCTTTCATAGCATTGTCCTGCTGGCTCTCCCTCCAAAGCTCAGCAGGGACTTTGATGGGAGCGGAGTCAAGCGCAGGTATTCTTTGGATAAACAGCTTGTGAAGGAGGCTTGGAGAGTTTTGAGTGGGAGGAGGGTCCACAAACCAAACCTGTAATGAAGAGACTTCCCAATCAAAATGTGATCAAAGAGCTGCTGCCTTCTCTCAGCCTACTCCTTTCCATCTGAAACAGCTGACAAATGGTTATGTTGTGTTTGCAATTACAGTTCTCTGAAAGTGATAAATTATTGCGATTATTCCTAAATACAGGACTTTTACATGTATAATTAATACATAGAAGAGAATATCTGATAAGTGGTAGGCCACGTTCCAGTTCCATTTACACCATAATAGATCTGGAGTAGCTCCAGCTGTCCCTGTTCATGGAAAGCTGCTGTTAAATAGGGTTTGCACACTTGGAATACCTTGCAGAAGTCTTCCCTGTCAGAGCAACAGAGAACGTAGTACAGCCTCTACGTTTGAGTCCCCACATCTAAAAACCTTCAGTTCTAAAGTCTCTCTTTCCCAATGATCTGCTGACAACCTCCTGAAGCAATAAGAGGGGGCTTGTCTCATGTGTGACGAGTACTGCAGTGATGAGCCCAATAGCAAGTCCTAACCTACTGGCTGAGTGCAGTCTAGCCCTGAATTCACCTTATTGCAGGTGGAAATCGTGGGTGTGGAGCGTGTATCAAATCACCTGTGGGTTGTGTCAAAGGACAAGATGCACAGCTTCTGCCACAAGAACCTCCTGCCTTCTCTCCTGTTGTCTGTCAGTGGCCAGGAAAAGCCAGTCCTACTTTTCTCCCAGCTGAGTGCTTCCCTAGAGTATGAGTATTGTGCTCAGACCTCAAAGTCTGTGATGTAAGCCTGGCACTAACAGCAAAAAAACCCAACCCTAAACTCTAAACGCAGAGCCAGCATAAGAATAGGAAAAGGAAATTGTACAGTAATATAGTCTCCTGACACGGTTACCCATTAATGCCAGCTTTAAAGGTTAATGCAATTTAACTCGCTCTCAGCTATTACTCTGAAATAACATACCAAAGCCTCCTCTATAAGAAGATAACAGATAAGGATGCTTTATGATAAACACCCACAATAAAACTGCAGAACTTTACAGTGTTATGCTTGCAGGAGTGGCAGATTTGCCTTTATTTGTGCATGTGTGTGTACGGAGGAAAGCAGAGAGGAGAGGGAGAGAGCTGGAAGAAGATTTCTTGGCTCTTAGACTATCAGATAGCTTGATAAATCTGTCTTGTGTGTGTTGCTTCTTGCCAATACAATGGAAATGAGTTGACATATCGCGTGTCTGCTGCAAGCTGAGTTTCCTTCTGCACTGGCAGAAACAAAGGTGCTGCTCTACAAACCAGCCATGAGAAAAATGTATTTAGTTTTATCTATTTATTTATCTGTCTTTTGACAAGGCAAACCCCATCAGCTTCACTGCATAACGGCAAAATGGAGAGCTTTCTCTCCTCCCCAGCTTCTGTTTTAAAGTTCTACAAAATGCTTCAGTGTTGAAGTTTTTCTTCAAAATAATAACTAAAAAAAAAGACATAATCATGTTTCACTATGGAAAGTGTGAGGCAACTTAGTGCAGGGCTTACTTTTCCTCCTTGTGGGATACACAGAAGATACTTAAGCATACTTAATGCCTGGGGATTATTGCAACTTCTCATTAATATCCTTAAAGCAGTTGGAGATCTTCCTTTATATGCTTGCACAGGTTAAAGGACAAGATGTGCTTATCTATGGGACAGTGAAATATATTTTTTAAAAAATTATGAGCCGTAAAATTTTAGGGCTCAAGAGACACTGTACTTTTGTATGTTGCACACACGTAAAACGCATGCATGTGCACGCTGGGAGTGCTAACTCTTAAATTACTCAAAAAACATACCGTGCCCTGGGGGAACAACGCACGGGCTGTGCTGCAAAGGGCCTGCTCAGGGCTCACGAGACAGACCAGCTGGTCCTGTCTTTGCCATCAGAACCTCCCCCCATGCCAGCGTGATGCTCCCAGCCCCACTTTTGCCAAAACGCTGCCAGCACGCGGTGCCAGAGGCTCGGCATGAGTCTGAGTGGTTGTGCGAAGCTGGCACACTCCGATTTTGTACAGATGTGCCTTGCCTCAGCTTCTTGACTTCCCATTATTCCTTTGAATTACCTTTTCTACGAAGCTGATTATGTCTTTACGTTTGCAGGGCAGTCGGTTTTCTTGTTGTGTTTTTTTTTTTTTCCTCCCTCCAGAATTGCCTGTTGTTCCTCAGGATGCTTTCGTTTCTCTGTTCAGCATCTGCCTTTTCTGCTTCACATTTTCTTTGCCTTCTTGCTGGAATATGACATCACATGGAAAAGGATTAATGCAGTTCTGGGATGTATCAGGCAGGGTATTTTCAGCATGGGAAGTATTTTAGTTGTACATTGGTGTGAGGGACTGAGGAGGCCTCAAAATATTGTGACCGATTTGGGTCACTTCTGATCAAAAAAGGGAAAGTGACGTATAGTGAAGAGTTGTGAGAATTATTAGAGAAAGTGGCAGACCTTTAAAATGTGTGTGTGGGAGGCTTGGTTAGACTAGCAAAAGAAAGATGAGAAGGATTACAGTTTTTCTTTATAAATACACTCTTAGTAAATACCAGGATGGAGAATTGTTTCAGCTGAAGAAAAGCAGTGCTAAAAGATCAGATGAGTATAAATTAGTTTGGAAATCAGGAGAAGGTTTCTAAACTTCAAAGGCATGAGATTCTGGCCTTCCATGCAGGATAACAAGGGCAAGGAACTTTAATAATTAAAAAGTAGAGCTTTCTGAGTTCATGGAAGGCATTACACTGCATTTATATTTTAATTAATTAATTTCATGCTTCAGAGCTCCCACTGACCACTATTGGGGTGAAGAAGGAAGTCCCTTCATTTCCTAGTCCTTTATTCTCTTGGATGTGTATGTAAGGGTGGGAGGAGTGAGGACTGGGGATAGGGCAAATTGATCTTCCTTTGAAGCATTAAATTGCCCAAACAAGAAATTGGCCAAGGCTAAAGACAGGATAGTAGGTGGATTGTGCTGGTGCTCCTAGTGGTACCGCTTGACTGATATGTCTTGAATTAAAAGCATTGATTGGATGTGGGATCGGGAAAGAATTTTCTTCTGGTTTGAAGAGCAAGGATTGTTTAGTGATTGCTCATCCAGTTTTCCCTTATAGCCCTGTGGAGCATGATCCACTCTCAAGAAATATCAGAGTGAGCACTCCTGCATGCAATTGCATGAGCTTAAGATCTTCCCAAGGCCCTTCATCCATCAGATTGTCTTGGGTGGACATGTTATAGCCACTGCAGCATTTGCTGTTTTGCATCAAGTGTTGTAAGGTTGCAGTGTCGTCTGACTTAGAACTGCAATGGGGGTTGAAGCAGAGGTTATGGACATTTCTCAATATCTATTCCATTGTTGTCTGTAGCATTTGGAGGCTGGAATTGATGACCTATGTGGTTGCCTTCTGTTCTATGGCTGTTCAGTGAATATTTTATCTCCTCTTTATTTTTGCCACCACCTTTGAATTGTTTGGGTTATTTCCTTCTGCTTTTATTCTTTCTCCCCTTCCTTTGTTCCTGTTTTGTTGACCTTCTGCTTTTGGTTTCTTTGCCCATTCTCTGCAGGTTAATCTTGTCTTGTCCTACTGTTACTACTTCCCTCCTGCCTTTCTCTAGAGTTGTCTCAGTTGCAACAAAAATATAGTTCCTGGCACCCAGTAGAAAGAAAATACACACAACTTTCATTCCCCTTTTTTCCCCATCCCCATGGAATAAGCTTTTTTATGCGTGCACACTGAGCGGAGGCATGCCACACCACTGCCACGTCATTCCTTTGACCTTCACATCTGTCTTGGCAGTTCTGAAATGGGGAAACAAGAGGTAATCTTTGTGTATGTGTCTTGGCTAACAACAAGCATCAGACAGAGAAGACTGGAACTCCTGCTTGATGTTCTTACGCCAAGAAGTTCTGCTGAGTAGCAGCAGGCTGGTATCATATTTATTCATCTCACATGCCTGCCAAGGTGGTGGAGCTGTGGGCTTAGATATACTAGGCTTCTGATCATGCCCATGAACTCTGCTTTTCCATACTAGCCTTTTATTTTGGGGAATAAATCCTTCTGTAGTGCCTGTTCTGGAGAGCAGCAACCCAAGTAGTATCCGAAGGACCTGCTGGCTGTCTTGGCATTCCATTGCAAAGACCTTACCAGTAGAATCAATTCTGAATTATTCTGCAAAAATCTTTCTATTATATTCCATAGGAAGATTTGAGTTTTTAGATTCCAGATGTTTTTCTTGGAATGAAGTGGGTACAATGAAACTTCTGCTTAGAAATTTTTCTCAGGAAAGAAAAGAGCTCTGCTGCAGGATATCTATTAACCATTTCATGAGAGACAGACAACCTCAGGTCTGTGTTCTTTCTGCTTCAGAGCAAGGACTCAACTGCATCTCACATAAGTGCCCCAGTTACAGTGTTATCTGTGAGTAGCTAAACTCTTCTTCAGAATGACAAAACACATAATCTAGCAAGAAACTAAAGATGTCGTAAAACCTAGACATCTACTTTAACCACAGGTCTGTATATGTTGTGTCAGAAACAGTACTGAGGAAAGAAGGAGTGGGACGCATACTACTTCAACAAGAAGAAAAAAGAAAAAAGAGAAAAAAAGCACTTTTGCTCAGACAATGCCAAGGCCTAGCAGCATAACAACCAGGAAAAGGACATGAAAATGGAGAATAGCTTTCTGATGGGAATACTGTCTACAAGAGATGGTGAAGGTAGATGAGTAAGAGCTCCTGAAACAAAGTTGAGCCTTCGTTCCTTGATGGGCAATACTTCCTTTCACCATAGAAAACTGAATGAAAAGTCAGGGAAAACACAGACTTCAACAGTACCTGGAGTAAGTTGGGTCCTGTGTCTAACCTCACCACCCCATCCCTTCTTTCTTTTCAAATGATAGTTTAAGTCTTTTGAGAGAGTGGCTGCCTCAGGAAAGCTGTTTCCAGAGTTTTTATCTGACTTAAATCAAGCAACTAGTGGAGAAATGCCCTGCGAGATCCCACACTGCATGCAGTAGAAACCTTGGAGCTACTCAGCTAAAACAGTTCAATTGAGCAGCCGAAGAACTGTGGGAGAACCTCACACCAGCCTGCAGGGTGGTGGTTCATAAGGGGATTTTTGTGCTGGACCAAGTTCATACATGCAAATAAGTGACGAGTGAGTCAATGTGCGATTTCTCGGTCCCCCTGCACAGCCTGTGCCAGCTCTGGCTACGGAGACCTGAGTGAGAAACATCCTCTGGCTCTTCGTATTGCTGAGAGGCAGCGTATTCTCAGAGGGACTCCAAACTGAGTAAGACAGCCCAAAGCAATGTCTAGGGAAAAGGTAAGTGCAGGCAGTGCACTGAGCTCTGTAGCCAACTAGAGAAGGGACAAAATCACATAATTCCTGTCCCTTCTCCAAAACATTTATGCCTTCGAATGTCATTGTGGCTGCTGAGCCTTCAGCTTGCACATCCCTCAGGCTACGGCAACCACCCCTCCAGAGACTATTTAAAGAGTTGAGTGATTTCTTAGGGCTGTTCTGAAGCAAATTGATTTAACTCCTTTGAGCCTGAAACTGAAACTCCCTTAATTGATGAAGCAGCAGGAAAAATGTCAGGTCAACAGAAAATTCTGACATTCTCTGGCTGCCCAATGCCAAAAGAGCAAAAACAATGTCAAGAAAATAAATGCCAGGCATATAATCCATTCCACCATATTTCTGTCCCTTCATCAGTTTTTTTTTTTTTCCTGTGCAACAGCATGAGTGATAGGAGAAAATGCCCTGGAGGAGCTAGGGCACAGGGAATCAGAGGGTAAGCATAACTGGCAAATGAGGGTCAGGACAGGCAGCCTTTTGGAGATCCTCTTTTAATATTTTTGAAAGATCCTGGGTCTCTTTGCCTTTACTCTTTTGACGATTTCATACCTGTTCCGTGATGACTGCTTTCTCTGTCCTCTAAATCCTCTTGATGATAGGAAACCACATATTGCATTTCCACTGCAAATCAGGGGCTTAATGCCCTGGTGAATGAACTTGGGAATTGTTCTCTCTATATAACTTTTCTTCTCTTGCATGGCCTCAGGTGAATTCAATATTTTTTTTTAAGTCCTAGAAATTGCCTGCTTACAGACTTGTAGTTTCCAACTACCAAAGTCCCGTGTGGCTCTTCTTAATTGTCCATATAAATTGCTTTCTATTTTGGACACCATGAATATCTCAACAGCATCTGCTTCTCCCTTCTGGGCACCACCAACTGTGCATGAAATTCCCCCCAAAGAGGCCAGGTAAGAACTCTTTCCCATTGCTGAAAAAATAAAGAATTAAAGGAAGTTACACAAAGGACAAGCTGACTTCCCAGCAGGCTTAGCAGGTGAAATTCCAATAGGGTCTGGTATTAAGCCAAGAGGAAAAAGATGCCAAACAGGAGTAATCCGTCTGTTCATAGCCACCTTCCAGCCAGAATGAGGACCATCATGCTCAACAGATTTCTTCACCAGGAGCTGTTTTGGTACATCACTTAGCAGCAGGAAGCCTGTACAAGGCACAGGCAGGAAATGCATGGCTGTATAGGCTGAAACTGGGAGAGGACTCCAAAGAACAGCTAGGGGACCTATTTCTTCTTCAACTCTTTTTTAGCACCTTTGACTCTGCAATCTCAAAGCGCATTTACAATTGATATTCTAGTCTAGATTCTGCTGCCTGGGAGAGTTGAGTATCATTCATTTTATTTTACTGATGAAGAAAATGAAGTAGAGAGAAGGAGGTTAAGTGATGGCTTTGGCTGGCATCTCATGGCAAATTAGAAGCAAAGCCAAGAATGCTACTGGTATGTCCTGACTTTCTAAATTAAGTACAAGACCACCTTCCCTAACGAAAAGTCTGCCAGACTCTTGAATAGACAATACTTCTCTTTTTACAGTAGTTGAAAATAGTCTTCTGAGCATGCTTGCCACCGTTAGACACTCAAATCCACCATAAGACTAGGTCTGCACTGGCAAAGGTCTAACTTACCGGTAGGCTGAGGTGAATTAGAGACTTCTGCTCCAAGCAAGAGTGAAGACAGAGCAATTTGGATTAGCAAACACAGAGTGAAAAGCGTGTCTTGTTTCTTCAACATAGACATCTCTTTGAGTGAGTGCCTCTCCCATATCCCTTTCTGGACATTACTGGGTGACCTACCCCAATATTACATCTCCTCCAGTCCTCCCCTTCTGTCTGCCAGCCTGACCTTTTTTTAGGAGATATGGCAAAATCATTGCCCGACTGATATGGCTGCAGGCAGGAAAACGAAGTGTGAAAAACTGCCAGACTCAGTGCCAATCTTATTATTATGAGTCAAAGCTGCATTTTCCACTCAGCATATAATTGTGCTTTGGACTAGATGGGTATAAATTGAGGACTGGCTACAGCATAAATGTTCATTAGATTGAAACTAAAACAAAGCTAAATTATCAGAGTCAGAGAGGGACTGTGTTTTCCTGTGCACTGTGTTGGCAGTGCCATCCAAGTGGTGCCTCTGCTTTATGCTATTCTCATGTCTCAGTTTGGAAGGAAAAAACCAAAAAAACCAGATGTGCCATGGAGGACAGAGGTGCTCAAAAGGGGGTGCTGATTTTCTTTTCATTGGCCACAGTGTTGTCTCCTTGCACTCTCCCTTGCTATCTGTTCAAGCTGTGAGTTTCAAAGAAATTGCTGAGGCTGAGTTTGGGAGAGGTGGACAGCAAGTGTCAAAAGAGGGGAAATCAGGTGATTTTCTGAGAGTAATGGAGAGAAGTTGTGTTTGCTGTGTCTCTGCTAAGAGCCCTTCAGTGGCACTTTTTTCCAGTATACCTTGATATTAGCCAAGGATGTCATCGTAGATTCCCTTGCTGCTTTTAGTTATGACGTGGACAATTTTTCTCTGTATTTCTGACCAGGTAGTCTTCTCACAATTACCAAACTTACCTTAATTCTCAACCTGCAGCACAGACACCCTTGCTCCCTACTTTTAATATCTTTTGGTTTTTCACATGGCACAGTTCTTTGGATTCCTTTATCATCCTATATTTGCTGTCAATTTGCTGAGAACCTTCGCCCTGTTCCCTCTGCCCTCTCCATCACCCTCCCCCTTATCTGGCTTGGTTGACCACATTTGGAAAAAAGTGTGTTTTTTTCCTCTATCTCCTTTACAGCTTGAAGGGCCACACCCTGGGTACTGCATGATGGTCTGAGGCTCTTTTGGAGGTGGTATTTTTGAAAGCATCATGTGCTATGGCAGTTTTGCTCAGCCAGGCATTCGACTAAACATTATTTGGGATTGGAAAGGGGCCGTGCTTTCTTTTTTTTCTTTCATTGGATACTGTGAATCAGAAGAGCTTTTATGAAGGGTTGGACGTGGTGAGTCATTTCAACTTCTATGTCTGTAAGTATTATTTTATAGCATCTAGTTACTTTTGTTATAGGTATTACGAGATAATAAATAAATAAAATATTATGACTTAGTGACTGCAGTGCTGATTCTGTTAACAGGCTTATTCTCCCTCTGTTACCTATATTTGTTTAAAGTGGCTTCATTTAACATTTATGTAGGCTTTGGTGCAGAGAAAATACGTTACAACAGGATTTTGTCCTAAGGGATCCTTGCAGTACTAACAGCTACATCATCTACAGAGGCAGATATTGCTAAACACTGATATGAAAAGACATCATCTAGGTCACTTAAAATCATTTTTTACACACTTGTTTTGCAACAAAGACCTGTGAAAGTTAATATGAGTTTATCGTTTTGCCTTTCTGTTGAAAGTGAAGAGGTACAGGTGTTACCTGGGCCCTGGGTGGAAGATGAACGCCATCACATTGCTCTGATACAGCTCCAGCAGAATAGATTGCATTACTCCCATTATGGTACATGGAGAAAATTCACTTTTTTTGCTCATCTGACTTCTCTGCCCCATTCCATCAGTGGATTCCAGCCTGAACCTGGGCTTAATCAAACCTTCCCCTGAGGTCAGAGAAAAATTCAGTGCCAGAGTCTGCAGTGGGGGGAGAAAAACAAAAAAGGAAAATTGGGAAATCTTTTCTAGTCCGCCTTATGTTTATTTCTCATTATGTGGCTTTGGGTTTCATCTCATTATTTCTTTGTACAGTGCTTTTCCCATCTGATAGTAGGGTTGATGCTAATAATAACCTCTTGCATCCTGCACAATGCTAACAGCCTGCAACATGTCCGTATGAAAATGGAAATTCTTATTATTGCAAAATATTTGTTTTCTGCTACATGCCTCAGAACAGTTCCTCTTAATGGAACCCTGCCTTAGTCTGCTGCAACTATCCTCTCTTGGGATCAAAAGAAAATTCCCAAAGAGAAAAGCCTGTATATTCATCTCAGCTTTGAGTTCGAACATGCTTCTGTGCTCTAGGGACATTAATTTGAGGCGGGAAAGGTCACTTGTTCCTGAAAGAGTGAAATCAGTCTCTGTGCTCACTCTTTTTTGGGATCATGCTCCATATTGCATGCTGGTGAGTAAATAGTATTTTGCCATATCAAGAAAAATTCAGAACAAACACAGTCTATAGGACAACAACAGAAATAATTAGGAATACAGAAAAGTCAGAGTCAGAAATAGCCTAGGAAAAAAAAGACCAGTGAGATAGATGTAGAACTGGGTTTGTTTAACTTAGAAAGGGAGAACTGAGAGGATAGCAACAGTCTTCAAGAACTTAAGAGGTTGTGGAAAAGACGAAGAGAGGAAGTGATTCCCCATGGCCATGATGGATAGGACAAAGAATTAATGGGGTTAAACTGCAGCAAGAAAGGCTCAAGTAAGACAAAGATTGCTTCAGGTGGTCGTGCAGTCTCTGTCACTAAAGGTCTTTAAGAACTCATTAGATAAATAAGTTTCAGGAATGACATAGGTGTATTTGATTCTGATCTGAAGTGAGGAGGATGGACTAGATGACTTGTCATGGTCCCTTCCAGCTTTCTGAGTAAGACAAAAGAATCTGGTACTTCACATGTAGTCAGCATGTTGCGGCTGTGATGGCCTAAGGATAGCAGCAAGGCAAAGTGCTATCAGGTAGACTGAATCAGGTCTTTTATTAGACCGATTTTAGATTTAAGAGAGACAATATAGCTTGAAATTTTCTCCTTCCAACCTGAAAAAAACCCTCTTACTTACCCGCCCCCCCCCATTTTTCTCTGTTTGCCTAACAAAAGATGGTACCTTTCCCTACAAGTTTTGCCTTGCTTGCTCCATCCCTTGCAAAGACCTAAGGATATCTAGGAAAAGCTTTGACATTTCTACATTATCTTTGTTCTTCAGAATGGATTGTAGGAATTGTTTTTGTATGCTATTTTGAACAACAACAACTGGTCAAAACGGTCCTTTCAGAATATTTGGTTTTCATTTCAGCTTTCATTATTTGCAGTTGTTCCAGTGAAGCATGTGATATTTCATCCATTTCCAGTTTGCACAAATATACAGGTATGTCTCTCATGATGTGAAATACTTTGAAAGGCATTGAATTGAAAGGCATTGAAATATACTCCGTCTTTTAAGTATTCAGGGGAAAAAAAAAAAAAAGAAAAAAACCCCACCAAAACACCAAAGAACTGATCACACCAGCACTCTTGAAAAGTGTGTTTGAAAAGTGCCTATGCTGAAAGACAGAGTTTCTAAGAAAAAATCAGGTATCTATCAGTGGCTATCTTTTTCTGCAGCGTTATCCAAGCTTTAAGGATTTGCTTAACTGTGTCGTTCCTGTTCTGGGGACATCACTTTTCTCTATGCTGGAAGAGGACCTCACTTGTCATTTTTATTTGAGGCCATTCTGTCAGGATATATTCCCCTCCTGCCATGCAAGATCCATCTCTCTTAGAGTTTCTCAATGCCCAGCATTGCTGTGAACACCTATTCCTACCTACAGAACATATATCTTTTATCTCTCCAGAAAGACATTTCATAATACAGGAGTGGAAAGAGAGAATGAACTGTCACTGGAAGGAGTCAGGGATGGTTTATTGTTTTCTACCAGTTCCCCAAATCCTAGGACTGGAAGGTCAGCAGATTGGACTAAGTTGCATCTACCATAGTTCCATGCCTCAAAAACAAGTTTGTGCTCTTATGAAACAATCTGATATGCTTGGAAACCTGGTCCTAGATCAATGTAATTCAAAATAGTCTGTGGCCAGAAAAGCTCAGAGCAGAGAGAGAAGATGGGGACAAAGGGGCAATTCGCGCTGCTCAGAAATACAAATTCCTTCAAGGAAAGATATATCTCATTCCCCTAACAACCTGCACTTCTGTAATTTTAAAGAAAGGGACAGGACATGTTACTGAAAAAGTGGGAGAAAGACACCCTCTGTATGTCACACTAGAAGTGGCTTTGGGCCTGAGCAAACTCTACGTGCTATGAGAAGGGGCTGTTTGTGAAGTTGCAGATGCCTGTGGACTTCTGTAGGAATAACACGTTGGCTTAACAAGTTGTGCTCATTAACTGAATCATGATAACTAACGGTACATCCTCTGAAGTGCACAGATGCCAGGTAAAGCACAAGTCTTTAAGCTTCTGTCAAAGTGGACTGAGCTCATGAGTTTTCCTTGCAGCAGTGAGCTATCAGTCAAGAGATACTGTGGAAGCAGAGATGTGCATCTGAGCACTTAGACAAGCACTGGCCTAATATCTAAGCATCTGTTCTATGCTGGTCTTCTGCTTCCATCCTCCTTGCAGGATTTAGGCACTTTGCAGAAGAGCATGCACTGGCACTAGTAAGGCATGGCTTATTCCTGCGAACAGAACAGTGCATTCAATAGTATTCCAGCTGATTTTAGAACTTCAGGATTCTTTAACATAAATATGTTTTTCACTTTTCTTTTTTTTTTCCTTTTTTTTTTTTTTAATAGATAAAATCAGCAAAATCACTTTTACGCTAAAGATTAGCACTGATAAAGAAATACACCTGGTACCAGGGATGAAAAGTCATCAGGTTTGGGGTAGTCTGTGGAAGAACCACCTCTAGAAATCATAGTATCAATATCACCATATCAGCACTTAACACCAAGAAAACACTCTCACTTGACCAGGGAAGTACTCCATTAATAATAGACTCTCACTATGGCAAAGAATAGCATCTGCAACCAAAAGCTTTCAGCATTCTTTTTTAGTATCTGGGGTCCAGGCTATGAGTATAAAGAACAAGACCATGAATTTTGCTGTAAGTTCTGTGGGGAACTGGCGCAGGCAGCAGAGGGAAAGTAAGATGTGCTCAGAGTTGCTCCTATTGCCACAGGGAGCTGTATCAGCTGGACTCTCCAAAGGGTCATCGCAGCCCTGTAATCCAAACAGAAGCTGACAAAAGCTTGGCTACCCAAGGCCAGGACGTGATGCGCCAGGATGGAGTGGAGCCTTCAAGCCAAATGGGGATGGCAGAGAGCTCTGCCTCAGCATGCTCGGTCCATGGCACAGGGTTCTGGGGCCTTTCCTAGAGCACTGCCTGAACAGGCTGTTTGTGGCCGTTCACAATATGTAAAGGCTGCTGCAGAGGGACCATAAACTATTCACAGTGCTTTCTTTTGCCTGCCAGCGTAATCTCCATCTTCCTTGGGTACAGCTTGCACAATCTGTTCTTCATCCACAGAGCCCATCATATCCAAGAGATGAGCCACCCCAGCCTGATGGCTCATCAGAAGCAGTGAAATTAAAGCAGACTTCTCTAGGTCTGAGACCGAGGCACCTGGGTTCATGTTCTCCCACCTGCTTTAGACAGGAGTGGGCTGAGAACTGCTCCGATGGGTCTCTGTGGGTGCAACCACGAAGGCTAGGAGCATGCTGATACTGCCAAGGGTTTTGGTATAGATCTATAGGTTACTTCCCTATGCTTTGTCAAGGCTACACATTCCACACAATGGGATAGGTTATCCCCAAGCCGAACAATCTTCTTTATTTTCTAGTAAAATAGAATTTTTTTTCTATTTTATTTTCCTGGTATTTTTAATGCTACTCCAGTTCTTTTTAGCTGTATGCTGCTTCTCCTACCACTTCTGCTGCAGGACCTTGAATTAATGTGATTGCATTTGTTGTGTAAGTCTTTGTGACTTTTGTAAGAGGAGAGGATGGGATTCAAATGCGCGTATAGGACCGGCACACTGCTACACTTCACAACTGCAACACACAGAGCCATCAGGACGGAAAAATGTGGCTCCACCGCGTTTGAGGTGCAGCAGTCCACGATTCCATATCCAGGTCTGAACTGTCAGTATAGTTTTAAGACAGAAAGTTGAATATAAGCCTTCAGTTTAAACTGCCATGAAGAAAGAGACTTCCTATGAAATGTGTGGGTATGGCTGGACCATGTCTGAAGGGTTAAAATGGAGTTTAAAGAAGAAGTCGACTGAGTGAGAAGAAAATCATTTTCTGGTTTGGTGGCCAAGCCAGAAGTGCAGGGGGAAAAAAGTCTGGTTTGGATCAAAACAGAAATTTCGTCATGGATTGGGGAAAAAAGCTGCTTATTTCACTGTAGCTTGAGAAATTAAATTTAGGTGGCCAGTGCTTCCTTTGAATGTCAATGCCATGTTTTGTTTTGAGTCACTTAATTCCATTTTAAAATATATACATGTATTTTCTTGTTTTCTCTACAGGGTTGATCAATTCTTAAAAGAGTATGAAAAGGTTAAGGTTTGTTTAGGAAATGTCAAAGTGAAACATTTCAGTGTATTAAAAAATTTTTATGAAAATACCTCATTAGAACTCCTCCATTACCCAGCTTTTTTCTGTTTGTTTATTTATTGCAAGGATTTTCCCCTAAGGACAGGGTAGAATGCTAAAAAAGGTGGGTTAGTCAAAGCTATTTGCTAAATGAAAGGGGATGAAACGGGAAAGTATTTTGCTCCCCCTAGTCTCTATTTTTGAAAGCCGTTTTACCATTCCTCATTATGTTCTTTTCTTTTTTTAAGGTGGACTATCAGTTTGTTGTTTGGGTCATCACTTTAAAGGCACTAAATCCTAGTTACATTTCTGCCGTGCACACCACAATTTAGTCCTAAGACTTCTTCTGCATAGAACTTCTGTAGCTCTAGGCTACCAGGCGAAATCTGTCTGCAGGTTGTAATGTCTCCAAAACCAATTGCAGTAGTTGTGAGTTTTACTTTGGACCAGAGTTTTTTTCAGGGAAGGATTTAAAAAAATGGTAGAGGCACAAGATTTTGAAGCTCTGCCACAAGCTCCTTGGGTGACCTTAGGGAGAGCACTGGAAGTTTTTTTACATTGGTTCCCCATCTGTAAAATGGAGACAAATGACACTGAACCACACCACTAGAGGGTATTTTGAGGCTAAATTATTTAATATTTCCAAGGCTCTCAAAGCCTATAGTGGTGAGCTCAGTAGAAAAGCCTACATGTTACATAAAGCCATTACACAGGCCTATGCAATTAGTGATAAACTTTCTCTATTCATGTGCAAGAGACAGTTTTTAAATATTAATAATGTGGGGGTTTTGTTGATGTTGTTTTTTCCAAATGCCAGATGTGCTGCCTCTGCCTCCAAAATGAAGAAGGGCGGTGGGAGTTCATCTGAAAAAGCAAAGTCACTCAAATGTTTACATGTTATATCAGTACAGTGAGAACTTCAGCTGACCATGAGTGGACCCAGCAATCTCAGTTCTCCACTTTGTAGAGGCAACGCAGTCACTGATAACCTGTACTGGCTTTTGGAGGTCCCAGGCACATGAGTTTGTTACCTAACTGAAACAGCAAAATCCAAGAATGCGTTTTCCTGAAGACAAATGCCTCATCTCAGTATAACACTAAGTCTCTCCAAGGCTCTTCTCTCTCCCAGGGATTTTATTTTCTTTTTCAGAGCACAAAGCTGCAGCCAGGAGTTTGGCTGCCAGCAGCAACCCTTCCTCCCCAGGATGCTGCTACATACTTCACACTGAAAACTGTAGCTAGATAGCTCAATCCAAGGTTACCCTCACCGCAGATTTCTGTTCGGATCCTCTTGCTGTATCAGTGGCCAATCCTTTGATTCGTTGTAGCCAAATGCATTTTTGTTCATGGACTTTACATGAGTGCATTGTCGCGCAAACTGAGGGTGGATGATGCTGGTGGATGCTCAGGAGGAGGCTGGCATGGGGACAGGAGCAGTGCAGTATGCACATGCAGCAAATCATTTGGCTGCAGACTGGGGAACTCAGCCATCAGCCAGAAATGGAGCTACACATTTCATGTTTAGCCACCTCTTATGGGCACAGAACAATGAGCTTGCTTCACTGGCCACGTCCTCTCTGTTGAGCAGTCATGAAAGGAGATAAACACCCCCCAAGTGCGCTGAACATTTGCCCAGAAGGTCTGAAGACTGCAGGATTGCAGAGGCTGTGCAGTGCTCGGTCCATGAGGAATCCATTGTCAAGTGCTTACGGGCAATGCGGACGCTGCTGGGAATAAAACTCAGGCTGAGAACTTGGTCCAAAGTCTACTAAAGTCAATGGCTGTTCTTCCAAGGACTAGAGCAAGAGCCCGTTTTATGTACACCCTGTAGGAGGGTAAGCAGGCGCGGAAGGGCACTGCTCCCCCAGGAGCATGCCATTTGCAAGCGACTGAGGAATCACAGGTAGCCAGATTATTACACGTATTTTGAGAAGCTGGTGAACACGAGCGGGCCATGTCTGCTATGGTTCAATGGAGCTGACTGCATAGAAGTCTAATCCTCTTCCAATTTCAGTCAGTGGAAGTGCTCACACTGATTTCAAAATGACTGGATGTTTGGCTCAGAGTGAACTGACTGTCACAAAGGCACAGGTTTAGCTCACCTTAAGCGAGGGCGAAGAAAGAGAAAAAAAGGGGTGGTGACAGGGGACAAAAGGACAGAGCTTAAAGTCAGCTCCTGCTGAAAGGACCTGTGACTGCTGCACTTGGATGAGCTTTTCCAAAGCACGGAAACGAAATCTCCACCCTGCCAAAACAGCATGAGCTATGCTCGTCCTGTAAATGGGAAGGCAGAACAAGCAGGCTTTAATTGTCTTGCAGTGGTCCTCCCCAAAGCTGTGGCATTCTTTACCTGTAGGCGAACAGCTCCTGTAAAAGCCTCAGCTCTTTCCTGCGTTTTCACACATCAAAGAAATGACTCCCAGTATGATCCTCACAAGCAAAGTGTCCTAATGATCAATGCAGGAGAATGGCAAATGCACTCAGCACCACTCTGTAAAGTCAGTTTTGATCCATGGAGCCATTCAAACCAGTGCTGGTGATTAGTAAACCATATTCCGCAGTGCATGACATAAGCTTTCTCCAGTCAAAGAAAGGACTTAGTCTTGTCTCTGGAACAAATGCCTCCATGAAATCTCCAGGCCATCCATAAACCAGATTCTGTGATGAAATTTCTGCCTTAATTCCGGCCTCTATGGGAATACGAAAAGGGCATAGCAGTATGTGTTAAACCTATACTTATCTTTCTTTGCTCCTGCATGCAAGGTTTTTATAGGTTGTGCCATACAGTCTGTACCCTTCGAGACAGCAAAGCTGTCAATACGTATTCCAGGAGAGTTGTCAGCAGCCCAGTTTTGGTCTAATAAAACCATACTTTACATCTGGCATTCCACAAGGATCCAGAACACATTTTAAAGGCACCGAGAAAGGCTGCAACTGGTCTCAGCCAAACTTTACAGAAGATAATTGCCAAACCACTATCATAATTAATTAGTGTAATGAAAGATTAATTTTAATAGTCAATGGACATCTCAATAAACTAAAGGTATAATATGCTGTGTAACCTGAAATATTTACAAGGTTAATAACTGGGCATGGATCCTGCAATAAGATGCTAATCCTGTCCTCTAAAAGAAGTTCCCAGTGCTGCTTTGCTGGGGTGAAGATCTGCACTGTAGGTGTAGCCTCCGCAGCCTGAGCCCACGGGCCTTTTTTTGTTTTTCTTGAGAGAATCTGGGCTTTTCATCCCAGCTTGCCCATGACTGGTTTGCAACAGAGTGAACAGCCACCCTGGAGACAGGGGAGGGAGCCCAAGCAGCCAGCTCCAGTGGGTCCTGGATCCACCTGGAGACAGCTAAGGGGGGAGCATGGTGGGGTGTGGGGGAGTTCCTCTTCCTCTGAGGAACTGATTGAGTCTGGGGGGACTTTGCAGGAAAGGAGTAAGCACAAAGCCTGTTGAATTATGGAAGGAAAAGAGTAATGAGGCTGTGCGATTAGTTTGGGGCTGGCTTCTTTGGGCAACATTCTCTTGCTTACAGGGGCGGTGGGGCAGAGGGAGGAGCGAGCTCTTCAGGAAAGGGTGAGAAATAAGCTTAGCAGATATGTCTTTTGTCCCTAAAAGTATTGCTTTGCTTATTCTAGATTCATTCTTTTTTTCTGATGGTCAAATCATCTTTCTGGTTTAGCAGACAGAAGTTGCCAGGACTATATGTGGGCTTCTGTCAGGAGCTGCTGTCCCGGCTGTGATGTTTTCCAGCAAGGACTAACAAAACCAGCTAACAGAGGAGGGGGTTGCTTCAGGCTTGTACTTTTCTGGGTTCGTTTTCCCTCCCCGTGGGTTTTTGGCATGGCCTTCAGGTTGGGGAAGGGAGTCTATCAGAAGCACTGTACAGTATGATCTTTCAGCCGTGAGGTATAAATGAGAAAGTGAAAGGCAAGAATCTCAAAAGTTATTATTTATGGCAAGAGTCTCAAAGGTTATTTATCATCAAGGCTGTGATTCCAATCTCTGTGTTCTGGCATGGCTCCTGATGGAGATGTGATGGAGAAAAAAGGCAAGAGGATTTTGACCTTTTCTAACCCTGCTGTGCCATCTCCCAGATACTAGACTTTAGTGACTTTCAGCCACTTCTATACCAAGTGTGGATTGTGCCCAGGCTATGAGAGGCTCTACTATCCCATTAGCAATCCCCTGAACTGTCCTTAAAATAATAACAATAATGGAGCTCAGTGTCTTCAGTTACAGGCTACGCACAGGAAATACCTGTGAATTACACCAAATCAAGATGGAGCTGTAGCATTTGGGGTTTAATGCTTTAGCTGTGCTTTAGGTCTGCTTAGATCTTTTCTGAGGATTCAGGTATACCTCCAAGTACTGCCGACACTTACAGAGGAAAATACAAAACCAGAGAACTCAACCCCCCCCAAAATCTCTTTGGTATATCTCAGAAAGGATACTAAGCTGATTTTTTCATTTTTAAAAAAATTATTATTTGTAAGTAGGATAGGCAAAATAACAGAATAGCAGAGTCCCTTCTGTTATCATCTGGTATGGCAAGGACAGCCTTCATGGGAGAGGAGGGTGACTGCCTCCTACCTGATGCTGAGGGGTGGTCCCCAGCCTGAGCTCACTCCCAAGAAGGCAGCCCCAGAGCACACCAACGGCTGAGTACCACCAGCCACCACCCATCCTGGGCTGTGAGCTTCCTAGTTCACTAGCTGTGACCTCCTAGTCAGTCTGAAACGGTGGGTTTGCTTCTATGGTCTAGCCAGCATTTGCAGGACCAAATTCTGCTCAAGGTCACCTCTGCTTGTTCTGGCTGCTGTAGCTGCACCAGGCTTTAATTGGTTTCCAAGGGTTTTTAATCAAGGTCCTGATTTTAGCAATTAGTCTGATTTTGTTGGGAGTGACTCCCTGGCTCAATGGCATAAGTTAGAAACGTTCTCAAAAGTTGGCTCAAAACTCTGGTTAGGTTTGCACTTGATGACAAGCCTTTCCAGGCAAGTTACTTTTCTCCTTGCCTCTGTTCCCAGAGCATCTTGTCTGTATTCAGAGGCAACGTGAAATCTCACTCGAGAACATGATGGCGCTTTGTGGGCTTGAAATCAGCTTTAGATAACTCAGAGTCTTGTAAATGGCCCTTGTGATCAATGAACTGAACAGAAAAACCTCTAATCAACAGAAAAATGTCTCTGAGGCTTGGGCTTCTAAAAATAGAGAAAGTATGGGACCTCAGCTATTTTGCTGTGGATTTTGACATATTCATGGAAATAATTGTGACAGCACAGGTGTAAACCTGGAGTTAAAACTAGTGATGTGAAGACTGCAGTGTCAGGTATGCTAATTTCTGGAAGGGGTCTGAAGGGAGACTTTACTGAACTGTATTTACTTCATTTAATCTGTGCTTCTTCTGAAAAAGAAAAGGCTGTGGGTTTTCTTTTTCTTTCTCCTTGGCTTTTAAGTTAGCTTTCAGGTTTCATGGCTTATTTGGAGCACAGGTATATTCCTGTAAAAAACAATCTTTGGTTCTTGCAGTCTTGCTTCGGAGCTGGAATAATAATTAGAGGCTGAAAGAAAGATTTAATCCAGCTCAGTGACAGGGCCTAGGAGGGGCTTTTTTTCACCGCTTCTCTCTTTTTTCCATGCTGGGTGAGATGGATTTTTAGGGTGATGCCTTGGGGAGGTGCCGTGGAGAGATCTTGGCCTGAAAAACCTTGGTGGTAGAGATCTGTGAACTATGTTTGAAAGATTTGCAAAAAAGTGACTGAGAAATGCAAACCTGCTTCAATAGCCTTGCTACACAGGGGTCACACATCTATTGTAAGATATTGAAAATGTTTGTCGGAGACCTCTACGCTTCGCGTGTGTGTAGCTGTTGTGAAGGTCCATGTTGCTGGCACCCTTGGTTCCTTGTTTTCTTTACATATATTTGAGTGGAATGGGAGTTACACTTCAGGGCTATTAGTGCATAGGGTAGTGTACTAAGAAAACGCTAATTCTTGTGGATGTTGTTCTGAGTTTGGTGTCTGGTGCCTGGTTGTCTTTGCTTGCAGGGCTTGAAGGGCTTGGAGTCCTGTGGTGTATATTCCTGTGCTATTCACTGTCAAAATATACACATGCAAGATGCCTGGTGTTGTAAAGGGGTTCTAAAGATCTGGGCTTGGGACAGTCACCTACACTTGAGACCAGTTGTTTCATTTGGGAAGAAAATTCTATAAGCATAATTCCTCACGGAAGGTGGCTGGGAGCTATGCAGGCTGGCATGTTGGTTACTAATGGCTAAAGAGTTAATGCTTTGCTAGTGTAAGGAGATACTCCTGACATTCATTTGCATGGTTAGGAGCAAGCCTGGACTATTCCTGTGAAATTACTCAAGCTTTTGACTTCCTGCTCTTATCTGTTCCACCAGACTTTCTCTCGTGACCCCATCTTTTCCTACTCATTCGAATTTCCTGCCAAAAGGAGTGTGTGTAAGGGAATGCTGTCTGCTGTTTCTTGTGCTCTTCCTCCTTGATGAAATAATGGTTTGCCTTCAGGCTGGAGACTGGCAGTGAAGTGACACAGGAATGGTATCAGGCTTTTTGTTCCTTGTGCTCTCTGTGGTCCGTACCGGTGATGTCCCATTGATGATAGCAACAGTGGGAACTCTAAAATAGACAAGAATCCTCAAGCTGGGGAGTGTGCTTTGAAGTGGCGGGTGGCCTTGGCTGAATTGTCTGTGGTTAAGCTCCTAATGTTGCTGTGGATGCAGCAGTGGGAGCAATATGGGAGGGGGGCGGGGAATGGATCTCTGGTCCAAAGTAGCTTAATATTGTAGGCAAAAGCCAGCAGCAGCAGAAGGGAGTTGATCCAATTTATCTGAGCTGGGAATGGAGCTGCTTAGTTGTGCTGCCTGTCCTTGCTAGCAGAGGACAGTTGGTGTACTTGCTAGATGCACATAGGGTCGTGTCTGCCTCCTCTGCCCAAGGGCAGGAGCAGTGGCGATACACTTGACAACACACGAGGTATCATATCATTAGCCTGTAATCTGCAGTGACTTACCGTGTGCCTTCTGCGCTGCGCTCCCTGGGCGGTGTGCGCAAAGTGAGAGTGCTTTCAGGGCGGCCGGGGCTCTCGTCACTGTCTCCCGTTGATCTTAAATCAGCACAAATCCGTTGCACGTTGTAAAGAGGGTAAATGGGGCGGGCTGGCCGCTACCTCCCTCCTCATTACCACACGCAACTCTGAATCACCGAGTGTCTTCCACAGCTCTCCCCTCTTGGGGGGTCAAAGGTGTACAAGATGCAAAGGCTGTTGGTGGTCTCTTCCCCCGTTCACCTGACCCGGCAGTGTGTCCCATGGAGAGGCAGGGAGGGAGGGTGGAACTCCAGTGTCTCCTGCCACGTCCCCCTCTCTGGTCAGAGAAGTTCTGCAGAGCCCAGCGGCTCCTCCTGATGTACTGCGTGGAGCTTCCTTCACTCTCCCACCCACAGCTCCCTGTGCCGTGGCTCAGGAGTGGCAACGACACAGGAGAGGGGTTCTGCAGCACACAGTCCACACCACAAGGAAACAGCGGCTCTTCCAAAAGCACCCGGAGAGGACTGGCACCTCTGAGTTTCCACAGCAAAGAGAAGAAATCCGTGCAGGCATATCCTCAGCTCTTTTCCATCTCCTCTGCAGTGTAAGAACGTGGGCCTGCCCCATGGTACTCCAGCATGGGCCACCGCCAAAGCTCCAGCTCTCTGAGGACCGGTCAGTAAGCAGGGCTTTGCTGAAGACCTCTAAATCCAGTGAGAGGCTCCTTTAGTCCCACTGATCCTGCGTCTCTCTCCTCCAGTGACTGTGAGGAGAGAGATTTTGCAGCTGACACAGAAAATATGATTATTTCCCAGTGATACAATGTGGGGCTATTCAGTGATGTTCTGATCCTTTTCCTTCTGTACTCCGCGCACACGTGGGAAAATGGAGATATACCCGTTTCTCTGGAGGAATGAGATCTCTAGCAAGACAATAAACAGTATTTCCAGTTCTTGTGAGTACTTATTGCTCTATGGGAAGAACAGCAAGCAGTGGAAACAGGGACGCTGAATTTCCACGTGCCTCCGCTAAGTGAATGGTTTCAGAACAAGTTGTTCCTGAGTTATTGCATCAAAGGCTTCCAACTATCTGCAGCACAAACACGCCCACTTTAGGCAAATGAGCCTTTTGTTCACTCAAAACAGCACTTCATTCAAGTATCAGCTCTTCCACATCGTACAGTCCCTGAAGCTATGGATGCAAAGAATAATCCTGCAGTGAATGCTGAAAAGGCCTCAGACAAGTGCCGAATTCCTTTCTTGAGCAATGTCTTGACAGGGGTGGGATGCCTCAGTTTGTTGCAACCTCAGATGCTCAGATCTGGAATTTGGGGATAGGAAAAACTGAGGTGTCCAGATGTGTTGGAGTGGGGGCTGGCTCTGAACCTGTTACACACCCAGCAGCTTTCTGGACTTGTACTGGAGAAGCTTGAACAATCTAACTCTTGACACTGGCCCAGCAGCAGCTCACACAAATACTGCCACGTTTAAAGGTAAGAGCACAGCTTATGAGAAAAGCCATAACGTTTCTGATAATCAAGATCCACTAGTCTGGAGAACCTGGAGGACGTTTATCTGGGCTTCTGAGATAAAGATCAGATGTTACAGAGCAGGCTTTGCACACAACATGCTGGATGGCTGCGGCTGTCCCTTCCACATCTCCCCGGACTTGAAATCTTTCATACTGGGACAGTGAGAGGCAGGTGCTAAGCAGAGACCTAGTCACATAATCTTGCGACTGCAGAGAGCTAACTGCTTTGCAATCTCTCATTTCCATCTCCCTTCAAACTTAATCTATAAACACCTGCTCCGATAACCCTCGCTTCCCCCCTGTTCTTGTTTGCTTGATATATGAAGGCTTCAAGTAATTCTTTGTATGAGGTTTCAACGGCAGTGTCTTGCTGCTTTCTGTCACTTGCTTCACACTGGTTGTAGTACATCACCAGGCCATCAACAGGAGACCCATCATTCAGTGTAGTACAGAATTGAACTGTGCTGCAGCGTGTCTTGTTTACAGGGAATGCGAGTGAGTCATGCCAGGTCAGGCGCAGGGAGCAGAGGAAGAAAGGGAAACCCTGTTATTGCACCGAAGTCGCTGCGTCCGCTCACACCGAGAGTTTGCAAGGACTCCTCGGAGAAAATGAGTCCGATGATGCAACCATCCAGGCTTGGACCTTTTGCCACGCATGAGCAATGCTTCGTGGCAGAGGGAGAGGTGGCTGTGGAGCAAGGACCCTGGTCACACCAGGGCTCCCGGGTCAGCCGGTCCCCGTCCCTGGGGAACTGCCGGCTGTGGGGGGAGCGAGCCAGCCCCTCTGCACACCCATGCAGGCTTGCTCCTGGCTCCCAATCTTCTTCTCTTTAGTGGTACTGGCAACTCTGGAAACAAAATCACATCCCCTGATAACAGGCCAATTCAGCTGCAGATTCCTTTGTGCCTCTGCCAGCAGCGCACACCAAATGCAGAGCCTGAAAGAGTTGCAGCATCCAAGCCCCTGCTTCCATTTCCTCAGAACTCTCCCAGCGATTCTTCTTTCAGGATGAAATTGCTCACGCTTAGCCTAAACCCAAAGGATTTGTTTAGGAGTTGTTGGATTTTTTTTGACACAATTGATCTGGCTATTTCTGACTTACACAAGGGGAGAAATGTTTTTTAAAAGGAGGTTGAATAATTTTTAAAGGAATATTTTAAAAATCAAGCTTGCCACAGATTTAAAAAATTAGATTTTATATTAATATATGTTTGACTCTCTTAGTAGCCACTTTTTTCGGAACTGTTGATTGCCCTTGACTAGTGAACTCAAAATGAACCGCGAGCACCAGCATCTCAGAAAAGCTGATTTTTGCTTCACAATCCACCAGGGCAGTGAGGAACTGTAAACAGGAATCTAGCCATACAGCTGCAAGCTGTGTCTCAGAAGCATTTCCCACCAGCCATAATTTCATCAGCACCATTTTCAGCTTAGTTTCAGCCACCCTGTCCACCAGCCCATGCACGTGTATGACCTACTCAGCTGTGTTTCTTCCCTGAGCATGCATGCTCTGCCTCTCCCTGCCCTTGCACCCCCCCACCAACGTGCACACTGAAACCGTGGGGCTCAGGAGCAGTGAAAAAATACAGATACATCTTCTTTCCAGGCACAGTCTGCTCCAGTGTCCAGCCATAGTTTTCACAGAAGCCAGCGTGCACCAAACCTGGATTAATGATTGCCAAAGCAAGCTCTTCACTTACAACATAGCAAAGAGGGAGTGCTCAATTAGGCTAGGAATTTTATTAATGGAACTTTAAAATGGGAATATTTTTCCACTGAAAAATCCCAACCTGGAAAAAACTTTGCCCAAGGGATTGGTTTGGTATGTTTAAAAATTTCAGAGGAAAATGTATTTTCAAAAAGACTTTTAGAAGCTTTTTGTCAAAGTGAAAATTTATGCTAACTAGAAAAGGACTGATTTTTTTCACACAGGTTTTAAAAGTGATTAAAATAAAATGTGTTCAGTAAAACTTATTTTGGATTTTTAAATTCTCTAATTTAATTTGAGAATTAAATTCCTATTCATTTTGGGCTGAGGAAAAAAAAATTAATCAGCATGACATTTATCTTGCATGCTTAGACTATAAGACAAACGGAGCATGCTCTGTCTGCAGAACCTTTTCCTCCTTCTCATTCACCAGGAACTTTTGAACTAGTATAATTGTAGCAAAACTGCATGGAGAGAAAAAGTTTTGCTTTCTTTTGATACAAAGGCTGCAACGTGAAGCACCTGTTACCGAAAATCAGAGAAGCTGCTTGCAGCCGAGCCTTGCCCAGAGGAAAACGGACTTGCTAATGCTCATGAAATGTGTGAACATGGTGTTGTGGGTCTGCAGGAAAGACTTCGTACCCAGCGCTGATTTCATATGTTTGAGTTAAGCTGACTAGTCTAGGTGTCACCGGTAAGGATGACATTGCTGAAGGGACCCATTGGGAGTAATGAAGCGACCAGGAAATACATCTCTGGGTGACATTAGGAGCAAAAGAGGAGTGCCTTTGTCTGAGGGCTTGTGTCTGTGAAGAATTTATAACCTCAGTAAATACAGGTCTTCCACAAACAAAGTAGTATATGTGACGAAGGAGCCCGTGCTGTTTTCTGTCGCTGCTTTCCTTCATGATCTTGGACGAGCTGTTTCAATTCTTTCCTTTTGGATGTCTTTGTTAGGTGGCGTGGACTTCTCACTTGCATGTTTATTCAGCATCTCTCACAGTAGGAGGCCCTGGATGTGACTGTAATACAAACAACATGACACATCCATGTTTCCATGGTAGGCTAAAAATCTCTTCCTTCTACACCAAATAATGGCAAGGGTAAAAAGTACTTCCCTTACATCCACAGATCAAACGCCTTCCCGAGCCCTTCCCGTAAAAGCCTTCCTGTAAAGCGGCACTGACTTAAATTGCGCGTTGTGAATTGGCAGCCGGTTGTGGTCTGAACTTTTATCTGCTGGATGCTAATTTTGTGAACACTGTCAGTTTCTGTGGGAGGAAAGATGGTAAATCTTCTGTAGGCTTTTCCAAAAAAATAAGGATACATCTGTCAGTTGCTATGTCCAAAGATAAATAGTTGCACTGATTTTTACCCGTTCTGGATTACTGAAATCCAGCTTCTGCATCCCAAAATTCAGAGGAGCTGTTCCACAGCGGAAGGCCAATCTTTTGTAGGACATAAATGAGTCAATATTTGCTAAGAAAAAGGGAGGGTAACCTCCTCCTTGCAAATATAAAATGGCTTTTCCTTTCACTCCATTTTAGAACAGTGCAAACACATCCTGCATGTCCAAACCTTCCGTGCTCAGCTGGAGAGACACAGGTACAGCTCATGTCATGCCTCTTGGTCTGGTTCCCTGGTGGTCTTGGGAGCAACTCCGGACCACGACGTGGGTCTGCTCCCACTCAGCACATAGCACTCCCTTCCCGAAGGGCTGCCCCAACCTCACCGGTACCTGTCTCTTCCTCTGGATTAAATTGCTCTCTGTGAGAAATATTCTGCACTTTTTTCCTCATTGAAGTCCAGGTTTTTTGATTCCCAAATAGAAATCGAGAATTCCCAAGAGAGTCCTTAGGCATAAAGACCAACATGACGAGTAGAAGAGCTTTGCAAGACCAGTGAGAAAGCTGTTAAGTCTCACCTTTCCTTGGCTTGGTTAAGAGCAATTTATTTCTCTGCTGTGATGCTTGTTTGGGGCACATAGTGCTTTTTAAGCACTGCCATCAAGTTTTCTTAGTTTGAAGCACCCGAGTCTTGAGGGAAACATCAGTCTTCCAGGACTGCTACTGTCTCTCTTCCAAACACAGTTCGGAAAATGGATTTTTTTCATGACAATCTTCAGTAGTGTTGGAATGAAAATACTGCAGCAGCCTTTAAGGATAAACTTCGGCCTCATCTTCTTTTCAGGAAATTGAAATTCTCTTCTCATGCACTACCACCTGAGTATTACTTCATCTTGATGCTGTTGCCTCTAGGCTGGAGAACTTTTTAGACTCAACCAAGTGTCCCAGTCACCTGACTCCACCCTTCTTCCACACTGGGGCTTTCCTTGTTTCCAGACCAATATAAGAAAACACTGTCTTTTTGCAGGACTTGACTGCCACCACTCCACAATCACGGAGCACATCCTCTTTCCAAAGGTATGTTTAGCTCCATTCCCCAGTTCCAGATCTGAAAACTTTGCATGTGCTGACTCTGCGCCATGCATTGTTCAAGACCTTCCGATACGGGACGGCAGTTCTTAAAGCTCTGTGCATCCATAGAAGTACTGTTGCTCCCTCTGGACTCAAAAAGAGCTTGTGTCGCTCTCTGTGCTTCCTTTTCCTAAATGTCACACACAGCTCATGCACATCTCTGATCTCGGGGAGCATGGGATACCCCTTATTGCAAGCACTGCTTTCTCTTAGGATGACCCATGACTAGACGTCCCTATGACATCTCCCTGCAATGTTCCTGAGAAGGGAACCGCGTGCTACTTTGACACTTAGAGTAGAGCTTAGAGTTGCAGGAAAGGGCTGAAAGATCCATCTCCCTCTCGAAGCTGGATGGATGAACTGAAGCAGCAGACAGAGCCTGGAGGGAGAAGGGAAAGAACTGGTATGAATATTAATACATATAAAATATATACTATGTGATGCATCTCTCTTCTCACACGTCCAATGATCATCTATCCTCCCTCACTCCCGTCCCCTCCGCTCTGCCTCACTCTGTCTGTGGAGTAAATGTTGGATTTACATTTTCAGTCTATTTAAATCTCTCATTTTTGCTGCAGAGTAGCAGGGGAAAAGCCTTAACTCTCTGTTTGCTGTGCCGCATCTGTCAAATAGCGAAAGAGAACGGAGCTTTTCTCCAAAGCCATCGAACTGTTTCTGCAAACCTTTGGTCTTTATTCCCTATAATCCTGGCTAGCCAGAGGCCACTGAATCTATCTGCAAATGTACTGTAGTTTTATGAATCGAAGACCTTTCTCCCATCTCTTTAGGTCTTTAAAATCAAATGTTTAAAATATTGCACAATTATGAGTTACCAGATTCTGGAAGCTTTGCAACATAAGTCCATCTGCATCTATTGGCCTTCTGTAACACTGAAGAGAGTTCGTATACTGCAGCATGCATTTAGAGAGGTCCAGTGGTGCGGTAGCTAGCCTTGCCATCCACTTGTATGGGAGATCCCAAGTGGGAACAATGCAAATGTGTTTTGTGTTGAACCTTCTTCCATGAGTTGCCAGGGCTAGGGTGCATGAACTGTAGACCTACACCTGCTTCACAACTGTTCATGCACTTGTAAATTCTGGATAAATGGACAAAGCCTTAGAATTCTGCCTGAATAGAAATTCTTGGGCAAAAATGCTGATATGTCTGAACAGAGTGATGCAGCATAAATCTGTCAGTTGTCTTGTTCTGTGTGGGTGTGCAGGAGACCCTTCTTTGTCTTGTGGCAGGACATCTGTGAGTTCTCGGGAACAGGTAAAGGAACCAGGAGCAAGGAAGAAGCCTGGGGATAATATAATTTGCATTTTTCAGATTATCTTGGATTTGGGGGCCCTTTTAGTTTTGACCAAGCAAAAGATGAACCTGGCAAAAACTTTGACATTGGCTTTCATCCTTCCTCTTCCCTTTGTAACCTTCCCTACAAGCAACTGCATGAAAAAGGGGAGAGGATGTGGATGCTTTTAGACAGATCTGTCTCTGAGGACATGCTGCAAGCTCTTACTGGGATCTGGGGGGACATTCTATCAAGAAAACAACAAGAGATAGGACACCTTAAATTTTCAAGCATGCAATAGCAATTGTTGAATAAAGCATGTCATATAACACTGGAAAGCATCTCATGGGCCTGAAGCATGCAGTCAGCTACCAACATCAAACATTGACCCAACAGTTAACAGTGACATTTCAGGCGTAGGTAATCTGCCATTTGCCTCTTTTCCACTTGGTGTGGGAACAGGAGCAACTAAAACAGCCCTCTGGTCCCAGCCTGGTGGGCAGGGTGCTGCCAAGGAAAGGCTGATGTGTAGCTAACACTCTGACAACTACAGCTTCCACAGTAGTGTGTGACATGGCCACAACCGGTCATACAGCTCAGTGGGAGCAGGCTGCAGGGGCGTGGGAGGCAAACAGGGACTTTGTGCTGCTACTGAGCAAATCCCACAGGCCTCTTAAACTCCACTGTTGCATTGCCCCACATATAAAGACCAAATCAAGCCAACTACCCTGGGTCTGCATCTCAGTTTAGGGCCTCAGAGGAGCTAGTGCTCTGGGAGGCTGCTCCTCTCTCCATGGCACAGGGTCAGAGGAGGAGCAAGGCATCGCTGCCCCCACTGCCAGCCAGGCTGCAGGCTGAGCAGTCCTTCCTGAGCCATCTCCTTTCCCTACCAGCCTGAAGGTAGGAGGTGGAGATGATGTACAAGGGTTGCTCTCTGATCACCTGGGAGGTAGGGTCTTTGGGCTGAAGGGAAATAGAAGCAGCTGTTAAATTAGTCTCAGACCTCCACCTTCCCCTTCTGCCGGGGTTTGCAGTGAACACTTCCAGCAGGTGCTGTTTTTAAGATGTGTTTTTGGCGTGCTGGGTTACATTTCACTATGATCCTTGTATTGTGGCTGTACCCAGCCCTTGCGTGCTGCATTGCAATCAGGCATGTGGTAGCAGGGAGGAGGCAAATAAAGTTGGTGAGGCAAGCCAGTGTATAACTGAAAAATAAAATAGTGACTAGCTCATGGGTCCTCATAGATCACTGGCCAATATATGTGCTGAGTATGGAACGGGCTTTCTGTACACCGCTTTAGGGTAGGATTATTAAAGGCCTGGGTAAAATACACAAGCAAGGTGAATTGTGGGGAGGTGGGAAGAGGAAGAGCGTGAATTAAGGTTCCCCAAACAGGCTTAGGTCTAAGTGTTTGCTAACAAGCAAGCGCTTGACTTGGCAACATTAATAATATTCTTTTATGGTAGGTTTATATATGAGCGAGAGGGAAGATGAATCACATTGCAGAAATAAAGTCAAGCACTCGCGATGTTGAGAATTGGCTTGGCTGGTTAGGGAAATAAAGGGCCCTTCAATCAGGGAGCGGAGAGCTAATTGTCTCATTAGCTTATCTGCCTGGGTTGTATTCCCCTGAGAAGAGGGTGGGAGATGGAAAGGAGACAAACGAAATGAATGAAGCAGTCCTCTGGGAGGAGGATTTTCCCTGAGAAGAGCAGGAGGCTAGTGGCTGTACAACAGCGTGCTTTTCTGCAGCGGCTCCACTTAAAGGTGAACCTTGGAAAGCTGTAGTGGAACAAAAGGGCTGGGGAGAGGTAAAGGAGCATGACTGGGGAGATCTCTGCTCCCTCTGCTTCAAAGTTCTTCCATGCCCCACTATCTCTTTGCGTGGTTTTAGCATCTCAACATCATGGTACCATGGTTTTCATATTGAGAAGTATTTAGCAGACTTGAGAGACCAAGCTAAAAGTAATACCACGGAAATAATCCCAGAACCTCTTGGCAAAGCCGCTGGGGATCAACTTGCGCTGCTGCATTGGCATTTCTCCCCAAAATATAGCATCCTGGGAACAACATTACCAGTGTAGTATTTCCATACATATATATACAGCTCTAGGATTTACCATTCATATTGTGCTTGATCCTGCACAGTGTTCTAACACCACTTGAAAGCCAGGAAGCAATGTAACACGAGAGGCCTTTCCATCAACTTTAGACTAAGATCTTTGCACTAGCAAGTTTATATTCAGCAAGACATATCCTCTGCATTTTTTCCAGATCTGCAAATCTACTTGCATGCTTCAAATGACTTCTTGCTTTCTCTTCTCTTTTTCTTTCTCCTTTTTGCAAAGGGACTATTTCTAGAGTTGCTTCAGAGCTTTCAGAGAAGGTGTTGAATGCTGAATCACAAGATCTATTCTGCCACCAGAACTAGCAGCAGTGTCTTTTGGAATAGCTGCTCTTGTGAAATTTCCTTGCAGGCACTCTGCTAAACTGGAAGGAAGAGAATTTCGAGGGTTGTGCTGCTCAGCCCACAAGCCCTGGGGCTTTGGGCAGGGGGAGCTATCAGGGGGTGTGTTCTAATCCAGACCTTCACCCAGCTTTGGTGCTTTGCTGAATACCAGCCTGCTGAAGTTAGGCTTGCTCCTGGGATAATATGGCATTAGTCCCTGTCATTATCATCTTACAAGCTTGACAAGAGATAGAGAAATAAGAGAAACTTTTGTAGATACCATTTAACATAAATGGCTGTGAGTCAGGTTTCCTATGAGTCAATGGATGCTGACTGCTGAGATAATTCTCCGACCTACATGTTCGCTGTGGAACCTGGAACTGCATCCGAGCCAAGCGTTTTCAGGCAGCTTCCTGGTATTATCCACCACAATCATTAAATAGGCCAAGATGATCCTGAAATGAATGAGGATGTGGTTTCCTAAACCCTGGACTCTGACATCTTGTAGTGTTGCGCTGCTGAAATATCACCTGCAGGAGGATTGGCTTCAAAAAATGACCTGATTGCAAATAGAAAAACATATTTGAAAGAATTTAGACTCTCTGATATGTTATTTCTGGCTTGAAATACTTTTCTGGATTGACATTTAAAAAGCTAAGAAACCAATTGATTTCTCCTGATAAAACTTGATAAACTGCTTATTTGATGGGAAATTTGATGTTCTGTTTTGGGATGGGAGGGATAAGGTGGCGATCCATTCAAATCTGAGGCTGCTCATGGCAGGAAGTCATTTGCTGTCTAATTCCACTGATTTCATCAAGTCTGGAAAAGGCTTCCAGCCTTTTAACAGCTGGTTGCAAAAAAGAAGAACCAGTCAGAAGATCTTTCTAACTAGACTCGGCCAGTGTTTAAAAATGTGACCATGGTCTCAAAGAAAAAATCCCTCGGGACAAGGGCTTCTTGGGAGATTTTCTCAGAGACGCCATCCTTAGTGATTTTACTTACTGGGATCTGGTGCTTATGAAAGTTGCGTTTTGAAAACCGAGGTGTCCTGTCCTGTGGATGTCCATGGACTGGAAGGGATGTCCACAAGGGAACCTAGTGAGCAGTAACTGCTCCACCCCCTCTTCCCATGCTGACAGCCTCTCAGAGGGATGCACACCTGTTTCTACACCATCTGCCATTTTCTCTGGTTTCTCCTTACCCATCTATGTGTCTGTGTCTGTCTCTCTAAATCCCTTTGCCTTCTCCAAAGAGGAAAATGTCATGATAACAGGGTGTGTGGGGGTAATACAGGCTTTTGGAGTCTGCAACCATATTGGGCTGTCATCCAGCCCACCACTGATCTCAGAGGGAATGAATTCACCATCTGTAGAGAGTCCATGTCTCACTGCAGCCATCTGTTAAGCTCCTCAGCCCACTTGCACTCTGAACAATGGCAGTGCCTTCCAGAAATCCTGTAGGAGAGCATTCCTCCCTCCTTTGGGTGATGCTCAGCGCACATTGCTGCCTCTGAACACAAGTATCTGTGATTCTGCCAGAAAGACAGCTTTTTGAGACAAAACTATTTGTGCTCCTAATCTGAACATCGTAAAGAGCATGAAGACCTGGGTTCCTGAGGCTCTGGGATGCCCAACTTTCTCGTCGTCTTTGAAACATGGATGATCTTGTAAGCTGCGCAACTTACCATGGATAGGTGGTTCTTCTCAACCCTCTGTTTGAGTAGGACAAACCAACATGAATACCACCCGCATCAGCAAAGGTCCTGCTCTCCTTTACATGGAAAAGAAATTGCGGAAGAAATCTTGGCAACACCACACCAGTGACTTCAAAGTAAACATGATGCACAGGCTTTCCCTGCCAGCCCTGTTATATTCTGGTCTGTGCTCCAACGGGAATCATCTATTAACTGATCTCTTCATTCCTGCAAGAGCTCCTATTTACCACTTGTGCTGTAAACCAGCCGGTAGCGCAGGGTTTAAGCACTCACTGATTTCCAGTGTCACAAAGACAATCTAGGTATTGGTCTTATTAAAAGCCTTAGTCTACCACAAGCTCATGAAACCAGGTTATTCTTTGAGAGACTCTTTAGGGATGACTTAATTCAGACATCTCTCTTCAAATTCATTACTGCACTGACCAGTCAGCCATATCACCTTGACAGAAATAAGTCAGAAACTGGTCTAACGGGCCAGTGACGGCTTCTCTCCAAAGGCAAGGACTGCAGCTGGACCTTACGCCAGAAAGCTGAAACAGCATCAGATAGGGCTGGCTAATTCCCCTGCTCCCATATGTCATCTTGGTTTGCTTCAGCTGCTTCCCAAGAGCTGCTGCTGCTTCCAAAACCATGTGATTCCTGGGATTGCAGGGTGTTCCCAGATATTGCTAGGTAATTCCTCCCTTCCTCCCACCCCCACACACATCACTTGCCAGACTCTGAAGGAAGGAAAACTTCTCAATTAACATTTAAGAAAGACACTTGCCTTTATTTCACAAGAACAGGGATTTGCTCTTTTTACTGTTATTCCACCACCTCCATCCTTTGGTGGAGTCGCGGTGGGAAGAACCTCTCTCTCTTTTTTGCTGTCTCACCTGCAGCTGCCTAACCTTTGCAATACTTTGGCCCGAGGGCAAGTCTCTCTAAATTCTGGCTTGGGAAATGAGGCCCTCACAGAAGATATCACAGGGGACAAAACTCACATATGAACTAAAACAGGGAAGGATGATCTGTTGCCAGCCAGGAATAGGGCTTGGCTCGCAAAGGAGAGGGTGCCCTGATAGAGATGTCTTCTGCCACTGAATGCTGCTGTAAACAGGGGAGTGGATGCTCTGTCAAAAAGCTGTCAGGGAGTCAGACAAACATTTACAGAAGCAGATTTCCCCCTGAGGGTGAAGAAACATTGCTCAGGAGTTGACAGTGCAGCCTGGTAGCTCCCAGCCCCAGGGACAAATATGCTTGCAGCCCCTGTATCCAAAGGACAGTGAGAGAGGGCAAGGGGATGAAAACAGAAGGAAGAGAGCCAAGTCATTCCTATGTACAAGCAATTGTGCATGGACAAGAGTCCCATAGCTATGGTGTGCCTACATAGAAATAGAGCCCTCTCCCTGCAGCCCTCCCGGGGGAGTGGGGGGTGTGCCTAGAGACCTCACCCCCTCTGCCAGCCACCATCTGCAGGGAGGCAAAAGTATGTGCAGAGGCGAACCAGAGGGCTGTTGGACATGCACCACTACTTCGGGTAGACACAAGGATGTTCCCATCAATTTACATGTAGATTTTTCCCAAGCCAGACACTGAAATTGGCTCAGACGCATGAACGTGTGATCTGAAGGGGTGTCTTCCCATAGAGAGAGGAAGGAGCTGTGTACAAACAAAAGGGCAGCATTTACTGTCCCCCAAAGAAATGGGTTTCTAAACTTATCTAAGCAAATAGGACAAAACAATCGGTCTCAGAAGACCTGCCAGGTAAGTAAATAGCTCTGTATTTGATAAGCAGCTCATGCAGCCTAAGTGGCTGAAATCCAGATCAAAGCTACACCTATGCCCCTTGCTCAGAGGTGCTGGTCTAGTTCTTGTCTACCTGGGACAGTGTGTGTGACCTGAGCACCCTGCTGTCCAGGGAGGCGAAGAAAGGATGCTCACACCCCCTGCAAATGTCTTTCTGCATGAGAGTTCCCTTCTCCCACACACTTAACTGAACCTCACGCTTCCCCCAGCCCTTTCAAGAGAAACACCGTTGTGAGCCTGGACTTTCCTCTGCAAGCATCCGCTGTGGGAAATTTAAATATTGTCCCCGTTGGCTATGCTGTCTGTGGAGATTAGTAATCTTCTCCCTTCCCTGCCTCCCCCCATGTGGGAGCCTGGCTCTCCAGCTCCTTCCAAGCCACTGACCTAGTTCTCTCTGTCCCAAGGGACAGGCTCTGCATCCAGGTCCATCCCATGCCAAAGGCTGGGAGCGGAGGGGCAGGATGGACGCTGCCCGTGGATTGGTAATGCAGGCAGCAGCAGCAGCACGGTGCACACAGATTGAAAGTGGATTTGAATATGGGCTCTTGAAAAATATGAGATAGCGCACAATATGTTTTCCTCGGTGCTGTAATGTATTTCAAACAGCTCACTTCCATCTCCTGCACTTTAATTAGCATGAAAATTGGCCAGTTCCACAATCCCTTTAAATACATTCGGTGTGTTACCAAATATATTTCAAAAGCAGTTACACACAGGGAGGCCAGGGCCTGGGGGTGGGATACAAAACTCCCCATTTTGATCCAACTCATTATTAACTGGTCTCATGGCCTCTGTGAAAGGAGGCTGATGGGTTCGGGTTCTGTTTTTAGTGGGCAAACGTCAGCAGGGGAAATGTAGGCACACCAACCAGTACCTTCAGCTGTTGGGCTGAGGGGCTTCAATGAGGAAGCAGGAAAAAATAAACCCCTCAGCTCCTCATGTCTGCTCTCTCTCTAACCTAAGGAAGGACTGTGGAAGAAGTTGTCTGTTCAGGATGCTTGCTAGTCCTGGGAGTAGGTTACTCCATGATCCGTCAGTCCAGCCAGCAGGACTAACTCCAGAACATTATCCACCTGCTAGAAACACAACTGGAGACTGTTGCAGGAAGGAATGGCTCATTGAACTTATCCTTGGGGTTTGTTAGGTAGTGAAAAACAACATAATTTGTCTAACCCCAGACTCGGACTATCTCTAAGGCTGTGATTTTCAGTCGCACTAAGATTGCTGGCAGCTGGTACCCACCTCCCACCCTGCACACTGCGCCCACAACCTTGCTGGGTCCCCCAGCGCGGGGGCACAATGGGAACCGGGGTTCCTGGGCTCACCCCACAAATAGAGCTGCACTGACACAACCGAGGGGAACAGCGCAGGGCTGGGGGGGGGGCTGGAAGGTATGGCAGCCATCGCAGCAGCTGGGAAGTGCAGCGTTTAAATGTTTTGTGGTGGTAGCCTTTCAATCAGATGATTTGTAGCCGGGGTTTCCCTTTCCTCATGATACTCTAGACCTGGGGATAAAAGCCAGCACTGCCTGTATCTTTTCAAGCTTGCCCTTGGCTCCACTTGCAGACACTCCCCATGTCTGGACCAGCCTTTCCCCCTTCCATGCGCTCCAGAAACCCTTTAGGGATGGTGATTTTTACCACCAGACCCTGTTTTTCTCCTTCCTCAACCCATGATGTTGCACAGGGTGCCAGTGTGTTGCCTTGCCCCAGCTCATAAGGGGCTGTGGGCGATCCCTGATGCCTCCAGGGACTGGAGCCAACACCTAGCTGGTGACACTATGGGCATCGTCCCTTGGTTGCATGTGGTGAGGAATGGGGAGAGGAAGGAGGACAGGCTTTCTTCTACCTGCTAGAAGCTGTCTTCCCCAGCCTCCTCCTTGGACTGCCAAGGAGGAGAGTAAGACACAGGGAAAGGGAAAGGGGGAGAGGTCACAGGGAGACTTCCTGAAGCTGCTGGCCCATGTCCCTGGTCAGAAAGGAGTTTCCACTGGGCTGTGGAAATGCCTTAGCAACTCCCTCCTGGATTTTCCCAGTGTCTTCAGAACTCAAGGATGGCAGAATTAATGCATTGATGGGCTGGTGGGAGAAGCAAGGATTTGGGGAGACTTGGGGAGGAGCTGCAAGTCCCTTGTAGCATTAAGCATCACTATATGCAAATGCAGGTAATTTCATGGAAATGTATGTAATTTTATGCAGATTTAAAAGCTATTGACTTTCTGTCACAAGATGTTGGCAGCTATGGTATTTGTTTGAGTCTTTTTCTTTCCCTATTTAAGCCTTTTTTTTTCCTTTTGGAACTAAAAAAAAAATTAAATATTCATGGAAACATTTCTATGAGTCACAGGAAGATACTACATCAAGCTGAAAAGTTCAGATGTGTATCCAAACTTCCTCAAAGTGCTTTGGGATAGGAAGTGGGATTTGAGAGTGGGCAGTTTTCAGATGCAGTCTGCAGAAAAGGCCTTTTAAACTTAATTTTGAGCTTATGGGTGACCCAGCAACTTTTCTAAGGATAAACGAGGTTTGTTCTTGTTTAGTCAGAAAGCATGAGAGAAATTCTAAGCGGAAAAGCAGAGGAGAGATTGCCCCAGCTTTTAGTACAGAAGTCAATCCCGGGTAGCAAGTGAGGGTCTTGCTCTTCCTGTCCGCAGCTTTCTTTGTATCGCCTGGAGCTGGAGGTGCTCGTTATCGAGGCACAGCACAGTGGAACAAAGGATTTGATTGCCCATGAACAAAACGGGTGTCAAAGCAGAGGCTGCATTCCTTGTCCTTGCTTACTTTATGCCCTGGTGTATTTGTGGGGGCAAGTGCCCTTCTCTGGAAGCTGTTGGGTAAGACCTGGACCTCTAAATATTTCAGGGCATGTTGCTTTGTGCAGATTTAGGTGACCTGTAGAACTATGACAGTGGCTTGTTGGGTCATCGTTTAGTGGTGCCATCTCTGCTGTAGGGAGAGGTGGACTAGATGGTCCCCCCACTTGCAGGTGATTCTTCAAGAGAACATGGGGACCTCAGGGAGTGACTCCCTTACTGGGGTGGAAGGGCCTGAATTTTGTGGCCTTCCAGGCTTGATGCAACAGTCACGTATTTTTAAGAGGTGATTTTGGAAATGGCTGACAATTTTTTCTGAAATGGCAGTAATAGAAAGGAGGGCTTTGCAGCTGGCAGAATTGAGATGAGTTAATTTGTTCCCATCTGAATGTTTGTTTTTAATGATGCTGGAGATATTATTCTGTTGTAAGACTAAAGTATTAAGCATGGCTAGAACTCTTGCCCGAATTACTATTTAGCTGCTAAATCTAATGAAAAGTAAATCATGTACACCCGGACCTTAATAAAGCCTGGGTTTCACTATATCCTTCTCCCCTTGATTAGAATATCATGTACTGTCTGGCATAAACCTTGAGCTTAAATAACAGGAAAGATTGTGTTTCTTTTTTTACCCTCTTAATTCAAGAGGTGTCTAAGCCCACACGCTGTAACGTTTGTCCTCTTTTGACTCCCTAACTGGTGAGACTTTTTCACAAGCTAAGGAATTTGCATCTGGATCTGAACTGGAGACACTCTGATGCTTGGGGAAGAGAGGTCTGTGGCGGATGGTTTGGTGGCATGGAAACTGCTGGGTTTGGATGGAGATATTGCCTTATATTTCAAACATCCTAAGTCTGGAGTGATTCAGTCTCTGCTTTATAATTGAGGAAATTCCTTACTTTTTTTAACTTTATAATAGACAGAAAGTGTTCGAGCCGTGAAAAAGCTACCTTTTACAAAAGCTCTTAGTGGGTTTTTTTGGTCTCCATTGCCATGGAAGTTGTCACAGAATTGACCTCCTGTCTCTGAATAGTTCTTACTTTCACTTCTGTTTTTTAAAAGACTTTTTCTGTCATCAAAAAAGCTAGAACCAACTGTCAGAATATTAACTTGAGAATAGCTTTCTGCTCCAGTTTTCAGGAATACAGCTCAAACCCAGCAGTTCTGGATAGTATGTATCTCATCACCTACCTTTACAAAGGGCTAATTCTGAAACCTGCTGATGGCATCTTCAACAGCTACTTTGCTTCTGCTTTTTTTGTAGCTGTAAATGTCACGAAAACCTTTCTTTTCTGTTTAAGGCTAGCTGCAGCTGACCATTTCCATCTGCTGAAACTTCAGTTTCCACCATCCTGTCACACTCTTCAAAAAATAAAACAAATCTAGTGTCATATTGAAAATGTAAGGGCTACGTGTACCAGTTATCCAGCCAGGCTATCACAGTCCACCTTATATGTCCCAAAGGCTTCATGAGGGGTTTTCTTACATCTAATTAACAAACAGAATCTCCCATACACTAAATTAATTTGAATGCAAACGTCACACTCTTGAAAAAACTTTTTTTTTTTTCCCCTCAAAACATTTGTAAGTTGTTGCAGCCCTATATATGCAGCAGCAAGACAGGCATTTCTGTCCTGTCTGACTGACATAAATCAAATTCAAGACCTCTTGGCAGAGCTGTGCTGTGCACGCAGCATGCCTTCCAGGAGCAGCAAAGCCTTTTATACCTTTACAGCTGGTCATTGCTGGGGGTAGGCGAACACAGAAAACAAGGGCAAGAGACACGATCCCCCAGCACCGCAGAGTGCGTGTGGGGAAGTGGGGAAATGTCTGTTTGAGAAGTGATTCAGAAGAGACTATCAAAAGGAAAGGTAACAGCCAAAATAAAAACCACATGCTCTGTGATAAAGGCTGCTTGAAGCAGAAATGTCAGGGGGTTTGTGGTTGTTTTTTTTTTAACACTGTTCCTCTTGTCTGTATTTGAATACATGTTAGTGAATGTGGGTTATTTGTTTTAAAGTCTCTTTCTTCCTTATCAAAGGCTGTCTTCTGACTTCACTCTGTGTTTTTGCTGGAAAGCTGCATTTAGTAATGTAAATGTGATTCTTCCCTGAAGCAGCTGCAAAGAGTGGCACAATTCTGTCTGTGCTTGCATCAGTAGCACACATTAGCACAGAAAGAGAGCGATTGATGGATGGAAGGGATGGCTCAGAGGATTTGTACCAGGTTGTGGCTCCATCCCTTCAGCTCTAGGACATCAGCTTGCACCCAGCTGTGGCTGAATTCGTGTCCCAGCTGGAGGAGCAGAGCAGGACAACCCAAGGCTAGTGGGAGCGGGTGAGTGGGACATGAGGACAGAATAAGAAGTTGGTGGGTCTCTTGTAGCCTTAGCAAGTTTGTAAGTAAACAGCACTCCTCTTCCCTAGGTCGTGGTATGAACACAGTTAAATGCAATGCTGAGTTCCTCCCTTACACGTAGTGCCTTGGTGTCCAAGGAGGTACTGGTATTTCAGTGATGGACCCAGCCTATCAATCTATTTTTGATACCTTCTTTATTTGTCCTCTGGAGTGATTCTATAAAAAACTAGGCCTGTTAGGTCTCACAGATTTGAAGAAGACTTCTCTGTGCACCCCCAGTGCTGTGCACCCTACAGTTCATCCCATACCTCATGTGTTTCCAGCACAGCATCCTGCAACCCCTCCATGGGTGCCTCTTGCTCTAGTCTGGGGGGAGCTGATCTCACGGCACTGGGCTGGGGAGCGCGAGGGGGTGCTGCGTTGGCTGTGTGCCATCAGGACACATTGCTCCCACATATGTGACCCTGTGTGCCATTTCAAGAGCTTGTATGGAGGCCACATGATGCTGGAACTGTAGGTACTATGAAAGATGTGGGAAAGCCTAGGAGAACCGAGACTAAAAGGGTTAAAAATCCCTAGTCTAATTTCCCCACTCCTTTTTCCCAAGGGAAATCAAAGCCTTAGGGATTTTTCAAGGCCTACACCTCACTATAAGAATTACCAGGGTTCTGTTTTCCCTCCAGTGGGGGAATGGAAACCATACTATGAACCTATGATTAATCACAACAAACCAGCAGCTCATGGCTAGAATACTAACTATAGAATACACGAGCAATGCTTTTGTGATCAATCTGCAAGTTGTTGTGGTTTTTTTTTAAAGGGGAAAAAAAGAAAAAAAAAAAAAAAAAGCCCTGCCAAAAATGTGTTGAGTATTTTCAAATAATGAGTACATTCGAGGAAATTTTGATTTTGCTCAGGGACCATCTGCAAGCAGAGAAAGGGACTAAATTCTTTCAGCAAATTACTGGCTGCAAATTATTTTCTCAGCACTAGTTATGAATGTTGGAACTGCACAGCTGAAAATGCATTATTAAGCTGAGAACTTGGGATTTAGGGACCACAGATTGTGAATTCTTTCCTTTTATTTTTTTTTTTTAAGCATCCCGTGGCACAGAAGACACCTTCAGCTGGAAACGGCAGGAGGTTCAAAAGGAGCACCACAAACTGAAGTACCCCAATATGATGGGAAAGGATAAATTTTTAGAGTATATTCACGTGAGAGCATCTACAGTTGTGTAAGGGGTGGGTTTTGGTTACAAAAATGAACTATCTGTGCTGCTGACGTAGGAAGATATTGTAAATAAAATTTGCTTACTGGATTTGAAGCAAGAGAATTTGATGTTTCAGAGCTCAGCCAGTTGTTCAGGTCTGGGGCTGCCATGGCTGGCAAAGCCCTCAGATGGGCACTTCAAGGACTGGTCCAAAGTTACAGAGTGAAGTGGAAGTTTCCTTGCTGGCTGCTGTGGAGCACAATTGTTTCATTTCACCAGCGTAGGGGAGTGAGACGGATGCTGGAATTTCAGACTGTGTTACATGGACCAGCAGTGTGCTGGAAGCCACTCCAGCTGCAGCACACATGTGGGTGCCTGCTGCAGCCCTGTGCCTGCCCTTGGTTCTCAGCGTCATTCCCAGAGGCAGTATCTAGCAAAATAGAACCCATGGCCATCAGCACCCAGGATTCGGATTTTTGAAATATGAGCTTGACATGGAACTGGAATTAAAGCCCTCATTTTTGAAAGATGCTTTCTATTAGAGAATAGTCTGGGGAAATGATGTTGTGTGTGCATTTAACACTTGACTCAATGCGTATTTTATTTTGATGAAAATGAAGTGGTTTTCATTTAAATTGTTTCTTCTTCTGTTACGTAATGCGCCACAGAATAAATTTTCTAGAATTATCTAATGAAAAATAATTTTGTGAAGGAAAACCGGAGATGTTTTCCCCCACTCCTAGCTTCCCCCAAGAAATTCTGGCTTAATTGACCTAATTTCATGTCACTTTTTGATTCCAGTGGAACGGCCAGGCCTGCTGTATTAAGCCCTGTAATCACCGCTCGCTCACTTCACTGTAACCAAAAAAAAAATAAAATAATCAGATTGCATGTTGTGAAATAATCCCATTATATTTCAGTTAATTGAATCCAGGAATACTTTAATCAAGCTGGGTGTAGACCAAAATGACTGCTTGAAGACCTCAGAGATGTTCATATCTCAATACAAATTTTTTCAGATTAGTTTGAGCCCTGGAAAAATCATTTCCAACTCCTGAAGTTTTGGCTGAGCCCTAACAGGTAGGGAAGTGGAGGCAAAATTATCTCACCTGTCTCACGTGATTCCTGTGCCTTTCTCTAATGTATGTGGTCTGCCTAGCATCAGGGACAAGAGCCTGGGCTTGCCATATGGGATCAGACTCAACACTCATTTCCTAACCTAAACAGGTCTAAACTGGGCTCCTTCCCAATTTGGAGCTGGCTGCACCCTGAAATATTGAAATGTGAGCCCAAATCCAGAATTAAGACTAATTTTCAGTCCTGTGCAGGTGACAGAGAGAATTACCAGAGACATTCCAAGGACTGCTAGTTCAGCCTGAGATGCAAGAGTTATTTGAGGATTAAAACGGATTTCAGCAATGTTATATGAATAGTTTTCTATCTGAACTGCACGTGTTTACTGCCCATCATCCCCACCCTCCCCAAAAGTCCAAAATACCTTTTGGCATTTTGTATCTTTCTTTTTCCTTCTCTTTTCTCTTTGTCTCATTGCTTTTGCTCTCTCTTTCTTTCTTCCTTTCTTCCCTTCCTTCCTTGCTTGCTTGCAGAAGTGGACCTCTGAATTTCTTTCTTCTCTAGACTGGATTTCAAGTGCTAAGAGGCTTCCGATCTACGAACAACTTCATGGTACGAGGTCATTTACCAATCCAAGGGACATGCATGAAGATAATACTGATACTAATAATAGGCTTTGACAGAAACAACACCCCTCCTGGCACCTTACTTCCACACCCCAAAGTTACTTCACTCCTGTGAAACACTGTAGAGTCTCCAAAAGGAGCGAGGAAGAAGCTGAAGCAATCAAGTAAAACAGTGTGAACGTGCTGGGAAAAGGAGGAAAAGAAAGGGAGGAGGGCATAAGAGTAGTCGTGAAGACAGAGGGACTTTGGAGGCAAGGGGAAAAGGGGGGAAAGTGATGGGAAAGATCAAGAAAGGAAGGGGAAAAAGTGACAACATGTGGGCACAGGACATGAATGTAGAGGATGAGGAGAAAGCAAAGGGGGGTGTGTATGTGCAGAGGGAGAGATTAGAAGAAGCAGTAACAGAGAGAAGTTAAGTTGTCTAACATGCAGAGATGGGAAGTGACATGTTTGTTTGAATTCTGGGGCTGCTCAGCCAGGCTGCACTCTGGTTTCTGCCTTTGATCAGCTGCATGGCAGGCTGGTGTCAGATCAGAAAGCAAATGAGATGATAAAGCAGCTGAAGCTGTAGTGAGTCTAATAGCAGCCGAGTGGCAGGGGGTGGGAGTGAGGAACTGTTGAATGAGGTGAATGCTCCCTGTGCTTCAGTTTGCAAAGTCCTGGCCCTGCTGAGAGGTTGTGAACGGCCAGAGCAAGAAGCCCCATTGCACTGGTCACCTACAGAAAAAGGACCCATCCCTACGTGCCGGTACCATTGTCACCAACGCTTTTGCCAACCATAAGCGTGGTTGAAGCATCAAAGAGGGTTAGTGGGCTGACGGAGTGATTAAAAATATCGATGCCTGCTTTAGCTCTGCCTGCTTTAGCTCTGCTTGCTTTCCAGCTTTCTGGCTTGCTGTGGCTAGCAGAAACACAGGCAACTGTGAGAAGCTTTCCCGTGGCTGGCACTTGGCAGCTATGGGTTAGGGCTGAATGGACAGAAAAGGGAGGCTTTGCTCAGGGGAGAAGCGGTGACTCCCTCATCGGCCACCTCGGACAGTCACTGGAGTTGACAATGTCTTGGGAAACGCCTATTGTCTTGGAGGAGGGGGGAGTGGGAATGATTGATGGGTGGGTGGAAATCCATGGCTGTGGTGTGAAGATAGAAAGACCAGGGGTCCCCAGTAGCCAGCTTGATTCAGCCACACGCTGAGCTTAGTGCCATTTTTGGCAACTCCTGGGGCAGTGTCCAAGCAGAAGCCTTGCAGGCAGGGCCTGGAGATGGAGATGGAGACGGTGGAGCTGACGGGAATTGTATGGAGGTGGAGGTGGTGTTTTCTGCAAGGTGAAGCAGGGGTGTTTACTGATGAGGGTCCTGAGCGCTCCCGCCTGACAAAGTGTGGGGTGCCCAGAAGGCGTTACCATACCGGTCCATACAACACCCTTCCATCCCGTGTTAAGCTACTCTGTCCTTTCTGTTCAGTGCCCTTGGACTGAGTACCTAAACGTGGTCCATGAGAATATAAGCCCTGTTGCAATGAGACTCACAAATTCCTTCTCACAGCTGGCACAGGGATGCGTGGCTGTGAAAAGAAGATGCTAGGAGTTAGGACTGCTTGTCCCACAAGATTCCTCCTCACCTTGGAAAACCCTTGTCTCCTCCCAGCAGAGGAGAGCAGGCGCCTGTCCTGGCATGACTACTGATACGCCAGACAGATGCTCTGAGAGTGGGTAGCTTCCTAGCTCTGCCTCATATATCCCAGCTTATAAAATGGGGGTTAGATTTCCTATCTTTGTTCCTCTGCAGACCATTACATTGCTTCATTTTCCTGTTAGCAGAGTAAATTCCAGGCAAGTCGTGTCCCAATTCAGGAATCCAAGTGCTCTAAACACTTCCTGGCACAGATGCTGGGTTTTTGACAGCTCCATCATGCCATTCCCGGAGTGAGGATTTCTACAGCGATGTTCTGGGGGCGGAGGTTGAAAGAAGTTTAGGATATCACAGAACTAATTAAATGCAAACTAGGCTGCCTGCAGAAAGCTGTGCGTGCTGGTTGCTATGTTTCTGGCAGGAACAGACTGGGAGAAGGGGGGCTGAGGGGGTGCTGTTTGTTTTTTCAGTTTAAAGTGAAGATGCCAACAAAGTTCCAGTTACTCACCAGCCTTTGAAAGGTGGATGAAACACGAGTTCTTGCAGCCATAAAAATAAGAGACGTGAGGAGGTAGAGTTAGAATGGATGAATGGGTGGATAGATTAGATAGAAAAGGGGAGTAGGGGGTTGCTTCTGTCTGTATTCAAACGTTGTTATCTACACGTTGACATAAGCTTTGCTTTCTAGATCACCCCCAAATAATATGAAGGGTTTGTGCTCTCCTTTCAAAACAGTTCCTCGTAAATTACCTTGAATTTAGAAACCTTCAAAGCACTCGAGGCTCGACAGAAACGTACGCTGTGTCCATGTCAGCCCCCCACATGCACTGAGGACCAGCAGGATTTGGTTTGCTTTTTGAGGGGAGAACTGAAAGAACTAAATGAGCATGCAAACACATGTGCATCCGGACTCACTAAATCTGCCCTTATTTCATTAGTCCTCTGTGCGTAATCAGAGGACATGTTAAGCACAAGCTTTCAGCTGCTTCACCGGAGCAACACTTGGGGGGATAATTAAGGACTTGCCTGAGAGAGCAAAGAAAGAGGCAGAAGAAAGAATGAAGGACTTTGAGAAGGGAATGAGTAAGCTAACTGGGATCATTTCAAGAGTGAAGTTGGCTTTGAAGAACACCCACTGAAGGTATGCAGCCTGCTGGAATGAACACATTTCTCAAACACCCGTGTGGAAATCAATATTGAACTACCTGGGGCTGGCTTCATGTAAATCCCTAGGAAAAAGAGAACAGACTAGTTCAAAGAATGGGGCTTCAGTGATGCCATGCCATGCTTTAAACGTCGTCCTGGATCTTGGCACAACCTGGCCAGTGACAGACGCCAGAAAGAATAACAACCATCAGAGGCAGCATGGGACAGGGAAAGAGTTGCAGGCACCACTCAGTCAAGTATTACGCTCAGGAAATCTGATCAAGCACAGGACAAGTTAGAGCTGTACCAGATGGTTTGAGATCTATGAGAGTGGCAGCTATAAATGTGGGGGACAGGGTGCCAGGTGCGCTGAATAAGGATGGCCAGGGTGATTTGGAGACAACGTGCCACCTGTCACAAGCAAGGGGTGTCCAGCCAGCTGGCAACCTCTGCCACGACATCCCAATGCACACGTGTTAGAGGGTGAGCGCTTCGTGGCGGCGGTGAGGCAGGACAGCGTGCCAGCGGGCAGGGCTGCTTGCAGGCTAATCCAAGTGCAAGCAGGGTGTGCTGGCACACTGCAGCTGACCTTCCAGTTTCCTCACAGAGCCGAGGAGACGTGTGCATTGACACACTGAGGAGGCACGTGGCGGGGGCAAGTCGACGGTCCAGGGTTTCACCCAGGAAGAGAGTTTTTCTGCCTCCCCTTGCTCTTTTCACCGATAGCTGGCACTGCCGGAGTTCCCAGGACACAGCCACAGCTCCTCACTCACCTCCCCATCCCTGAGTGCAGCCCTCTGCTGAGAATGTGAGTGCTGGCAGTGTCCCAGCAGGGAGCTGGGAGCCCAGAAGAGGGAGAGAATAGGGTAGTTTCAACTCATGGTTGGCATGTCCCAATAGTCCAGGGCATAGACACAGCTGCAAAGGGCTCCTGGCCACATGGAGAAAACATTGCATTGGCACAAGGCACTACAGAGGGTGGGAGCGGTTCAGAAGAGCACAATGTCTCCTGCCTACTCCAAAGTCCCTAGGAGAGAAGGAAGGTAGGAAACTTCCCATCACTCACCATCTCGCAAAGGCTGTGCCCGCTGCACAGCCTGGAGCCAGCCCCTTCCTGCTGGAAACCTCTTCTCCTTAATGATAGCACTCTGCTCTAACGAACGACAATTTTTGTGACAGCACAAAATAAATGGGGAACACTCTCAATCTGAAGTTTGTATTGAATTAAATATTACAGCATTGATTGGGTTATTCATTTAGCATCTCACTCAATAAACATCTCTTGCAGTGCATGTTTCTCCATTTATCTTACCTTGTCGTGGAACCTGCGCTTACCCACCACGCTCGGCACCGCTGCCCCGCTGAGGCAGGGAGGAGGGAGGATGCATGGCTCAGGAAAACTGTGTTCAGCATTTCTGCTGAAGAGCGAGAGCTCCGCTTGGGAGTCACAAAATAGACCAGAGCTCTGGTCTGTGGAGGAGAGGTACTCGCTTCTCTCAGAGCTGGCTAAAGGCAGCACAGACTTCCAGGGTCTCTGCTGAGCTGTGACTCAACCTCAAAACCCAGGACAACCAAGACACGGTGAGAGCAAATAAAAAGAAAAGCTAATGCAACTCTGAGGGTGTATCTATAATCTATGCACATGTTTCTCCCGGGGCTCCTGTTTTAAGGCTCCCACTAAGTCATTTCTGTGGCTGACACAATGCAAAACCCAGTCTGATCCTGTTACTTCATCAGGAGTATTACAAGAGAACCAGAGCTATTTTAAACTTCAACCCTTAGAAAACACTTGCAAAGCTAGAAAGCCCCATAAAAATGTCAATGCAAATGCAAGAGCTCAGTGATTTGGGTGTAGGCAGTGAATCTACTCTCGTCGGCACAGAATGGACATAGCCTGTAAAATGCTTGGCAGGCTTTTGGGCTCCCTAAGTAATCCAGGAGCCATTCTGGAAGATAGAATGCAATTACTAGGACTAGTTGATATCAATTTATTCAGTGAATTTGCTTTATTCTGCTCAAGACCTGATCGTGGCTGCCCAAATTTGTTTGTTGTTTGTGTTTGTTCATTGAATTATTTGTGCAGGTAAATTATAGCCTATTAATCATGTTTATTATGACAGTGCCTAGGGATTGACCAAGAATGCACCCCTTCTGCCTGTTTTCTGGGTAGTGTGCAAGGATAGAATAATAGGCAATCTCTGGCCTCATTTATGTTTGAATCGAGTGCTTTGATTATTTGCTATTTGTCAGTTGTCGGCCGTTTAAGTTGTTTAGCGTTCTTTGTTTTCTTTAAACCCAGTAACATAAGCTCTTCAAGTAAGAATTAAATGTTACTCGGATGGTGGGTGGTGGGTTGGGACAGTGGAGGTGAGAAAACTCACTAAGGAGAGAGAAAGAACAGTTGGACCCCAATTTTTCCAGATAGCTGCGTGCCTTGCTAACTGGGGGAGTGGGAGAGCTGTATGCGGTAATGACCTTGTGTTCCTTTCCTCCCATCACGCTGTTCTCTTGCATGTACCTGCATAAAAATAATCCAGTATATTGTACCTTAAGCTGGATTCTTCCTCATTTGGTTGTTTAAATAAAGGGACTCAAAGCTAGTGTCTCATCCTCAGCTCAGCTCTCACAGTTTCAGCTATGACACTCAGCCCTCCAGACATCAACCCAACTCCCTGGCGGTACACGTTTCCTGGAACAGTCTTTGCTGCAACAGGGTTGCCGTACAGGTGTGAAGATGTGCCTTTCCCAGCCGATAAGACACACGTTCCTACAGCATCCGAAGGTCTGATCAAGCCGATACTTTCTCTCCTGTCTTCCTTGCTTCCAACATGAGTTGCAACTGATTCTTTTCCTGAAGTCTGCTCCCTGAAGTGACCATCCACCTTTGCATCATGTTAGACCCTTTGCCCTCTCTGTTGTCCACCTCTCTTCTCCTTGTTTTCATCCTTTTCCATGCCTTGTCTTCTATTCATTTCTCAGCATCTTTCAAACAGAGACATACAAAGCGAGTAATTTCATCCCATTTCCTCTTGTTCAGGTGAAAATTCTTGAACTGCAGCTCCCCTAAATGTCAAAAGAGCCCAAACATGTTAAACCAAACCTATGTCTAGTGAGTTCCTCTTCACCACAATTTTCCACAAAATGCTGACCCCAAACAAGAAGATTTTGTACCAAAAAAGGATAAAAATGAAAACCTTCTTCACTGAAAATTTCAAACTGGATCACCACTTTGCATTTAAAACACTGGACTTAAAATACTTCAACTTTGTGAAGTTAAGAACTTAATATGGTGTCCTGTAGAGGAATGCAGGCAGTGGGTTGATTAGCATTGATAACATGCAGCTGTGGCCTTGCCTCAGAGGCAGTGGGCTGATGGACATGGATGATGTACAGCTGTAGCTTGTTCCACTAAGTGGTTAAATAGCCCTGAGGAGCGAGGGAGGGGGAAACAAGGAATGGTGTGGTTTGACCTCTGGAAGAAGTTGATACAGCACAAACAGTGGAATTTGACCAATGGCAAAGTCTTGTTGCAGTCTACTAGTTTGTTTGTGCTGCAACAGTCTCCCAGTGGCAAGTGCAGCTCTTCAGACCTTCAGCTTAGCCCTCACCTCTAAGACGACCCTCTCCTAGAGGAGAAAGCTCAGCCCACAAAAGGCCCTGCAGCAGCTTCTGAGGTATAGCGCTGCTTTTTGTCTCTGTTTCCTTCTTAAATTTTAGTTAGTGAAAATCCCAGGTTTCAGTTTAAGGAAAACAATCCCAGTGGGTGTTTTTTGACCCATCTATTATTAAGACCTTCAACAATTTCTTCTATTTGCTAGAATTCTGCTGGGTATAGAGGTCAGATCCTTAAAGCCTGTATTGTCCTTACCTTTTATTCTTCTCTTACTCTCTTCTTACTCTTTCTCTGACATACAACTGACCACAGTGAAGCTTTCTTTGACACTTTGCTCATGCTTGTTATTTATCATCTCCCTTCCCATGCCTTTCAGCACCCCAGTTTCCTTTCCAGATAAACAGTGATCCTCGGGGAAAGCAGAGTTGGAGTTGAGAGAAGCAGAAGGCAGATTAGTCCCAGAGGATGCCATCAGCTGAGTTCTCGGTTTGAAGTTCTGGAGCTGGAGGGCTGTATTCCCTGGTGGACTAGAAATAACTGCAGGTAGGAAGCTTGACATTAATGCATTGTGGTTTAAATCCTTTTGTGTTCACAAACCAGGAGTCACCATAGCTCCTGAATGTGTGTGCACACTGAAATAAATAAGTGCTTTTTGTCTGGAGAGGGAATAGAAGCATTTCAAATTATCCCTTTGAAGAATAGTTCTTCCTGGTGCTTATTTGATTTTGTTATACATATACAAAGTATTCAAGCTAAATGCCTTTGCTAGCTCAATTACTACAGTTTACTTACCAAGGCTCTGTTAAATGCTTTCAAGCACAAGTCCCTTCTGTACCATTACAGAAGCTTTCCATTTCTGTGATACTGTATTAAGCTTCACACTTCCACTCCCTAGTGGACTTTGGCTTGTAACTGGATCCTAATACAGCCCATTACACACACCAAAGTGATAGGGCAGGGCTGTGCTACCGAACGACTTTCAGGCCCACCGTTCTAAACTTCTTGAAGCAGTCCATTTTGTGCCACTCCTCATTTTCCAGAGTCAGGTGTAAGCCTGGTTATTTTGCCTGGCACCATGTTTTCCACTGGCTCACCGCATCTCAGTTAACACTGTGGCTGGGATGAGGAAGAACGCAGCACAGCCTTCTCTAAGGAGACTCTGACCCAGTTACTTTGCAAGCTCTTGATCCTGTAGTCTTGAGCGATACCACAGGCAGCCAAGTGGACAGCGAGCTGTGGTTGTGAGGGAATGCTGTTACTGATGGTAGGAGGCAAGGGGAACTCGAAATTTTCTGATAAGTCTGTGACAGAGAGCCCTCCCGTAACACCCGTGGCCAGCTCTCCCCCGTGTGAAGAGGAATGAAGCAGTGTCCCCTGCTGCCCCACAAATCTAGGCTGCAGTTCCCCAGTGCCCCAGGACCTGTTTTTCCATCTCAGGGCATTAGCTATTTGCAAACATTCTGCTTCCCACGTGCTTACTCACAATCTTCCCAAAGGCATATCCACATATCCCACAGGCGCTTCATCTTTTAGGTTAAAAAAAAAATAATCATATGAAAATTTATGCAGGTAAAGACACTAGTCACTGTGCCGAGTTTAAAATAAAATCCATTGATGGGAACTGGGCTGCAACATGACTTTCATTCCTAACCACAATGGAGGGAAACCAACAGACACAGTACAGGTGCGTTGCTTAGTCTGTGCTTCCTAAAATAAAGTTTTCCCATGTGGGGGCCCTCAACATTTTCTGAAGCGTGGGCCACCTCCTGTTTGAGAAGCCGCCTTACAGATGCCTCCCCTTCCACTCAGAACCAGGGGAGATGTGTTTCTTCTCCTTGGCAATTTAATGATACCCCTGTGACAGCTCCAGTGATCACTTGCACAGAGAAGTCATATGCTGAGGGTATTTTGTGTATTGTTAACATCTTTAGATGTGATTTAGCAGCTGGAAACAAGGAGGAGAAGCTGGAACCACAAGACCATCAGATCTGCATCGCCTGTGTTTAACATCTGTGAGCTCAGAAATGGAGGGAAGACAAACATTCTCAGAGATTCTCACCACTAAAAAATCTGCTGCCAGACAAACGAGGGGCTGTGGTAGGACTGCTTGTTTGAAGTTGCCCGTTTCTGCACACAACTGAATTTTACCTGCTTATGCAGAGGTATCCCCACAGCACCAAATAATTTTTTTTTTAAAAAAACAGGATAATGTCTGCTTGGAAAGGGAAATATGTCCTGTTTATAACGCAGACTAGATGCATTTGCCGTGAAAGTTCCTCTGAAACATTCCCTGAGGCAAAGAGACTCTGAGTGAACAATAGACCCCAGACTACACCTCAGACACTATAAGGCAGATCACGGTCCCCTTTTGAGGGAGATGCAGGGACACAGTAGAAATCTTCCCTGAAAAGTCCAAGGAAAAAGTCAAGGGGACAAGCAGAAAACCTTAATTCTTGATATGGAACTCAGGCCACTTTACTAATTTCCTCTGTTATGTGTGTCCTCCTGCAAAACTGGGATAATCCAGTGGGTGGAGAATGTTTAGAGGGAGCCTCCACTTTAAACTGCTGGCGTAGTCCCCTGACCTCTGAGATCTTTCCACCTGCACTGCATGTGCCCCACCACGGTGTTACCTGGATGCCTTCAAAAGGGAGGCACAACTGGCCCCGTGCTTTGACGCAGTGAGGTGTGAGCATCAGAGAGCAGCACCGCTCTGGAAACTGCAGCTCTCTGCTGCAAGCAGCCACGCGCGCAGCACACTTGTGCAGCAGGGCTGGGAAGCCTGCAGTGAGGTGCAACGCTAGGCTGAACCAGCATTTTGGGGCTCTGTACCTGGATGGCAAAAATGCCAGTCACACGGTGGCAAGCTGCTGATACAGCGTAAATCTCGCGCTGATAATCGGAGCATGTTGATGGGGGAAATGTTTCTGCAGGCTTCGCACGGGAAAGGAGTTTGCCTATTCGTGTTCTTTTAATGTTAAACCAGATCACTTGGTGTCCTGTTTTCTCATAACTGGCATAAGGCAGGCGTGCACTCCTCCTTGCATGCACTCCTGCTTGCATGCACGAGGGACGTGGCACTGTGTGCCAGTACCTGGTTCAGATCACATTTACACATCTGCATTCCCTGATACTGTACAGATACAGTAGAGAAAGGCTTGCAGGTGCACAACTTGAAATGCTGCAATATTATCCCTGCTCTCACCTAACACAACATTCTGGAAACCCTAAATTTGAGGGACAGGGAAACAGCTTTTATTTTTACTAATATAGCAACATGAAGCCATTTGTGATGGTGGGAAACCCTTGCCTTAGATATGCTGGGGCTTTGTGGAATTGCATTGGTAGAACAAGCCTACACCAGTGGAGTACTGATCTGTTGTAGTTACACTAGTATAAATTACCCAGGCAGAGGCAAAATTTCCCTTGTTCATGCTTCCTTTAAATTATCCCCCCCCAGTTTCCAAGCCCAGTCCTGCTGTTGGCTATTTGATATGCCTGAAGTTCTTGGCTTTTGCAACCCCTTGCAAGGTATGAACACTCCTGGAAAGGTGCAAATTTATCTCCGACCGGAGGGTTTTCTCCCTGCCGTGGGAAGGCAGGTGACAGTGAGGAGGAGCTGGGTCCCAGGCAAGTGATGCGTGGGGCAGGGAGGCAGCAGGACCACGTGAGATCTGATGCCCAAGCCCTCTCCTCCCAGCCAGGGGACCATTGGTAAGGAGGCCATTTAGCCAATACATATTTTCCTCTTTAGTACATAATGGTAACCTGAATAAAAGGTTTGAATTACAAAGCAGGCTCACCCAGCACATTCTCTGAGCAACGACTGCCATTTGTGTCAAGAAAATAAAGAAGGAGAGAGCGGGCTGGCACACATGGGCAGCAGTGACTGAGAGTAAGGCAGAGCGGCGACTGAGGCAGTGAGCTGGAAGTGAGAGGCTTACCCTGCTGGAAAAAAAAATTAAAGAAAGCCACAACGACAAAGGAAATTTGATTAAAAAAAAAAAAAGGTAGATTGTTATTATTGGAAAGTCGAGTGCTTTGTTCCAGCAACAAAGCAATATCGTTCACAAAAGCCTAATAACAATTGCTACTCTTCCCCTTTCCTGTGGCTTCTCACCTGCCTTGCCGTTCCCGCAGCCAGCCGGGGAGCGGGGCCAGCAGAGGTGCAGGGGACATGGGAGTGGGCTGCGGGGTGGGAAAGCCACAGGGCTGAGGCAGCCGACATCCCTCCAGCTCACCAAGGACCACATCCTTCCTCTCCTGCCGCCTCTCCTCTTCCATCTCTCGCTCAGTCCCTTTGCCTTTCTCTTTCCCTGCTCCACTGGTGCCCTTCTCTCCTTCTCTCCCTCCTTCCCTCCCTCCTTCCCTCCCTCCTTCCCTCTCTCCTCCTGCCTCGCCCTATTTTTCCCTTTTCTCTGCTCCACCTCCTCTTCTCTGTCACTCAGCTGTGCCTCTCCTTTCCCCACTCCCCTCTCCCCCTCTCTCTCCCTGGCTGTGCCGTGTTACTAATGTGCAGTAATGGTATGGCTGGAAAGTCATTTGCGCTCCCCTTCTCTTTATTTTTTTCCTGCAGTATTATTAAAACTGCTCCATCACTGGCTGTAATGGGAGCGTCTGTATTTTCTCCCTCGCCCGTATCCCTGACATGACATAATGCCTGCCCTCACCAAGACGCTATAACACCAAGGTAATTGAAACATAACTCACCGTAAATTACAGGCCGTTGTTCCAGGCAGGGCCCTGGCCATGCTTCCTGGAGCTCATTCCAACTGGAAGCTAAACATTGCTTTAAAAGGGATGCTTAAGCAAAACAAAGCCATTTAAAGAGCAACACAAACATGGAGAGGGAGGGGAGGGCAGGGTTTGGGCTCTCCTGGAGATGTGGGTTCTGCCTGGGTGGCAGCTGGTGGGGCTGAGCAGTCAGCGGGTGCTTATCGTGACCGTTCTGAGGTCCCGGCGTACTGAGCCAGGGGACCAGGGCTGAGGTGTCCTTGCAGACAAGTGTCAGCATCAAATAAGAATCTCTGTTAGCAGAGGACAAAACGGGCCGTGCAAACAACTTCTTAGCTAAAAACTGCATGTGGCAGGTCAGAGGTCCGAGGTTTGATGGGATGCTTGCAGAGGCGATGTGCCCTAGTGCCCCTCACAGATGTGGTAACGCGAGGTGCCCTCCACCCCTGCGGGGTCTGAGTTCTTCTTGTTGCAAGTGATGAGGCTGCAGCCTCCGAAAGGCCCAAATCAATAATGGGGGCTCCAGGGTCCTAAATGCTGTGAAGGACCCCTCCCTCCCCATTCATAAGGCTATCAACAGGTACTTACATTCAGAGCTGAATATTTGCTGACTCTGAGACCTGAAGGACCTTGAGCTCTTGAAAGTTCAGGGGTTTAGTCCCAGATGTCCCACACATCTGCTGAATAACCTGAGGTAAGTCACTTCACCTCCCTCTGTGCCTCAGTTTCCCCTTCACAACACAGGACAGTACACCAGCTGCCTTTGCCAAGCAGCCAGTGACCCAGCGATATATCAAAAGTATAAGAGGGTGAGGTAGGGGTAATTAATCCACTGGTGATGACAGGAGTGTGAACCGCTAGGAAACATCATGTTACAGTCAGAATACAGCCCTGGAAATCGGGACTTGTGAGTTTTGGGGTTTGCTCTTGCTTTGGCTGGTTCTGCAGCCATCAGCAAGCCCCTGGGCAGCCCATGACTCAGCTGCCCCCACCCTGCAGCATCACCCGCAGAGCTGACTGGTTTTGCGTTTGGTCTGTCATGCCTTGCCTTGAATTCTGGGGAATTTTGAGCAAAAGTGCAATGAAATTTTTTTTTTAGTAATGGAAGCAAGTATTTGGAAATTTTAAAAAGGTCAGGATTAGACAGAACAGCCTATCTCTCACAAACACAAACTGGGGTCTGTCCGGGGCCTTTCTGTTTATCGTCAGTGGACACCATGGCCCAAATTTGTGCCTTGGCGTCATGTGGGTGGTGTTACAGGAATAACAGGGTCTTGTGAGAAACAGCCCTCGGTGCAGCACTTTGCAAAATACAAAGGGCTTTATTTAGGGAATGAGATTTACTATTTGTCCAGGATGAAATGGCAAATACTCAGGGAACTATGACCCTGTGACTGCTCCCATTTTCCCTGGAGCCCTTCACAGTCAAAACTATTACGGTGAGCAACCTAGCAACTGCTGTAAACTGCCCTGGAAGAGCCCACGGACCCCCTTGAAGGGCTGGCTTTTTGGCAGCCAGAGAAAAGTCTCTTCCGTGTGATGCCGTGCAGTGCATGGGTCCGCCTGGGTTGCATGCTTTGGGTCATATAGGGGCTTGCAATCGATTACTGCAGAGCCATGGGTGACCCGGGACACAGCTGCAGAAATGAAGCCTTGGTAGCAGCTGCTTTGCAGCTTTAAGTGATGTGTGTCTGAAGCAGTTCTGGGAACAGGGGGTGACTGCTCCTAGGCCACAGAGCTGCTCTGTGGGTGCCCCTTGCTCCTGCCCAACAGCACCTGCCCTTCTTGGTTCCATATCTACGTGGGAGACGAAGCCAAGATGCAGTGCAGGGCAAAGAGATATTGTGTGGAGAGTCCTGCAAGAGGCCAGGCCCTCTGTGTTCTACCATGCTATGGGTTAGCACCCGAAGCAGGTCGATGCAGCATCCCCTGCTGCCCCTGCTTGTGGAGGTGCCATAGGTGTATGCTCTCCCACCCCTTGCTTTCTTTGGTGCCTGGTTGGAGCTGATTGCTTTCTGTGAGGCCTGCCACATGCCCCTTGAAAGTGTTTCCATCAACCCTCTTACCGTAGCTACGGTTTCAGCAATCTCACCCCTCCTCTCCTTGACATTATTGGTTTATCTTTGTCCACTGGCAAAGTTCCCGAGCAATTCAACAATAACAGTTGTTTCTCTGTGGCTGAAAAAGTCATCTCTAGCACTGGCTGTTATTGATCATCTTACAGGAACCGGACATTTTCTTTTCCTTTCCCATTTTTTAAAATACATATTTTGAGTTTCAGTCAATTTTAGTGCTCATGAAAGTGAAAGACTGATGGTGTTGACTAGAGCTAAACTTAGCTCTATATGGCTTCCCCTATGCACACATCTCTAGTAATGCCCCACATTACCACCTTGCAGTAACTTCTGGGGCTCCCCTCACCAGCTCTGCCAGTGCCCCCTCCCACCTTGCAGCCCCCCCAGCTCCTCCAGCCCAGGGCTCCTCACATCAGCCCCTCTTTACTGTCCTGTGCAACGTTGATCTGCTGGCTTTTGGTTAGGTAGAACTATAGGGCTGGAGTAGTTGCTGTGCCCCAGCTGGTGGTGGGAGATGCTGTCAGACTTGCCAGAGCAGAGTGAAAGCAGGGGCATTTCACCGCCCAGAGTGACAGGTCACCAGCCAGTCTTTCCCTTAGGAGGTCAGTCATCCTTTTCCAGCCCCATACGCCTGCAGCCCAGGTGCTCCAGGAGGACAAAGAGAAGAGCATGCCCTGGCATCCCACTCTGCTTTCAGGCTGAGGTGTGCTCTGCCCGGATGAACCTGGTGGAATCGGCATGGGACAGTGGGACCAGGTAGAACAGGTAATGGGGATAAGCTTTTCCCACTGCACTCTTCTTCCTATAGCTCCAGGCTTATATCAAAATCAGACTGAGCCCTCACTTATTCATGACACTGTTTTCTGCTCTTTCAGCCTCTGCAGTTCTGACCTCTGATAGCAGCCAGTTTCATACTGTGTCTACGATAGTTCTACGATAGAACTACGATGTGTTCATACAAGCTGTGTCTACGATACCTACTGTCCTTTTGCCCCATCATGGGGACAAATGGACATCTACAAGCTGTCCAAGCAAAAGAATGACAGAGCCAAATGACTCTTTTCTTGAGAATCCCTAGTACCTCAGCATCCCCTCTTTCCATCAGCCCTCCAGAAATCACCTCCCTCCCTGCCCAGGAAAGTACTGAATTGTAATTGTCATTTCAAATCACCATTTCTAAATTAAATACTAAAGGGTCTTAACATGTAATTTCATTTTCAGAATATTCTTCCTTTTTTTTTTTTTTTAAAAAAAAAAATAATCTGAAAAGATATTCTAGCCTGTTTGGTAGGGGAAAAGAAAACACATTTGAAGCTAAAACAAGAATTAAGTTTTTGATTTTGAAGTATTGATTCAAAATAGAGGGGAGGAATTAATTTTGAATCAATTCAGAATTTCTGGTGAGAACATACCCATTTTTCCCTTGTCTTCTTTCTCCTTTCCACTCTCCCCCTACTGTAGTCTATCAGGTAAATTAGGTGAGGAAAAATAACAGCAAGCAAGGACACACATCAGTGATGCCAGGGTTTTCATTAAAATGTTTTAAGTTGGGGCAATGACTCTATTCATCTTCCACCCTCCATGGGAAAAGCATAGCACACATGCCTCTCCTGCAGCGAGCCTGAGAACAAAACGGCTGTTGTCTCAGCAAACCAACCGAGATCCTAAATATTTAGTGCGCAGAAAGGTGTCCCTTTGGTGGTTGCAAGGACGGACGGATGCGTGTGGTACTACTAGTAGCATCGTGCTCTCCCTCTGCTGTGCAGGGAGCTCTGCCACCTGTATCACACCTGATGGCTCCCTAGGGACTGAGGTCCTGGCTATGGGCTCCGCCAGGGTCCCTGTCCCCAGAAGCCCTGCCTCAGGGTCCTGGAGCCAAGCTGCCTTGCACGTAATTGTTTTGCCTTCCTGGGCTTGTTTTCAGCCCCCATCCTGTTTGTCCTGGATCCCTGAGGAGAGTTCTGGGCTGCTCAGTTAATTGGAAGTGGCTAAAGCCATGGAAGGCAGCTATGGAGGTGGAGTGGGTGTTGTTGGGTTCAATTTGCGGAGAGTGTTGAAAATCTCTTGTTTAGTTTAACAGTCATTCGCTATTAGGGTGAGATGCTTGTCTGGGTACCTGTAGGAGATTTCTGAGGTGTCCCAGGGGGCGGGGGAAGGGATGGCAATTATCTTCATCTGTGCTGTGTTTTACTAAATAATGGTGAGGACCGTGAGAGCTGGAAAAGCGGAGAGGCGGCAAGGCCAAGTGAGAGGACGTGGGAACAAGGGGTGTGTTGGCAAATGAAGAGGTAAGAAGCATGCTCACACTAACAGGTATATAGAAGAGTGAATGAATGATTAAAGGGAACGGAGGGGGAAGAATAATGACCGTGCTGGCTTATGCTGCAACAGAGGGTAATGGCCAGGGCGGCTGGGGTTAAGAGGGAAGAGGAGATGGGGTAGCAGTGGGACAGGACTCAGTCAGGTCCCTTGCGTGAGAAGGACAGAGAGGAAAAAGGCACGATGGAAAAGTGCGTGTGTGTGTATAACATAAGGGAAGAGGAGAGAAGGGGATGTGTAATGACAAGTCCGTGGTTACTGACTCTGCCAGGAGGAGGGAAGGGGCTGGAGCCGACAGAAGGCACGTGTGCTGGTGAGGCAGTTCCCAGTCCTGGAGTCCAGGAAGGCTGCAGCATTTAGGTTTATGCTGATGACACATCTTTCCACTTGGGCAAATGGACGGATTCCCTCTCTAAATCACTCCAACGTGATTTTAATAGCAGGCAGAGGTGGCTTTTGGATAATAAATGGGTACTAAACCCTAAAGAGACACAGGCTGTGTCATACAGAACAGATGGTAAATTAAAAAGAATGGAAGCCCGTGACTTCGCTTAGCTCTGCTCCAAGCCAGCGAGCTTCACTCTTGTTATGCTAAGTATTTAGTATTTACACTGCAAGGTTGCTTCCTCGCCTACCCTGACTTGGAAAATCACAATTATGTATAATAGCAGTGAAATCACACTGATTAGAGAGGTGGCAGGAATGGCAAGGCTGGATGCTGGTGATGATAATCATAATTCTTATTAGCGATCATCAATAATTATTAATTGCATTGTTGATTCTTCATCAGTGGAAGTAAAGACACCCAGACATGCCAAAAGGTTTAAAAATCAGCTTGCTTTGTTTTGTTTACTGACAGAGAAAGCCTGCCTTTGCATTTGCTTTTTCCTTGGGGTTGCCAAGGTCCTGGGTCCCTGTTCACCTTCCAGAGGGTGTTTAAGCCAGCGCTTAGTGCCCTTTGGCTTCAGCGGGATGAAAGCATGTGTTAAGGGCTAAGCACATACTTAAACACAATGCAGATCAGTGACTGAAGCGAGCTTGCCTTTGGAGTCATGGGAGCACGGGGCCAGAAAATGTATTAATAAGCAGCGACAGACCAGGAGTGAAGCAGCAGTAGAAAATGCCACCACGGGGGTGCAGCGTGGTCCTCTGAGGATGCTCAGGTGGTTCAGATCCAGTTGTTGCTGCCTGCTTTCCTCTGCCTTCCCCCGCTCTTGCAGCGCAAGGCTGACTCCCCAGGTGTGCCAGGCTGAGGTACTGCAGGAGGCAGCAAGGGAGGGTCAGCAAAGCCCCCCCCAGCTGGGATGCGCATCCTGATGGCAGCTGGTCCCTCTGGAGGGGGACGGCAAACGAGCTATTGCACTAGCTCTAGCTTTGACAGTGGTGCTGCAGAGACTGTAATGTGATTGTCACGGTGTCGGTGTGAGTGAGTGCATATTCATAAGCGAAATGTGTGTCACGGTGCTTCTTGGGCTATTTCACGGCCCTGTGAACTGGGATAACTGGGATTGTGTGACAAAATCTAGCAAGGGATCTCAGTAAGAGAGCATGAAAATGCACGAACCCAAGGAATCATTGCTTTAAACACAAAAGCAGCCAGTTAAGGCAACAGTGTTATCGCTTCTCTGTCTGATATACATGAGAGGGAGAAAATCCTAAAAGCAGCTGAAGCCATAAAGGTAATCACTTACCAAGGCCATAAAATATTGATCTTCCCCCATCTGAGCCCTGTCAGGCAGGCATATTGGACGATGTTTGTACCTTTTAAACAGATATATGATGAAGAAAGAGTGAAGACAGCACTATTAACCTAGAATGTTGCTTGGAAGATCTAAGAAAAAAAATCCTTCATCTTCTGGGACCTGAGTTCTGTTACAGCCTTGCTGGGAAGGAGCTTTAAAGCCAAGTACTCCTGGCTCTGCTGAGCTCCTGGAGGGGGAGGAAAAGGAGGAAGATGAGTGCATTTATGTTTTGATTGCAGTTCCACATAAAAGGCATTTTAGGCCCTACTTCCCTATTGTGCAGGCTCCTAATCCCCACTGATTTATGGCAGTATTCTCGAATTTGCCTACCTAATGGCAGATACATAAACCCACATACAGTTAAACTATCAGGGAAGCCTATGAATACTAGCAGGAGGAACTGGAAAAAAGAATAACTTAGGCTGAATATTTTTTTAAGAAGTATTTTTTAATTCTTTTCCCCCTCAATTCATGCACTTCTTTTAAACTTTGTAAAATAAGTATATTTTTTTTAAAATACAATCATTTTCATAAAGCAAAATTTACTCTTTTAGTTTGAGGGGAGGAAAAAAAAATCCCAATAGGTGAAGGAATCCCTGATGCTTAAGTCAAGTTGTTACTTTCTATTACTAACGATGAAGATTATAGCCACTGGTAGAGGCCAACGAAGAAGAGATCTTCAGTGTATTCAGCACAAGTGGGGAGAGCGGATGTCCCCTTCCCCTATAAGCCCATCATCCACGCAGGTGAGACATTCGGAGTGTGAAACGGATCGGTCACACACACTACACTGAAGTGGGAGATCCAGGCACACTTGCAGGAAGCTGAGCATCCAACTAACCTGCTAATGGAATAGTACAGTCTTACAGGATGATTGATGAAATTGGAATATAATTACATGATTTTTTAGTATGTCACCACAACCACCGCTATGAAAAAGATCAGGCTTTTAAGCAGAAAAAAGACTTAGGAATGGTCCAATGAGCAGAAAAGAAGGTGTGACAACAAACAGGACTAAAAACCCCAACCAAACCCACCAACTGACCAAAACCAACAAAAAAAACCCAAGAAAAAAAACACCCTGAAAGTGAGAACATTCAGGTTTTGTGTGGGCTTATATTGTAGGGACATTGACAGCAACTCAACTACACAAAATTAGTTTGATTTGCCAGTGTTTACATTTATAATTTTCCACAACCTAGACTTACCAACTTCCATGAAAACAATTAAAGAAAACCCATACTTTCTCACCAAGAAACAATTTCAGTAGGTTTTCTGCTAGTAGGAAATTATACGTATGACAGCAAAAACAGATTCAATGAACAGATGTGAAGGATCGGAAGAGAAAAGAGGACAGAAATATAAAAAATAAAATGGAACAAAGACCAAAACCAGAGAACAAACAAATAAAAAAGTTATAATGTTCAATTTTAAAGTTTCCACATCTCCTGGGTAATTTGGTAAGCTGTCCTGTGGGCTCTGACCTTTAGGCCTTCAGGCAGGTACCCTCTGGCTGTACTGAAGTAGCCAGCAGCCAGAGTTCAGCATCTCAGAAGGGCAGACTAATACGGATGCTTCAGTGTAGACTGAAGCACCTCACCATGGTTTTCAATCCTACTTGTGGACCTCTAAAAATTGCCTAGTAGTGGTACAGATCCCTTTATCGCCAACTTCACTTTGGAGATATTAGAGTGACTTTTCTTTACCTTTTGTGTTTGCCTTTGATACAGCCCATAAGCCATTAACAGGGCTGAGTAAGTTGGAAACCACTGCATTAGATAACTGTGCTTGAATAGAGACTTTCAAGGCTGGTCCTGCAGAGCAGTGACAACTTTCAGCTTTAGCAGCACACATGTTGTCGTGAGGTTACATCCCAGTGTCTGTGTGTAGAGCCGTGTTGGTGAAGCCAGACGTGAGTTAAAGCCAGAGAGAGCGTTAGAGTCAGATGGGAAGGTTAAAAAGGCAATGACTTTAATGATTAAAAGTATTTTTGGGTTGTAACAAGACTCAAGCTTTTCTGAACTTTCCTAATGTTTGGGGTTTTTTTCCCCTGAGGTGGTTAAAAATATATCTTGGCTTTTAAGATTATGACAGAGGTGTACAGACAGCTCTATGAAGAATTTGGTGTTTTTCAAATTTTCAACTTTCAGTGCCATTTCAAATTTCAGAAAATAAGTGTGGAAAACAGCCTGATGACAGCTTTGTGACATCCACCCCTCTACCTCCGTGTGTCTTTTATCCAACAGGAAAACAAAACATTCAGTTAAGGAAGACTGAGAAAATTAAAATGCGTGATCAGCCTTTTCCCTCCATCGGCTTTTCAACCACCTACATTTATGATTTGTGTACTGACTGAAATTTTGTCACATTCTCTTCACTTCAGATAAGTCTTAAGCCCAGTCTGTTTTCTTGTCCCCTGCTGCTCCTGTGGCCCTGTAAGCTAGGGTGCGGGGCAGAGGGGATGGGAGGGCTGGCAGCGTGGGACACACGAGGGAAAAGGCCATTGCATGAAGCTGCAGCAGAGTATGGCTGGGGGCCAGTCAAGGAGAGGAGACCTTGGCGCAGCACTTGCTCACCTGTACCAAAAACCCACCCAAGCCCTTAGGTGGGCCCGTTCCTTTGGCCTAGGGAAGAGGTGGTGGTCCTGCACTCCAAAGAACTCTTTAGGCATTGTTTTGGGGAAAACATGAGGTAGAAGTCCTTTGAATAAGGTCTGGAAGTGATGGGTGAAACTTTATCTCACTAACTTCATCTCATCTCCTACCTGCTTTCTGCAGAGCGTTGAAACTCAGACACGAGACCCATTAGAATAAGGCTGAGTGCCTGTTACGTTACAAGCAGCCTTGATTAGTGACAATGGTATTTTCGCATCAGCAACAGCAAGTTCAAGGCAACTGCTGTTCACATTAAAGTGAACACAGCTTTGCAGCGGTGTTCATGAGCATAGAAAGCACGCTGCCATCTGTGCTTAATTACATTTGTATGGGGGCTTGGTCTTCAACTGATTTTTGAGAGTCCAGTACTATTGATTTCATAAAAGTTACATAAATCTGACTTCCAATGCTGTTATTAAATTTCACTGGCTGTTTCACTGCGGGACCTTGACACCTCTCTCCTCCCAGGTGCTGGTACTGGAATATACAGGGACATTTCTGTAATTGTATTTGAGGTACACCTCAGCAGGCCATTTTTAGGCTCGAGTTAGAGTGACTGCAAGGCAATTAGGATAAACAAACATAGTTACTCTCAGCACCTGCAGAATAAGAGAACTAATCTCAGTCAAAATAAAGGGGAATTTTTCTGTCTGAGAGATAGAAAAGGTGCCCAGGCTTTGCTGAATTGCATCAGACATCCCAGCTGTATTGATCTGGACAGATGGCTGCCCTATACTTTGAGCAGTAATCTACTGGATTTCTGTACAGATGACTGCCGGGGCTGTGCTACGGAATTGCTGCAGATGCAGCTGATGTGTGCAGATCGGTCTGCGTATGCACAGGGGAGCCAGTGTGCAATGGATGGGCCCTACTGCTTTTGCATCTGCCAGTACCTCCCCTGCCAGCACGCCTGCTTGCCGGCTGTCCTGATGGGTTTAGCGCTGCCGTTCTGCAAAGGGGGTGGGAACGGGAGGGTCTGTAGTAGTGTTTTGCTTCTTTTTGGCTAGATCGTGAAGACTGGAAACTTGCCTGCCTTAGAGATACTCAATGATCCTTTGGTCACACCAGATCCGTTCAGCAGCCATGACTTAGTGTCCTGGGCTGTGGTGCCAGCAGCAGTGCACGACCTCCATTGTCACCTGCTGCTGTTTGCTCTTGCACGTTCGGTGGCTGTGTACAGGTTTATAACGAGAGAAATACTGGGGGCTTTTTGCACTCTGCTTCTGGTTTGAGGGCTTTGTCGATGAACCTGAATTGCCTTCTGAGGCTTTTCCTTATAGTCCTATCAGCTAAAAACCTCCAGTTTTTATCATATGTGTCTGTTGCAGGCAACACAGTCTCAGTTCAGGGAATTTCACTGAATTTGATTTTTTTCCAATTAACATAAACTTTTATTTACTGATTTGGTTGTTGGAAAACAAAGAAGACTTGGATAATTAAACACTGAGGGAAGCTCCTTTCTTCCCCATTCCCCAGGCTCAGCTTCAGTCCAACACTTCCCTCCCACCAGCCCCCCTCCCCCCATTTTCACTGCGTTTTCCACTCAGTCCCTGCCAGTCCCTTGGGTGAGGAGATGGGCAGTGGAGGAGGTCGCTTTCTTGCTGTCACACCTGTTTTTTTGCTTTTTTCTTCCCCTGCTTTTTCCTTCTCACTAATAACCTGCTCCAGCCCGGATCATCTGCAGACTGCTGTTCCTTTGGGGGTGTCCCTGCTCCAGCGTGGGTCCCTCATAGGCACAGTTCCCTCCCAAGGTTAGGTTTCCCCCCTGCATTACATCCCTCCCTTCAAGAGCAGTTCCCAGCCCTGTCCCCTTCCACATGCCTTCTCCTGTATCTGCTGCTGTGCCCCTTCCTGCGACTCCTTTTGCTCCTTCTCACGTCTCCTCCTGCGTCTCCTCTTGTTTCTTCTCTCTCGTGTCCCCAGGTGTTCACCCCAGTGGTGCTGCCTTCCCTTCGCACAGCTAAGGCAGCATGGCTGGGGCCCCTCTGGCTGGCCATGGTGTTGGGGTGCTGTGGGTTGGTTCCACCCATTATGGAGACAGACAGGTCTGACTGGGACCAGCACAGGGCAGCCCCTGACCTCTCCTACACCAAGAAACCTGTGCCCCCTCCACCACTACCAAACCCATGACAGTGATGCTCAAGAAGGTGACCTTTTACAGTGGTCAGAGAAGAACCTCCTGTGCTCAGGTGGTCCCCATGGGTAGGGCTTTGGGAGGAGAAGAAATCTCACATGAAGAAATATCTCGCCTCTCACAGGTGGGGGGCTTAGGGTGCACTCCTGAGAGTGGTGGTGGGCTGGAGGAAAGGGTGCCATGCCTTGGGCATCAGGGGGGTCACTGTGGTTTCTGCGCAGGGATGCCAGTGAGAGGGAGTCACAGGCAGACTTCTGACAGGCATGCCTCTCCCCACTCCAGGGCACCTTTTTTCCTCTACTTGTGTTCATCCTGGCTTTCCTGAACATGGGGGTATTCAGAGAGAGGGATCAGAGGGAATTGCCACCTTGTAAAATGTCTCATCCTTTTTTTTTTCCCCAAAAGAAGTCAAAGTTGCCAAGTTTTTGGTACTGGAGAAGTCTAGTGGGAAGTGCTGGATAGGAAGTCACCACAACCCAAGATCTACAACCCAGATCTACAAGAGCTTTGCCTCTTGCTTGCTGGATCCAGCATTTCAACTTCAAAATACTTTTTTACTTGGGCACCCCAGCCTGCCTGTTAGGGTGTGTTTAGCCTGGGAGCTGTGCGGAACAGGGTCTGCCTCTCCCCGCGTGTGTGACACCTGGCACAAAGGGGATCTGGTCTCTGCTGAAGCCTTGAGACATGACAGTAACACAAATGATAAATAATAATACTGTTAGCAGGAGAACATACATATTTATATGAAAATGTACTGATGCAAAGCACCATTGATTGACAGCAGTGCTCAGCATACACACAGTGATGGGATTACATTATATCTTCGGCCGTAGCTTTATATACGAAGCGCAGCCCATAAATTAAACCAGAGATGATCTCTGCCAACGGCACTGGTGTCCTCACTCATTGCCTTCCCAGGGTGTCACACTAACAGCTTCTCACCAACCAGGTGGCCCCAGAGCCACCTGGCCTGAGTGAGGGGGCAGGCAGAAGGAGTCAGGACAGGAGCTCTTCTCTCCTGTGCATCAGACTTCCCCATGCAACACCTGGACCGCCTCCTGGATGTGTTGCTAAGTATATATGGCAGCTTGGTGGGCATCAGCTCTTCTTCTCCCTCCTTCCTTCTCCTCTCCTCGTTTCTTGTCCTCCTGTCCTCAGCCTGCACGGCTGGCCAGGCAGCTGTGCTCCAGACCAAGGGGAAATGCAGCACAGCGTGTTTTCCCATGGGATCTGCCATGGTGTGCAGACCCATATAAAGCCTCTTGCTCTATCCAGGCACCTGGCTGAAGGCCTGGGACCTGGGCACCAGTGCAGAAGGAGCTCTGAAGAACACACACCAGCACCCGGCCGTGCCGACAGATCTTCCATGCTGGTGGTAGCGTCTCCCTGAGTCACCAGCATGGAGGGTGTTTCAAGCAGCTCCGCATAAACACCGCCTTCAGATGGTGAAGGGAAATATTTTAACTCACCCACATCCCATAAATGCGACTACAGATCTCTTGATGGCAGCAACAGAACTGTCATCACCCTCGATAAATAGACAGGGTGTCACTTGTTTTTCCCTTCTTTCTTCCCCATAGCCATCTTCCGTGTAGCAAGGGGGTATGTCAGGTAAATCTGTCCCTTTTCCCCCTCTCCGGGAAGCGTGTGTACGTGGAGGATGGGGAGGGGGAGGCAGTCTGCCTGTGCACCGACATCTCTGTGGCTCCTGTTGGCTTCTCAGGGAGATTCACATAGGCAGGGGAGCGATTGGGTCCCAGATGCTCAAGAAAAAACGGCAGAGTAATTCTGCACTGCTGCTTCCATGTGCTTCAAAAAGACATTAGAAAAGAGAGAAATGCATAACTGAAAGGTGCTGAATAATTTGGGGAAATGGGGTCACGCCCACCCACCCATTTGTAGAGCTTAGAGATCTGTATAAAGATGCAAATGAATACATCTGTTGTGTCATTAAATGCAACTGCAGCAACCTAGATGAAAGGGAAGGGGAGTGAGGGAGTGAGGGAGAAGTGCTGACTGGTAATAGCACCACAAAGCTGTCTTCTGTGATGAGGCTCTGCCAAGTGCAAAGCCCTAGGCTAGTACTCCGGGTCCCAGTTCAGCACCCATTTATTCTCCCTCTCTTCTCCCCTGCTGCTTCTCGTAGTCTCATGGCCTGGCATCAACCAAAGTCCCTGGTGCGCTTCCTAGGAAGGCTGTGGAAGCCAATACACGTGCAGTCAGTAGTTGAATCCCCACTTTCACCTCCCTGTGGAGCCTGGCTGCCTTGGCTGGCATTTTGCAGGGAGGGGAGACGACAGGACGGGGGCACCTGTGCCTCTGACAGACAGCAGCCCTCAGCTGCTGTCGGCACCTCTGCCTCTGGGAAAGGATGGGGGATGAGGTCAAGCAACAACGCCTGTGCACAGGCTACCGTGAGTAATTGAATGTGGGAGTGATCCTGACAGCATCTCTGGCCCCGCTCAGCGCCTGGGCATGAGTCAGCTGCGATGCCAGGGTCTGAAAAGACACTTCAGAAATGTCACGGCCAGGAGTTATTAGTGTGACGCCCAGCATTGTGCTGGTTCTGCTGCCCAGCCACACCGGCTCAGCAAAGGGAGGGGGCAGAAACTTCCCCCACTCCCTCAACAAAACAGAGAGGAGTCTTCTGACCTCCTCGTTCCTCTCCCCACCATCCTCACCTCACACCCCTGCCAGAGAGCAGGGGTCCTCCCACCTGCAAGTGCTCCATCCTGCTGGTATTCCCCATTCAAGGACACCCCATGGGGACAGGTGGGGAGAAGGCTGCTCTTTACTGGAGCCCCACTCCTGCTCCTGCAGCATGCTGTGCTCCTCTATGGCATGGCTTTGTGCAGCCCCAGCATTATAATCCCTCGGTTCCTCCTGAGGTGCTTAGACAAGGTTGCTGCAGTGGGCACAGGCTCTGGACCCCCTTCTCCTGGCTTGCTGGGGTTGGAGCTTTTGTCACTAAGTCAGATCTGGTGTCTGATTTCCCCTGATACTTACACCCACCAGCAGAAAGCTGGCTGGGCAGTTGCATATGCCCTCAGGTTCCCTCATTCTGGACCTGCTGGCTTATTTTCTTTTCCTTTTCAGCATTATCTAACAACATAAACAAGGAATGCCCCAGCTCCAACAAAATGACTTTTATGTACACATGTTATCTCTTGGGGCAAGTGCAGAGGGAAAAGCACAGATCCATAGAAAACCAGTAAAGAACTACACGCAGCATTTATTCCTGCAGTGTAAGCACTGCTCTAGAATGCCCTTTGCATTTGCTCAGGTTCCTTGCAGGTTCCTCCTGTCTCCTTCGTGCTCAGTCTGGGCTTCTGGTGGCTGCGAGGGACATTGCAAGTGTAATACTCGTCCTCTTATGACTTCAGCTGTTTTGTCTTTTGTCTATACAAAGGGAAGTGGATCAAATAGGGAGTGGTCTTTATGTTCCCATATAACTATTTTGAACGTCAATCTGCTAGGTAATACTGGTTGTTTCCATTGCCCCCGTTTTCTATCCCAACGTGGTACATAAGAATTCTGAATTCCACACTATGTCTCTTACTGCTCAGTCTTACGGAGTTTTTCTCCCTAGCCATCTTCTTATGTGTCTGTGCCACGGTGGCCCCTGAGGCCTCTGATAAACTTTGCTGAAGGAGCTTCCAATTCTCATTCATACATAAATGATTATTTATACAAATATTTACATACATGTTGTATTCTCTCTCCTATTAAATTTTACTTTTGATGGTTGGGAAGTCAGCCTTTTCAAGAGGGCCGGGTATACATATCTCTCTATATTATTGCTTGGCACCATACTCCCTGTGCTCATGTTCAGTGTAATCAAATCACAATCGTTGGTCCCTGTAGCTGCTTCCAGGGCTGACAGCTCCTGCTGCAACAGGTCTGAATGAGCATCCGGTGAGTATAACCTTTTATTAACTCTATCAGCCAGGTGATCAGTTGGACAGGCATGTGCGAGCCCTTTTGTGGGTGTTTGTGCAGGTGCAGAGACACTGGCAAATGCAAAAGCAATCTCTTTTCCTACTGTTTTTGTACCTGCTTATACTGTTAATATTGTCCAAAAGCTTATGCAGGTGCATACGCCTGCTTTTCCCAGTGACATTTCTCTGCACTGTTATTAACCAGTCATACACTAATCATGCTGTTAAGCATGGATCATTGAATAGTTTCTCATGCCAATTTGCAGTCCAGGAGCTTATCATTCTTCTAAGTTATTTATAATTGTCCTCAATGTTTCTGTCTCTTTATTTATGGCTCCCAGGCTGCTTCCTATCAAGCCTGTGCATATCAGTGCAGTGTGTTCCTGAATACATTCCCTAAGTCTGATTGTTTTTACTTTACACTGATTTCCACATCTGTCTGCCTCAGCCTGCACCCCTCATTGACTTGAGACCTACCCTCCAGAGGCAATCAACAGCTTCCAGACCAGCATTTTATTCTTCTTTGTCCTTCCTAATGGGAACAACAGTAGACTTTCACCTCAACCTGAATGTAATGTTTTCACAGTAGAAAATTATAATCTCTACACTTCAGAAACATCAGTGATATTTCCTGTTGACTGCATAAAACCTCTAGTATCTTTTCAAATTGGAATCCTTCCATAATAACTGTATGTTGTGTTTCCATATGCTACAGAGATGAGCAGAGTCATTATTAAATTGTTAATTTAGTGGTGTCTGAAAGATCCCAATAGTCACCCTCTGAAAGGTTTTACTAGTAACCGTAAAGTTCAGTCTCTGCTCTGAAGAGTCGAGTAACTGAAAAAACGCAGTGGCTTCTTTAATGCAGAGCATCACCCCTATGCTTTTACTCACCCTGTTTTTCCTTAAATGTTTGTAACTACACTTAAAAATCCCTGTAGGTTTCAGCAATGACAATAATATCAAATTTCTTCTCATCAATGGGAATTTCCATTTCCATCTTGCTTGTTCCCTTGATGTCTAGGACTGCTGTATAAGTAATAGGAAAATCTCTTTTCTTCACAACTTCAGCGCAGCAGCTCAATTTGTTTGCAGCATGCTGAGCTGGAGTTCGTATTGCATTTGCCTTCTTAGCATCTTCCCTTTGTGTCATTAGTCAAGCGACCGCCTGGCTGCTCCAGCTTGTGTCTGACAGAACGGAGTAGCTTTGAGATGGAGCCCATTCTGCTCGTACGTGGCTGCAGATATATATAAAAGACTGAAGGCAGCATTATGAAACCTCCAGCAACTTGACTACACACTGCAGCCACTTATTTTCCACTGACACCAGAACACTCCTTTTTTTCCTACTCACCAGCTGGTGAGAAGTGTCAAGTGACAATGCCAGCAGATTGCAGGAGGAATCGCTGCCTTCGAACAGCAGATTTCATCAGCATGAGGACAACTGCGTCAACCGGGCTGCTACTGGTCCTCACAGGCGCTTACACCCAGAGTACCCCTGTCCTTGGGTTCATTCCTCAGTAGGCGGCAGGAGGTGAGAGGAAGGGTGCACGTAAACCTCCGAGTAATCAACTTTGCAGCAGAGGATCTGCTGAATCAGATATCATCTGGGAATTTCTTAGCAGGAACACCTTGCATGCCAAGGAATCCTACAAACCGACTAGCACTGCTCCTCCTTCTCCTCCTCCTCCTCCTCCTCCTCCTCCTCCTCTGTCACACTCATAGCCACTGTGCTGATCTGGCTGTTTGTCATCTCTCATGTTGACACAGCGCTGGGGCAAACCAGCAGCATGGGAACTTCTGCCACCTGATCTGGTCAGAGGAGAAAGTTTATATACTTTGTACAGGAATCCAACATAAACTGAAATTTAATGACCTCAGGGGGAAGAAAAAAAGTTTCTGTTGGTAGCACTGGAGTGGACGTGGGTGATTATCCAATGGACACCAGTTCAATAGCATCTCAATTTAAGAAAGTACTCAGATATGTAGTTTCCTCTAATCACATCTCTAAGTTGTTTCTTCTCTGGCAAAGGATGTAAACAGAGGCATGTGCTGAGGTAGCGACCTCAACTGCATAAAAAAATGGTTGCCGTAGTGTAGGGGAAAATGACGACATAAAGCATTTCTCCAGGGCTGTCTGGCACTAATGACTTTAATACAGCGAGTTGAACAAACTTATGTGGCAGCAGTGACTGTGAAGGAGGACTTTTAACTCGCCTACAATAACTACCTTGCTAGCACTGAGTGTTTCAGTCAGTATGATGGATAGCGAATAGGAGCCACAGGAAGGCCGGCGCGCGGAGGCAGTGCGGAAAGTGGATCTGGATGGGGCAGGGGGCAGGACACAGCCGCAGGAGAGCAGCTCTGGCAGCAGTACAGCGATGTGGTGAAGCATACGCTTAATTCCTAAAGCATGCAGCAAAAAGCTCGGCTGAACGGGGAAGGAGCTGCCAAATTGGGACTGGGAATGCAGAAGTAATACAGATAAAGGTGCATGCACGAGTGCTCGCTTCCCCCAAGAAATGTACACATGGGTAATGGCTGGGGGGTGCTGGCAAAGGGCCCACAACCTCCCATGAATCTGTAACGGATTCAAGCCATGCAGGAGTTTAAGTATGAAATACTGTGACGATAGTATGGGTGGGTATCCTAACACTGCTTCTACTACAATGGTTCTGGTGCACTAGCAGACAGTGACATAAGAAGCAGCAGAATTACATGAAGCAGCACTTACTCCTGATGGAGGGCTGAATGCAGAAACTCTCTTGCTTTGTGACTCTGCATCCATCCCAGGCTGATGTTCCAGCACCTGTAGGTCTCCTCCTGCAATCAGTCTCAGTACTGTTCATCAGACTGAGCCATACTTCCAATTATATTTATAGGCCTATTAGTAAAACTGGTGATCTATTCATAGACAAGCCATGAACGCAAGAAGAGAGTCAAACACAGCCAATAAATTGCCTGCAAGAAGTAAACTGTGCCATCAGCAAAATTTTGTATCTCTGTTGTTCTCCTCTTTCTCTTAGATCATTAATAAACATATTGAACATCCCTGGTCCTGATGCTGATCCCTAGAGCATCTTGCTATTAACCTCCTTTCATGCAGAGAATTGGACGCTTATTCCTTTCCTTTGTTTCTTACCTCTTATCTAGGTTTTAATCCATGTCAGGACTTTGCCTCCCACCCTACGGGTAACAAATTTCTTTAATAGCCTCTTGTGAAAGACTTTATCAAAAGGCTTTTGAAAAGTTTAAATAAATTATATCCCCCACACACCCCTTCTCCTCAGTCCAGTATTTCATTAAGTCTTCCCCAGAATCCTAATAGGCTAGAGAAGCACAAGTCACACTTACAGAAACCGGCAGACAGGTTTATCTCTATCACGTTAGACTCATCTAGAAGCTTTCTAACTCTATCTTTAATGATTTTTTCCAGTGTTTTCTCCTTGTTCCGAGGTAAGGTGCTCCATTTTATAATTGGATCATCTTTAGCTTCTTTGTAAGACACAGATATGGGAATTGCCCCCCTCCCAGCTCCTCAGTCCCACAGGTGTTTGTATAAAAAGCCATTTGAATAAGCCACCGCCTGCCTTGGTTAATAGCTCAGCTATTCTGAACTCCCATTCCTTGGGCGTCTCACAGATGCTTATTATCCACTTGGAAGTTCACATCTTTATCTTCTGTGCCATCCTCTCATGCCTCTGACCCTTCTCAGCCTGTGACTTTCACAAATAGCCAAGAGTTCCTCTCTACTCTCACTCTTCCCCTCATCTCCCCAGGTGAAAAAGCTGAGATAAGTTCATTGTTTTCCACGTGCCTGGTCTCACTCCAGCGATGGAGGTAGTGGCAAGTTGCCTAAGGCAGCAAGTGGTTGGGTTTGGTGAACTGATGTTGGCTCTTCTACCCTTTCGGCTACCAAAACAGCCTGTGCCATTGGCACCTGGCCCTCCCGCTGCAGCACTCTGGTTAGCCAGGCAGTACTGAAGGCAGTATCGATGGCCATTATCCACTTTCCTGTCTCTGCAAAGCAGCAGCTTTCAACCACCGTGTTTGAAAGAACTGGTGGTCAGAGGTCTGATAGTGCTGGGCGTGCAATAGAGCACACACACAGAGGGAGAGCTGGTTTCCACTGGCGTGGGATAAGTCGGCATGCCCAACATAGCGATTTGCATGGCAAGGTGTGGGGGGGATGTTTTGCTTCTCCCTGCACACGGGCAGCTGTCCCTCTGTAACAAGGTGTAATGCAAGTATTCACCCAGCCCCCAGGCAGAAAAACACGTGGCCAAGCTGTGGCTGTCACAAGAGAGGAAAATCAGACCTGCAAAATGTCCATTTGGTGTTACAGACACAAAGGTCTCCCTGCTGACCCTCACAGCTGCTGCACACACGCCCAGCAGCAGCTCAGCATACTGCTCCGTAGCGTTAGGCCCAAAGGTTGGCTTATGCCATGAATGACACGTACAGCTCTCCGCTAGGTGCAGGGACTGAATTAAAGCCTGGAAGACACTACAAGTTACAGCAGTCCCTGGATCAGGCCCAGGAAGGAGGAGGGCTTGCAAGGGTAGCTGAGCATCTTCAGCCTGCCCGCCTCTCAGCAAAGCAGGACCTCTCTGTCCTCCCCCATGCCAGGAGTCTGCTACTCACCTGGCACCTCCCCGGTGCTGTGTCCCCTACCTCAGAAGGCTGCCCTCCTACAGGGCTCTCATGCCTGATCTGCTTTAGACTGGAAGCTGCGTGTTGCCCCGGTGCAGATGGACAAGCTGCTGCACAACACCTGGTGCAAGGCAATGTGCTGCTGGAGGGGGGGCATTGGCTCCTGGTTCTTCTCCTTGCTCGTTTTGTTTCTATGCATGTTATTTCTTCTACAACACTGGAATGTGATGCAGTCCAAAAAAAACCAGTCGATGCTTTTGGAAAGTGGCCAGCATTTGTCCTCCTCTTGGCCTACACATGGCTTTCTAACCGCAGAATCACTGGCCTTACTGTGCCATTTTCATCTCCTTCGTAGGCAGAAACCACCACCCAAAGCAGACGCTGGAGTCGTAGGGGAGACCGAGGAGCTTGGTGAGAGGAATCTCCTCACGTCCCCACGCTTACGGAGCTGCAGTGCTGTCGGTCTGAGGAGGCTGTTTTACTCGAACGGCTGAGGAAACTTTTTATGTACCCCGAATGCCTCCCCAGGGTGAGCCAGCTGATGGCTCACCATGCTTACGTCCTGCGCATCTTGATGAAGGCTGGCTCTGCGGGACGGCTCCTGTGCTGTGGGAGGGATGGCTCCCTACCCCGAGCTCTCCTTTGTAACCAGCTCTTGTATTCTTACTCAGCAGAACCGCACCGTTTTGCTCCCAGGGGGAAGTCAGGTGCCCACAGAGTTTGGGCATGGATTTGCCACGGTATGATTTGTTCAGCAAAGCTCCTTATACCCTCCTTAATCTCAATTTTATATCTCCCCTGCTGCACTTTACAATCTCTTATATTACTATAATTTGGGCTGGATTTCCATATTTTAGAAAATGCCTCACTAAATGACTATATCTTTCCCTTTATCCACGGTGTTACTTCTCAGCATTACTTCCCACCTGTGGGGAGAATGTATATGCATCATATGGAAGTACGTTATGGCTGTAGTAAATGACCTCATATCATCTGGCTGTTCACCACCCTCCTACGCATGCGTAAACGGGCTTTGGAGAGACAAGTACCGTGTTTCTTCCCGCAAGCCCTGAGGCCGCTTTCACACCAGACTGGCTTGTACCTAGAGAGATCTCTTGCACCTCTTCTAATGAGGCCAGAACATGGCCTCCAGGCCTTGGGTGCTTGATGTTGGAGCGTATCCGTCACCATGCTGCTAGGCTTTCTTGCACCGGCTGTCCCATAGGCTCTGAGCGAAGCAGCCGGGGGGGCAGACACTGTAAGCAGTGCTCACAAGTTCCCCGGAGGCTGCTCTTCCATTACGATCACGAATCCCCGGGATCGGAGACTCAGAACCTGCACTGCTCCTGTGGTTTTTACACCTTGAAGTTTCACATTATTTCCTGTTCCACATGAGTCATTAGGAAGAGTTATTGACAAACAGGAGCTGTTCAAAGGAGAGCAACTGAAATGATCAAGGGAGTGGAGGAATTGATTTAGAAAGAAAGATTAAAAGGATAAAGTCTGAAGAGATTGGTTAAACAGCAACTACTGTGAGCATGATAACCTGAAATACTTAAAAAGTATTTCAGAAACAGGAAAACACTAGTAGCATGATACATGGACAGACAAGTGGAAACAGGCAGAAATTGAGAGTAACTTGAATTTTTCCTTTGAGATTAGCTTTCAGACAATAGGAAAGGAAATGTTCACTGTCACTACCCTAACCTGATGGCAGCATGTAAGAAAACCAATTACTCTCAATTTTGTAAACCCTAGAAAAAAAACCCACTAGTAAATGCAACACAAGGTGAGATGTCCAGAAATGGCGCTGGGTCAGGGAATGGTGTGGGCATCCCGGTGAGAAGGCAGCTTTAAGGAAAACGGTGGGCAAAGCGGCACTCTTTCCAGAGCCCCCCACCACCCAGGGGAGCCCACCTGAGACAGCGGAGCTTGCAACATACCTCTCCGTGAGTCTGCTCTCCTCAATTTGCAAGTGAAACAGCTTGTGGATGAGACCAAGACTTCTCCTGTCAGGGCCATGTGCACGGGTGAGGTTCCTGCAATCCGCCCTCACCATCTGGTCCACCAGCTCTGATGTGCTACAGTCATTTGTTAGTTTTAAACTTGACTACATCGCATGCCAGAGTGTGCAGCTGAGCAAGCCTGACCAGATGCTTATCAAGTGTAAATCGGTGCAAATGTCTATTTATATCAGCCGAGACTGTGCACCACTCTTTATAATGAACCATGTGCCCATCGCACATTCATGGACTCACAGAGCTGAAGGCTAAAGGGACTACTAGATCATCTGTTTTGACCTTCCAAGTATCACAGGCCATTGATTTTCACCCCGTTACCCCTGGCTTGAGCCCAATAACTTGCCTTTGACTAAAACGTGGTATGTGCTTAGCTAACACGTAACTCTTTGAATGAGGTCTGTTGTTGATCTCAAGACATTCAAACATGGCTAATCCTCTCCTTCAGGTGGGACTTTCTTGCTGAACCTGCCCTGCTCCATCAGACATTATCTGCTATTGAGGTCACAGTTTGTTCATGCACAAGCTACAACAGCCAATAATTTGTGATCATTTTTACATTCACTCTGAGTTTTCAGGCAAAAATATTTCAAAGTGTGGGTTGAAAACAGTTTATTGGGAGAGGCACACAAAGTATTTGATATTCTCTATGAAAATCCTTGACGTTAAAAGCATGTGTGTATTCCCTGACTTAAATGAGATCAACTAGTCAATCACCCTGTTTGCCTGGTCAGTCATACTATCCCACTGATCTGAATGTTTGAACACCTCCCTGCGATATCAGTAGCAACAGCAAAGTCCTTGGTGGCTTTCTACTGTGCCATGCTTGTCTTTGCGAAAGTAGTTGCTCTGTTCACACATTTCCTTGAGCTCCTTGTGGTTGTTACAGGAGGCAGTGCACTGCGGTAGATGGACCTGTGGTCTGAACCAGCACAGCTGCCCTTGCAACCAAAACCAGGCTTAAGAAAGGATGTGGAATGGTTTTGCTTGCTGTCAGCTCTCTCCTTTCAGCTACCAGGGGGGCTGAGGTACAAACCTGAGCCTGTGTTTTGAGTTTCATTCTTTTAGTGGAAATGTTTTTTAACAGAGACAGTGAAGAGACCTGTAGTAAGACATTCAAAATGCACTTTCTGCAAATAGTATGCAACACTGACTGAAAATTTGCCATGTCTACAAACATCCCTGCCAGTAAACTGATTTGTGAGATAGTTCATGGAAACACAGCAAAAAAGGGGAGTGAACTCAGCAGAAAGGAATTAATTAAAAATTCGAAAGAAGATTTGTGGGTCATTCCTCAGGACCTGCTAACAGATTTAAGGCAGCTTTAGCAGAGAACTGATTTGGGGGTATGGTTTCACAACCCCAGGCAGTGCTGCGCGAAGGTATCTTTGCTTGCGTGGCTGAGGGCAGCATGGGAATCTCTCCAGCGCACACAGGAATCCCCGGGGTGACTTAAGAGCCAGAGACCATATCACGCTTCTGACCACAACAGCTTTCTTGTTATTCAGGCACTTCCAGAGGCACACTGTCTGAGAGTGATTCAGGTATTGGAAAACAGAAACAAAAATGAGCTTTCTGTCTTTTTTCCCTCCTCTGCCCTGTAGGGGTAAGAGTCCAATTAGTTTATAGGGTGATTTATTTGTTTAGACGTCTGTGCATGCTAATGAGTGAGTGTGTGGATGGTGTTGTGTGTTGTGTTTTGCACACCTGCGTGGGTGGGTGCAAAAAGCTCCTTGATGGAGGGCTATGCTGAGGAGCCGAGTTCTCCATGTAGGAGTGTAGGTTTCCACTACAGTGGTTCTCACTATTTCTGGGAGTAATTCAATGCATTTGAAGCCCAGCGAAATCCTGTCTCCAGCGTATACAGACCTCATCCTTGGAGTCAACAGTCTGCTTGTTCCTGCACAGTGTAGTAACTGTGGGGTTATGCAGAAAGGTGAATTCCTTCAGCAACTCAGACAAAACCCGTGGTAGGTGTCGAGTATTGGGGCAGAGACCTTAAAGATGACTCCATCTTCACTGGTGGCCGATACAAATGAGGGAGCAGCAGGGTGATGTTCTCACAGTAATCGGTGTTGCTAGGGAGACCAGAGACTGTGTTTTGTCAACTGGAGCTTTTCCAGAATGCCTGGTTTCTTCACTAGATATTAGCTGCAATAATCAGTCATGAATGCCTGGATCACTGTGCTGAGACCTGTGTCTGATAGGATAGGACACCATCTTCTGGCAGGTTGCAGTGGGAAGTGGGACTGTTTTAATAATATGGTTATCTGGGAGTTATATAGCAGTAAGGCATCCAAGGGGACTTCAAAGCTACAGGTGGACTTAGCAGCCTGGGGCTGATGCCCTCAGTGGCAGGTGGTGCTATGGAAATACATAAGTGCTTTGAAGTATTCTGTTTCTTTTTGTAAGCATCAGTTTGGTTGCCACTTTTCTGCTTTCTCCTGCCACAGCTCTTCCTTCAAAGGCTTCTTTAATGGAGACACAGCGCGCAGCACCTCATAACAAAATATACCATTCCCTGCATATGGAGGCGTTTCCCCAAGAATAGCTGTTCTTGCAGTATAGCCCCAAACTGGTCTGGAACCTGTTTGAGCTACTTAGGTTTCCTTAACTAATCAGGGATCTCTTCTTCCCTGAATTTAAGCCTTCTCTCATAATGAGTGCACTTTGATAAAATAAAATAAAATAAAATAAAATAAAATAAAATAAAATAAAGTAAAATAAAATAAAATAAAATAAAATAAAGTAAAACAAAGTAAAATAAAATCAGGATTTATCCCAACAGTAGCATTTACTTCTCAAACAACTAACAGTAAACCTGAAACACATGAACTGCAAAGTGCAATTCCATATAAAAACACAGATCTAAGGCTGCAAGGGAAGATTAATAGAATTCAGGTAAACAAAAATAATCACGTAAAAATATCTTTCCAGAATGATATGCTTCTCTAAAAAAAGCTTCCAAACCCATCAGTCACTAAAGGCATAAGAAATTCAAAGTGAGTGTGAAGATCTGAGAATCTCTAATAATGGTAAATACAGAATTGCACGGTGAAGCAACTTTAAGTCTGACTCCAGCAATGATTTGAGAAAAATCAGACATTCTGAGACTAACCTCGTCCATCCATTACCCACAGCGTCATCAGATCAATGGCCACAAAACTAGAATGCTTTATTCTCCATTGCTCTGAGGTTGTGCTGACTCTGGCCCTTCTTTACAGCCATGCACTCTCTGCAGAAAAACACATATTTCACAAATTCCTCACCAAACAAATAGCACATCGAAGCCATCACTCTGCACTTGTCATTCCAATTCTATTTACCCCAATTAAAAAAAAAAAAAAAAAAAGGACCGCAAAACACAGGGCTAGCAGAAATTAATCTCCTGAGCTCCGTTCCCTGCCTACGCTTGCCATGCAAAAAGCCCTTTGTCAGACAAACAGAGCCTTTAGGAAGTGCTGGGCGAGGGTGACGATTCTCACTGCCTGGCACGTCCCCAGCACAGGGAGCTGCATGCCAGCAGAGGTACCCGCTCAGGCCCCCCACTCACCTGGCTCTGCCTTGGCTCTAGCAGTGCCACACCGCTGCACTGGTGCTGTCCCTCATGCTCCCTGCCAGCCCCAGGACCCCTGCCCGGTGGTGCAGTGTGCTCTGCAGGCGCTGCCTGGGTTTTGCAGTGGAGAGGATGTTTAAAGAGGGCACTGGTGCGGCTTTGGAACTTTTCTCTCTTACCAAACTGCTATAAGGAATGCATGAGTACCAGGACAATAGCACTTTTACACATTCATAGTGCCTGGACCCAACTTTCTGCTATGCATCATTTATATGGATATTTTTTAATGCTCTGCAATACCTGCAGCTGCTTTCTGTCATTTGCAGGCACTGCAACAGAGGGAAACAGAGCGCTGGGTGGCCAGAAGCTGGGAACGTGGGTTCTGAGGCACCCAGAGGATGCCCTGGGGCCAGAGGGAACTGCTGTCTCCTTCCAGACAGCTGTGTAGAGGCACTGCACATCAGGGAGAGATCCCTTCTTCAGACCTGAGCCAGCTCTGCAGGTGTCGGTGAGCAGCCAGCAAGAGAGCCAAGTCCAGCATTGGACTTGACACATAAGACCATGGCTGGATCCAAAAGACACAAAGCATTATTTCTTGGAGATCTCAAGCAAAACAGAGTTTGGCTCTCTGTTGGTTTAAACAAACCTCAGCCAAAGGAAGGCTGTGACACACCGCAAACACAAAAGCTCTAGACTGGGCTTTGCTGCGAACAACCTTTCATCCTAGAAAACACTTTTCTAATATCACTGTTTTTCTGCCTGAGTCTGAAGATGGCACTGGTTGGTCTCCTGACGGTTCACAGGGAGGGCGATCAAAAAGTAGCCAACTTTTCCTTCCTCTCTGTTGCAGCTCTCCATAACCTTGGTGTGAATTTATAGTCTGTCATTGCCTTTCAAGATGCCACGTATGCAAGAGAATCAGAAGGAAGGCGACATTTTTTTCTGAAAATGGTGCCATGCTTAGCTCTATTACTGCGCCGTGGAAATGTATATCATTTCAAGTAGCAAGAGGGCTGGGGTGAAGGAAGACCTTGCGGCAGGCACAAATGTCCCTTGTCCTTGGGGGCAAAGAAAAAAATCTCAAACCAAGCCCCCAACCCTCTGCTAATTAATGTAATAGAATCTATTCCAAGAGGAAGAAAGTTCTGAATTGTTTTTTAATTATTTCCCATGGATAAATCTTCTCTGACAGGAAAGAGTCAGCAGTACCCAGTGAAGGGCAACTATTTCTAAGGGTAGGAATTCATTGCAAGCTTCTATACAGCCTGAGGGTGACATCCTAGCCAGGAGATTTATGGAGAAACTACCCTCACACCTGAATTTTCTGAGTCCCTTTGCTTTGATTGACCCTAATGATTTGGTGTCACCTTGTGGATTTTGCTGGTGCCATCTTCTCTTGCTCAGAAAATGAAGTCCAAAAGAACTTGCAAACTCCTTTGGCTATTAACTGTTATTATTATTACTATTAGTATTAAAATAGAAGCCACTTAGAAGCTCCTGGACTAGAATTCCACTGAACAAACACAGAAGGAAAACACAAGTTTCTTGACCAGTAAAGTTTAGGATTTATTTGCTGGCATCATGTGGACAAATGATCCATGGTGAAGTGGCTTAGCCTTCACAGCCGCTGAAGCTGGATTGCACCTCTGAGATCCACTATCTTATGCCTGCAAATTGCGTCACCATGTAGGCAGCGTGGGGCAGTGTCTGCCTGGGGGTGTGTGTGCTGGTGATGTGCTTTCCATCCCCTCACCCTCTTCAGTAGAACCAGTGGTGATGGCGGCACATGGTGATGGCTACATGCCAGGCTGGTGTCAGTGCCAGAAGTCTTAAGCCATTGGCCAAACTCACTTATTTGTAGTTGTCCTATTAGGAAAAAGCTGAGGGGCCATGTGGAGACATCTGGAAAGCTAAATCTGGGTTGTGATGGGAGGAATTCGGACACGTTGAACACTGCTGGTCCAGGCAGTCAAGCAAGTTGTTTTGATTGCACCCAGGTCCTGAACCACAGGATACCCGCTGCTTCCCATGCTCCTTGATCCGGGAGCTCTGAACTGATCCAAAGCTGCATTTGTGTGTCCATGAAACTCATGGCCAAGTGACAGATCCCCGCTGTGTGACAAGGCAGATGAGCCCAGACCCTGTACTGTGCTGCTGCCATCAGTTCTGGGTTAGCCTGTTTGTTTTCTACTTGTCCCGCTCACTGTATGGCGTACAGGTATGTGATCAGGTGATCAGACCTGCAGCGTAAAGTGAAAATGGATGAAAAAAAATAAAAACAAAATCAAACCAAAAAGTTCAGGATGTGATGATAAGTGTTTAATGGAAAACAACAGAAATCAGTAAGAGTAGGAATAATACTTAGTTCCTCTGGAAATGTTCACAACCATCAGTGTGCTGGCAATACTTTACCTTGGTGTTAGCACGACCAGCTAAACACACCTTTGAAAGCACATGCTTTTCCAACAGCCTGAATGCCGATAGAAATGGTCAGGTTGCTACGACTTTTCTTTACAGTCTTGGCAAGCAACTACAAGTCAATTATGACATTATTATTATCATTGCTATTAATTGTGGTATTATTTACTGTAGCAAAACTGTTGTGTTTTTTCTCCCCAAGGTTTTGTGATTTTTGTTCCTCTCTTTTTATAAAAAAAAAAAATCTTTTTAAGTCTCCTCCCAAAGATGCAATTCCTCTGAAAAGAGTGTAACCTACCAGTCTGGGGCTTACTTGCAGACACTTTTTAGTGTCTTAGAACCCTTAAAAGTAGTGCCTGGACTATCAGCTGAAAGTTGCTGGAACAAAACTCAAAAGAACTGCAGAAAGAGTCACCCTTGCCCACATGTAAATATGAATATCCTTGTGTTTTGTATTGTGCTCAGCACAGTAGGAAGCTAGTCTCAGTCCAGGGCTTTGAGGTGTTAGCAAAGAGACAGTAACGCACAAACGAGTAAAAATAAGACAAGGGGCAAAGAAGCAGATACAAGTAAACAGGGGGAGCACAACCTAACAACAAGATGACTAATAAATGAAAAGCTGAATAAGCAAGGAGCTCATCTCCTCTTCTAAGGTATTAGAAAATGATATCACCAGTGGTGGTTCATTTTTTCAGGGTACTCTACTGTGAGGTCATCTTCTCTTCATGCTGGCAATTGACCAGTGACTTGTATTTAAATATAGAATACATAGAAAGCAAGGCATATAATTCCATTTTAACAGATGCATATATAAGTCTAAATCAATCTATCTGGCTGAATAATAAATAAACATAACCAAGTCTGAACCAAAAAGACCTGAAAAGGGTTCACTGCCTGCATGAACAGGGCTCATAGCCCTGGCCTCTAGTTAGGCAACGCCACAATTCCTCGCAGGATCACAATGCAGTGGTTGAGGCTCTGATTCCTGTGCAGGTAATGCTGGATAAGCCTTTGTAGCAGCTTTTCACATGCCTTTAAGTAAGCAAAACACCTCCTTAATTGTAGGTGTGATAGAACTTCTCCCAACTGCACTAGAAGCAGCAGGAGCCCTTTAAGCCTGCCAGGAAGGCATTAAGGCTCATCTCCATCAGGTGCTCTGTCTAGAGGGTGGGACCAAAGTAATTCACCTGGCAGCCCTCAGGACCTTAAAAAGCCTGGCAGGGTCGGCTAGTTGGGTTTGCTGGGCTTTGGTGTCTGTGGGAAGACTTGTGGTGAGCTACAAGGATGAGTAGAGGAGTGAGCTGGTGCCTCTTGCCCTTCAATGCTTAGGGCTAGTATGGTGGTTGGTTGCTCCATTAAGGAGATGGAAAGCACCAACTTACCTTTCCTAGACTGTGGTCAGCTACAGAAATATGATGGGTCCAGCCTGCAGCAGCTGTGTCAGAAATGCTTATAGGCTAGATTCTAAAAATGAGCTAGGGAAACAAAAGAGAAAGATGTAAAAACTTGCATTTTAGGTGCTAGGCTTGTGGAGTGGAAGCAAGGCATTTCAGGTCCCAGTGTCCTGTGTGGAATAAATCAGGTCCTTCAGAAGAACAGCAACCTGCAGCTTTCTGCCAGCCTCCTTGGTGGAAGAAGGCAGTTGCCTCCCGAAGGTAACATGTGGGGTGGGAAGCTCCCCTTGCTGATTTGTGTGAAGTTGTAAGCCTGGTGTGAAAAGTGCTGGCTTGCCTCCCTGCTTGCAGGGGATGTGCGTGTGCAAGTACAGCAAAGGCTGAGGAGTGCTCAGCCCCTGGGGTGGTGGGGACAGCCCTGGTGTCACAGCTGGCTTTGCCAGCTGGTTGGGAGGAAGGTATTTTTAGTACATCACACTTATGCAGTATGTAACTACTATTGCAGCCCTGTGGAAGAGGAATGGGGGATGGACTCTGTGGACCATTGCTGCAGCCTGAGTTGTGTTGTATTGATTGAGGGAGCAGGTTTCTTCCATATATTCATAGAGGCTGGTTTAGCCTGAGCTGGGACTCAGAGACTGTGTCTCTCTTTCTCTAGTTATGATTTATGACTTCAATCCAATTTATGGCCATTTACAAGAATGCTGAACTGGCTGTAAATCAGTAAAAGACCATAAAATACTCATGAGAACTGCTGAAATCCATCTGGGTGAGCTTCCTTCCCTCCCAAGAGCAGCCAGCTGAGGGCAGGAAGATGTAGCCCTCCCATCAAGCCCACTAGCAGTGACGGGGGTGGGGGTGAGATGTAGTGCTTGACTGGAGCAAAAGGTGAAGGCGAAGGAGGCTCGCTTTCCGAGAGCGTGCAGGAGTCAGAGGAGCGGTTGCCCGAGGAGCACGGTGGTGATAGCAGCAGCTCTGTAGCGCTTCCTCAGAAGAGCTTCACCTGAGCACAGGGCTTTGGTGAAATCCATGGCTTCAGCCACCCAAGGGGAAGCAGTGAGTGAAGTCACCTTCAGTGATCTACGATTGTCTTCCAGTGGGTCAGTGTTGTATTAAGTCACTGATTTTTCTGGGCGGGTCATGGTAAACACTGACATAAAATTCCTGGTTGTTTTTATTCTTACCAGCTACTCTGTGACCCAGAAATATGTCATTGATTTGACCTTGGCAAGTTAGAATCAAAGTCCTGAGGGACTTTGTAAGGTAAATCTTTACCTGCTTATCTTTCCTGAAGATCATGCTGGGAGAGTGAGAAAGCCCTCCAAGCAAGGGGACTTTGGCCAAATTTCATGCTTACCCCAGCAGCAGGGCATGATGCAGGTGTGCTATAGAGCCACTAGGATATGTCTATTTGGATTAAAATTCTATTTTTACCTTATTTGTAGTACAGGTTTTGCCTTTCTACCCTACAAATGCCTTACTAATTTGCCATAGGTTGATCTTCAGGCAACAGTGGAGCTCCAGGCTAGAAGGCACTGCAGGAGTCAGCAGGTCTTTTTCTGCTCTTGCTCTCTCTAGCAGCAATGGGGCTGTAGAACAAGATCTGTAGAAAATGACTGAAGCATCCAGGAGTATCACCCAAACTTTCAGTCCACAGCAGAGCACTTCCCAGTGCATGGCACTGTTGGGTTCTGCAACAAGTGATCAAAAGCCAACATGCCAGAAGGAGACTAACCACTTCCCAGGCTTCTCTGCTGTGAATTGCAAAGAAAGGAAAGCTACTCTTAAAGGAAGGAGAGCTGTGATGATGCTCTGGTTTTCCTTCCTCCTGTGTCTTGGTGAGATAAAGGACTAAGTTCACTCAGGCGCCTAGGCAGTGAGATCTAGAGGAGGTACAACCTTGCTGCTCCTGAGTAGTGTGATTTATGCCATTGGATTCACCCACTGATTGTTTGAGAAGTCTCAGCACAGTGGCCATAGGTTGATTTGCTTTGGTGTTCTTTAACACTGGAAGACAACATAGAGGATAAAAGTGCCTAAGATACTCTCCCGAGCATGGAGAAGGAATACAGAAAGACCTCAAAAATGCACAGTGGGGACAGTTTCATATATTCACCATCCTGAACTTTTTCACAGTGGTCAATGTGATAAGAATGCCTGGATTAGGGGACTTTGACACAGGATGCTTGGTGGGAAGGGCTAAGGAAGACCATGTGTTCATCAGCCCCAGTGCTCTGCATGCTACAGCACTACGGGGTAGCCCTGTGATAGCTCCTGCCTCAAGTCCTGGGTGCTGCATTTGGGCCACAGCTCAGTGTAATCCAGGCTTGCTTTAAAGACATTCCTGCAAGGAAGCTTCCCCACAAACCTTGGCACGCTGTCCCAGAAGGTAATTACCCTTGCTGTTAAATGCTGCTAGTCCCAATCTGCCTAGCTGCAGATCTGCGGCTGCCTTGCGCACTGTGCGTGTGCCAAAGTGGCACAGTGCTTCACCTCTGAGCTGGTATTTCCAACTGGGCTGGCTCAGGAAGCCTCTCACCTCTGGGATGCCACTGCGGTTTGCCAAGAGCAATGAACCCTGGCCAGTGCTGTGTCTCTTTTCTTTCTTGTGTGCAGTGCCTTGGGGAGAGATAAGGGATTGTGCTGTCTATGCACTGCCTGTGACCCTGTAGTGCCCTCGGAGTGAAATCCAGGCTCCGCTCTACTTCACATTCAAAACAACAGCAGCAAATAACTTCCACTTCATTTCTGTGGGCTCAGGCTCATGGACAGTGATAATGAGAAATTGCTAGGGCCGAGTGGTGAGTGAATGAGCAAGCCTGAAGAATGTCTCCCTTATCCCTTTGGCCAGCACAGGCTTAAAGAACAGTGCTGATCACCTGTCTGCTTGGCAGGGCCATGTCCATGCCAGAAGAAGCCCTGCTGACAGTGAGGGGAAGGTGGGAGGGAAAATAACTTGCAGTAAGCTGTTGAAAAGCTGGGAGGACCCTATGCCTCCCTGCTGAATGGACTGTCCTTCGCCCATCCCACGGAGGATGCAGGCCCTGGGTTGGTGCCTGCTCTTCTGTAAACCAGTCAGCTGCCAGGGATGCAGGAATTCTAGGAAAGGAGAGGCAAGTCAGGCCAGCCTTTCCAAGCTATGTGGATTCTTCTCTGCTGTGCATTTGACTGGGCTCCTTCCAGGCTGCCCAGTTAAGTTCCTGAAGCCCAGGTCTCATTTTCTCTGTAGTCTTATGCCTACTTGATAGATAAGCAGTCTTTTCCTATTACTGCTTTTTTTTGTAAGGAATTCTTCCCTCCCGAGGTTTTCCTTAGAGGCAAGCCAGCAATGTCGCTGTCCCATGTCAAAAGCTCCCAAGGTTGCAAGTTTCCCTGTTGCTGACAGATGTTTTCCCTTTTTTTTTTCATCACAGGAATTAGGTAACCATCATCTCATAGACCCACTGCTCACCACATGTGCCCTTAATGCCCTGTGGGGAGTTCAGCTTAGAATAAGGATACCTGAAAGCCAGTGATGTTGTGAGTACATGAAACTGCTGCTAAAGGTTTGCTTATAATTAAGGGATTATATAGTGTGTGATTCTCTGACAATGGAATATTCTACCATGTCTCCCATAGCCTGACATTTTAATTCAGAATCTAAGGAGTCTGCAGTTGGTTTGCTCTTTTATTTATTTCAGATTGAGTTGTGTGAATAATGGATTTTTCAATTCGATGGCTGGACAAAAAAATAAAGCAAGCTGAAGGAAAAAGAGAATAGTGGGTTCCATTGACCAGAAGTACTTAATTCAATCCAAAACAGAAAAAGGATAGTTTTGTTTAATTGTGGGGAGCATGTTAATTCACCTTTTGTAAGTTTTCTTTTTATTAAGCCTGGACCATTTTAAAAAATGGTGACATTGTTTCCACAGCTTAAAAAATATTAAGACCTGACTCTTCTGAGATTTCTTTCCCTTGTCTTTCCCCACACCTTACTTTTCTCTTTTATCCAGAAGTGCCTGTCAAAAGTGACCCAAATTCTCTTGGATTCTTGCAAGTGGAATTTTTATTCCTCTCAAAAAATGTTACGCACAACCTCTCCTGATGAGCTCGGTTTTGTGATGTGGCACTTCCAGCGAGTTTGTAGGGTTCCTCATTTATTTCTTCCTGGTACCACAAAAGCAAATAGTCTCCACTTGAGTGAAATGCAGTTCAAAACATCTTCTGCAGTGCTCAGCTGTAGTTTCAAAGTCAAGGCTTGCACAAAGTAAAAGTTTCTGCAAGCCAAAATGAAGTGTGCTGATATGCTGAAAGCTTTCTTGCTTCAGCTGCTTCAGCCCAGACGTGGCTGATTCAGATACAGTAAATAGTTTATTGTACAGGAAGGTGTAAACTCCTGTTCCTTCTCCCAGAGCTGAGCTGGCTGTGTAGGACAAGAAAAGTTACTTTGGTAAGTGAATGCATCAAGTCTCATTGTGATGCATGCACAGGAAACAGATTTGTTGAATGTGACGAGGCAAACCTGCCATCTGATAGTAACTGGGCAGGTGGTGATTTGGGATTACTGTTCCTGAGTAGCTGAGAATTATGCACATCCTATTATGTTTGTTAACCCATCTGTCCTGCTTAACCTCCCCACACTTTTATCTTGTTCTCGTCTTCAAAGCTGTTAGCTCTTTCTCTAAGAGCATGCCATTTAGTCTGCAATTGTACAACCAACATTGCTGAATTATGTCACCTGTGTGTCCCCAGGTACATCCCATCTTCATGTGTGTCCTTCTTGGCCCTGACTGTGAGCAAATATTCAGTCTTTGGAGGAGGTGCTGCTGCTGTCACTTGGTTATACTGGTTTGAGGGAGCAGTCTGGATAGCTGGGTTGTTCTCCAGCTGAAGGCAATTATGGGCTCACAGTTGCTCCTTGGAAGCCAGGCTTTGGTGTGCAATGGAAATTTCTAAAAAGGAGATGGCTTTGTGTGTTGTTAGTAACTGGTGTGTACGGGGGGGTGGGGGGTGTGGTGTGGATTTGTGTGCCGAGCCATTTATTTGGAATATGCTTGGGCAACTAGTTTTGCTTCCACTGGAAGCCAATCTCTAAGGTCCCGCATACTGACTATTTGCGGGCAATAGTAACATTTATTCTAGTCTTTTGTTAGTGATTTCCAGTGAGGCCATGGCAGTGGACCTCTCTATGATCAGAAAGATATGGAGGCAGCCCTTCATCCCTCATCATCCGAAAACCTGAGGTGACCACTAGAGTCAATGTGGATGGGGAGGCTCAGCAGAGAATAAGGTCAAAGCTTATGCAAAACTAAAGGGAAAGAACAGTGTAAGATAGAGCACAACACAAGGCCCAGGATCCAGCCAGTATTAAACAGGCCAACTTTGTGCGCAGTGCCTAAGCCGTTAGTAGCCAGTGGGGCAGAGCTCCCGAGGTCGGCTCAGACCTGGCACGCAGCAGCTCACAGTTGGCTTGGCTGTGTGCTGGTGCAGATGGCAGCAGCTGCTGTTGTACCAGGTTTCCCCAGCCCACTGGTGTTACCTGTTGCCAAATAGATGGGGAGGAGGAGGGGGTGGAAGAAAGGCAGAAAGTGGTGTGGCTTTTCTAAGCCTCAGCCTTAAGCCAGCTTCACCCGTTCATGATGCTGAAATTGGGAATGGCACTCGGGGCAGTGCACGCAAATCGTCTGAAACAGGATCAGCTCTTTTCCATCCTGCTCTTTCGCTTTGATTTCCATGTCAGCTCTCATTTTTCCCTTGCCTGTGTTTTCCCTCAGTGTTTGACCTTTCCCCCCCGAGTTCTCTGGCCTTTTCTATTCTAAGCTGATAAGAGGGAGCTCAGAGTTGATATGCAGGAATCCCTGGACACAGCTATTTTTTTTCATCAGTAGTTAATTTTCCACTTCTTTTATTTCCTTTGAGATTCAATACATCTACTTTCATGCTTCTGTGATTCAGTTTGTGGAGGAGACAGACAAGGAAACGCTGAATAAATCTCTCGCCTTCTCTCTCTTTCAATCCTTTACTCCCATCTTTGCATTGCTCCCTCTCCCTCACTTACTTCATACACCACTGTTCTCACATGAGCTTTTTTTCCCCCTCCCTAGGATGCACTCCAGCTTAGGACAATTACAGATGCTGAGAGGGAAGTCAGAGATAGTAACATCTGGTTGACTAGAAGCCGCTGTGGCTCCAGCCCTCCCAGGCTTTCACTGCGCACACTTTAGTGAGCTGCCACATGGCCTCGCTCAGAAGCTTTGTCGGTCCTGCACCACGCCAGCTCCTGAGGAGTATGCAGCAAAGGTTAGAGTGTTCTCCATAAATGCCATCCCTTTCAAGGCTTTCATCTTGATGATAGAAGAAAAAGTTTATTAGAGGGGAAAGGCTGCCTGCTGTGGAAAGGCATCTCCACCAGTAGGAACATAGGAGGAGGGAGATGGGAGTGAAAGGGAGGGGCAGAAGAAGGAGGGGGAATTGATCAAAACACCTCTCCCATAACATTAAGCTAAACCCTTTGTGTCTAATTTATCGCTTTCTCATATGCCCTGAAACTGAGTAGATACTGTTCCTTGGGCTACTGCGTCCCTACTATGTTCCCTGCTTTTCTTTTACTCTGTGCAGAGGCAACAGTTTTCTATTAGGAAACAGTCTGCTTAGTGTATTATCTCGCATAGTAACTGCCACTTCATTACGGGCAGAGGGTTGCTAGCTAGCTAAATGCTATTTTATACTAGACTTATGTTTGTAGCATCTGACTATGTTAAAATAACTGAAGTCACAGGCTAACGGTACCTGTCATGTCTGAGGGGAACACAGGTTGATTTCTGAGCAACTGCCTAGTTGTGTGATTTTTTTAGGAGGCGTGTCTGGGGGAGCACATATGGGCAAAGAACTGCCAAATGCATTTCAAACTTGTCTGGAAGAAGTCTGCTCAGCAGCCAGACAGGACTCAGACACTGCATCCAAATAAAAGCAACCAAATATTGTTCAGATTACTAACAGCATGAGAGCATACAGGATTTTCACGCATGCCCTAGAAAGATTTTGGGTACAGTAGTCCAAATATCCCTCTTTGTATAATGGAGCCAATAATGATGAAGTCCACAGGGACAGTACAATAGGACAGGGATTAGTATTTGGGTTGTTCAAGGGCTAAAAATTTTTCTCATTTTTCTCTGATTTCCCTGGTGGTCAGATGGACTAAGAGGTCAAAACGTAGTTGTTCAAGGTTTGACTCAAGCTAATATAAACTTTGATGCTCTCTTAACACCACAGAAAGGAAATTGGTCTTACCCACCAACTAACCAGTGATAGGAATATTCACAGGTATTCTGTATATATTCTGTATATATGAATATTCTGTAGTCTCCATCCTTAACCCACTGTTTTTACTTCACAAAGTAAACACTTACTTTACACACAGGAGTTAAAACCTCCTCCCTGGGTCACCTCTAGAACAACAAAAAGTCTTTCTCTGTCTTGATCCTTTCATGAACTGACTGAACTACAAAGAATAAGTCTGGGTTGCTGATCTGATGCACAGATCCTTTGCAATGTTTAATGCTATGCCTAAGTATCAGGGAGGCATCCTATTACCTGGCATCATGAGTCATTATTGGCTTGGTTGGGCTGCGGGAGCTCCGTGTTCTCAAAGGGAAAGAGTCTTCGGTGTGGACTGGTGAACAACCCTGACGAGTCAGAGCACCACACTGACCCCGAACGGAACAGTGTAAGGTCCAGCAACAAGCTAAGCACTTGCTTAAAGAGGCCCCAGGAGGAATTAATTCTCCATTGCTTTCTAGTGCTGAAAAGGAGATTTATGGCATTTTTATTAAACTATGCAAACGTGACCTGAGTTCCAGGGAAAGGCGTGCATGTTCCATAAATCTAGAAAAAGATCCATCAATGAAACAAAATGTTTGTCTGTCTTAAAGAGGAGTCCTTGCTACCTAGTAAAGTGTCTGTTATCTTGAGCTGAGAATCTTCTGATGCAAGTTTGAGCCAAGAAACAAGTAATTCACTCCAGGCTCCAAACAGACCTGGCAGTGTAATGGATTATTTAGTGTTGTGACTGGGCCAAAAAGTTATTGGAAACAGTTGGATTTTAACCAGAACAGAATTATTTGTAAAGGTATTGCCAAAGCAAGGCATCTATGCCTCCCCCTTCAGTATTATCTTGGTCAGATCCAAAATGCCTTCTTTAATCCTCCTCAAAATGTCAGCTGCATTTTCAGGATAACTCTTATCAAAATGTTTGTTATGTAGGCCATCAGGCATTTTTACAGCACCAGAACACAAAGATCCTTACTTAAGGGAAGCAGGACCTAAATATCTGCTGAGCTTTCCCAAAGAGGATCTGTGTATAGCAGGGTGGCTTTTAAACCAGATACAAGCCCTGCCATTCTTTTGCTTGGCAGGAGATCAGTCACAACTGATGCCCTCAAGATGACTTATGGTCTTGAAAGCATCTTATTGTACTAGATGATCTCAGGAGATCTCTTCCAATCTCAAAGATCCTGTGATTCTGTAATAAAGCCACTATTGATGGCAGCTCAAACTGAGTGACCAGTCTGACATCTTGTGAACAGACCCTTTTCACCCCCAGAGGGAAAGTGGGTTAAAACCCACCTTGGGGGGGGGGGCGGTTTAAAAGAGTCCTAACAACTGGGTGCAAAGCTGAGCTATGCTTGCTGGTTGTCCTGTTGCCTGAAAGTAAGTACGATTCTGTCTGCAATATGGACAACACTGAAATAGGAGAGCCACCTACAGCCATGTTTGTTCTTCTAGCAGAGAAAGGATTTGGTGGTCTCAGCTATCCTAGACTAGGTGAGGGTCTTGGATGTGTCCAAAGCTTTGGTATGTTTAAAATGCTATCTACAGTACCAGCTAGATTGGTCTTGTATCCTTGCATGTACAGGTGGGAGTCTAAAGCTCACTGATTGTGCCCTAGATTAAAACCAAACAATTTAAACCTAAACACTCACATGATGAACTACTTCTGTTGCTGAAGAAGCCATTTGTCCTGCTGTGTGCTTCCTTTCGCTGCAGCTCACGCTGCCACTCCTCATTGAGAACTTTGGGTATTTGCATTTTCCATCCTCTGTTTGCTATGTTTCCTCTAAAGGGAGGTTCATGTCTGGATTGGGTGAAATTTAAGTGGTTGCAGTGACATCGTGCCAGTGTATGTTCTGCACTGGCAAGATGGGGACTACTATGGCTGGCAGTAATGAAGCCTCAGTTCAGACAGTTCTGGGATGTATCAGTGCAAAATGAGTCCCAGAGATGAAATGAATGCAAAGGATCAGCTGCAAGGTTTCATTGATGGTGATGTACAGAAACTGAAAGTAAGCAAGTATAAGCTGACCAGCCCACCTAGGGTGTTAGGATTATATACAAGCTTTTAAAGGATCGGACACATTAGAGACATGCAGGCTTGCTTTAGAGTGTAGGAATAACAAAGGGATGTTAGTTATGTTGGCTTAGGGATGTAGGAATAATTGGATGTAATTTATATTGCTTAAGGATGTAGAAGAAAGAAGATTTACATAGCATGGTTTAAGGCTGTAAAAGAAATAGGATGAAATTAGCTACATGAAAAATTTAGGTGTTAGGAAAAATTTCCCTTAAGTCTTGCAGGCTGGTTTTCCAAAAGGAACAAATTATAGTAGCATCAGGCCAATTCTTTCTGAACTAGGTAAGTCACTGGGTAAGGTACTTTAAGCTCCTTAGCATCTCACATGCAGAGGTAGAAACGGGGGTGGGGGGGAGATTTTGATTGGTTTTTACGGTATATATTTTCTAGTTTATTTTCTGACCTTTAAGAGTCTCTTGTGTGATGGTTTTTTTACTGCATATGGTATGTAGTTATGTGTACTGTTACGGGTGAGAAATGAAGCACACAAAAGCCTAGCAAGTAAAAAAAAACATGATTTCTCTTGCAACATTAACTGCGGTACAAAACGTATCAAAGGCCTGTTGACAGATTGGAAAAGGTTCAGATAAGAACCCACTGGAATGACGTGAAGTTTGGAAATCTGCCTCAGAACAAAAGACCTAGGAAACTCAATCTCTTTAGAGAAGACTGAGAAGGATCATCACCTTAGGTCCTGCTTACCTACTTAGGAAGAAGATTTCAGCAATTTTGGCAGAGAAAAGGCTGGCAACACCCAGTAGTCACAGACTGAATTACACAAAAGAAGAGCAGGGGGAAAAGCAAGGCATTGTCAGTGGTGAAGGATAACTTTTATCAGGATGGAACTACTGGAGAAATGGTAACTTTCCCATATATCAGATTTTCAAATCAAGACTGGCCTGCTGGCTAAAAGAGGTTCTAGCTCAAACACGGGCACTTTGATACAGAATTTTTTAGTTGAAGTCCAATGGTCAGTGCTAGGAAATAAGGCAAAATCATAACCTATCCTTCTGCTCTTGCCACATGAATTTGTGCTTTATCCTGCATATTTGGTATCTCGGAAAAAATGTGGATAGCTGTAAAATTGGGAAGTTTTCTATTTTTTTGCAGAGCTTGGTGACTGTTGTCAGGGGTTACAGGGAAACTGGGCACACAGACGTGTTCTTCCCTAGAGTGCTGTTTGCAGCACATCACCACTTCCAGAACCTGACATCAGTATTTTTCTCACTAGAGATGTCTTTGCTTTGTGTGCAAGGGTGGGCATCATTCTTACTGGGACTGGAAGACGATACTTGCAGGACTCCCAAGAACATGTCTTAAACCAGAAATGGTGATACAGGTGGGCTTTAAAGTGTCTTCCGCTGGGGACAGGGCAGCAGCACAACACAAAGGTGTCATGATGCCTGGGGGGTGCTGTGCCTTGGGCACAAGGGATACAGTTTTTATGAAATAGGCTGTTGTGTCTTTACAGAATGGCTTCCATAGAGGGTAGCAAGGAAAGATGGTTAAAAAAAGTGGTTTGCTGTGTGAAAGTAAACCATAGCAGACCAGTGTTCCTGCCAAGGTGAGAAAAGTCAGACAAGTGGAGGTGAGTTAGGGTACCACAAAGGAAGGCTGTAGAATTTGAGCAGTTGAGAAATGATGCTGGAATGTTTTACATGAAGAAGTAGAAGGCTAAGTGAAATGGGTGGGGAAAAGTAGGAGGCTGTGGAAGAGTGTTATTAAGGGAGTCATGTTTTTCTACTCAGAACTTGTCAATGAATTTAAAACAGACTAGTCTCTCATTTCTCTCCCTCCGGGTCCCGTGCGATTCAGGGGTCTCCACTACCTCAGCAGGAACCTTTCCAAATGCAGCTCATGCGCTGGACCTTCAGAGGAGACCAGTATTTTACAAAACAGTCATCTGGTATTAAGGATCTGTCTTTTCTCTGTTTTTTACCTAGAGATTCCTCCTTTCTTTTTATTTTTTTCCCCAGGGTGCTTAGCTTCCTTCTCCCACTCGTATTGGATGGTGAAGCTGACCTGCACTGGAAAAGAGTGAGTTTGGAAAAAGATATTCAGCAGCAGAGAGAAAGTGAGAATTCTGGGCACATGCCTGTCAACAGGAGAAGTGGAAGATCACTCATTGATGGAAGGCAAGTGCTTCCAAAACAAGGGCTGTGCTTTTAAAAAAATGAGATGAATGGGACACACTGTCCTTGTGGCCTCCTTCAAGTGCTAAATCCTCAGGCTAAGAGAAAATGGAAATTACCTTTCCCCGTTTCAGATATATATCTGTATTCTATGTTGGACTAAAAGGTTACACTACAATTTTCAGAGCAGCAGCTTGAGGCACTCCAGGGGTTCATGGGAAGTGTAGTTTGGGGCATCGTTTTTTTCTCCTGCCTGCCATTCTGTCTGCTGGTGCCTGTCCCATAACTCCAAAGACCAGCAGCTGGTGTTGCTCTTGGGTTGAGTCTGATCAGTCTGGCTGTCTTTACTCTGATAAGTCCTGAAGCTGTTTAGTTACCATTAATGCTGTGGACCTATTATGCATATGCACAGTAATTTGGGGGACTTCTATCATCCTGCATTTTTGTTGTTTAAGGCAGAATCCCTAATTTCCTAATAGAAACTAGTGCAGTTTGCCGCATTTATCCTTGTCAGTGGTTTTAGCTCCTGGCCTGTAAGTAAACTCGTAAGGATGTGTTCTCTTATCATGAAGCCATTTCTTCTTTCCTCGCAAGCTCTCTGCTGCAGAGGGACAGAATACACCCAGCAGGAGCAGCTGAGCCAAGGGGTGTGTGTGGTGTGTGCAATTCCCTCCCCTCCCTTAGGAAAGAAATTAAAGACAAATCATAAGGGTCCAGAGGAGGAGGAGGAAGGCTATTTTTTGCTAACACAGAAGGACTGGCATGTAGAAATAAGCTGCCAGGGCAAAAGCTGCTGCTTCTGGGTGATAAGCCACCCAGTCAGAGTCAGCTGGGAGGGGTGTCCTGGAGAACAAAGGCCTTTCTGGTTTGTTCTGAGAGTCAGGGTGATGAAACAGCTGGCAGTCAGTAATGAGCCCATGCCATTCCCAACCAGAGCTGGTGGGGCTGTAAGAAGAGGAGACCTGGTGTGTGTGAAGAGGTATAGGCACTTGTTAAGGGAGAAGAGGACTGGGAAGAGGCTGGGTAGGACCTGATGGAGTACAGAGCTGAGAGCAGGGAAGCTGGACTGAGTGTAGCTGGGTGCACCCAGGGGGAGGTGAGTAGGGGAGGAGAGGGAGTATGTGGTAAGATGGGGTAAAACTTTCCTGCAAGTGCAGGTGATGTCAACGTAATGGAAAACCAGAAAATGCTCCGTTAGGTGGGAGTAAATATTCTCAATAAGGTGTGGAGTTTCATTCCCTGCTTCCTTAGTTACTCCTTGGTACCACCTCCATGTAACTCTGTCCCACAGGGCTCCTTTCCCCGCTGGTGAGGAGGCAAAAGAGGATCTCTGTCTCTCCCTGCCCTTGTGCTGCTGTCACCTTCCCTAGCTGGATTTCATTTGAACACAGATATAGGACAGACCCTGCAAATGCAAATACTGCTCAGATACTCACCCAGCAGGCTCTCCTGCACCGTAAAGCTCCCATCTTGGGAAGAAACAAGTGTTTCATATCCAGTCTTTCCAATGTGGAAGCAAGACTGGAGAATGCTGAAATACTAAAGGATGAAAAGACAACCTCCACAGAGCCTGATTAGAGAGGTCATTTCACTTCTGGTCTTCAGGCAGTGCCATCTGCAGTCCTCTTGGGAATGCAGTCCGTTGCTGGTATGATGTGGGACTGGACTATGAGAGCATCCTGTGTCACAACGCCTTGCCAGGAGAAACTCATGTTCCTTAAGCTGTCTGCTCCAAAATTATCACCATTGGATCGAATCCTAAAGCCTTTACTTGTTCAAAATTTTCAGCATCTTGGAATGACGTTTTGCCTGAGTAAAAACTGCAGGGTTTTGCCCATTCATCAGCTTAAGTAATTCTACAGAAATGACATTATTTAGAGTGCTCAGCCCTGGCTCGCATACATCCCTGCTAGGGCTGTGGTTTTAGCCACTGTTACGGTGTCATGTCAGACACTGGAAACTTGTGCGGGGGAAGTCTCCGATGGAAAACAAGAAGCTGCAAAGAATGGCAGTGGTTTTCTTCCCCCTTCCAGTGGGCAGGTAATCTATGAGGCAGGCAGGCAAACAGCAACTTGAAAACAAATTTGAATGTATTTTCTTCTTTGCTTTTGACAGGAGCCCTTGTATTTACAGTGTTAGATGAGTTTGCTGAATGCAGTTAGGTTGGAAGGAACCTGCAGTGACTGCCTTAGCTGAATGGATGTGGAGCTTAAGTCCCTTAGTCAGCTGGAGAATTACCAAAGGAAGCGAGACAGGGGCTTTGATAGCTCTGTATCCTGCCTTGAGCAGAGAGCAACATCGACTGTTCCAGCAGAAATTGCCAGGTGCAAGAGCATAGAATAATCTGCCAGAGAAAGTTAGTTGCTGCTTGACTGGTAAGAGTTATGTGAATGAGTAAAAACATCACACCTCTCTAACCTCAGTGGGGGTGCTTTTACTGATAACATCTAATGCCTTTGTAATTTACTTGGTCCTTGGCTTTGTCTGCCTCAGCAGCGAGTTCCACAGGTAATACACCACGAAGCAGTTTTTTTGAATCAGCGAAAAATATCTATGCAGTTGCAAACAACCAAGAGTGCTGGAATTTGTGGAAGACGAAGGCTGTGATGTGCTAGTTGGCTATAATTGTATTTCTTGGTAGCTACCCCCTTTTCTGGGGCTGATTATTCCCTTAGCCCTAGTGGTTAAGGGCTTAGGGTAAGAGGTTCAGCCTCTGGCAAGCAAATGCTACTGCGTGTTACAGCTGCAGCCCGCAACACCTCTACTTGTGAGAGTAAGAACTGTGGCAGCTCCCTACATGGGCTGCAGTGAGAGCTGGCAACTGGGGAGGCCTGGTAAAGCAGGAACTTTCATATTATCCTGATTTACTGCAAACTACCAGGATGCAACAGTAAACTCTTCCACTCTCTTCACATTACTCTTATTTATACTTAACATCCAATACTTTGGCTGTCATTCTTTAATCAAGATTTCTTTTAAACCTGTCTGAGTTGCTTGGGGAAAACCCTGGGTAAATATTGTTATTAGTTAAGTAATAAGACACAACAGGGTGTGAAATATTACCCTATAACTCATGCCTACTCTATAGCAGTACATTGAGTGGCACAAGGCCAAATGGCTTTGTGTGTTATTTTTTTAGTTAAATCAAATTAAAAAGACACCAGCAAAGTGTCTCTGTCTGTTAAAACATGGCCATGGTGGTAGGGGGAAGAAGGGAGAAGCATCATTTAATAAGGTGTGTTGTCAATTGCTCACTTTTTAATTTAGTGAACGCTGAAAAGTACTAAGTGGAGAGCCCTGGAGATGGGTGTCCTTCACTTATCTAAAGGACAGATTGGACAGAAGCGGCAGCAGTGTGAGCTCTGCCATCACTCTGTAGCAGCAGGCTTGCAAGTTCCACCTCTGGTGGGTTAAAAGGGTCCATTTGCAAGATCCCATTCAAACTTTGTCACTCCGTGTGAGCTGCCATTAACTGTGGTTAATAAGGTGCTTCCAGGACAATAAGTTGCCTTGGGGGCATCTGTCAAATTGGAAGAGCGATTGAGGCTACCACTTAGGAAAACAAACAGATAGGTTTTTACTGATGACTTGAGATTCCAACCAGTTCTCTGGGACCATGCTCAGCCTCTGCATAAGTCAGATGGTGCTGTCTCATTTGTGCTCAGATGGCAGGGAAAAGGCATCCTTAATGAGTAAGCACAGAGGCAAGTGTCACACACTGGAAGACTGGTGTTAACTGCTTTCAAACTTGTTGAGCATTAGAAGTCACATCTCCAACCCTCTTTTCTAATTCCACATTTATATACCACAGCATGAGATGTCCACCATACGGGGTGGCTGCTTTGGCTGTAGAGATGAGCTGCCTTCCTCTGAGCTCTCACTTTTGGTTTAGTTTAGCATGACATTTTTATGAGTAAATGGGTCCTGATCTCTTGCTCTATTTAACAGCCCATTTGCTAGGGGCAAGAGCCTGTGTTCCCATGAAGGGGCAAGTGCCTCTTGTGTTGGCTGAATTGTGTTTGGGCTTTTTAGGGACCAACTCCTTGCACTGCAAGAAAAACGTTAAATTTTCCTACGATCTTTTTTTGTTGTCTGCTTTGTACAGACAGCTGCTGTTCTCTCTGTTACCCAAGGCCCATTAACTGCCCAGCAGCTTCCAATTGAGACGGGCTAGAAATGGAGAGAACCATATAAAAAGATGCTCATTAATCCTTATTTGGTTCCTCCCATAGGCATTTTCCTTACATGCCCAGCATTTCTTACGTGCTGGACTCCCTATGCAACAGGAGGCTTCCATTCGCTTTAGTCCTTAAAGATCCAAGCAGTTTATTTGTGGAGCCTGCTGCGCTGCCTATTCTGTGATGCAGAGGGAGAAATTCTAGTCTAGGAAGACTAAAAAAGGGGAGGATACTTAATTTTCACTTTCCCCATAGAAAATACTGTGTCTCTGGACAAACGAACATGAAGGCTGACAAAGTGCCTCTCACTGTGGTTTGAGCCTGGGACAATTCTGAGAACACCACCATGTCCTTTGCATGTGCTCACGTGTGTATGTTGGCTTGCAGTTAGCACAGATACATCAATATTCTTGATGACAATAAATACAGCTATTAGAATGAGTAGAGAGCTTATCTTAATTGGGTAACAGATGAGCAGGCGTATGTTGCTGTTGAATCCATCAGCATTAACTGGGCAGAGGTAAGTTTGATCAATACTGACACTTGAGTGCATGGGTAGCCACTGGAAAATATTAATTTACAATCATGACCAGCACCTCTCATTAACCAGAAATGTGTTAACCCTAATTGGTTCAACAGGGCCCTGCTGTACTGCGCTGCTCACAGTCTTTCTTTCAGTGCCTGAGCCAGAGTTTTCTACCGATGTAGATGCGGTGCTCAAGTTTGTGCTTTGGGTGGCTGGGCTGGCAGCTGTACTGCAGCATCCGTCAGGCCAGGAAGGTATGCAATGCACACCCACCTGGGTATACAGCCCATATGGCTCTGTAGACCCGGAGATCTACATATTTGTCTGTTCATACCTTATGGCCAACTAGAATAGGAGTTAGGTTGAGTAGGAGTGACACTGATTTATACCATCTGCAAGTCTTTGCCACAAATCCATAAGCATTCATATGCCTTTGGGTATGTGCATGCACTTGGGTGGTTGCATGCAGATACGGGCTGAATACACTTGTGGTAGCGTTAGGTCGCCCTCAGAACTGTCAGGGTATGTAAACAACACTGCTTTTAATGGGCAAACTCTGTATCTGTGTGTACGGAATACTTATGAGGGTGTGTGAAAAATGTTTCTTGTGCTATAATTCCAGCAATGGCAATTTGTTTTCTCTACCACAACAAAATCCTCACAGCCATCCATTCAAAGCAGTTGTCTTTGGCATGTGCCATAAATATGCATAGCGTATATCCAAATATGAGCTATGAGAGTTGAAATCATCTTGTAATTAAGGTCCATGCCTGACAGTAAGGGAAGCTGAATTTGCAGTTGGACCTTTAGTATCTGTGGAGATAAGACTGATACATCTACCAAGGAAAGAATGAGAAGTGATGGGCTTAAATTGCAGCAAGATCTAGTTTAAACATTAGGAATAACTTTCTAGCAGTAAGAATAGTTAAGCACTGAAACAGATTGCCCAAGAAAGGTATTGAATTTGTTCTTTGAATTTTTTACAAAAAAACCCAAGTTAGATAAATATCTGTTGGGACTAGTTAAAGCCAGAAAAGGTCTTTATGTCTTTTGGAATGTTTTCCACTTATATTTTCTTATGCCTTTAGGAGCACAGATGCATCTCTGCTGCTTCAGCTGAACATGGTTTGATGTCAGTGCTCCTTATACTTAAAGCAACCTCCTTTGCTACAAACTTATCTGTAAACTCAGCTGGCCTTGTTTTCTGTCCTCTGTTTTAACAGTCAAGCTTAAATAATGCCAGTCATCATAATTTGGCTGCCCTTCTTTGGTATTCTGGGAGCTGCAATGAAACATGCTGGGCAGAGAGAGCAAGTTCTTAGTCAAATGAGTTTCAAGATCAAGAAAGCTTTTTCTCTTCAAAACTTCCTTGTACTTTTGACTTCTCAACTCCTTTATCTTGTTTTCTTTTAGTAGTGAAGGGTGTTATGAAGGTTTTAGTAAAAATTTGATCCAAATATATCAACAGATGAAAATATTCAGTGCTTGCCCTGCTGCTTGGACCGCTTTAGGTGTTTTGCTTCTAGCGTGCTTCTGCTGATCGCCCAGGCCCTCCACAGTCCCCAGCATTTTTTGGTTTTTTTGGTCTTACTGGCCTGCCCATCAGTGATTTCTTATTATCACTCGGATGGCTACACCGTAACTACATGATTTTCAAAGTACTTGCCTTTAAAAGAAAAAGTTATTCATTCTGTATATTTCCACAGAATAGTAAACAGTTCTCTTCTCCCTTGTGTATCAAAAACTTTCTTCCCTTATCTGAAGTTAAAAAGCTGATTTTGCTGTCCCATACCATCAAAGAGGACACTGAGGGGGGGTGCCCAAGAGCCAGGGAATATGAAGGAGAGCAGCAATCGGTAAAGAAACATATTCCAGTAGCTGATCCTTTGCATGTATGAATAATTCCAGTGAGGCTGTCTGAAAGATTTATTATTTGGCAAAAAGATTAAATGAAAAGGAACAACTGTTGGCTTGTTTGAATGCTTCCATGGTGAATGAGTATAGCATATGGAGACTGAGAAACAAGGTCAGGCTCTTTTTTTATCTAACTCTTGCTGACCTGTAGCCTGGACACTTGGTATTTATAATATTGTACCAATGTTGTTTCTTGAAGAATCTTTCACAGAAGCTCAATGGGGAATTTTCTGACAGTTCTGTGTCAAACTTTCAGTTTATTGAAACTCAGGAATGAACTGGTTGGTTCTACATGTAATGTATGTTTGAAAGGAGTTTTTGGTCTCAGCTGGGAATTTTTGATCAAAGAAACCAGCTGGACCTGACTACCAAACAGCAAGGTGGCCAAAGATTTAACCAAGGGATTTGGAAGTCCCAGAAAAGCTCCTGTTCAGCCTGTGCTCCCAACAACCATGGCTTTTTCTCAGGTGGTTTGCCACCCCCCCAGCTCTTTCTTAGTCTTGCCTGAGGGAGCTATTACATTTTGTATTGGCTGTCCCTATAGTCTTCAAGTGGGGAGGGAGCAGGTTGTATAGATCTGCTGGAGCACTCACTTGGGATGTGGGAGATAAGTAGTACTGGAACTAGAACTAGGACCTCCCCGGTCCTGCCAAATACCTATTTGTTAAGCTTGAATAATTCTTTCTTGGATTTTTTTTTTAAACGGCTTGGCCAAATCTTGGAGTTTTTCTCTCCAGTGAGCAATGACTTGTTGCTGACAGACTGACTCAGGAGCTAAAGTCTCCCATATGCCTGCTGGGGAATTTATGCTAAGGTGTCTTTGGGCTGGCTCTTGCAATGCTGGAAGTGGAGAGTGTAAATGTGTAAAACTGCTGAGATCATTTGCTCAGCTTCACTCCATCAGCATCCTACTGACCATATCTGGATGCCTTATGCTTTCCAAAGAGCTTCTAGTGGACAGTGTATGGGAGACTTGTGATGAGAGATGCAGTGTGAGTGTGATGATGTGTACCATCTGTGACTTTCTAGTACATGTTCTCGCAAAATTGGGTTCCTATAGAGGGAAATAACCTGTGACAAGGACCATCCACACTTTTTCAGGGAACTCTAGAGGTGCTTAAGGGTCTGGGAGTGCTGTGCTATTTTTTTGGTGTGTTGATGGAGCCACTCTCATGATGCCCCACGAATGCTCTAAGATAAGCTAGGCAGGCAGAGAATTTGACCTCAGAGGTGTTGGCAGAAAGGACTAAGAAGCATATTTATGCAGACACTGGCTTTGTCCTGAGCCTGCCCTGCCTCCAGCTGTATTATATGTGGTGTGGAATGAAATTTTTTGGCAATCTGAGGGAACAGTATGAAAATAGCATTTTCTGGCCATCTCTAGCCTGCTGTTCTCTTTTTTTTTTTTTTCAGAGCAACATTTACTTCAGAGACAGTTAAAGCAGACAAGGCATTGGTATTGGGGATAGTGAGAAGGAAAGAGATAAAATCTCATGCAAACAAGTGTTGGCAGTCAATGGAATTGTACTTCCTTTTCCAAGGGCTGGATCTGGCACAGTGTCTTACAAGCTTTAAGAGATTTATTACCAGTTTGACTTGATCTGTGACACAAGATTTATGGCCAGGCTGAAACTGCCCAGAAATAGTACTTCTCTCACTTTGTACCAGCACTCAATCTACACAACAGGAAAATGCCTACTAAGTCAGGAATGCTCAAATGGTGGACATCACTCAAGCCAGGCAGCTCAGCTCTTTATGGAGGAGGTATAAGGTTCATAGGAAGGCCCTGTGCCCACACAGTGGGGCAGTGAATGCTCCCTGAAGGAGTTCCAGAGGAATCCCAGGTCCCCAAAGCCAGATTGAAACATTGCAGGGGTTTTCACAACTGCCTCTCACGTGGCAGGCCATGGGATGGCAGACCTCAGGAAGCAGGGGACATGCTTTTTTCACCGTTTTGGTATGCCTGAAAGGATTTATGGTGGAGACATGAGAGTTGCTCTTCCAGTGGCCTCACAGGGAATTGAAAGTTTTTCTCCAGTGAACACTACACCATGCCAGATTGTTTGAATCTTCACCCCAGTTCCTCTCTACACAGGCTCAGAATTTTAATTCAGATGTGACTGAGGTGCCCTGTAACTGACATTTTTGTATTTTACAATGCTTTTATTAGTGCTAGAGCTGCAGAATTATGGGCACTTTGTTGATCAGCCCAGAAGTCCTTGTAGACACCAGCCTTTCCAAAACAGATGGAGCACCCTATGTGATTTCCAGTGTTCTGTTAAGGGCAAAAATTGCCTTCAGTTGTAGTGGTAGGAATCTGATGGGATTGACCTCTTCTCTCTCATCTCTCCTCTGGGGCTTTAGGTGCTCCAGTAAAGATGTGTGTTTAGAGATGCAGACCTGTGATCATTTCTCCAAGCCAAGGAGGTTGGTCAGTCCCTCTAAACCTGATAGTGGGAGATAAGGAATCTGCGTCTTTGTTTACTGACCCATTTAGGTAGCTGCAGGCTACAGTTTCAGTGTAGGAACCAGGGCAGGTAAAGGACAAGCAGAGCAGTTCTTCAACTCATGATAGAGTGTAGAGGCTACCTGATCTGGGGTTTCTGAGCTGCTGTACTCTAAGTCCACCCGAGCTGACAGCTGCATTTCCACTCACAATGTGGCTTAATCGAGTGGAATTTTATTTCCGGAGTGCACAATAAAATGCACAAAGGTTACCACATCTGTAAAATCCCAGGAAGAAGTGAGACCCTGGAGTAGGGGGGGGGAGAGACAATGAAACTTCCAGTGCACACAGTTCAGGGTGACAGAGAATAGGGAAAGGATCAGAGGCCTTCAAAGCAATTTATTGCCTCTTCTTCATCGTTACTGATATTTCCAGAGCACACAAACAACTGCAACCAATCCAGCCCCATTGCTTCCCTTTTGTTGTTTTTCTTTGGCTTCACCACTTCTTTCATCTGCCTCTTGGGTGATTTTATCCACTATATTATTTTTTGTCACTTTGGATTGCCATAGACCCCCTGGATGCTATACAAGGTGACAGTTTCTGAGCAGCTAAGAACAGTCAAATAGGATGACAGAAGCACAAAAAAGAAGGGAAGAGAAGCCCTCCAGAACTGCAATTTCACTTTCTTTATTTTGCCTGGTTGCAGGGGCAATATAAACAGGAGAAAAATGACAACAGACTACTCTGCTTCTAATGACATCGAATGGTTTGAATCTGACATTGATGGGAATCTTTGAGAAGCCACCATCAATTCTCTCAGTCCTTCCTTTCCCTCTGCCCTCCCTCTGGATTCCAAGCACAGGACCAAAGAAAAGATGCCACAGCGGGCAACTTTTGCCCAGGAGTGGAGCAGCAAATTCTTCATCTCTATCTATAGTCCTAGAACACAGTCTGAGAAGCAAAACAAAAATACAAGGAGAGTTAACATTCCTGCTATATTGAATAACTAGCATAAGTACTCAAGTTTTTTGATGTTACATACTCCACACGACCTCCAGCAAGTCTGTAAACCTGCTGGAGAGGTTCCATGTTTTCCAAGGTCAACTGAAGCCCTGCCTACATTAAGGAAGTTGGTGCCAACGTTTTTATATCAATACAGAGCACATTTTTCTCAATGTAGAAAGGGCCTTGCTGTCCTTTCAGGAATGAATCTTGCATACAGATCTTCCTGAAGGGAAAACAATGAATAAAACAAATGTGGAGTTTACAGGCATAGATTGTTTTCTTCTGTTCTGTGGAGAAACCTTTAAAGGTTTTGAAGAAACTAGGAAAAGTTTTTTTTTTTTTTACTTTTACAAGACTTCTGTTTCTAAAAAATGTTTTCCAAATGACATATAATTTTCCCCCAGAAGCATTTTCTTCTGACAAGTGATCTAGTCATGCTGAATTTCAGGAAGAAAAGATGTTTATTGAGAAATATAGACACAATTAAAAACAGATGTGAATGGAAATTCACTGTTCTACCTTGAATGTTCTGACTCACCCGATGTGTAGGTTCTCCATATCACCTGCTGTGTACAGAAGATCTTGCTTGCTGCCAAACTGTGGACCTGTCAGGGGTCTGCTGTCTCTTATAGTAGTGGATGAGGAGTTGCCTTTCTCCTTTACCTGCTTCCAAACTTATTACTCCACAAGCAGGATTCAGCTCCATAGTCAGCTACTTGAACATGGCTGGTGCCTAGATTGACAAGCAAGTGTAGGCTTTGGTTAAGTGACTACATTTTTGCTAATCATCTGATCCTCAAATCACAATGTACTTGCATTCAGACAGCATGAATCAGAGGATGATGAAACATGTTACCATTGTCATTCTCTTGTAGGCAGGGCAACACTGGTAACAAAGTAGTTTTCAATGGTGATGATAACTGGAAATTAAGGATCAAGCAGCTGGAGGGTATTTTTTCAACAATCCTGGCAAGTGGTGTTGACGATGGTGAAAACATCATGAAGAACTTTAACTTCCATTCCTGGAAAGTCTTCTCATGCATGTCCTGTTCATTTTCCATCTTCAAACTCATTATAAAGCTCATCTTTGCTTAGAGAAGAGTCAATGAAGGTAGTATTCTTCCAAAAGAGTCTATTTTCAGTTGCACTAAAGTTTGATGTTCCATTACTCCTTTTCTCAATAGCGACAGAACTAACCAAATACCATACTGCTAAATTTACTGACAATGACAGCTTCAGCTGAAGTTTTCTTCATGTGCTTCAGCAGGCACTTTTTGATGATCATTCATGGCTGTCAACTTGAACATCACCACCAAAATATTCTCACATGGTCTTTTTGGTTGGAGCAACCAGAGTATTTATATAGCAGGCATTACTCCAGGAGGGAGAGCCAATCTGAACCCTGTTTTCCTTAGGTGATCCTTGACTTTCTGCCTCTTGAGACTATCAAGCCTAGCCTGAGCTCAGTGATACCTCAGTAAACATTTCTCTACAGAGTCAGTAATGAGACAGGACTCTCATTCACCTATGTCATCTAAATGGCCCTCACAATAATTCTCTTTTTAGGACAGGCTTTATTTTCTGTTGTAGACCACGTATAGTGGCAGCCTGAACCCATCTAATGCAATTGTTCTATTGCTACTTTGCTCCCCTTGTCTATATGTCAATTTTCCTTCTCCTGCCTAATGTGGAATTTTCTGAGCTAACAACCCAAAGAAGGCTTTGGTTGATGCTAGTTGCAGACAACACTAGTTTATCCATCCACACATGACAACATTACCACTGTCCCTCTTTTTCTCAGAGTTTGGTAGCTGATGCAAAAGGATCACACAGGATGTCTTTGGTGGAGCCATGTATGGTTCCTGGCTGGCTAGAGGCTGCCTGAGCTTTGCTCGCTTCCTCTGGGGCAATTTTGAAATTAGAGTGATTGAGCACCCTCTTCCCATCTCAGTGACCCGTCTGTAGGATGGTGCCAAAGCAGATGATCTGCAATTTAGTTTATCTTCTGCTGAAGTAGACTATATGCCAGGGAATGACTTTGCACAACGCCAGCCAATCAGTCGTGTTGACACTACGATGTCACCTTTGTGACAGCTACTTCATAGAGATAACAAAGCGCTGGTAACCAATTAGAGTTTGCTGACAGCAATACCACAGAATCTGTCCAACAGGGAGGGTGCACACCCAGAGCTTAACAATAAGTAATATATATTAACGATATAGAATTGAAATGGCAAAGCCCATAGAGGCTACTGTAGTGCTGAATTAGAGGTAGCTGCATATGCACAGCCCTATAGGAGGGTACTGATGTACAAAGTACTGAGTGATCTTGGAAGATCCCTTCCGACCCAAGCTATTCTACGTACCAATAAATTTACAAAGCATTAATCTGGTCACAAGCTATTTTCAGAAAATTAAGCAAGAACAACAGGCTGCACGGCTGACAACTCCTCCCTCACAGGAGGCAGGAGAGCAGGTATTCTGTCCACGTTGCCCTTGCCTTTACTGTGACAGAGAAGCATGAACTGATCGGTGCTGAGTCCCCATATGGCAAGCAGGTAACTTTCTCTCGTGTGCCTCTCATAAAGATAGCAGGGAAATGAAAGAGGCTGCACGCAGCACAAATTTTCTGGCCACTGCAGAAGCCCTGTGTGCAGAGTCACCTCACACGTACTCAGAGAACAGCCAAGCGTGGCCGCTCAGACTGGGTGTTCTAAATCATTCTAACCTTTTGCAATGTTTTAAGTTTGCTACTTAAAAAAAAAAAAAAAGTCTATTTTGTTTCTACTTCTGAATTTCTGTCTTTATGCTCTGGTGTGCTCTTTGCAGAATCAGAGAGTATACATGCATGCTCTGGGGACGGGTTATTTTCTCTAGAATACTATGAAAAGGATTCGCTATAGTATTTCTGGAACAAGGATGCAAAAATGCTGGTCTTATGCCTTTGCTAATCTCTTCCCATTCTTTACTCTGCAATGAGGAATGCCGCTTACCTTGCGATTTATCTTCATGATTCCAATGCTAGGTGAAGGTATTTCTAGTTATTTGTTCATGGCTTGAGAAAGTCTGGGATTAACTTTTCAAATTAGGTCACCTGTCTAGAAATGCTTTTCTAAACCCTACCTGCTTTACATCCAGCAAGTGACATGGAAAAAGTTTCATTATACTTCCTTGTGTGCACATGCACCCCCTGCGCACTATTGAGTGCTGCAGCATGCACGGTCGCTGTAGGTGTAGCTGCACGTGAGAGTATGGATGGTGTAGGTGGTGGTCCCTCCCTCAGGCTTGCCCAGGCAGGTTTTTATCCCGGCTTCTGAAATGGCACCACAGCTGGTTTGTCTTCATCAGCCCTGGCAGGTAAATCGTATTCACAGTAGTACAGCTGCACTCATGGCTGACAATGGGGTATATTTTTCATAGTGTGGTGAAGGGAGGAGGCCTCCTGTTTCCCTGTAAATTGAATAGTGTGTCTGTTTCAAATGATGAGACAAGCAAATAGACACAGCGATCTGGGGCATGTGCTAGATGGAGCTGCTATTCATGTTCAAGGTAGCCTGGGTGATGCCTCTGCCTGCAGTCTCCTTCTTCTTTCTGCTGCCTGAAAGACTTGTGACTCCCAGCCTGTCACTTACAGAGCCTTGCCCTGTGCTGTGCTTATCTTATGTGATGTTTTGTGGTTTTCACGTTAAACTTAAAATGAAATTAATATTTTCCTCCCTGCTGATGGAGAATTCTGGTTTTGTATGTCCCCCAAGCGAGCAAAGCCTTCAAAGTTAAACAAGCTTTGCTTGTTTTGGGGACAAGGGCGAGTCCTCCCTCCTGTTTTTATTTGAGGGCTGGAGTGACGCAGGGCACAGGCTCAGGAGGCAATATATAGAATGGCTCAGCACAGAGCTGTGGTTACGGTCATCCCGCAGCCACACAGGGTCAGCTTTAACCTCACAGTTGCCTCATTCCTCCCCTGAACAGCAGTTTGTGTTTTGCAGGCATGTGCCTGTCAGGCAGAGATGAGCGAAGCGATGTGTTCTCCTGGCTGTAACTTTATTTCGGGGAATTTCAATGGAAAGGGTGTTTCAGAGCTGTAACCTCACAAACAGGGTGAGTGGCTGCCAAAGCAGAGGTGGCCTTGAGCTGCTCCATCCTGGCAGGTGCTCCTCTGCCTCCCAGCTACCTCCCACCTGTGCCATACCCATGGTCCCTATACCACCCCCTTCCATATGGGATAAAAAGCAGTCGCACATAGCAAACCTCCCGCAGGGCTGCTTGCAACACAAGAAACATGAGTTAAAATAAACCCTGTAGAGGAATGTATGCTTTTCTGGGCATATAATAAATGCAAGAAGAGATGAAATGCTGTCAGTAAGTGTCCCAGACTACTATGCTGTTCTCAGGCATAAGGTGCTGGGGTCAGCACAAGGCAGTAGCTGTGTGAAGTGCTGCTTTAGATGTGAAGGCAGAATCCAGCTTATAGTGGTTCCTGTTGGGGTGTTGAGCTCTCTGAGATGCTACTGCGCTTTTGTTGCCATCGATGTGTGTGTATGGGAAAGCTGGAGAAAGACTGAGATGAGGTCTGTCCTCAGTGACTAAAGGGCAGAGAGATGCAGAAGTAGCTGGTCCCAAAATGGTCCAAGGGCAAGGGGGAAAAGGGGAGAAGCAAAATGAAGAAGGGAGAGAAGCTGCCCCCTCCCCCAAATTGGGGATAGAGGATAGTTGAGCAACAGAAACCTGTCAAGATAGTAACTAATAACAATTAATAATTTATTGTACATCAAATAGCTCTTTTCCTCATGGTTTCCAAAAGCTCTTTACAGACTATATATAGCGACTGCATTACGGTGTGGTATGCACTTTTCAGCAGCATGGTTTAGGAACAGCCCTGCTGCTGAGGCACAGTGGAGCCCGCTCAGCCCAGAGGAATGCTGGCAAAAGATTTGTACTCTTTCAATCCTGCCTGCGTGTATCACTGGTTTTTTTTTTAAAAAAAAAAAAACAAAAAAACCAATGCACTGGTACAATCATCTGAGAAGTAGTGAGAAGGCAGAGCATTGTACAGGTTTTATTTCTTCTTGCCTATTAAGACAGGTTGTCCCAATAGATTCAATTGCATAGGCCTTGAGAGAAGGAAGACGGGGGCTGAAAGGAAACAAATGCATTTTAGAAAGCCTATGATAATGACTTAAAATTGCTTTTCCTCATAATTGTGATTTTAAGAGCTGACATCTAGTGATAAGCCAAGTGTTAGATGCTGGTGGTTCATAGAACATGGGGTCCTAAACACTGACTGTTACACAGTACTTCTTGCCTGTCCTTGGACTTGTTTAATTTGGAAAAGGGATGATGCTGCTGCTTATGAGGCAGCTGGGGGAGGGTGAACTAGTGGGAGCAGCAAAGGTGAGCACCCAAAAAAAGCAAGCCAGCTGATGGACCCACTGCCTTGCAATGTACCCTTTTGCTACTGCACCTGGATCTGCTCACCCCTGCCCCAGAACGCTGCCTTCACCTCTGGGATGGAACACACACAGCGAGAGTCTGAAGGGCAGAGCTTGGCGCTACAGGACAGGAGGGTGAAGAAGTTATGCCTCTCTGAGAAGACTGCAGGGAGTGTAATGCTAGTAAGAAGGCAATTAAAAGAGCTGAGCAAACAAATGATGAATAATGTAGTAGGAGCTGGTGTAATGAACCTCCTTAGGAAAGCTGGCCCATAGGCCAGCCTCAAGTTACCCGAACCTGAGCAGGAGAAACCCCACCTCATACAAGCACCCAGGGCATAAAGTCACTTTGGAGGAGCAATTAGGGAAGAAGCTGTTTACTCCATTGCTCTTTGATTATAGGCTGTTAAATTTAGGGGGCGATGGGAAAACCCCAGTGGATTGACTGAGTCTGCTTTTTGTCAGTGAAAGCTTACTTATGTAAATGTGTTTAAGAGGTGCCTTTCAGTGAAACTGTTTGCTACATTTCCTGCAAAGAGCTAATGGAAAACCTCCCCTTAGAGATGATGCAGTTAAAGCTGCATTATAGATTTCACCTGTGGATGCCTGAAACTCAGGTGACAAGCTACAGAGATTATCTGCTCAGGGTATGGCCCCACTTTTCCTGTTGATGGATACAAATGCTGAACTGTCAGGGGACCTCCCATTTCCTGCTTGTTTTAATAGGTTTTGATAGATGTGTAGTGCTTTGAATGCATTTTGGGTTGTGTTTCTTGCCAAAGACATTTGCAGCTTCTGAAGTCATGGGATTTTCTTGGGTTTTGCTTTTCCTGCCTATTCTGAGATTTGTAAGTATAAAGTATTTCCATTCTTATGAAGAGTGTGATTTTGACGGTCCCCACGGCTTTGTGCCAAGGGGAGTGAGAATGACCTGCTGTTTAAAAGAGGTGCCTGAAAAAAAATGGCCTGGCTTGGAAACCTCACCAAAACTCTTGTTCGGTTTGTGTTTGGGAGGAAGACAAGGAAATTTGAGCTCCAGGCTGAAATCCTTGTATACTGCTCTCGCAGTGGCCTTGAGGTTTTGGGAAAAGGGGATGGATTTCTCCATGTCCTGTAGGATCATGAAGCCAACTGGAGTGGTTCACTCCAACTTTTCCTGACAGGCCTTATGCCTCAGGAAAGGATGGGAAACATCACTGGGGGGGGGGGGGGGTGGGTATTGGAAGGGAGGCTCTGGGATGCTGTGGTGAGGTGAAACTGCAGCTTCTGTGTGATCCAGCTGGTGAAAAAGGGTGGCCCAAAACCACCTACAGTGTCCTCCTGGACCACTTGTGCCAGCTCTGTGCCTTTAAGAAGCTGCCCTGTTGAATTGGGCAGTCCCTTCTTGCCATGTTTCCCTAGCTAATTACTTCTTTTTTCTCAGTACATTCAAATGGGTTAAAACTATCAGTTTGAATGTGTATAGAGCTCTCTTGTGCCACATAGCCAAAAAAATCTGCAGATGAAGGGGGGCTTTTCACTAGCAACGGGCACTGCCACTTGACTCTTCCACAGTGCTGACACGTGCCCCCAAATACTGGTACATCCTAACATACAGCGATGATGTTAGGTGTCAGTGGGGGATGCAGGTTAGGGTGGGGGTTCTCTGTCTTGCTCTATCCTCACTAAATCCCCACCATCCCTCTTGATCTCGCTGTGGGGCTGAAGTCTGTTCTGCAGTGAATTCATCCCTCAGTGGAGACAGCCCCCCTTTGGCTGTGGTTCTTGATGCCACTTCACGGCACCCTTCCTCGCCCACCTGTAATGTGCCGGGCCCCCACTGACACATCTTGTGGCATCTGCTGCCTGCTCCAGCGCTTTTTCTGGTGAAGGGAACACCTTTCAGAGGGCTGAAGTATCAGCCTTTCCCCCCTCCAATGGTGCAGAGAGTCTCTATGGGGGAGGGAGGGAAATCAAGGCAGACAAGGAGGCTGTTTCAGTGGGGCAGGCAGTGCAAAGCGTGGTGCCAGGCTGACGGAGCACATGCTTTAACGCTGCAGTAGGGCTGGGTGGGCTGGTAGTGTTGCTATCTACTGTGACTGCATACAGTAAGAAGGGGCACGTGGCTGTTACGTCCAGATCTTTGCTGCCGCTTCTTGAGCTTCTCTGTGTCTTGCATGTGGCGTGGGGATAAGGGTATGCTCTGAGTTCGTAGAAGGGCTGTGAAACTTGTAGTGTGCTTAGATTTCCCCCTGTGAGGACCGCCACAGGAAAACCCTGCTAAGTGGGAACTCGATAGCAAACTCCATTACCGGATTTCCTCCTTCCCTTTGTGGTGATCAGGACACCAGTTGCCCTCTCTCCTGAGAGACTGCTCCTTGCCTTTGGGCCTCCACTGTCCTTTTCATTGCTTGTTCCAGGCCTGCCTCACATCCTAGCTCTCACCTTCCTCCTAGCACCCTGTCCTGATGGTCAGGTTGTCCTCCCCATGTTCCCTTTCAGTGGTCTGGCTTTCCTCCTGATCCTCCAGATGTCTTGTATAAGATGGTTGGGCTTAGTCTGACACTCTATTGGCCTCATTTTTGTTGTATCCCTCCTTGGCCACTGGGGTCAGTTTGCCCTTTAATTTTCTTGTAACTGGCAGAGATCTGACCCAAGTTTCAGCAATTCTGGGGATTTCTGCCTGTTCCCTACCAGCTCTGCCTGGTATATTGTTTGCCAGTCACCCATGGCTTCTGATGCACACACATACTTCAGGGTCAAACCGGCATCTTCTCAGTTGAAGGGTGGCAATTCCTAACTTGTGAGCGTTTGACATTGTGACTTTGAGCACTTTGTTAACAGATGTCTTGCTATCTCTTAAATCACCGGAGAAACTAAAATGTCATGATGTTGCTATCTGAACGTTTGTTTAGCAGAGCTTTAACCACTTCACAGACCTTTTCCTCTTCAGTTGTACCAGTCTAACAGCATCTTCTGTGGCTCAGCATACACAGGGTTCAGGAATTTAACTATACAAGCCTCTAGCTAACTTTGACCAGAGACATCTGTTTCTTGGGAGCTGCTCCAGGCTCTTAGACAGGTGTCCTGCAGTGAGTGAAGATCCTTCCAACATTAGCTTTTCCTTAAATAAGACCTGTGTGGCTCTACCTTCCCTACCCTGTTTTGCCCATCAGTCTTTCCCTCACCTGCTGTTCCATTGTACCACTGCCAGACTCTTTTCCCCATAAGTCACTGCTGGACTTCTCATAAAAGTCCTAGACTCCTTGGTGAGCAGGACTAAACCTTGCTTTCTGCTCCTTGTGCCCATCTCCTTACTTTGTACCTATTCTCTTGCCAACTATTTCCATTTCTCTCTCCTGACTATTTATTCCTCATTTGTTTTCCCCCGTCCAGCCTCCAGTCTCACACACTTCCTCCATGCTGATCACAGCCCCTGTATCCCAGCACTTGCTACACCCAAGCTGAGCTTCTTCGCCGACTCTAGATCTCAGACCTTTTTCTTGCAACCATCCCCATAAGTTATCTTAGAACAAATCTGTGCTTTTTGTCACCTACTGATTCATTGTGTCTCATCTATTGATACACTCTCCTGCTGCTGCCTGGATCTGGCAGCTGATTATTCAGTGTACAGGTGTCCCTGCTCTTCACCGAAGAAACCAGAACTGTCTGTCTGTTGGGAACCCAAGGAGAACAGCAGTGTTTGTACTGAGCAGTCTCAGTGCAGGCGAAACCTTCAAAGTATATCGCCGCTAGATCTAACATGATGCTTCATGTGCAACCTGTGGAGTTTCATTTCAGAGGCTCCTGGCATGGTAAATTTATCTGTATTCTTCTTGTCTGTATCAATGGCATATTGCTGGAATGAAGCCCATTATCCTGCCAAATTTCATGTTCTTGCTTCCCATTTGAGACCATAGAGCTTTCCTGGAAGAAGTTGCAAAGTACCAACTTTCCCTCTGTTTCCTTGCTGTGCCTCTCAAAACAGTAGTTAAATTCTCGCAAATGAATTGAAGAGGGGGGAAAAAAACCCAACGCATAAACCCCCCAACAATGTTCACTGCAGGTATCCACTCCTACAAATTAAGTCTGGGAAATTCCTAAGGAACTGAGGAAATTATGCATCAGGCACTATATATACAGGCCAACCTGTAATGATTAATTTTGACTTTGTTTTGAACACATGGTTTTACAAGAGGCTATGGTGGGGTTTCTGTGTCAAGGGGTTTGGGATCCTCCTTGGGCCCATCCTTGTCCTGACAGCAGCAGTGTGTCTCCCCACAGTGATGGGGAGGTGAGATACTGAGAGGGAAAATACAACATTTAGGGGAAGGGGCTGTGCTGGGTGGAAAGTGTTCGTTCAGAGATTTCAGTTGCATTTCTCAGGCCTGATCTTTGCCGTGAATCCCTGACGCTTCTTCTCGAGTCTCCAGAGAGACTCTGTTTCTGCCTCCCCCATTCCCCCTGCTGCTTCCTGCAAAGCAGCCTGCGAGGGGCTGCAAGCAGAGCACGAGGACGGTGCAGCACCTTGGGCTTACAGCATGGACCAGCCTCTTCTCCTTCATCCCCGCTCCTAGCAGCCATGCCACATTCTCCAGAGGTTTGTTGCTTTTGCACACTCCTCTTACACAGCCCCGTGCATGGAGCTGGCGTGATGAGATGGGGAAGATGGTGGCAGCAGGAGGGAAGGGGGAAATGGGGAAGGAGGGAAGCAATGGTGGGGGCTGAGGAGAGAGGATTGTTGCCTCTGATCTATTATGAATTCCCCTGGTAGACAGCCAGTAGGCTGGAAAGTGAATGATAGCCAAACCAGATGAAGAATTGTTCTGTGTCCCTGATGTATTTTATCCTCGACAGGCATTTAGTTTCTTTAACTATCAAACTAACTATTTCTCATATATATATTACATAAGCTGTGAAAGATAAAGCACACACAGCATCAATCATCCCTTGTCAGAATCTCTTTACCTCTTCCCTTCTCTTTATTTATTTTTTTTTTTTTTTTACATCTTCCACTCTTAAAATTCTACTCAAAACAAGGATATTGTATAGGAAGTTGACTGAACTGTAATTGAAGGACCATTTGATCACTCCACAATTCAGGAAAAAAAATTGAAAGGACAGGCTGTTGTGTTGTTTTGGAGCTGGGTACTGAAAAGAACAGAGCACTGTGTCCGTCCCTGTCCACCCCCTCCTCGTTTCTATCAGTTGAGACAAGTCCTTCCATATAAAACAGGTTTGTCTGGGCACCTTAGAAATTCAGCACAGGGAAGGTGGAGTATCAGCTCCTCAGGGTTAAAATGACTACTAATTCCTCACAAAACCTTCCTTACTTTTGAGTAAAGGGGTTTGTTGGGTGTTTTTCCCAATTTTTGCATTCACTGACATATGACATTTGCACCCACAGGCAGGGTAGACTCATAGAATCAATCATTTAGATTGGAAAAGACCCTTAAGATCGCTGAGTCCAGGAAGACACACTGCTATTGTGTGTCTGCCTGGACCTACCAGTTGGATTGAGTGGAGAAACAGAATTATGGATGAACACACAGAGACACTTCTAAAACATCTTGTCAGTTCCATGTATTCCCAGATCTGTGTTCCCTCTGCCCGTACCAGCCTGACCCAACCTCCCGACAGTGCTGCAGGGTCCTGATGTGATCTTGCCTCAGCCCTGACTCTCCCAGTGAAGGAAATGGTCAGAGACCTCTTTATTAATGTTGCTGTCCTTCTGGCAGACAGATTAAAGAGAGGGGGAAAAAAAACGGCAACAAGGCTCACAGATAACCTTGTAATCCCTAAATACATTTGCATTTGCTGCTTAGTACAACGCGCCCATGAGAATTTATGCAACCCAGGGTGCGCCCATAGTGTTGTTCCCTGTGACCCCTTGAACCAACTGCACTGTAATTGCAGATTGAGATTCAATATGGCCCTTCTAAAGTAGTGAGAAGGAACAATACAGCCCCATTCAGTTTTTGGATCTCAATTTCAGAGATGTTGAGTATCCAGTGCACCATCTAACATCAGCAAGACTGATGACGCTCTGAGAACCAGGCAGACCCTTGTATTTTTTCTTTTCTGATTTCCCCTTAAATTAACCAGGCATATTTTTTTTTTCTGCTTCTTAACTCGGTCTTTTATTATGTTTGATAGAGTGAAAGAATGTTTTTTTCCTCCCCTTGTATCTTGCACAATGGAGAACATAATGCCTTTGCTTTGAAGTCTTTGCTGTTATCCTGCCTACAAAGTCAGGCCTCTCTTTTGGTTTCCAGTTTAATTAAATGTGTCTACACTGAACAAGAAAGCTGTCCCAGAGAGCCTGAAATGGCCTTTCCCTCTTGTGATAGTGTGCAGCTTCTGTTCATTTTAAAGGAGGTTTACCTTGTGCCCATGCATGCTGGATCTCGTAGCGTGTCTAGCCTCTTTTAAGAGCAAGGAACAGTGGGGAAGGATTGTGGTTCTTCTCTGGGTTAAGGTCTTGTTGGGCTGAAGTGACTGCCAGCTTGGTACAGCAACTCTTTGGCTTGCCATCCACACTCGAAGAACTAGTTGACCTTAACCAGTTTCAGCTGAAGGTGTTTTCTTCAGTCAAGTCTTGCAAGTAACACTTGAACATACTTGGGTCACTCTGGATTAGGTGTTCTTTCAAGTGACGCTGGTGCTGTAGAAACTGAAATCTTCTGAAGTCTTCTAAACAACAGGATGTTGTAATGGTTTTCTTCATCCACTTAGTTTAGAGCAGCCATTTCTGTCTCCAGTATTTCTCAACGGAGTTTTCTGTGCCCACTTACTGGATGGCTTCCAGGTGGCATAAAAAGGCTAATAACCTGGAAGTGCACTGAATCTTCAGCAGGTTTGTGGTAGGAGGTATTTGTTGTTTAATTCTGAAAGAAATATTTGTCTCGCTAGAAAACGTTGGGTTTGTCCCATTCAATCTTGCATTATGCACATGGAGCAGCACAAGAAATCACCCAAGCTCCACTTGGCAGCCATCTGCGGGAGGATCTCTCTTTGAATGATGCTTATCAATAGAGCTACCTTGGAATTAATTTTAGCCCACAGTTTAACTACTAGGATTGCATATTCTTAATAACTTTATATTGATTGATGAACCTTAGTTTTCACCTCCTTGTAGCTAGAAATGGGCCTAATTAGCCATATCCAGAGTTGGACTTTCAGTACTCAGTGTTAGGATACTAAAGATGGATTCCAGCCATTGATTTCATCCCAACTACTTGAAGATGAGTGTCACATAATCCCTCTTAAAGAGCTTGTTGCAACCTTTTGGGAATTACAACTTGGATCCGACACATGAGACAGACCTCATCAATGCTCTGTCTATAGGAGCACTGAAAGAAAGGTTTAACATCACTAGAGCAATTACCTTTGCCCCAAGAAACATGGCTAATGTAAAAGTGACTCTTTACAGCTTTCCATTGCTAATTGTGCATTTGTTAGGATGCCAAGCCTGGCATAGACTGAATACTCTTACTCCTTTTATTTAGGGTAAACTGTCCCATGTGTGCCATGGCAGGCAGGAAAACCAGTCATCAGTATTATGCCAGCCAATAAGTCTGTGATGTTATTCAGACAGAGTGCTGACAAGGACCTTGTTTTGGCAACTTTCTCTGTTGCTATGAGATGTCTTGCTTTGGAAGTAGGAAGAGTGTCTGGCCCATACTGTTGTATCCATTCTGAGCATAAGGTCTCATGTGTAAAGGTTTTATTTTGTTACTCCATCTTCAGTGCTTCCTGGGCAGCATAGTGAGTTTCCTCTTGCACAAAGCCTCTTTGATTCATAAACAACAGGTAATTGTCATCAGTCATCGTAAAAAGAATGACAGTATCAGTCTCACATGTGTTGACATCACGGGTTATTCCTAGTGGTAACTTTCATTTAAATTGCACTGGAATATCTTTTAGTGCTAATATATAGAAGACCCTGCTATGTGCAACTTGTAAATATTAGATCTGGCAAACACATTGAAGCTTTTTCAAACGCTTGGCTTCTTCAGCTTAGGGCATCTCCTCAGATGTGCCCAGTCAGTATCAAGCAGCTCTTATTTAAGGTTAAAATTTGAATAGTGATCAGCATCTTTAAAAGAATTACCTGCTTATTTTGAAGCATAACTGGATGCCAAGTTCCTCTGGAAACCTGGCTCACAGTGCCCTTGACTTCACTTCAGTCCAGTTGGACACAATGTCCAAGGGGAGGAGCTCCTCCATATTCCACACAGTTAGGTACCATAAGCCCTTTGAACATCACTCTTACTTTGACAGTGCCCTAGAGTTTCTCTTTTGTCCATATGCCACTATTGCAAGCCTACGTCTGGTCAATTTGCATTTGCTTTGGAAGCACTTAATAAAGGCCTTGAGTGGCAATGGAGGTCTTGGATCTTGTTATGAATTCTGAGGAACCTGTGGGCTTGTCACTCTGTTTGTTAACACATCTTTACCCCGTTTGTCCAGCTCTGTTGCATTTTCACCAGAACTCATGTCAACTATTGCAGCATAAAATCTATATAATATAAAAAGTTCCTGTTACAGGAGGTGGACCCAAGAAGATGATCTCTTAAGTTCCTTTCCTGCCCCATTTGCCATGATTCTTCTAAGAATCTGGCTCTAGGAAACTTGCCAAGCACTCACTGTAGAGCTAGTAATCTTATATATGCCATGACCTCTCTCTGGTGCCGAGCCCCAGCTGGCATAAATAGCCAATTTCCATAGCATTAAGCTTTCTTAACCTCTGAAACAGGAAGCTACATCCAATTTGCCAACTGGGAACGGTCCCTGGTCCCTGTCTGTTCCCATTCTGTGGCCAAGAATTGTTTAGGGGAATGCTACTTGGGCTGGGTCCAAACCATGCCAGGAATTGCTCTGGCAGTTGAAAAATATGGGTTATGAGGTTCAAGTGCCTGGGAATGTTTCCTGACACTGTTATTTATTCAAAAAGATGAAGCCATGATGTTCACATATCTTTTGATGTTACCCTTGTGTTTATAGGAGCCTTTTGAGCAGAATGAGGTGTCTCTTATAATGATTTACCTTATTACTCATTAAGCATGGTCACTACTTAATGTTTTACACTCAGATTCTCCTTAACATCTTTAGCTGCTATTTTCCCTGGCACAGCAATACCAACTGCTCTCTGAAAGGTCAGGGCTTTTTCAGACAACAGTATCATTTGGATGCTTTCCTTATGTAACTGATATACTAGCTGATCCTTTTAATGAATACTTAAATTTACTCAAAGATCATAAACCTTGGTGAGCATCTTCAGTTTGGGTACATAATGACCAGCGTATTCAGTGGGATTTTGATCACAGTTATTAAATCAAAATCTCTCCATGCTAATGAACAGCTTAGGACTGAGAAAAGCTCCCATAGCATCACCACAGTCTTAGGCAATGCAGTCATGTGCCTTTCACTTGTAATATAATCTGCAATATAACAGAGTTTGTTCTAGTGCAATAACTTTCCCCTCTCCTCTTTGTTTTCATTACCTTCTGTCACGTGGCCCAGTGTTGCCATAATGGTAGTTACTGAGAAGACTGTTAATGACAAACAAAAGATGAGGAAAAAAATCACATCTTTCCAAGACTCACTGTTTTGTCTAATGGCTTTGTTACACGTATTTTCTCCATGCCTGACCCAAGAGGTTAAGCAAGAGAAAAATAGCCTTAGTCACAGTAGGGGCTGTAGTTGGTGGACAAATCCAATTTATTCATGAGCTGTCCCAGAATTCCCCTGTGGAAAAATACTACTACGTTCTCCAACCTGCACTGTGCGGATCCAAGCGAGCCCAGGAAAGGTTATTAAGAAAAGCTGATTTCAGGAAGCTTAGGCTCACTCTACTAGGGACCACACCTCCATTGTGAAACCTGTAGGAAACTTTCAAGCGCTACAAAACTGAAACAGTTGAAACCCACTTTTTTATAATTGATAGCAATTACCAAGTAGACAAGCCCCACAGACCCGATGAATATTGCCTCACTTTTAATCTTCCTGGGTTTGGAGCTAGAATTTAGACTTAGGCCCATCATGTTTTTAACAGTATTGGCCCAATTAGTCTAATGAAGAATTTTATTGTTTGTTTTACTGTTGAATCAAAGGATTGGTGTCTGGATTCTTTTTTTAATGGGGTGAGAAAGCTTGAAGGCTTTTTCTGATGGGATTTTTATAACCACCATGGAGATGAATGGTCAAGTGCCATGGAGCATTATGCTGATCATACATTGTTTCCAAGGAAACTCGGGATGGAGTTTCTAGATGCTCTTTGTGGAGAACAGCAAAGCTACAGCCTGTGTCTGTCAGAAGGAAAGTCCCAGGTTAGGTTCATGACTCAGCTGAAGAACTGCCTGAAAGCAAGGACATAGGAGTAAATAACTATGTGGACAACATCACATATTTGGTGCTTTGGGCCAAGCTGGGAAGAGCGAACAGGTATTTGTAGCCTAGGCTAGAAACAGTTAAGCTACTGCCCATTAATTTTCCGGAGCAGGAAATTTCGGAGTGCTGCAGGTCACTCCAAATGTGGCGATTCACAGGAGGCTGCTGCCATCAGTACAGAGGCAACCGAAGATGTTGCTCCTTGCAAGCGGGGCACATGGCTTCTGCAGAGGGTGGTGCTCAGCAGCCCTCTTCGTGGATCCTGGCCAGGGGAATGAAAAGCTGATTTAGCTGTATGTTTGACTGTGTGGGCTACTGAAGGACAGTGTTTACCATTGTTTAAAGGAAGGCTGGGAAAAGATTAGGCAGGGTGTTTGCTGCTGTTGATTTTTTACTATTTGAATAACGCAAACACACACGTGCACACAAAAGTACTGTGCAAGCAAAAAAAAAAAAAAAAAGTAGCATTTCCTCAATTCCTTTCCCTTCCCCCACAAAATTAATGGCTTTACCAGTAGCTTCAACCAGAAATCTTTCAATCTGTCCTACAGCATATTGGAATAGTTACCGCAGTATAACTTGCCTTAGCATAGACGCAGCAAAATCAGTAGAAAGGTACTTTATATTGTACAGGAACAAGCCATAAACTGTAGTAGTATAAGATAGGTTTAAACAGGCATTAGCATCTCAACAGAATGATAGAGATGATCCATGCATAATTTTCTATAAATAAAACTGGTTTAGAGGATAGTTGCCTGAAGGTCAGAGATACTAGTAGGATTTTTTTTATTTTTTTTACCACAGCAAACTTCAGTTCAGAGGCTGTCTTGTAAAATGTGCTAATACTAGTCTCTAAGCTTTAGGTGACCCGTCATCACTGGTGGTAGCTGCTGGACAATGGCAATAAAATGCATATCTTCTTGGGAAATAATGTAAAAAACATTTCAGGTATTACTGCAGAGCTGATGGAAAAAGCAGGGGCTGAGCACAGAATTCTGAACCTTTGAAAGCCAAAATTGCTTTGAAGTGTGGGCGAAGGACCCATTTACCCTTCTCTACCCTACCAAAAAAAGAAGTACCATTTTTCAGTCCAGATTTTTAACAAAAATGCTTATTGATGTAGATTTTCCTAGTTAACAAAAAGAGGCTTTCAGTACATTTTAGTTTTTACTTTTTAAAAAAAAAATCTTAGTGACCATTTTGATGCAAGTGGTAGATGGAAAACATTAAAGGGAAGATGAAAAATTAACAGATTTTGTCAAAGACCTTTCCTGTTAAAAAAAAAAAAAAAAAACAAATAAAAAAGCTTTCCTATGTCTTAAAAAAAGAACAACAAACAACAAACCCAAGAGCAACAAAAAACCTTTAAAGATCTACCTACTTGGAGATTGCAAGTGATAGAGTAAAACTCACCCCTAAAATCCTGGCTTAGTGCCATTTACAGAGCATCAGTGTCATATGCTGCTATGAGAAACGTACATGTTTCCTGAGAAAGCTGCTGTGTTCTTATTGTATGGCTTCTGGGTAGATTTAAGGTCCAGGTGTTCCTGAAATATTTTAGTGCTGCAGTACAAAAGCCTGTCTAGATCCCATCAATAAGATCTCTATCTGGAATTTTGAGTCACATGCATTTTTGCTGGTGGAAAGATGCTTCCTGGTCTTGGCTGCTCTCGTGTCAACTAAAAAACAGCTGAGGGTCCAAGAGTACCCATGAGCTGCAAATGCAGGATGCAAGTGACAGGACATGCTTTGTCTTAACCTGGGATCTCAACACTCATCTAATTGGAGCCTCAGCCAGTCATTTCTGGGCATATGCAGTCTCATTAACTCCACTAATTTACTGAAGCCCATTACATGACCCCCGATGGGACGTACCCCCAAATGCTGAGGGAGTTGGCAGATGTCATTGCTGAGCCACTCTCCATCATCTCTGAAAGGTCATGGAGAACAGGAGAGGTGCCTGAGGACTGGGGGAAAGTCAGTGCCACTCCAGTCTTCAAAACAGGGCAAGAAGGAGGACCCAGGAAGGCTGGTCAACCTCACCTCCATCCCTGGAAAGGTGATGGAACTGCTCGTCCTGGAGGTTATCTTGGAAGCATGTGGAGGAAAGAAGGTTATCAGGAGTAGACAGCATGGATTCACCAAGGGGGACTCATGCCTGACCAACTCGATAGCCTTCTACGATGGAATGACTGGCTGGGTAGATGAGGGGAGGATGGTGGATGTTGTCTACTATGACTTCAGCAAGGCTTTTGACACTGTCTCCCATACCACCCTCACAGGTAAGCCCAGGCAGTGTGAGTTAGTTGGGTGGACAGTGAGGTGGGCTGAGAACTGGCTGAATGGCAGAGCTGAGGGGGCAGCAGCCAGTGGTGTGCAGTCCAGCTGGGGGACTGTAGCTACTGGCGTTCCCCTGGGGTCAGTACTGGGTCCAGTCCTGTTCAACTTAATGACCCAGACGAAGGGACTGAGCGCACCCTCAGCGAGTTTGCTGCTGATACCAACCTGGGAGGAGTGGCTGGTACCCCAGGAGGCTGCGCTGCCTTCAGTGAGACCTGGCCAGGCTGGAGGGTTGGGTGGAGAGGAACCAAATGAAGTTCAACACAAGCAAGTGCAGGGTCCTGCACCTGGGGAGGAACAACCCCACGCACCAGTATGGGCTGGGACTGACCTGCTGGGAGGCAGCTCTGCGGGGAAGGACCTGGCGGTGCTGGTGGGCAGCAGGTTGCCCGTGGGCCAGCAGTGTGCCCTGGTGGCCAAGGGCAGTGGTGTCCTGGGGTGCGTTAGGAGGGGTGTGACCAGCAGGTCAAGGGAGGTGATCCTTCCCTCTACTCTGCCCTGGTGAGGCTGCATCTGGAGCGCTGTGTCCAGTGCTGGGCTCCCCAGGTCCAAAGAGACTGGGAACTACTGGAGTGGGCCCAGTAGAGGCTGTGAAGATGGTGAAGGGGACAGGAGCATCTCCCTTGTGAGGAAAGGCTGAGGGAGCTGGGGCTGTTTGGCCTGGAGGAGAGAAGACCGAGAGGAGACCTTATCAACACACGGATACCTTAGGGGCAGGTGTGAAGAGGATGGGACCAGGCTCTTCTCAGTGGTTCCCATGACAGGACAAGGGGCAGCGGGTACAAACTGCCACACAGGAGGTTCCGTCTGAATATGAGGAAAAACTTCTTTACCTTGAGGGTGACAGAGCACTGGCACAGGCTGCCCAGAGAGGCTGTGGGGCCTCCTGCTCTGGAGATACTCAAAACCCACCTGGATGCGATCGTGTGTAATCTGCTGTAGGTGACCCTGGTGTAGCAGGAGGTTGGGCTAGGTAACCTCCAGAGGTCCCTTCCAACCCTGACCATCCTGTCATTCTGTGAACTCTCAGGAAATGACTTACAGTTTATCTCAAGTTTATCTCCTTGCTCGTTGTCATGCATATTTGTATTTTGATTCTTCAGACCTGTTTTAATGAATATGTTTTCTAACTTTGTATCCTTGGAACAGGCCCAACAAACATGTTAAATGGTCTTTCCCTCCCTGTAAAAGGGATTAGTGCCAAAAAACACTCCTTGAACCTTAAAAAAACAAACAAACAAACAAGAACCGCAAACAACCACAAGAAACAAATAAACCATAAACACCATGGTGAGAGCTTTTAGTCAGGGCTCGTACTCCAGTTGGTTGCCAGCTCCTCGCATTCTGCTTCATCTTTTCTCTAAACTTTTATAGCCCCTAATCGTCTGTAAAGCATTGCATACCCCTATGGTGCTATATAAATGAAATAACAATGATGCTCTTGAATTAATTGGGTGCGTTTGCATACAGTAGTCTTACAATATCCTTTCCTCTTTATAAGACCCTCTCATGTGAGGCTGCGGGTCCAATTGCCACAGATAATTCAGTGTTAGATTGAAGGTGTATATGAAGAATCTTATTTTTTCCCTTATGAGCCCTTTGTGGGGAGAATACGTTTTAGTTCATTAAAGGCGTACATTAGGCAATTACTTTATCTTCTCCTCTCTCATTCCTTCCTCCTTTTTAATCCTCAGTTTTACAGATTTCCTTACAAAAGCCCAAATCTTACAGAGGTTTACAGATTTCCATAAATATGCCATTTTTTTTTTTTATTTTTTTTTGCGGGAGGAGGGGAGAGCAGGGAGAAACCTCTCACCCAAAGATATGACATAGGTATTTTTTGCTCTCCTCAACTGACTGCAGCACAGCACCCTGTCAGTCAACTTCTGGATAAGACAGATATTTGTCTGTTTACTATTGTTTGTCATAGTAGAGGCAGAAGTCAAACAAGCATATCAAACAAGTTGTCAGCTCCTGGACTGCAATGGGTGCCAGCCCCTGAATTCCTCCTCTTCTAGAGGACATCATAAGAGGAAGGATTCCTTACTCCTGCAGAGGTGACTGCAAGCTGTGGCATCATTAGTCAGGTGTCCATGAGAAGGAACTTGATGCAGGGAGTCCCAGGGAATGGTTAGGATGGTTTATTCTAAAAAACAGTTCAAGCCTTTCATTTAACCAGCCCAGTGAAGACACAGAGGCCATTTAGAGCACTTTTAGATAAAAAAAAAAAAAAAAAAAAAAAAGAGAAAGATAATTCAACCAGCAGCCCTCTCTGATTTTGTTGCCTTTGTGGAGAATGAAGGGTGCCAGGTGCAAGCTCAACAGCTTCAAGCCATCCCAGTTGCAAGTTGTCCTGGTTTCAGCTGGGATTGAGTTAACTTCTTAGTAGCCAGTACAGTGCTGTGTTTTGGCTATGATGGGAGAACAATGTTGATCATCGCACTGATGGGTTTAGTTGTTGCTGGGTGATGTTTATACTAAGTCAAGGATTTTTCAGTTTCTTGGGCCCTGCCAGTCAGAGGGCTGGGGGAGCACAGGACACTGGGAAGGGATACAGCCAGGGCAGGTGACCTGAACCAGCCAAAGAGGTATTGACCACACCGTGGGACGTCATGCTTGGTATAGAAACTTGGGGGGTTAGCTGGGGGGGGTCATTGCTTGGGGACTGGCTGGGCATCAGTCAGTGGGTGATGAGCACTTGTACTGTGCATCCCTTGTTTTCCATTCTCCCTTTTCCTTTGGATTTTATCCTTTTCCTCCACCTTTCCATTATAATTGTCATTATTATTATTTTTATTATTGTTATTGTTGCTCTTGTTCTTTCCTTTTAATTCAGTTTAAATTACTAAGTTGTTCTTATCTCAACCCTTGAGTTTTACATTCCTTTCCGATCCTCCTCCCCACCCCTCTGGGTGGGGGGACTGAGCAGGCGACTGCATGGGGCTTGGGTGCTGGCTGGGGTTAAACCATGACACAGGTGGAGGCACTAGTTCAGCAAATGTCTAGAGAAATCACTTTGCACCTTTCCGAGCCGATCCTTGGGAATGGTTCCCCACACCAAGAAGGCAATAGCAGTCATGCCCTAGCACTTGGAGTCCTGGCCTGATAAAGTGTTTTCATTTGTCTTAGCAAGAAGCTGTGGTTTTTATGACTCCTGGGAGTCACGACTCCTACAGCAGCCAACTATAGATGGGTTTGTAAGAGAGCTCAGTGGGGTTCTGTCTGTGTTTTTCTCTGTCCTCCACTCTTGCCAGCACCATGCTACTCTATGGCCCAAAGCCTATGCCAATAATACACAAGTGGCCGCATCCAGAAGTCAAGAGTGACAAAGCAGATGTGTGGATGCCCCTTTGTTACTCATTTGATTGTTGGGTCACTGGCACAAGGACTTTATCCTCATTTTGAGGGCTTGTCTCATGAGGACAGCAGGCACCAAGAGTGCCCTTGCTACCAGGGCTCAGATGACATGGGTTCCAATGCTGACTCTGGCAATAACCACGGGCAAGCTGCTCTATTTCCCTGGGCCTAGATCTTGAGTTTGGCCATTTATTTTAGCCTTGGTAAATAAAAGGTTAAACCAGCCATGGGTCCTTGCTGGCACTAGGGCATGATGAAAGCTTAAGAAAAATGGGAGCGATCCCTCTTAATCAGGCCTCTTACAGGTCCCTTATGACATCTAATGATGACTGTGATAAATAGTTTACAAGTGACTTTGACCATCTACAATTAATCAACACATCTCACTGTGCAAGATCACTACTCACTGGGGTGCAAGGTCATGGGCTTGCTCCTGACAGCATTTCTGAATGAGTCTAATCCTGTTCCTACCACTTGGTTTCACAGAGTTCAGACAAGAAAGGAGCCGCCCGTAAGCTGGGAGTTCTCTGTCACCCAAAGCAAGTGAGACTGACTTCCATGGGGGATCTAGCACCCTGGGAATTGGATGATCGGGTGAACCAAACCAAGGTGATCAGAGCCACCAGGTCTCTGTGGGACCAGAGACACTACTCATTCAGCTGGGACAGGTAGAGCAGCATGGGGAAATCCCAGATCAAAGCCCCGCAGTCATCACTGGAATGATGCTAGGGAGGTTTCTGCTCATAACCCCTAGAAAGAAAACAGAGGGAAGGAAACGTGGAAGTCCTCTCTAGGCTCAGAATCCATTTGAAGCCCAACCTTAGAGACCTAAGGTAAAGCCCAACATGAAGGAGCGCTGGAGTTGGTTACTCAGATCCCTTTCCTTTTCTTTTGAAGTTATGCACTGTTTCCTTTTTTTTTTTTTCTTTTTTTTTCTATTTCCATTGTACAATTTTTTATCACCAAGTTCCCTACTCACCTGCCATTTGTCTGGGCAGCTGTCATCTAAATCTACACTGTCCCTGCCCCTGTCTTCACCAGCCTGACAGCTGAAGCTGCAGATGGCCTCTTTTCCTTGCTTTCCTCTGCAAGACTATTTTCAGATAACACCCCTGCAAAATGTAAAGGAGAAAGCCACAGAATAAGGGGCTGATGTACTGCTGCCTTTGCCAAGGTACCTGTGAACACAGAACCAAACCAAGCTGCTCAGTGCAGAGGACAGAAGAAAGGCTGACCATACCTTCTGAATATCCTTTTTGTAGTGGTAGAGGATCAGTTTCCCTTGACCTGTACCTGGTAATGTAGGAAAGGTGCCGTAAGACACACATTAGTGCTTATTCTGGGACATAGCATCCGTCGTATGCTGATGTTGGGCTGCAAAGTCTGCGTGTGCAACCTAGGCTCTTGGAGGGCCAGGGAAACCTTATAAGGTTCATTTGTTCTGAGCACTTCTATTAAAATCTCTATTATATTGGTTACAGTCCTAGCCTGGATCTTCTCTGTGAAAAACAACACAACTTTTCATTGACAGAGGTATATGCTAACTGCATAACTCCATCCAGGAGCTGCCTATGAAGGGTCAGACTTCCTAATTCAAGTAAAAAAAAAAAGACTAGCAAAAGAAAAGCATCCGAGAAGGAGCAAAAAGAGTCTCTAATACAGTTCCTAATGTAACTCAGAGCAGTCTTTTCTCTTTTTTAATTCAAGCTAAGCTAAATTGATACTGAAGTAAGGTCCAGCGCGATGCAATTTCCAGGACTACTTTTCTGACAATAGCCTGATAAAGAATGTGCTTGTTATTAGGAGCAGGAAGCTAACATTCTGGGAACGGCAGAGATTCACAAGTTAAACTATGAAGTTATGCCTGTGTTATGAAACTGGTCTGGAGACAAAAGCCTATAGACCACATCTGCATCCTGTCCCTGTGGCTGCCATTCAGAGAGCCAGCTGGATGCTTGCATAAACATGCTTGTTGACCCAGTGACTCACCAAGCCTGTTCAGGCAAACAGAGTGCTGGGGACTCTAAAATATGTTCCTGGTCAACACCTGAGCTTGCATTTATAAGCTTGCAGTCTGCACCATAGAGAAGTTCAACCTTGGGGTAACTTCAGCCTATCTAAACAGAGCCTAAGAGTATTTAATAAATTTATTAGCTAATTGTGAATATCTCTGCTACGACCTTCTTACGATTGTGACCACTGATGACATCATGCCAACCACGGACACCTTCTGCCTTTAGTAGCAAACCTCTTCTGTTTAAGTTGAAGGATGGTCCTTTTAGCTTTTTGTATTTTAAGTGTCAAGTACAAGACACTTGCTTCCCCTACAGCCCCCAAATACGCCATGTTCTGCTTCATTGATTTCTGAAGTGAAGCTGTTGTGGAGGTGGAATCGGGCACAGCCAGATATGGAGTCACTGTTCAGTCTTACATTTGCCCCGAGATCCACCGGGGATGCCATGCAGCAGTCTCTGTTTCACAAGATACTTGCAAGGCATAACCTCTCCAGAGCACACATTGAAATGAAGTATTCCACCGAGAGGGAAAAGTTGTACGTACAGATTAAATGTATTTTTATATACTTTCAAATTCCTTACTATCAAAATATTGGTGGTTTTTCAGGATACTCTTAGTAGTGTGCTCTTTCTTCCCCATTTAATGAGAAAATAAAGCTTGACCCAAGCTCCTCTAATATCTAAACTGACCTGTGAAGCTTGTGACAGAGAAAGGACTTGGAATCTACATTGCAGAATTTCTAGGACCTCATGGAATTTCCGCATCAGATGTAACACTGTTTGAATGTTTGGGCCCAGCAATATTGTAGTAAAATCAAGTTTTCAGAGTCAGTGGAAGTTGCATTTACCACTGGATTGCCCTCCCTCTCTAAGATGCTAACCTCTGAGGTTACCTACAATAGAAACATCTGCTGGTCTAATTAGGCACAATGTTTCTTGGCTTTGCTGTTGGTGGGAAAAACTGTAGCACGGATGCTGTTCTCTTGGCAATTAAGTGCTACTGGTAGAGGACACTGCTTGGAGAATAAATGAAATCACTCTGGAAGAAGCCCACTTTAAGGATCTATTTTAGGGCTCTTTGTGCATGAGAAAGTAGGTTATCTTAGGGAAAGCTATCGCACCATCATGTGCCTCAGTTTCCCTATTTGTAAAATAGTAGTGCAATGAGCTCTTGAACTACAGGTGGACAGAACTGTACAAAACCTGGTTATTTCTGTCATTCTGGATGCTGCCACTTGTGTATTATTGGCATGGGTTTTGGGCCATGGATTAATATTTTGCTGTGAAGAGGGGAGAGCAAAGAGAACCACTGAACTCCATGGTATGGTGGAAAGTGGTGGTGCGGAGAACCCCCCTGTATTTATATTTTCTGGCTGAGGATGCAGGCCCCAGGAGATGATATCTTGCCCAAGCTGCAGAAGAGGTTTGTTTAATACAGTTGTCCTCCTTCTTCCTTATTCTCCTCTCCTACTATTGATACATGGTCTGTGATTCCTTATCATAAATATGATTTGTGAGCTCTTTGGGGAAATGGACTGTCTCTTCTTCTGTACCTGTGCAGCTTGTATAAGGGTATAAATAATAATAGTCATTAATGCTAATAATGTGGTTTTTAACCTCCTGATCATCCTCTGTCTGATAAAGTAGCTACGGGAGAGAAATCCTGCTTTGAAAAAGAAGCTACTGACAGACACTGTTAACATTGCAAAGGCCGGAAGAAATCGGGTAGTGCCGACGTTAAAGCTGCCTCCTTGTGTTTTTCATTACGTGAGTCTGGAATTGTATCACGGTCTTACTGTTTTCAAATAGTAGGTGGGCTGTAGGCTGTCCTCTGGTCAGTGTGCTGTGTTTGTCTGTCTTAGCACCTGGTGTCAATGGCTTGAGATAATTCCTCACCATCCTTGTGCAGAACATCCAGCACAACAGGCTTGGGTCTCAGTGAGGGCTCTGTATCACCCCTGCAGCACAACCGATACACAGCGGCAGGAGAAGGTACACGTACGCTCAGTGCAGAGCAAGTAAGGGAAGGGGCCACCTTAGTGACTTTCCTGTTGAGAGGACCTGGATCAGGGGCCACTGAGTCTGGTGAGAGTCTTTCAGCTGCTTTTATTGCACTTGGGAGCAGATCTTCAGTGTTGTGTAGAAATGTGTGGAGCCCTGCCTACACACAGACTCCTCTCTGCACAGCATTGCACTCCAAGCATTTTCATGCCGTGCAAATCAAGTCGTACTTTTCAGGACCTGTGATTTGGCCAAATGAAGACCAACTCAATGCAACCAAATATGCATATTTTCCACTCCTCTGGGTAATGTTGTCCTCACCACCATAGGCTCGACTTGCCTTCCAAGATGCAGTGATATTGTTTCTGGGATGGGCTAAAGACGTAACTGAGGGCAGACTTGTAGGGAGAAGCACTATCAGTTATTTGACATCATATAGTTACAAGTCTGGATAACTTTTGGGCGTGCAAGCCCATATGCCTGGAAAGTCTGTTTTGTTTTGGTCTTTCAGCTATATTCTTTAGTTTAATAAAAGATACTACCTCTTACTACAAATCTTGCCTCACATTATTTGCCTTTCAGCTTTCCATCCACAGTAGTTTCTGCACTGGAACTGTTAAAAAAAGGCACAAATTGTTTCTTCCACTAATCATAAAGCACTCCCCCAGTCCCAAGTATCTTAAACAGCCAAACCCTGGCTCGCTCAAGCTTTCAAAAATAAAAACAAAATCATAAAAATCCATCCTTGGGTAAGAGACTAGGTCTGAAAAACAGCAGCCTGGGAGTTCATAATTTCGGGATGCTGTGAACCACTGCAAGGAGGCTCTTGCAATGGGAACGCTCACACATCTCAAGCTCCGGCTGCTTTCCAGACTGCTAAAGTATGGACGCCCCAGCATAAAAAAACATCTGTAGCATAAAAAACTTGCTGCTTTTCTGTGTTTCTGTTCAGGAAATGTCAGGATGTCCACGTACATGCAGGTCAGCTCCCATTGCAGTGAGACTGATATCATTTGCCACCCATATCTCGTTTGGGTAATAAGTACAGACTGGACAGTCATTTCGGGGAGACTTCTTGGTGTCAGGCAGATTGGCAGGTGTTCAGTCGGCCAGGTATAGCGGGCAATTGGCCATACGTCCCTTTCCAGCTCTGCCTAAAGGACAGAGGACACGTACAGGGCAGCCTGGGCATATGGCAGCCCTATCTCTAAAGTCAACCCCCAGTATATCCAGCAAAGCCAACAAGCCTTAGCCTAAAGGTGGAAGTACCACTGGGGAGCACAATGTTCGACTGGTTGGGACCACGGGTCAGGAAGCTGGGCTGCAGCATGGAGCAGCACGTGCCCAGCGGGCGCGGGCAGTTAATGGAGGGAAGCACAAGGCCCTCATCTGTGACTGAAGACCTGAAAAGCAACAGCTGGGATAAAAGGCTGCTTCTGGGCAGAGCAAGGTACGTGCCAGGGGAGCTGGGTGCTATTTCAAGGAAATGTCTTTGGTAGAGTGCAGCTGCAACACAAACTAGTCGGCTGCAAAAGGCTTTTACCGTCGGTCAGATTCTACTGTCCGTGCTGTTTCTCCTTGCTCCAGAGGTCAGACCACAGAGTGCTGCCCAAGGGAATGAGCCCTGAAACCCAGGGGGAGGTGGGAAAGGTCTGTGTTGCCAAGCTCTGGTAGAGATTTAAAGAACTGGGGGCTTCAAAAATGCTGCCTGGAAAGGCTCTCTGTAGCGTTCAGGGATTGTTGTACTTCTACAGAGGCCAGTTAATGCTGAATGTGGTGACGGTTTTGCGGTGTAAACACCTCTCCCTCTGGATTGTGAATTCCCTGCTGTTCGTAAGAGCTGATCGGAATTATTATTTTTTTTTTCCCAGCTTGAAAGAGCTGAGTCTTTCTCCCACAGAAATCATGACAGCTCAAAAAAATTATCTGCCATTTTTTTTTTTCTTTGGGTGCTAGCCAATTTTCTCTTTCTTGTTGTCTTTCGCACTCGCAGATTTCCAACAAAATCTTGCAAATGTTCAAAGAGTGGAGGCCCTTTCTGCAGAACTTTGTGTGTGTGTTTCCCCAGAGGCTGGGTTCTGCATGCCTGTGTTTCAGGCTTTCTCAGCATGGCCTGGGTGAAGCTCCCCTTGGAGAAGGAGTTGGCACTATGGATACAGCATGGTAGACGTGCTGATAGCGTCTGCTATGCCATTTATTTTACATTCTAACTATGCGACAATGTCAGTGTGTGTGTGTGTGTGTGTGCTGCTGGCAAACGCTTTTGTGAGATACCCTTTTATGTGACCCAACTTGTACAGGATGTGGGTCTGCTATAGCTAATGCTGGAGAAACTCTCTCAGTTGTACGTGCTGTACCAGTTCATGCAACACATTCATCTCCAAGGGTTCTCGGTTCAGTCCCCACTGCGTCATCGCACGGTTGCTGAACTAAATGAGGATTCTTTCCATCTCTTCCCTCCTTCCACTGCTCCTCGAGAGTGCTGCTATCTCATTGGCAGGCTATTTCTGTGGATTTTTATCTTACAGAATTGCTCTATAGCCACATGCTACTTCTTCAGTTGCTGGTCTGGCATTTATGTCTTCCGAAAAGCTACTTTCAGCTTGGGGTCTTGTAGAAACCCTGGTGGAAAATCCTTCTCTTGAAGAAGCCTCAAAAAGACGCTACCATCTTTGGTGGGTTTTACAGCGAGGCAGTAGAGAGGAAAAAAGGTGGAAGGTGGAGGGGCAGAGACGCTGAGGCAGGCAAAAGGGGGGGAACACAGGTGAGGAGAATGAAGTGGCAGAAGGGAAAGGGCAGGTGGGAAGTGTGGTTGAAGCAGGAGTGGCTTCTCTTGAACAGCAGGCTGAAGGCGAACGAGAAGCACGGATGTTGTTTTCTCAGTCTACATAAAGGAGCCTAATCAGGTGTGAGGCTATTTATCATGGTCTTGATGCACTGTGCATCCCTTCTACAAGAACTTACATTTCTGGACACTGTGCAGTCCTTGACCTTGGATAGCGGTGGGTTTCACAGAACCACATGACAAATGAGTATTTCTTGCTGAGAGAACGTCTCCTTCCACTCCCTTTTGCAAGATCACATGCAGCACATGCTACAACACTCTTCTAAATCACACTAAAATGCGCTATTTTTCATAGATGCACTAGTCCTAAAGACATGCCATGAAACCCACAGATACAACACTCAATAAAACAAGTAGTAATACACATATGTCAGAGACAGACATGCAGGACAGGACACTAAAACATCTAGAAAAAGACACTCCTGGGTAATCTATAGCTTTTATCTCCTGCTCACTTTAAAGCTCTCAGCTTTAAATTTCAAGACCACTTATTCCCTGACGTAAACCTTGCAGAATTTGCATGGCCAACTGTGTTTTCAATACTATTTCTATTAAAGTAAAAAACCACTAAGCCTTTTGCTAATGCAACATGACATTTGCACAGTTAAATAACAGTAATTTGAAAAAAATCTGTAATGGAAAAGTTAAAAAGTTCTTCCAACTTTAACACGCCTGCTTGAAAAGTATTTTATGGTAGGTTCAGTATAAAAACTTGGAAGAGAAAATATTATGTGTGCTGCACAATCAAGTTAATATTGATATTGCGTGAAGTGACTAAAGTGAAGATGAAACAGAAATGAAAGTGTGAGTGCTTAAACAGTTAATAGCACAAAGCACATTTATTTATTAAAAAATGGACAAGCATCCATGCACAGTGCATCTAAATGCATCCACTCAGCCTTAATGAAACACTTTTACTATGCATTAAAAGTAGTCAGCTTTCAATCATTCAGAACTCTGTCAGAATCCAACCGCTGGTGGTTTTTTTGTTAAATATAGGATTGTAGATGTGCTCTTCAATAGCTGATATTTCTATGGTTCATCTGATTACTGGGGTATGTGGAAGAACTGCAGTAATTTAAAAAGAAAGGACTGAAGAACAAGGACTACTGTGTGTTTTGGGTTTTGCTTGGTTGCTTTTGTTTTGTTGGAGGGGGTTGGTGTTTTTTTTTTTTTTAAATGTCTGGGGGGATTAGTGGAAGTTGGGTGTAACTCTTGCTTCTGCTTTTGCCCTCACAGTAGGTAAGTAGCTGAAGGATTTGGCCACATGAAAAATGGACTCACCTTTGGCTGGAAACCAATCCCAGAGAATTTCAGCCCACAGAATCTGATACTCCTGCTCATATTTAGTAGCCTAATGTCCCAAGTAACCCCGTTGGTATGACTCAGCACGAGCAAGGGAGCCAAAATCCAGCCTTGAATGTTTTTGAAGGTTAGAAGTATGTCAAATCAGTAGTAAGAAATAGCTGTTTCTCCTTCCAGTCATGCTGGCTCCAAAGGAGTGTAAGATTCTGCTACCTGAGAGAGTGCTTCTCCCTTTGCATCTTCTGTCTGGACTTGTAACTACCACCGCCCATTCTGGATGGGAACAGTACTGGGTTTCCCATCATCTCACACAAGTTTTATCCCCAGGCAATTTATGGCGCAGAGATCTAATTCTATTATTATTTATTATTGTTATTTTAATACAATTTCTATTCCATAAATGCTCAAAGACTCCAAAGAGGACCAGACGCAACAGGTCTTGGGCAATTCATATCCAACTTGTAAGATGGCCATGCAGTTGAGAGCTGTATATTATGAGATTGTGCGTAGGGTTGTGAGCAGAAGTCTGTAGGCAAAGTAGACTTTGAACAGTTGCATAATGATCTGATGAAAGTGTTAAGTTTGTGAGGCCCTGTAGGATTATGTGTAAGGTAGGTGAGGGATGAGGTTATGCACGTGACTGTGGGTAGCTGGGATGTTGGGATGGATAGCAGATGAGCTTTGGCACCATGTATGGGGGTAAGGAGATTTGTGAAAGATTATGAATGCTTATAATGCTGTATAATATATCAGATATAGATGTTGGGTAATGGATGATGAATGTATAGGATGAATGAGAGGAGGGATGTCAAGCATATGGGCAGTCATAAAAGTCACAAATGTATAGAGATGGTATGGTATCAAGGTGCTGGCCTATCTAGTCCCTGAACCTGTGCTAGACCTTGGTGGGGATTCCTGCCTGCAATAAAAATCAAAAACCATCTCCCACTCCAAGCCCGCAAGTGATTGGCACTGCTTGATTTTGGCACGCTGACTTCCAAATGCATATTGAGTGGCAAGTTCATTTTCACCTGTGCACTCTTTCAGACCACGCTCTGTTGCTATAGGGGGGGCTGACCCTGGCTGGGTGCCAGGTGCCCACCAAAGCCGCTCCATCGCTGCCCTCCTCAGCTGGGCGGGGGGAGAAAATACAGCGCAAGGCTGGTGGGTCGGGGTAAGGGCAGGGAGATACCAGCCGCCGACTGCCGTCACGGGCAGAACAGGCTCGACGTGGGGAAATTAGTTGAATTTATTACCAGCCAAATCAGAGTAGGGTAATGAGAAATAAAATTAATTGTTAAAACACCTTCCCCCCACCCCTCCCTTCTTCCTGGGCCCAGCCCCACTCCCGATGTCTCCCCAACAGCTGCGCAGGGGGGCTGGGGCTGGGGTCAGTCCATCACAGCTGTCCCTGCCGCTGTTCCCCCATGGGGGGGTGTGGGGGTCCTCACACTTTCTCCTGCCCTAGGTGTGGGTCCCCCCCCACGGGTGCAGCCCCTCAGGCCCAGGGGGTCCCCGCAGGGTCCTCAGCCAGGCCCCATCCCCGTGGGGCCACAGGCCCTGCCAGGAGCTGCTCCAGCGCTGCCGCCCGGGGGTCACAGCCCCCTGTGGGCACCCCCTGCCCCGGGAGGGCTCTGCCTGGGCTGCGGGGGGGGATCTGCTCCCCATGGGCTCCGTGGGCTGGGGGCACAGCCTGCCTGCTGGAGGCTCCCCACAGGCTGTGGGGGGAACCTCTACTGCGGTGCCTGGAGCCCCCCCAGCCCCTCCTGCCCTGGCCTGGGGGCTGCAGGGCTGTTCCTCCCACATGTTCTCACTCCTCTCTCTGGCTGCAATTGCTGTTGCACAGCAGCTTTGCCCCTTTCTTAAATCCGTTATCCCAGAGGTGCTACCAGCATTGCTGATGGGCTCAGCCTTGGCCAGTGGTGGGTCCCTCTTGGAGCCGGCTGGCACTGGCTCCATCGGACATGGGGGATGATTCTAGCAGCTTCTCACAGAAGCCATCCCCTGCTACCAAAAATTTGCCACCCAAATCCAACACAGTATCAGAGGATAAAAACCATTTAAAAGGGAAACCATAAAAAAGAAGGATGCTCCTCCAGTTGACTGGAGTCAGTGGAGTTTAATCCACTCTCATATTTTTAGTTTGATTTCCTTGGGAAATGAAGCTTAGCTGATAGTACATGTGTATCTGTTTGTCCATATGTTCTTCCTCCCAATAATTTTTCAGCACAACCAATTTCAACCACATTTAAAAGAGGGTGGAAGGCTGAAAAGTAACTTCTTCCTGTATGTCTCTTAAAAACTGGTGATGAGGTAATGCCCCACTCACTCCGCAGGGGAAAACACATGGATAGCACAGGTGGTACCCAGCAGCGGCCAGCCAGGCCAAATGATGACTGCGCTTTGTATTGCATTGCAGCATGCATTTTGGTCCACTAGGAAACAAGCACATGTTTCCAGGCTAGCCACAGCATGCTGTTTCTTTTTCCTACAGGGAATGTCACAGGGGATATGATGGGATCTGGCTTTCATTACAGCAGGGTGATGGGGATTTTGGAGGCAGCAGAGAAGAACCCACAGCGAGGCGGGTTTGGTGCATTCTGTTCTCAGAACAGCTTGCTCTACAGCAGACAAATAAATACTTCTGGAGCAGCAGCATTATTGATGAGAATCCTACACACCTTTCCTACACGTGCATGCATCCCGCATCCATGATGAGTAAACTGGAGATCAGTATCCCTTAGCAGTGGCATCCTCCTGGGCTGCCGTGGTGACTGCAGTGAGGGGGGCAATGTGGCCTGAAGAGGGGCCACCGGTCGGGGTGGACTGCCCACCTGGGCTGTCACACTGCATCCCAGGGACCAGCCTCTCAAAAGATGCACAGTCGCAGTGCTTCCATGGCCCAGCTGTGAAAGGGCACCCTTTTGTGAAATGCCTGGAGAGTGACTGATGAAAAGCCCTGTGTGAATGTTAAGTAGTACTTCATTACTGCTGTTCCTCTCACCGGAGGCCATGATTTTAGGGGGCAATAGAGCTGCAGGAGCTAATTACTCTTTGGGAAAAAAAAGTTCATGCTACGTATGGTAGGAGGAACCTGTATCTGAAAGGAGAGGGGCAGTATGAGAAGCCTTCTGTAAGCAAACAGTGGCTTTGCAAGCTGGATTTCCTACACAGAAAGATTCCTTCTGGTCCCTCTGAAATTGCACAGAAGTCATGGAAGATCCAGCAAAGATTAATGCAGCCTGATGCCTGCTATTTTTCCTGGAGGCCTTGGCAGCCCTGTAATTACAATCAACGTGTCCAAATCTCCGTCTGGCCCCTGTATACTGCCCAGCAGTGACACCAGCATCAGAGAGACCCTTGCTTCAGAATTTGCCAAGCAGAACTCTGCTGAGAAACCAAACCTGCCCTGCTGCGTTTCCCGTGGTGGCGATGAGGAATTTTCCTTCGCTGAATAACCTCCCCGTGTCAGCTGGAGCTGGAGCCTTGGGGACTCCTGAGCCCAGCGCGGCTCAGACCTGTGATCCAAGAGATACATTTGCAGAGGAATGAGGGAACCATATTTCTATAGCATAACATACATATATTTATATATATAAAAATAAAATAAATGAGCTGGCTTGCAACACTAGGTGGCAGAGGTGGGATCCTTTCTGCTCTGAGCGCTGTCCTATAAGGCATTGCTTGTTTAAGTACAGTCGCATTTAGTTGGAGCTGCAGGAGAGAGACAGAGAGATTCTCTGTGTTTACAGCCAGCGCAGGCTACGGCGAGCATCCAACCTGGCCCCCCCCTTCCTCCAGCACTCGAAGGGGCGAGTGTGAGGTTATTTGGGAATCTGGCCACCGCAGGTCAGCTTTGGCTGTGACTGGATTGTCAGAGCTGGTACAGCAGCACCCAGGGGGACTGAAGGGAGACACGAATCCCATTTTCTGTGAGAGGAGAGAAGGGGGGGGGGGGGAAGATAAATTGTGGGAGAGAGAAGCGAAGAGACGGAAAAAAAAGGCAGAGGAAACGGAGCGAGTGAGAGAGAAGCATGAGGACCTACTGGCTGCACAGTATCTGGGTGCTGGGATTCTTCCTGTCCCTCTTCTCCTTGCAAGGTATGTGATGAGTTCTTTCTTGCAGCCTCCTCAAACCCTTCTGCTTGAATTGAGGCTGATGGGCTGAGGATGGCCTGAAACATGATGGAGCTGGAAGCTGGAGCTTCCTCACCCCCCCCCTTCCCCTCCAAACCTTCCCCCCCCACCCCCCCCAGGAAATAAGCCAAGGAGAGATCGCTGCTGGTGAATCCTATGGTTAGAGGGCACTGCATGTGACTGACTTTGCTGCTGTATTTATGCTTTTGCAGAGGGGAAGTTGGGGGGGGGGGGGGGCACAGTAAGATTTGCAAAGGAAAAGAGGGGTGGGTGAATGTGGGTACCCCCTCAATCCACAGCCTCTGCACTTTGGGGCACAAGTACTGATGCTCCTAGATTCTTCACCTTCCTGAAGGGATCAGTGTTAAGTTTCTTTTGGGTTTTGGTTGTGGTTTTTTTTCTTCCTGTTTTATTTTTATTTTGGTTTTATTCCGAAAGGGGGAGGTTAGAGGAACCTCTGCCTCTGGTCTATCTGCGAAAACACTATGTCCTTCCCCTCCACCAGGGAAAAAAAGAGAGAGTGATGGAGGAAAGACAGGAGAAGAAAATTTGTTGGGTATGGGGTTTTGTTCCGTGGAGAATTGCCAGCTGGGTTTCTTGCTTTAAGAGCCAACTGCGAGTATGGAATTTAGTTTGAAGTGATGACAGGCATGCTAGCTGGTTTTGAGATGCTTTCTGTAAACAGGAGTTAAGGGTTAATGCCTCCCATGCTATATGTATAAATACATGTCACACATGTACATATAATCATAGCCCTCCAAATCACAGCTTGTACATGATCCACACTCACTTATACACACCAGTGGTCCATCACACACACACACACACACACACACACACACACACTCATGAATATAGCAGGGAAGATGACTAAACTCACTCTGGCACATACAGTTCTAGCTCTCTAGCACATGCAATTCCTGGAGTGCCAGTCTGCCTCTCTTGTGCTCACGTTCCCTCTTCCCGCTCTCCTGCCTCCCCCCCTGCCCCCAAAGCCCCCCCCAGCCTTTTCTTGTGCCCTCTCCATCCTGCACAGCAGTGTTCATAGTTGCTTGCATATAAAAATCCCTTGCCTATCCTGCTGCACCAGCCTTGTAAGCCTGCATGCATGCACACATACACACACATACAGGTGAATATATAAATAAAGAACATATATGTACTCTTTCTGGCCTACTCTGTGCCTCACACTCTTGCATTCACAGTGAGCTGCACCCTTTATCTTGCTCTGACTACACGGTGCTTTTCTCTCACTCCTGTGCATACCAGTGCATGAGTGCTGTGCATGGAGATATGCCCAGTCACAGCATCCTCACTTCCCCTTAGCTGCTCTTACTTTTACACACAGTCTTGCATGCACTGTCCTCTTCTATTTTACGTCTACTAAGCAAATTCCCATACAGGCATGCTCTGTCACACACATGCTTTCTGTTGCAGCCTCACACTTGCCTGTCACTACTGCAAGCACTCACTATGAAATCCCTCATTTTTTGCCACCTTCTCACATTCACTGAGTGCTCCTCTTCATACACTCTCACTTCTTCTGTTTCTGGATTGCATACACATGCTTTTCACTGTCACATATTTTCTCTCAAACTTGCATTCTGTGAACTCTGGATTGTGAATCCAGCACCAGCACCTTCCAGCTGACTTCCTCGCTGTAAAGTGGCTATTTCTGACAGGGGAGGAGGGTTTTTTCCAGCACATAGGATGTACGTGGGGTGGGAGGAGAACCAGTACTTGTGTAACAGAAGTAGCTAATGTCAGCAGTGAAGTTGTGTAGCTTGATGTGAACTTCCCTCTGCTCTGGAGGAGTAAGCACAGACCTGTCAAAGAAGATGGACACTGGCAATTCACATTGACTCTGAACGTTGCCTACCCTTCTGATGCATGTTTCCTAGCCTGTAGTCGATGGCGCTTGCTCCACGCAGTATTTCCAAGTCACAGACCTTCCCTCAGTTGTGCCCAGAACACCCTGACGCTAGCACAACCAGGGGCTGGTTTAGTCCTTTCTTGTAGCTGTAGCTGATGCCAGGCTACAGGTATTTACAGGGTTTTACCTTCTGTTTTAGCGAGTTATTATTGCCACAGTTGTATCAGCCACTTCTATTCTGATTTTGAAGGCATCAAAGAAGGTCCTTTGAGGTCTTACCAGGTGCCCTCTGAGAAGGCAGAGGCAACACAGTTGCCCTCCCTGGGGGATGGGATGGAATGGGATGGGGCGGTGGGTGTGTGTGTGTGGGATGGGGGGTGGGGGGGATGGGGAGGGGTTTGCAAACCTGGAGCTGCTTGTTCTATTGCTCCCAAACTTCAGGTGTAATATAAACCAGACCCAGTCCGGTGCTGGATCTAGTTTCATAGCCAGCAGAAATTTCCTTTCTCTGGTCTGGAGGGTGAAAGGATGGGGAAACAGGAATATTTGGGCTGCATGTGAGGAGCAGGGTACCTCAGAAGCAGGTCCAAAGATACGTGAAGGAGTTAAAAGGGGGTGGGAAAGTACTGTGCCCTTAAAAAAAAAAACACAAACCAAACAAACCACAAACCAAAGCCACTTATTTCAAATTAATTGTTATTCACTGAAAGCTGTGGTAACCAGCCTCGAACGCTTCTATCACCCCGCTGAGCACGACTCTGTGGAGCTCCTGCCCTAGGAAACTGCAGTAGCGGCTGTGCCAGGCAGTGACCCGGGTCGGACCGCTTCCAAGTGCTTTCTGAGTGCATCCCTCCGCAGCCAGCCAAGCCAGCCTGCACCCCTGCAAGCCCCCCAAAACTTGCCCGTGCCTTCTCTCCCCCTTTTCCTCGCTGTCCACTTGGGGGTGTACCGGTGAACAGAAAAGCAGGCTCCTCGCCTTTTGCTTTTCTCCCAAAGACACCAAACGTGGGGGTGAAGGGGAGCGATGCCGGAGCTGCTGGGTATGGCCAAGCTGAGGCTGAATAGCAGGCGATGGGGGTGCCGGGGAGGAAGAGCAGCTGAGGCTGGCAGGAGACCTGCGGGCTCCCCAGTGCCAAGTGGCCAGCACAGGCTGTCTCCTCCAGCGCCTCTGCCAGGGGACACGCAATGGGTTGCCTGTCCCCCGCCTGCCTGGGCTCGGCGGCTTTGGCACAGAGACAGGCTTTGCTCCTTCTCCCCTAGCTTAGAGGCTCTGAGTCCTACACAGAGGATTTTAAATTTTTTTATTTTTTTTCTCATCACTATGTTTCCTTAATTTTGTGGTTCAGGATTCTTGCGCTTCCCTTCTGCTGCACTTCCAGCCCTGGCTGGGAGGCAGGTGGCTCAGGGGTGGGATGGTGGTCCCTCCTGCATGGTACACTGGCCTTCCTGCCCAGGGGGGCTGGGGAAATAAAAGTACTTACACACCCCAGCACTGCTGGTGGGTGGGAATTTCTAGTGGCATGCTGCAGCTTTTCCCTTAAACGATTCCTCGTTTAGCGTGGTGTGCCTCGTAGCTTCTGATGATTAGATTCTTGAATTGGACTCTAAAGCTGAAGTTTTCTTTTCCTTTCCTGCCCCCCCCCCCCCAAGCCAAAAATTGGGTGCGTGGGGATGGGGAGGAGAAGCAAATGATTTGGGTCTATCGAAAAATTGTGGTTTGATAATTTAGAAGAATTTTATGTTGATGTTTTCACTTTTACCTACTTTTAAACTAACTCAGCTATCAATATGAAAAGTAATTTTGATTCTGCCCCAGAGCGTTTTATTTAAAAAATGAATGCCTTGACAAAGTATACAATGATTTCTTCAGCATTGCTTTACATTGAATATTCTCCTAAACGAATTATTTCCCTTGAAAAATAACAGCTGTTTCAAATCAGCAATTTGCTAAAAAGTCCCAGCTTGTTTTAACAAACCTCCCCTACAACCCCGCCTCATTGGTTAATTGCAGGAGATCTTGTGCTTTTAGAAAGAAAATAAATTAAGATACCTCCGGAGCCAATGTAGTAGAGTAGATGCTTTAAGAAAGGATGTGCAGAACTGGTCTTGTAGTACTTGCAGCATTTATTTATATGTTTTTGCTGCTGCTCAAGGGTGTTCATAAATGGGGAATGAGTCTGACGAAAGAAATCACAGAAGCACTCTGGTAAGTGGAGCAGGATGCTTTTAAGTTAGTATGCGGTACAAATGTTATCTGTAAAGTCTCATGTTTTATAACATTACAGGGCAATGCGGGTGTGAAAAATGATGTGTTTGTTAATGCGCAAGGTTTGTGCAATCTATATGGATGGAAGCGTGTACCCAAGTGTTTCTGTACTGATAATGTGTAATGGATGGGGAGAACAGAGGGAGGAGCAGGAATGTACGTGTGTGAGAGTGGTGACATTGTGGTATATGGGTAACAGCGTGGGGTGATTGTGATGCAGTTGGATAACATTTAGATATCGCCGACTGGAAAGGAAAAAAAAACGACTTTTCCTGCTCTCCTGAATATACTTTTCTTCCTATCTGTTTTTAACTCTATCTGTCAGAGAAGGCAGGGGAAGCTCTCGAAGGCTGGGCTGTATTGATGAGGTAACAACTCACTCAGCTGCCTCGCATTCCCTTAAATGATGAAGAGGTTCAATACCTAAAACAAAACACTTTTCTCGTTGGCTTAAGACAGGAAAGAGGCAGAGAAGGCTTTTTATCTGCAAACAGGGAGCATTAAAAAGATATCCCAAGTGTTTCTTTTAGTCCTATCCCAGTGATTGCAGACCATTTGAGTCAACAATTACCACACCAGTAAGGACCCATTTCCCCTAAGCTGTTATAAATCTCAGCACTCAGCTACCTACTCAGAGAGCTTTGTTATGGTAAGTAGAAATTTGCTTCATCTTTTAGTTTTGGATGCCCTCTCACAAGGGTTTTGCTGATCTTGTAACAAATACGCTAATCCCTGTTTGTGGTTTCAGCCTACCAGCACCCATACATATGCTAGTGGTCTGAGGAGGAGATGACTTCTTTCGGAGTAACTCTTTCCACCTCCTTTTTCACCTGCAAGAAATAGAGCTTCTTACAGACAGGGTGAAGAATATTGCTGCTGTCATACTAGGCTGATGGCAGAGCAAATGCTCTAGAAGTTTACATCCTTACTGTGCGTCAGCTTTACCTCTCGTAAACTTTTGGGTATGCTGAGACCCTTGTCTTGCTAGTGGGGTCTGTCCTCTTCCCTCAACAGGTTTATGCTGTGCAAGAGTGATTTGCTTAGGAAGGGGTTAAAGCAGGGGTGTTCATGTGTGGGTCCAAATGTGATGTAGCCCCTGCCCAGCAGCTGGATGGTCTGTGCAGTTACCTGGAGAGGCTGGTGAGGCAGCACTGGTGATGAGGAGCTGCAGCACTGCTTACTGACCTGTCTGATATAAAGTGAAAACAGGTGGCGAAAGGTGATTAAGAGTGAACGCAAGGGAAGCCTCCTGTTCTGGGTGGATCTGAATACCTGATGGGCTTTCTTGTGGAAGAGGATCAGCTGGGGTCGTTGGCTGACAGAGGTCATTAAAGAATAATCTGGGTGAAATCCATAGTGGTACTTGACAAAAGGCATCCCAGAAAAGTCTGGGGAAATGTGTGCCTTGGAATATGTAGGCATGTGCTTTGCCAAAGATTGTCTCCTCCACTTGTAGGGTGCTGCTGGGAGGATGCAGAGTTTTCCTGTCTGCAGTCCCCATAGAAAGCACGAATCTTTGCCTCTCCGGTATCCCCTTCTCCTTAAAGAAGTGTGTGGCATAGTCTTATGTGCTGTTCAGGCTCAATGAGCAATGGCTTTGACAGCTGATGTGCTCTTCCTGCTGACATTTTATCTGGGATAAAATCAGAAATATCAAGCACAGTTCAGACCATCTTGTCCCACTCTGAGAAGGAGCAGATAAGGGCATTGCAGGTGAGAATGTGAGACACAGCCCCCTCCTGGAGTCAGGGAAGGGCAGAGATCCCTGCAGGCAGCATGGAAAGGAAGAAGAAATGCTAGGAATTTGTAATTATTACAGAAATGGGTGGGGAAAATGGAGAAATCCAGGGTTGATTCTGTACTACGCCATTGTACTGTGATGCTTTGGCTGATGCTGGGTACCCAGGAAACCAAGGCTTTTCCCTGTGAGCTCCCTCCAGCAGGTCGCCTGCCAGTGGGGCAGCATTGCCCTGCTTGCCTGCATGGAAGGAGAGGGAAGAGCACTGCAGGGGCTGCTGCTTTAATTTCTCTAAGCCAAATGAGTATTCTCCCTAGGGAAGGCTTGCAAGGCCTAATATTAGGTGAAGTGTCTTGCTGGCTATACCTGCTGTCTTAAAGTTCATGGAAAAAATGCAGCATGACTACATGCTGAGGGAAAAAGGCCCTTCACACTAGACCTGCTTATTGGTCACCCACAAGCATAGAATAGGATTTTGATATGGTCATCAGCTGTAGCAGTACTGGACTTTGCTGAATGGCATCTCTGGGAGGAGATGGTTTTGGGGGTGATGCAAGGATGTACAAATCAAATTAAGGCGGGCTCGCATGTTGTGGGTTTTTTGAGGCTTGGTTTGGTTGCGGGTTTTTTTTCTTTTTTTTTTTTTTTAATAACATCAGAAAGTAGGCTTCACAGGAAGCATTTTGGCTCAAAGCAAAGGCGAGTACAATTGCGGCTGCAGGCTCACAGTCTTGGCGTTTGTGGTTCCCAAGTTGTATAAAGCATCCGAAAGAAACTCCCCTGAAGATGACTTGCTCTTGAAACCTGCTCCCTTTCCTAGGATTTGCCCCTGTGTGATCTCATGGATGCATGTTTCTTAGTTTCTTTCAGGTTTGGCAGAGCCCTCCCGCAAAAAGGGTGTCCCCCTCCTTTTTCTGTGATGTGCTCTTGGGAGGGGGAACATGTGGCAGGCACATCATGAGCAGCAGGATGAGGGAGGCAGCAAGCAAGGAGACAAATGGAAGGCTGTGGAGCTTTCCAGCTAGGAAATCAATAGCGCATCAGCATGCAGCCACTGGGATATGAGTATGCAATGTAAGTGTGTAATCACAGCTCCCTCCCCTCTGCCCCTTAGCACTTACATTGATGGTGAGTTGCAGACTGGAACCAATTAATCCTTACAGCCTGCTAGGACATTAACTGTGCTTCTGCATGGCCTCTGGCTGCTGCACCTGTGTGGAGCCTGGCTGTGCTTGGCCCTCAGCAGTTGACCCAAAGCTACGTGAGGAGTGAGAGCAAGAGTCTTTCTGACTGTGAGCCTTGCAGCTGGTGCACTGCGCTACCTGACTGGGACTTGTGTGGCTGTTGAAGTGTGGATATATGCTTAGGTGTCTGGCAAAAGAGGGATTTGCAGGTGAGGGTTTGCCTGCAGGAAGGAGGGGTTATTTCGGAGGTCATCTGTGGGTTTTTTTTGATGTGTTCAGGCTTGTGTCATTGTGGGTGCATCTGCTTGTATGAGTATCTACTCTTTGCCTCATAAAACTACTTTGTTGTACATTTGGATCACTTATATAACAACTAGTTTCATTTATGCCCGTATACATGATCTGTGCATGAAGGTATGACCAGGGGCCTTTGAATACCTCTTCTTTGCCTCTTGGGAAGATACGTGTATGAAACAGGTGGTGATGGTGGACACATACGCATGAGTTTGAATGTGTGCATGTAACGGAAAATGTGTAAGTTGTGTGGTAAAGATGCTTGCACCACATTAACAAATCTGGTTCGGAGTTCTGTTTTGTGTAAGGGAGGTGTTATAAAATGTTAGTTCAGTAGGTGAATGCAGCATGATTCCTGATAGGAATAGCTGCATAGCTATGTATGCTTTTGGAGTGGCCATTATTCATAGCGGATTTGCATCCTATCTTGACGTGGCAAGAGATTGTTGCCGTTAAACAGAATTGTTGCTGTGGCTTGGCTACCCCTCCTCGTCTTTCTATGATAGCCTCAGTGTGAGGTGGCCACTTAGTCATGCTTCAGTCACCTGGGCGTGAAATACAGTGTAGAGAACAGAAAGGACGTGTTAGCCTCCTTTTTTCCCCCCCTCTTCCTTCTATTCCCAGAAACTCTCCCATGAAACTGCAGGAGTCATTCTCACACACACAGGCTGCACTCTTTTAATTAAACAGACATATTAAAAAATAGTACAACCTGTGTGAGCCAACCTTTCTTATGTAGCTATGCTATTGTGTACTGGATGAGGAAAGGATTTGTAGGCTGGATGGACCTGAACCAGTAAACCCAGTCTGCGCTTTGGCTGTACCTGTGCTAGCAGAGCCTTGCTGGTTTAACGGCCTCAGCAGCCGGGATTCTGCCCAGCAGAGCTGTGTCTTGGCAAGTCCTGGCTTGAGGTAGCTGAGTAAAAGCAGGACAGACCTGACTGCAAGCATGTCCCTGTGAGATGTTCTGCACCTCTAGATCCTCTCTAGAGGGAAGGAAATAATTTGTCTGGAAGAGTCTTTGAGCTGTATCAGGGTTAGGGCTTTTACTAACAGTAATTTTTCAGTGATTCAAAGAAGAAAAAACAGCTTAATCATACCAGCTGAAGTGGTGTAAGATCTGTCTGTAGTCTAGGCCTGCTAAGAGAGGGAAGGTGGGGAATGGTGAGGGTACAGGACCTCTTCTCCATTTCCATGTATCCTAGATGTCTACTGGTGACAGGTTTGCATGCTAACCAGCAGCCACAGACCTACAACAGGTTGAGCTGCTAATAAATAATAATAAAAAAAAGTCAGGCTGCAGCATGAGGTAAATGAGCTGGGGCATTGCCCTAGAGGGACCTAGAGTTCAGGTCAGCGGTACAGCTTCTTCCTTCTCTTCTGGCCTGCTGTGTGCATAGAGGAAAGAAGAAGAGGCCATTCTGGCTGGCCTGGCTCTGTCCTGTTCTAAAGCTTTGTAGGAGCAGGCTTCGCTTCAGGAGACCTCACAAGACCCGTGCTTGTAGGCTCTGCTTGTTCCCTGGTCAACCTGAAGAGTTTCTAGTCTCTTTTTCTCCTTCCTGCTGCTGCCCCAAGCAACCCGAGCAAGGAAGGCAGGTATCCCAGGCTGCCCTTGGCGCTGAAGCCTTGCCTGAGCTGCCATGAAGGAGGAACGGTGGTGTGGAAGGTACTGCCGAGGCAGGATGCTTCAAGCCCCTGCTTTCTTTGCTGCAGAGCAGGGATCCTTAGAGTGTCCTCTCTGAGGTTCGTGCAGACCTGAGGATGTTATGTGAGAAGAGGCTTTGAAATTGTCAAAGGAAGACCTTGGTCTAGAAGAACCCTTCGTGTGCAGCTGCCACCTCTCTTTGGCTATCCCACAGATATCCTGGGAGCTGGAAGGAACCTTGGACAGGTTTTTTTACTGAACCCTGCCTGGAATTCACCAAAAGTGTGTTGAAGCAAACCAGAAAGTTTTGCAGACTGTTTCTGCCTACTGAATTGGCATTTTTCTAATAAGGAAAAACAAAGGTGTTTTGTTGGAAAACTTCCAACTTCAGTTTCAAGAACAGATTAAGGCACAAGTGCTTAAAGACTTTTCTTCAATGTGTTAACTTCTGTCATAAGACTACATCAAAGTCTCATCTATCATCTAGAACAAAGTTGTGAAAATTGCAGCCTTTATAGGTGTGACGAAGAACTTGAGAACATAACCTGAGTGTAACCAGGAGCTGGTGCCTGTCCTGAGCCTGCCAGCAGCTGGAAGAGCTTTCTCAGGGACACATCATCCCATTTATTTCCCTGAAGTGTTAGATCTGACCTTCTCCTGCTAATGCGTCTTTGGGAAAGGGTTTTCAATACAGCTGGCAAGGACCGTGGTAGTCCTGGCTTCCTTGACCAAGGGTTAGATGCAGTTTCCCTGGGGGAAAATGCTCAGGGAAACCACTGTTGCCATGCTTGCCTTAGTGGCTGAGAAGCAAGAGCAGCCCTTTGAGATCTGCCACTGCTTGACAGGACTGGAACAGAGGAGCATGCATCATGTGGAAGAAGTTTAGCTTATGTTGTGGATTGTGTTTGTTGGATAATGGGGATGTTTGTTCAGTTTGGCTTGTGACTAGCCTTGGACAGACTGGGAATCGTAAAAACTGGAGAAAACAGTGCAGCAAATTCACAAGATGCCTTGTTTAAGCAAGAGTTGTAAGGGCTCTGCAGAAGACCTACCCCCACTTTTGTTTGGAATTGGATTTCCTTGGAAGAGACCCAGCTGATACCACTGGGGAGGTGGGAACGTCTGTTGTGCCGAACTTGCATCCCATAGTGATGCCGTGTCTGAACCTGGGGATGAGCAGGGGCACGTGTCTGTGTGTGCGTGGCATGTGCGGGGCCTGTGCTGTGATCACCAGAATTACAGTCTAGCCAGATAACGAGCTGTTGTTGTTTACAGCGCTTGGTTCCGGGCACTTCAATTCCAGAAAGATGTAAACAAAATTAGAGGGAATTCAGAGGATTGCAAGGAGAATGATTAAGGGGCTGGAGGGACTGACTTGTGAGGAATGCTTGCAAGAGCTAAATATATAGTTGTTTTGGCTAAATGACTGAAGAGGAGCTATGCTAATGATCTAGGCATACCGGCAAGGCGTGAGGAATTGTCTTGTCGACTCGGAGCTAGAAGTGTCTCTGATGGTAGAAAACATGGTAGAAAATTTGAAGGAAGGAAGGGGAGGTGGGGGGGCAGGAATTTGGCAGGAGAGAAAATATTTAATGAAAGAAAGAAATTAGGTGGTGAAATAACTTTGTTAAGAATTGTGGTGGAATTGCTGTCATTTGGGATATCTGAAGTTTGGCTGGGCAGAGCCCTGGAGAATAATCCGTGCACCACAAGCTTGAAAAGGTCCCTTGAGAGACAGTCTAGATGCCTTAATAGATTTTTATGCTGTCATTAATTTCTGAATCACAGCTAATACTTCCAGTCTGACAAAGAACCATATTCTTTAAAGCATTTTTCTTTCTTGCCTTGTATTATTTCTGCTGTGATGCAGATACTGGCACAGGACAGGCTCGTAAGGAAGCCTTCGGAAGTCCTGGTTATCAACTGCTTAACTCGGAGACATTTTTTTTCCCTTTCTCCTTTAGTGGGTTGTTCATTCAGATTTGTCTGACAGGTGGACACAGGTAGCCTGCTGGATGCCCAGTAAAGTGAAATCCCAATATCTATCACTCTGTTCTATAAGCCATGCTAGGCTTTGTATACAATATGTATATATCCTCTGGTCTTTATCTCACACACTTTCAAAATGGTAACTGAACAGTGGAGGAATCCCTTCGGGCTCAGAAGCTGATGCGGTTGAGCTTGTAGCATTCCTGGCATGTCACAAGAGCTGAGCCCTCCCAAGGCCATCTGTGACCTAGAGGGAGGTGGGGCTGTCAGGGAGGCAGTGGTAGAACAAAATGGTAGGAGATGACCAAGTTGATCAGTAGTGGGTGGGAACTGGCTAGCTGGTTTGCTCTTGTCTCTCTCACTACAGGAACTGGGTAGTGAAAGCTAAATGGGTGGTGTTGGCTGCTCAGTTTAACACTTTTTTTTTTTTTTCTTTGAGGGGGGGGGAGTGTGGAGGAAGAACACGGACTGAATCGACAGTAAGTTTTGTAGTGGCTGCTGTGCTGGCTGGCACTGTGGACTTCCAGAGGTGAAAGGTATTGCAGCTTGAGTGAAAGAGCCAGGATACATAATGGGGATTGTCCAGACTTATTTGTGCCGTGGATGCAGACCCAGAGAGAGTTCATCATCGTTTATTAGCTCATGTACAGGACTATGCAAATTGCAATCTGTTTCCTGGGCAGGAAGCAAGGAGCACTAGTTTGCATTGCATGCAGTCCAGACTGGTAAGTGTTGCTGGATCTTTCCCAGTCAGTGCAGCGCCAGTTCAGGGGTCTGAGCAGCCAAGCCCAGCAGTGCCAGGGAAGGTGTAGAGAGAGCTGGCTGGTAGAGAGAAACCGATACTTCTTAGCTTGGACTTGCAAGTAGCCTTGGTATGGGCAAGGTGGCAGTTGGTAATGACATCTTTACCCCATGCCCCTTAGCAGAGGGGGAGAGCTTATTAGCTCAGAACTGGGGCAATGAGAGGGCAGTTGGGCTCTGGCTTTGAACCAGAGACAAGCAACACTGTAGACTTGAGTTGTCTGCACTGAACTTCCCGATTTTTTTCCTGTTATAATCTCCTTTCTCAGTCTTGCAAAGAATACAAAAGCCCTCCTTTGCTTTAGGTAGAGCTTTAGTTGGGTGCATTTGTGTCAGAATGGGAAAACTGGGAGATGTGAGAAATTCAGAAAATGGTGAAGGAAGGGAGAAGATTGGAGACTCCAAAGGTGAGAATCTGTATTGGCAGAAAGGAGTTGCTGTTGGATGGTAGGACGCATGCTTGTGAAGACTGAGAACTTGAGTATGTGAGACTCAGTGAGACTGAGTATGGGCGCAAAGACCAATGGACTTGATGTTTTCTAGGTATTATTTAGGCAATCTGCGTGCCCTCTGGTGGCATAACTCATGGAGGGAGGTGGAGAGCTACTGCTGCTATCATGAATCAATGGCAGTATCGCTTAAAAAGCTGGACTGCATGTTTGGAGCCTGAAGGATGAGGCTTCTCAGTCCTGGCTCACCGCAGAGAGAGGAGTGGGGTGAGGGAGTGATAATTTGTCTAGTAATTGTGTTTGTTGCATGCAGCAAATGGATTTGTTACAGCACCTTTTAATCATTGTTCCATGGGATTTTGCTAATCTCATTCGAACCCCTGCAGAACATTTGTCGCTTTGCACCCAGCTGTTGAGTCAGAGCACAATGCTGCCACCTCCTTTAGACGTTGGTGCAAAGGCATAGCAGCAGGAGGCCTCGAAACGGATTCCTTGCAACTGGTTGTAGGAGATAGAGCTGTTGGGTTGTGCTGTGTGTTGCATGAACTGTAATTCTGAAAGGAAAAGAGAGACCCAGAATGCTGTAAGGAAGAGGGCGGCTGGTGGCAAACCTGTGGTTGTATTGCCATGTGCTGAGTTTTTGAAGAAAAAATCTAAACCTTTCAAAGCCAAAATCTAAAATAACCCAGGCATTCATTCTCAGAGAATCCTTGTCTAGATACCTACAAGCAGCACTATTTGATAGCAGTCTTCGTAGGGAGACTAGTTTCTTGAACAAGAAGGGGGTTGGTTGTTTTTTTTTTTTCTTTGGTTTACTGTTATTCACACATTTGAATGAAGTGAAAAAAGTAGATTGATACTATTCAGTAATTACTTTTGTTAGTAGTCAGAATTGGTGCTCTAAAAATGATCATGCAAATACACTAAAACTGAAACTCCTTGGGGAAATTGTGGATGTTTAGTGAAAACTGGTACAAGGAAGGGTTTCTCAAGGCTAGGATGGCCTTTGTGGAAGAAGTGGAGACTGATTCTAAGCCAGTGCAATATAAAACATGCAGATCTATGTTTCCGCTCCAAAATAGAGCAGGACCCGAATCTGGTTATCACACCATCCAGAAAGCACACTAATCCCTGGGCTCTGATCTGCTTTGGGAAGGTCTCCTTTTGCTCTCCAAGTCGCGTTTCTAGCCACCATACACGTTGGAGTTGGAGCTTGCTGACTTCCAGTATTCAGTGAGGCTTGCATTAATGGCTAGCTAGGAGGTGAGCAAAAAGGTCTGCAGCCCCGCACAGGCACGGGGTGGGGGAGGGAAGCTCACCCTTGCCAAAGGCCCAGGAGCTGCAGGCGCTGTGCTGAAGGGCCGGCTGCGGGAGAGCCCTGCGTGGCGCGGGGAGGGCTGGCAGTGCTGCTTGGCTCAGTGAGCAGAGGTGGCAGCAGCAGCACACAGTCCTTGCAGGTATTTCAGCAGGCAATAGTAACCACAAAACGGAGCGCTCCAAATTCCTGACCAAATCCCTGTGTATCGCCCTTGGCAGATTTGGAGGCAGGCAGCTCCGCTGGCATTTGTAAAACAGTGCAGCACGCTGTCTGCCCTGCAGCCTCCAGTCACTGTGGCCAATTCCTTCTTGCTCCTGATGTTTGCTCACTGGAGCTGCAAGGAAGGAGGAGGGGGTGATGCATGGGTCTTTTCATCCATCCCTCTGCATTAAACTCCAACCGAATATCCCAGGTTCTGTTTCCTGCTCCTGCAGCTCTATGGCCAAAGCAAGGGACCAAAGACCTGCTTGTAGCAGGGTAGTGCAACAGCTTCTGTAATGCCTGCCTCCTGCACCTAGGAGGGTATGACCTCACGTTTGTTAGAAACTATGAATTCTGCATTGGAGTTAGTGTTCTGGTCTGTGGCCTTACTTGTTAGGGGGCAGAAGTTTGCCTAGCCCCTCTTGAACTTCTGTGGTTTTGGGTTTTTTTTTTTTTTGTTGGTTTTTTTTTTTTTTTTTTGCTTTTGGAGAGGTTTTTGTGTGCAAAAACCAGCTGTAAGAGCTATTTGTCTGCTTAGGTAGACAGGATGTGGAGTCCGTAATCCAGTTTCAGGGAGCAGAGGCATCAGGCTGGATTTACACTGTCTCTGTCTAGGAGCTTGAAAATGTGTCATGATAGTTGGCTCCTGCAGAACCTATTCCACCTGGAGGCTAAGAAAATTCTAAACTGATACTTTCTGTTGAGAAAAATCGGGATGATTGTAATGCATGTATCCCTTTATCAAAGACCATTCCACCCTCCTGAGTTGAGGATACCTTTACCCTTCTGCTTTTTGCCTGCACCATGAAATGCAGTTTGTTCCTGTCTGTTTTGTTGTTTTTGTTGAGGGTACTCTGAATTGAGGACGTCCAATCCTCCCTGTGATGATGGCAAATTCCTTATCAGGTCTGATCTGGGGCTTAAGGGTTGCATCTGGATCGCTAGGCACGTTATTCAGCTTGCAGAAACTACAGAACTGGTGATAGGTGTACAAGAAGCAAAGCATCTGTCTGGATTCGCAGATTCAATAGTGTCTTGCAGCACAGGCTGGCAGTCAGAAGAAACACTTTCTCATGTATAAACTTGGGCACCTTTGAGTTGCAAATGGCTAAGAGACAATAAAACACACACTGCCAGTTTCACAGTGACTTTTAAAGCTAGAACTGCACTTTCAATTAACTCTACCATATATGGCCAAAGTCGACGCTGCATAAAACTTTGATAATTTCACATTTAAAAAATGTATCAGAAAGTCTCATTTGTACATCTTCACTGAAAATTTCATGAATTGCACATTTCCTGGTGTTAGATGTTCAATAAACTTAAATAATGCAGCAATTTACATCTAGAAGGTTTGCTTTAAAACTGAAGACTGCCTACTTCTCTTCTGGATTGAGAGTAGTTCTTATTTTCACATATTCAACAATGAGAATGAATCCTTTTGTTCTGGAATTGCTGGATATCTGTATGGACCTCTTGGTAGCAAACGTCTGACACCAGGAAGATATGTAAGGCATCAGCATATAGCAGGGTATAAGTGTATCCCTCTTGTTTGAGCCTTATGTTGCATTTTTGTTCATTCCGTGGGCATCGATGATGGATCTATCCAGAAAGTTTCCAGCAAAACTTTTCTGTGTTTTAAGCTAATTGTGGAACTTGAAAAGGGCTGAGCAAGCCTGAATGAAATGTTTGTGAAATCCAGTATGGCAGTTATTAGCACAGAGTGCTGCCTGTACAGCAGTAGTCAGGTTGCTGGGAACATCTTTGTAGGTGTTAGAGACCCAAGGTGAGTTCCTAGTTAGAAAGGATGAAAATATGGGATGTTCCTGGAGTACCCTGCTCATCTCAAGCAGCGTACTATTTCCATGCCCTGTCCCAAATTTGGTAAACACTGTTTTTTGCCTTTATCTGACTGCCCTCAGAGAAATAACATGTGGTGTGAAGAGGGTGACATTAAAAAAAGCTTTCTGGAGCTCTTTCCTCCCTTTTAGTAATCTCATGTCAAAGTTTTTCAGGGTCATCCAGTTGTCTTATCCCTGTTGTCCTTACTGCGGCCAAGCTGACAGTGTAAGCGTGCTCTACCACACTCCTGTTTCTTCACCTCTATGCTTAGCTATGAATGAACAGTAGAGGAAAAAACAGAGCCCAGGGTACCTATGGCAGTCCTGGGACAGCACTGCTGCAGAAAAGTATCCATTCTTAAGGTGATCTGCTGGTTGTGACCATGATGGTTTGTAAGAGAGGCATCTTAAAAGTGCCTTAAATATCCTAAGCAGTGCTTATCAAGTTCACTTCCTCCTGCAATGCTGCTCAGTGATTTCCATCAGTCACATCCAAGGGTCAAAAAAAATATAAAAAAATAGTGCATACTATACCTTCATATGCCAGCAAATAATAATAATAAAAATATTGCCTGGGCCTTGTTAAACCCAGCTGACCATATACAAACCAGAAGTTAAGATACTTGTCTGAGGATGAGCTAGGCTGGTGGCAGAGCAGAACCCGGAGGACTTGTTCTCTGTCTGGTCGCCTTGCACAGAACTCCTGTGCCAAGTGCAGGACTTCCCTAGTCTGGGTGTCCTTGGACACTGAATTGGGCGGCACTGGTGACAGAAAAGATGAAGCAGAGACCTGTGAGGTTCAGGGAAGTGGTCAAGGAGAGGGAGGTTCCCTGCTGTCGATAGAGATGTGTGGAAGATGTCTGGAGGAAGGAACAGGGGTGCATTTGACAACGGTGTGGGCAGGAGGGAGACTGGAATGTACCTGACAAGCTTTTGAAGTGTTGTTTGCTTAATGGGAGCTCCTGCAAAGGCACAGGCTGCATAAGCCATCAAGAGAAGATGGCTTCTCCCAGGGCCCTTGCAGCTGCACCAGGCTATGATAACAGAAATTAACTTCATCTCCTTTGTCTTGCTATCCAAGTGCCCCAGAATAGTAGTTATGAAAACAGTGCTGTTTAATATTGTCTTTGATCGAGCAATCCAACGGGAGCCCTGGGCTTGTTCTGCTCGGCTTTGTTAGTTTCAGACCCCAAGGCAATGAGCCGTTGCCTTCAAAGCCTAGGCAGGGCTGCATTAAGTGTGAAGCGAGCAGCAGAAATCCCAGTTTGTCAATTCGAATGGCACTCACCTAGCTGCAATGCCTGCATATTTAAATCCACAGCAAAGTGTGGGAAGCAGGGTACACACAGCTATCCCCTCTGGAAAGAGCATGTCTCTGGAGCTGGCAAACACGGCAACACCCGCAAAAGGAAGCAGTGCAGGGTGGATTTTTTTCCTGGCTTTATCCGGCATTAATATGCTGACATTTTCATTTGCTGCCAACTGGCCTCCCAGTACATCTACAGCAGGCAGACTTCAAAGTGTGTGCTGCAGGAGGACATCATCACTGGAGAAGGAATTCCCCACTGGTCTCCTTCACCTCCCCGTGGCGGGGTGTGAGTCAGTTAGCCGCTGCGCAGGTGCATCGGGTACCCTTTGGTCCAGACCTCAGTTCCAGTCGGGTACAAGCACTGGAGGCCACCAGATCTGACTGATGCAGTTATCTCCGAGAGCTGACTCTACTCACTTGCTGCTTCACCAGCAAACGGTGTAAAGGCAGTTACGGGAAGAGGGGAATACTAGTGATGGTGTGTAGGGGGCTTACGAGTACCAGAAGGGAAGAAATAGCTCCTCTGTTTCTAGATGGGTGGTTACCTGACTGCGCTATAACCCCTATGGACCCAAATTCGGGGACTAATGGTCTCGACGGGGGATGCTGAGAGGTGGGGCTGTGTGCTAAGCCAAGGGCTGATGCACTTTATTTGTTCAGTCTCTTTCATTGCTTAATTGAGACTCGCTCTACTTTATTTACCCCTCTCTGTGAAACAGGGATGCCAGCAACTTTTGTTAGGTGGTTGTATGGGGCTCGTGGAAGTTATAAATGGGGCAGTGACTCTTCTGATGCCTTGAAGAGCCCCCCTGTCTGTTTACTTGGGACTGGTGATCATGGTGCTTAACTGAAATCTTCACATCTGTGTAAGCTACATATAGGGTAGGTTTGATTATGAAATGTCCTAAAACCTGGTGTGTTACTTGCCTCTTATTATGGAAACTGTGTGGTCCCATTAAAATAAAGGGGTACCATATATAATGTTTTAGTTATACAATTTATAATAAAAAAAATTGGGAAGTTGGAGGAGTTAAAGAAGCAAGTAGGCTAGTGACAATATTTCATATGACAAGGATAACACCTGCCATTACTGTAGTCAGGGTAAGATTTAGACAGGCCACATAAACACTTCAGATATATGGTCTCTCAGATCTGACACAAGCCAATTCACGTGCAGTTCCCAGGACCAGGTGTTCCTGAGCATTGTCAGAGAGAAAAAATAGAACAAGAATCTCTTCTGTCCTAGCAGTGCTTGTCTGGAGCAGGTCTTGTTATGTGCAGTGATGCTCAACACTTCAGTTTAGCAGGCAACCAATGTGCCTAACCCTACAGTGTGCTCTCCCATATATTTTAGGAAGGATCAGGAAAAGCTCTGGACAGCAGCTGGAGCTCCTCTGAGAGACGGGTTCATTGTTTACCTCTTGAAATTATTGCTGTTTCTCTGATCCTGTTCTAATAGGACTTCTGTTTTCTTCTCGGTACCATGTAAGGAGGCAGTGACGGTGAGAAAACTTCATTAATCAAACAAGCAAGAAGAACATAAATGATGGCGAAAGCTGTGTCAGTTAAAGGTAACAGAGAATTGTAGAGGAAGGCGTTGCTTTGCTGTCGAAACAATTTATGTCCCCTTTCTGAACCTGCTCAAAAAGACAACCAAATTTTATTTTTTTTTTAAAAAAAACTCTAGTATGTGTGGGTGACCCAGGGTTTAGTGCTAAGAGACAAGACTTTGGGGTCTCCATCTAGTATGGTCCTTGACAGGTACTATTCCTGTCTCAGCACTTCAGTGTCCTCTTGTGTTAAGGGACCATAGGGATTTTGGAGAATTTTAAGAGGTTTCAGATGCTGAAGAAGTAGAAAGAACTTCAGATCATAAGTTACAGGAGAAAAGATTCAGTGTGCGACTTCTAGCTTCAGATCTCAGGAAGAGCTCCTGGATGCAAAGGAGGAGGATGGGGGCAAAGGAGGCTGGAAATTAAAATAAGCCAATATCCTAAACTATATTTTAATTGAATTTTCAATATCTTCACCTTGGATATTATCATACCAGACATTAAACCCATACATATTATTCCGTAACCATATACTAGCTACAGTAAAAGCCCCAGCTATTAAAATGGGAGAGTATAAAAAGCTCTTTCAGTATGCCTTCAAAATTGTTCAGTACTGTTGCTTATGCAATATTTTCTATTTCTGAAAGCTTAGAAGCCTGGAGTTAAGTAAAGGAAAAGCCTTTTTAGGTTGGCAAGGCAATTCCTCCTCACTTGACCAGTGCAGGCTCTTTCAGTACAATGACAGTTAAAATCAGCCCCCTCAAATCCATGCTGTTTAATTACAAAGGAAAGCCACAGTATTTCAGAACGGAAAGATATGGGTTTGTTAAGATACTGGATTGATCCTCGCGGGAGCTGAGCTTAATTCCTGCCTTTGCCACAGGCTTTCTTTAAGTCAGTCCATTAATCAGTTCATGCCTTAGCTTACCTGTCTGTGCAATGAAAATGAAGACAAAGGAAGTTCTAGCCCCATCTTCCCCCATGCATAAAAGATGCTCTCAGTGTGATGGGTCCCAGTCTCTCTCTGCCTTTTTGTTATTGTTTGGTATAAATATGTCTTCCTTCTAGAAGGGAAGCTCAGCTGATCCAGCCTTTCTTTTTTCAATGTTTCTCTAGCTGCACAGATAAATGTGGTACTATGCTGATTTAAGCTGAGACAAAATCTTTGCCATAAAAACTTGCAGAAGTTAAACCTATTGGATCATTCAATCCATCTTGTCAATTATCCTCACTTGTACCTTGTGGAGCAGAGTGGTAGTCTGTGTACGGTTAAGGATGTGATTGAATTTTCATTATGAGGCTAATCTTTGTTCTTTGACACTCATCATAGACAATAAAGAACTGGTCAGTTTTGGGGGATGACTTAACATTTTTGTATTGAAGTTTAAGTCAACTGGATGATATTTTCCTGGCTTACATGAAAAAAATACATATGGCGTATGTGATTTATTTTTTTTTAACTGTGAAAGTATTGATGAAAGTGAGAAGAATCTCTTTCCTACCTCTATTTGTAGTAATAACAAAGGAAAAGGGAGGGAAGGAGAGGCATTTTGTTTTGCTGGAAAAGGGAGGGAAGGAGAGGCATTTTGTTTTGCTGGAATTGTTGACTCAGGATCAACACAGTTGGACCAAAAATGAGTTGACTAGGCTTTAATCATTAAAAGTTAGGGTTCAAAATGATTAGATCAAAATGGTTCATTGACTTGTTCCAGTGAGCAACCTCTGGAGGTGTAGGCCTTTGTTAAAAAAACCATGTAATTCTGCCTCTGTAACACTGTCTCTATCCCTTTTCCTATATCAAGATGGAGCTTGCTGTAATTGCAGATCCCTGGAGAGATCTGTCATTGGTGAAAGGCAAAAATTTCCACTAAACATCAATTAGAGAAGCTGATCAGAAATAACCACTTCTGTAAGTTGGCATTTTTCAAAGGTCTGCAAGCCCTGGGTCCTTGCTTTGGCCAGGGAGAAAGGCAAGACAATTACTCTTCTGGTCTGACTTGCTACGGCCAGGAGAATAGCAAGAAGGATGGTCACTTCTCTTGTTTTGCTCTTCTGTCATCAAAGAGCATGGCTGGACCGTTCCTCTATGGCTCTCATCAAACATCTGCAGTGATGTTGGAGCTGTGGACTGGCTGGATCGCAGGAGAGCACAGATCATGATGTGTTCTTAGAGTGAGGCCATGCAGTGAGCAATGGAGAAGAAGAATGTGGGGAGAAGATCATAAGGAAAGTTGCACAGCTGGGCCCATTGGTGCCCCTTCCCTTGCTGGTCAGGGTCACATCTGTGACTTACCAAATGCATTGGAGTTTATTGCAACATCCTTTCAAAAGCTTTATTATGCTTCATTCTCTAGTCCCTCACTACTAACCTTTGTTAGCTTTTGCAATTTGTCTTGGTGAAACAAGGGTCCTTCAAAACCACCCTCAACCAGAGTTGGCATTTTCTCATGCTTGCAAGAGCCTGATGAGACAACGCAGGGGTGAGGTTGCCACACTTCTCCTGTATTTTGAAAGAGGAAGCAAAAATCTGCAGTGACAAACTATTCTTCTTATATGTTTTGACAAAGATTGGAAGCAATTCTGTTCAGTCACTGAACTCACCTTGACTCGTCTCATGCAAATGCTGTAAGTCAAGTTCTTAAGCAGTGGTCTGCAACACACAGCCATTGCTTCTGGATCGGTATCATCTGTGGTGTTTTCAGCTAACTGATGGCAAAGGTGCAGGGTATCCCTAGGGAAACAAAAGGCAGGCTCTGAATTACCCATTCAACAGTTCTGGAGCTATGGTTCCTTTGCCAGGAACAAGGCTTCTGTATTACTGGCCTACTGTATAATTAGTGACTAATGGAACAACAACCCCAAGTATATTAATTGCTATTGTAGCTGTATACAGAGCATTGTTCTCTCTGTGACAGACATATAAATTGTGTGTGACTACATTGTCCCTCCCAGAGTAGCTCTCTCCAGAGTTAGGTGTCGATAATGAAATGCGCCGTTCCTTGAGGATGGATAATGTTATCTCCAAGGGCTTGTCTAAGCAGGAGCACACAGGAAAGTTGATCTGAAATAAGCAACAAGGTGTGTTTCAAGTGGATTATGTAAACTGTTTTAAACTAATGTGTGCACACACTCATTCAGAATTAAAAATGGTCTTCACTTGATTTAGCTTAATTTTCCTTTAAAGGGAATTAAACTAAATCGAATTAAAGCCACTTTAATGCTGGCTGAAAGTGTGAACATTAATTCTCCTGCGATCTGTAGTAAAAGTTCAGTGTGTTATTCTCTGAAGAAGAGGGCAAAGGTTCTCTTGGCATTCCTGGACATTCTGCTGAGCAAATGTGAAAGTTGCCTTTAACCATCTATTTTAACACTCCAAGTCAGTGGGAGTTTCATCCTTTCATTTTTTTCTTCTCTTCTTCTGAATCCCCTGTGTAACTAATGCAGAAGGCTACTGAAAGTGTATTTTTTAGAAAATATTTTTACTTAATTAGTATAATGTGGGAAGGGTTGTACTTTTTTTTTTTTTTTTTTTTTTTTGAATCATGCAGACTTAACTCTTCCCTGCAGTGAAATGGAAGCACAGAAGGGAGAAGTAACTTTCCCCACAGAAAGCCATCGTGAGCTGGCTGTAGAATCCAGCCTAAGATGTGCTGTGGTTGGCACCGGTGCCTGGCTGCTGTGTGGCAGTAGGCAGATCCCAGCCTCATGCAGAGAGGAATTCATGTTTGGATCCTCTTGTCTTTCAAAGAGAAAACCTTGGTCTTACCTTACAGCTGTGGAAGAAACCTTTTATTCTTCCCAATATTATGAGAAAAAATACGACAGCCCATCTGATATAACTGCCGTTAGACATCTTTTTGGAAGCCTTACCGAGAACTGATGTTCTCCATTGCTGAAGTCTTCTCTCCTGACCTGCTGCCTCAGCTGCTTGCTGGGACATGCAGGCAGGCGGTGAGTATGGGACTCCATCGCTGCGCAGTGTGGCTGAACCGAGAGAACCTGAGAAGAGCAGTTGGAGGGTGGGGAGGAGGAAAGCCAAGCCCTGAGATCCCTTTGTAATGCAAAGAGCTTTTCATAAAGCCACGTTAAAATGAGCAGGCAGGCCATGATTTGAAATGAAATAAACCTTTAGAGCCCTGGAGTTTTAATGTACTGTTGATAAATGGATTCTGTTCTTATTCATCCCACTCTTGCACGATGAAGAAAGAAACCCTTTCTGTGAATTGACCCGCATTTCTTTCAACTCTACCTTTCTAGATAGAGCTGCAGTGAGCTCCCAATTCGGTGACCAGTTAATCCTGGCCAGGAGTTAGGAAGACAATTTGGTATTGACAGCCAGGATTGCATTAATGGAGAAGAGCTGTATTCAGCAAATTCAGTGAATATTTCCTGTTATATTTCTTGTAACATAGTTCGGCGCTTTCTTAACATAACGCACTACACTTGTCTAAGTACTTAAATCTGCATGGGCTCTCTTCTGCATATTAGAAATAGCAGAGCCAATTTTTATACGCATCATGAACAGTATGTCAGAGGCTAATGAGAGCATGTATTTTCATTTTTTCTTTGCTTTCATGAGAAAGCCAATGTTTTCTTGAATGCTAACAGATGCATTTTCTGTGCTTAACAATAGAACCTCAGCTTAAAAGGTCTGGGCATTGTTCAGATGCCACTGTCAGCTGGAAGATTGTCACCTAGAACACAAGAGCCACCAAAGTGCAGGTGCAAAAAAAAAAAAAAGTTGCAGTCTCAGCTGAACACTTTGTGTGTTGGTTCTGTATATGTAGGCTTGATCATTTTCTTTCCAGAATTCACAGGTGAGGAGATCTTTAGTTCAACCTCATCTCAGCAAGTCTGTATTTCTGGTGTGGCCTGTCTTCCAAGTATTCATTCTGTTGATGGTCTCACTGGTTGTTTGTCATGGAGTTTGGGCCTAGTGTTTAGCGAGTTGAGGAGGAAAAATGTAACCAACTACCTGACAGTCAAGACACTTTATGCTTGGGCATCTTTAGTGAATGCCTGTGCTTGAGAAGTTTTCTTGTGCCATATTGATATGTTTCTACTATGTCCAGGCATAGCCTCAGCTCTTACAAAGTTTTGAAGTTAACATTGTGTTGCTCTGATTGTTGGTGTGCTGCTTTTGTGGGCTTATTTTATTTGTTGGCATGGAGGTCACTATTGAAAAAGCACCATCTTGCAGCAAGTGACGTCTTCCTCTATACCCTGTGTAGTGCAGAGAAGATGATTGATTTGTTTTAAATCAGATATTGCTGTGAGGTGCTGTGATAAACATTGACTTTTTAATGAGAACCATTTTATATCCTGATAAACATGAGGCCAAACTTCACTGTTTATTCTCCAGCTCTGAAAGTCCAGAAAATATCCACTGTGACCCTGCAGCGGTTAATCTCTACCCCAGTCTGGCACACACAGCCAGCTCTTATTGTTTTAGGTAGACATCTAAGGCACAGGCACCCTGACTCATGAGGAGGAGGACACGCTAATGCAAATACTATGTCAATGGTTGCACAGAGCTTATAGGATATAATTTGCTGCAGTCTGACATACCCATGGAAATCACCAAGCATGTAGTCTTTTGTTTCCTGTGCTATAGTCTCAGGCTTTTAAACTCCCTGTTCTTTTACAGGGAAGATCCTGTTATGCAGATGAAATCGTATTGACTAATACAGAGGTTGTCTTTAGAAGAGATGCTCTATTTAGGCAGGGCAGGAGGCATTCTGGTGAGTGAAGGATTGAAGACTTCATTTTCCAAAGTGATTTAGGTATACATAAATACAAACATAATGAGAGAGATTCAATTTTTCTATATCCATTTAGCTTCACTTGTGGATATTTATTTATATTGCTTTAAACTTGGCTTTTTGTGCACTAGGTTTGTAAGGCACTATTAAGGCATTTAAATAGCCTTCAGAAATCTGGGCTTTGGTCACTTGGGAGGGGAGAGCCCATCAGCTGTCAATGAGAGTTGAGTTCCAATGCATCGAAGTAATTTCTGAAAATGAATCATCAGCCTGTGAAATGCATGGGCCATTCTATATGCAGTGAGAACCAGCTTGCAGAGACCACTGAGGTGAAAGAGGAATGCAAGGCAAAGGAGGGGGAGGTGACAAGATGGTGGAACCACTGACTTTTGGTTCCCTGGCTTGAGTCCTACTCTGCAGCATCTCTCAGAGTGCATCACAGATGCAGCAACAAAGCTGTAGTGACAGATGTAGCATGGTTATGACTAGCAGTGCTTTCTTGGTAATCTTTGGTGTGTGTTCATAAGTCCATAATTACAGTTCAAGTAAACCAACAGAACTAACAATTTGCAAGGCTGGGAGTGTCATCTTCTATTACTGAGAAGGAAAACCTCCTATACCAACCTTTTTGATACCTGTTAAAGGCATAAATTGAGGTAATAATTATATATGTTTCTACAGGGCACTTTCTTCTGCAAGGATCTGACTTTTTTTTTTTTTTTTTTCCTTCCCCAAGGGAATTTCCCATCTCTTTAACACCTCATTCCATGTGTTCTCCCACACAGGATGGGATGCTCAAGAGATTTGCAAGGCCTGACAGGCTCTAGAGGGGAACGAGTGGGGTCCTGGTTATATTAATGCTTGGCTCCTATTGCATGTGAAGCAGTCTTGAATACTGCAGCTCACTTTGCCTGCACCTCTTTCTTGGCCTCTAATGTCTGGAAGCAGGTAAGTCCTAGGAAGTGGTTACTATGTGAATGGGGAAGGCGAGTTTTGTTCTGTAGGTTGGTCGTTAAGTGTTTGCTGCAAATAAAATTGGATATTTGGTTTGAGCTTCAATGACTGCTTGAAACTGGTGGCATGGGTCACATGCTATTTGATGTCCTTACCGGGTAGAGATAGCTCTTCTAGTGAAAGTGTGATGAAACAGCCCCATGGATGGGGGCAGGAGCAAGACTGAGATGGAACAGAAAAGGAGAGCTTGCTGAACCGAGACCTTTCTCTTTGTAGGTCACACAAGCCTTGCCTGCAGCATCATTCCTAGAAAAATCAGGCTACTGTAGGATTGATTGGCTGAGGCCAGAGCTCAGATGTAATTTTCTCCTGTCACATTCAGAAGAGCCCAAAGTAATTGATTGCGAGTGTGCACGTGCAGCTCGCCTAGCCCGGCGATGGAGGTGTGGCTGTGCCCTGCTCCAGCTCACTTAACTTGCGTCTGACCCAGGGCTATGGTGAGTTGGGGTTTGTCCCTTCACAGTGGAAAGCAGCTCCCATTTCTAATATGCTGACTGTGTTACAAGTCATCAGCACGCAATGGAGAGAGAGCCCTCGCTCAAAAAGCCTTCCAAAGGGACTTGATTAGGTGATGGCAGGGAGAGGCAAACAGCAAACCCGAACATCACGTCAATGCCAGTACAGGTTGTGTTAACCAGCTTGGTTTTCTATCTGACAAACACTTGGGTTCTCTCTACCCACACGTTTCCCCTAGTAAAACTTTTGTCAATATTCATACATATGCCATGGGCCCAAGCAGGTTATTTTGGTTTGGTTTGAATTTAGCAGCTCTGAACAACATTGAGTTGATAGTGGTAGAAAATGGAAAAAGAGTACCTGCCCCAGTGTACAGACACAGATATGAAAGTCAGATTAATATGGCTAAACATGCTACTGCTGGTCAGCTGGGCTGCAGTAACTCCCCATTTTTTAACCCATTCCATCGCTCACCTGATACATCTGCCAGAGAAGAAGTGTATTTGGCTAGGAGTCAAAAGGCTCTGTTCCACTGCCTCTGTCTACCACAGGCTTCCTTGCAGTCTCGGGCAGGTTGTTTTGTTTTTTCCTGACCTACTGTCCATCAGCAATGGGAAGGTAATCCCCAAGCACTTGTTCCAAAATACTAGATTCTTCATGTATCATGTGATCTCTGTAAATGCATTATACCTGTTAATAACTGTTAACGGAGGGAAGATCAATCCTAAGATCAACAGTCTTTCATGTTTTGACTAGCCCCTACACAAACTAGAAGCGTACTTTCTCTGATCCATTCAGATGATCACGACTCAGATGGAAGCATCAATTGCAGCAAAAGCAATGAATTATACACAGGGGAAAATTCTTATAGCCACACCACCTCAGTTATGAGATCACCCATTTTTATCTTCCTGTGTCTCTTTGCCTTTGCAAATTACGGATCCTTACACAGACCAGCCCTTACTAGCTGTATGTGTACCACTTAGTTCAGCTGAGATATCTAGTTAGATTTGCACATCCCTCCAAAAAGGGATCAGCAAACCTCTGCTTCTGGCTGTAATTGCAGTTCTAAGGATAGTATCTTGCTCTACACTGGTGACTTTATACTACAGCCTACCCATAGTGGTACTCAAACATTTATCTGTCTGACTGTAGTGGTAGTGAAATATGCCACAAACTTTCATAGGCAGGTGGATGCAAGTATTTTTTTATTAATTTAGGGATTTCTTGCTGTTTAGAATGATCTCTTTCAGAGTCACTTCTATCTTTTATTACTCTTTGATTGGCAAGATGAGTGTGTCAGTGTTATGAGTTTTTCAATTTTTGCAGTAGGAAGACCTTTAATCCAGCCTTCCAGCAGGGAAATCATTTGAAATTCCCAATGACATGTGAGTTCTGTCTGAAGGAAGGCCTTGTAGGACTGTGGCCCAATTATATTACTTGACATTTTACATAGTGGTATCAGAATGCTTGTCTAACAAATACTAGACAAAGCCTGACCAGAGACAGCTTGCAACCCAATAAAATAATAACATACACTGCAAGCCAATTACTTTACTGTTAAATTGCATAGAGCAAGAATGCACCTTCCATGTATTTTGGCTGTTGGTTTTGGAGTTTGGTTTCATGTGGGGTTTTTTGTTGTTGTTGGTCAGTTCTAGCCCAAAAGGTCCACTTATCTGAGGAAAACCAACCAGTTCTTGTTTCCAAATGTCTCTTTCAATTTAATTAGCTTTGGCATGGGAAGCTTTTAGAGGTAACTGCCATTTGTGGGAAGTTGCATGGGTCAGACAGAGCTTCTGCTACTTCTTTCAAGCTAGCATTTAAATAATAGTATTAATGGTTTGAAATCTATATTTCAGGCTTGCTCTTCATAGGAATCCCAAGCCAGCTAACAACAGAAGAGAGGGTGGTGTTTGTTGTTGTTCTCAATGTTTTCTTCATTTGATTTCCTTTTTTTTTTCCCTCCAGCACAATATTTAGTGATTGCACACTTAAAATGGGAATTTGGGAGAGAGATTGCAGAACTCTGCTCTTCGAAGCAGAGATGCTCATTATGCTCTGTCCACAAAATTCTTCTGGTTTTACATTTTACTTTATTTTTAGCATCCCTGCTGCAGTGTTTCGAGAATTACATTTTGTTATGAAGAATATGGATGCCTCTAATGGTACCGTGTCCCCTAATTGCTGTGCTGGAAGGCCCAATAAGTGGGTGCATTCATACCTTTACACTTGGTAGCCAAATCGCTTCCTGCTGAGTAAGTTCTCAGTGTGCAAGACGATTGTGGGATGAATCCTCTTCCAGCCTCTTGCCAACCAACAAGCCCCTATGCAAAACATACCCAAGTTTCATTTTCTGCAAGCAGTTGGCAGGCCGGGGGAAGGCAAGCCCTTTCCTACCAGTGCTGGGAGCATCTCCCACCGGGGACAGGCTCCTGTGTCTTTAGTCTGGAGAATACACTTGCCGTTTCCCTCGCCCTTGGCACCGCCTGCAAAACGCAACCATCGATCCCCAGCATGGGCAAAGCCGGGGCTTGCGGAAAGCCCCTCGGCCCGCAGCCGGCCGCCAAGCGGGGTGGCACCACAGTTGGTATCGATCTGCGCCTGAGAAATTGGCGACTGTTGTATTATATAATTATTGATGTAGCTGGAAAATGCCACAGGCGAAGCGCAGCTCGCTATTTGTTATGCTGTATTGTCTCTCTCGTCTGCGTTGGGCCTCTGTGTTTTGCCTCTTGTGTTCCCATTGCATGTTTATTTATACCGTGTGCCTTTTAGCTTTCATATTTCTCTTGCGAATCCAACTTGGAAAAACCAGCTCTAGTTTTCATTCGGGAGAAGGAGGGGTGGGTTGCAAAGGAAATGAATTCCTCCAGACACTCCTGGAGGCCCTAAGCTGAATACAAAAACCAGGGAGAAGGCGTGAACAAGGAAAAGGCACTTGGGTTGGGAAGCAGGAGGCCCTTTTTATCTCAGTGGAGCCCACAGGGACTGCCAATATCTTGATAAAAAAACATAGGCTTTAGAAGCAGCTGTAATGTACAGCCTCATCCATCACGTGGTTGGGACAAATGGGTTTAGACCTAATTTGCAGTAGCAATTAACTGAAGTCCAGCCGGATCTGCTCAAAGTCCTTTGGGATCATATGTACTCGGTACTTATGCATCCCCAGGCAGCGGTGAGGATGGGCCATGGCTGAAGCACTGCCTGCTGGCGGGGGAGCATGCTACCTGAAAGCCCAGGAGTGAGGAGAGTTGGATGATGCTCCAGAAGTCCCGTGGAGGTGTCACGCACTGAGCCTTGCTAATGAGTTTCCCTTGACAAGATCACAAGGAGATGGGTCACAGGATAGATCTGAAGTGTCTTGGCAAACGTGGAATTAGGAATGTGGAAATAGGAAAGTGGAGATTAAAAGAGGTTGGCAAGAGCTGGGTGTGGGGCCCCCAGCTGGGGGACTAAGGGGCAAGAGGTGGGGGGCAGCAGTAGAAGGGCTGGTGTAGGGAATCTGCGCTTGGAGTAATCTGGGTATGTGAGCACAGATGTGCCTTATGTGGAAGGTTTCCAGGGCGGGAGTGAAGGATTACGCTTTTCCAGGAATATGTGCAGTGGGTACCTGAAGGCAAAGCCTGGAATGTGCCATGGTGTGTGTGTGAGATCCTCGCAGCATCGGTCCCCTCTGTGCCTGGCGCTAGTACTCTCTCATTTCCACTGGAGCAGAAAGTTATTAGTTGAAACATAGAGAATAAAAGATTACAACATGCAGGATTAAATAACTGCACAGACTCCAGGCATCTGCAGGGCACAGCCCTGTACCAGCCAAGGGAAGATGGACCGGCTGAGGATGTTGGGATAACGGGGCTTTTTCATTATGAAGGACTGACTCATTTCCAGCATGTGCAACGAGTTACCGGGGTGTGCGTGTGTATGGGACTGCCCTCTCCTGGAGGAAACAAGCTCCGCTCTCCTCTTCCTTCCCCTTGTGGCTTCCTCAGCCCTGTGCTGCTTGCTCTGATGGTGAGAGTGCAGTGCGGTGTGTGCCCAGGTACCTGACATGGGGACAGAGCGCAGGGGACCTTTAAAAAAACACAAAAACACACATTCTTTTGCTCCCCCCACCCCCACCCTCTGCTCTCGCCATTGATGAAAAAAACTTTGTGTTTTCTTCGTATAGGTAATGTATAGATAGAATTGGTGGTCTCTGTGTATTATGCAGGAGCAGTCTTGTCCCAGCGCACCATATGCCAGCATCCCTGCGTGGCTGAGCATGGTGGGATGGCTGGCAGCTATCGGTGGTAGCGGTTGTGCTGTCGCTCAAAATGCCAGAGGGAAGCTGAGCTCTGAGAACAGGTCGCTGGGATAGGAAGGCTTCCTGCTGCAAAACTGACAGTGTAGGGTCTGCTTCTGGGTGTTCCATGAGTCTGAGCTTCTGCAGCGCTCCTTCGCTAGCCAGTGGCAAAATACTAAGCATCCTTCAGCCTGGTACTGGAGCAAATGGCAACCTCTGTTCAGCTTGCAAGCAGCAGGCTGGCATAAAGATGGGTTTCAGCTTAATTTCGCAACCAGAGGTGGCTGATGGAGAGAGGCAGAGGGACGGGCTCTGGGTAATATGTGTGTAGTACAGGTGGAGCTGCCTGGGTCTGCTAGAACTGCTCCGCTTCCAAAGATGCTACAGCCGTCGCCTTGGGAGAGCAGCCAGGCCACGGCCAGCAATCCCTCCTTGGCGCTGGTGGGTGCTCTCCGAGCACAGAGAAGAACTTAGTTTATTCCCCAACCTGCAGCTGCCATTGGGGTGATATTTTAAGTCGGTGCTTTTATTGCTGTTCAGAGAGGGCCTATTTCTACTTGACATAGCACCGCAGTGCTCTTCCACCTCCAGCTACAGGATAAAACACGGTGCCACCCCGCACCTCCGAGCAGAGTGCTGCTGTAGGGACGCAGCAAGCAATCGGCAGAGATTCACAGAGGACTGCGATGCTGTAAAATAGCCTCTTGGCACAAGATACAGGGAGGCGCTTACCGAGGCGACAGGGAAACTATACATTTCTTTTTTCCAATCCATTAATCAAAGTGCCTGCAGTTCCCATTCCGGTGAGGCAGGTGAGACTCTAATAAATATTGAGCAGCGAAACTTGATCCGTATCCAGGCTCTTGGAGCATTTTCATAAATAAGAAGTTGCAAAACAATAAAATAAACCAGTCTGCTTCCCAGCCGCTTCTCTGTGAGCTCTTATTTGTGGTTGCAGGGCTGCGCAGCTGGCGGGGCTTTGGCTGGGGGTGAGGAGTGGGATAACTGGCTCTCCGGGAAGAGGGAGGGTTGCCTCCTCCTTCTGCTGTCGATGGATCGTGTGTGACGGGGCCTGCAGCTGGATTATTTCCTGACACTGCGGCTGTGGCAAGCTGTTTTCTCAACGCCCCCTTTGTACTGGCTTGATCTTATTACTGGTGATGGCCTTGGAGTCAATACAGAGTTGGTTTCGCATCCCAACAGAAGGCGAGGGGAGGAAGCCCTTCGCCAGGCCTGATGCTGCAGTCCTCGTTTGCTGAGTAGCTCCATTGATTTATGCAGGACTATTCAGATAAAGCAGCACTGTTATATTGCTTTTTTTCAGGTAAACGTTTCGCCTGACATGACTCTCTGCTTTTCTCTTCACCTGTTTCTTAGCCCAGTTTCATACACGAACGTAGCTTCTGGGAGCACGGTGTCTGGCTGTCTTTCAATCTTCTGTAATTACTGAAGATCTTGACTGATTTCAGCTAAATTGAAATCTCAGAGACATTCACTCCTTATAGCTTTTTATGGAAACAGGAGGAAAGTGACCTTGATAGTTCTGCAGTTCTGTGAACTTAGCTATATGTTTGGACAACAGGCTCTCCAGAAGAAATGTTAGCAATGTCCAGGTAGTGGGAAAAGCCTCACTTGGAGACTTACCACTCCCCCCCCCACCCCCCCCCAAAAAAAAAAAAAAAAAAAAAAATCCCTAAAAACCCAAAGCCACATACACCCAAAGAAAAAAAAAAAACCAAACAAAAAAAACAAAAAAAAACCCCACTACAGGCAGGACTTACCAACCCTCTGAAAGACAGGTGTCTAATTCCCGTACTTAATGAATTTGCTAGTACTCTTGGGCTGCGCTCCACTTCTTGCCATGATACCATTTACCACATTGGGCTGCTGCTCCTCCAAGGTCTGTCTTATTCTTTGAGGTTTTGACCTCACGGTTTAGAGGAAAGTGAAGAAAATCCCATCATGCCTGTGTCCAAAGGTGCACTGATGGGGATTGAGGTGGGAAGGTTAGGAGCAAAGGGGAGGAAAACAGTCCTTTGAAAATCCACTTAGGTTCCTGAAACCTTAGGATTTGATGGTTGCTGTTATCCCACTCTGCCAATCGGTAGACAAACAAGGTCTTGTTAAGGCAAGGGGGTCAGAGCTTGAGTATTGCAGGTGGCTGGTGACACTGAAACTGTTTGTGCTCCATTTTTACTCCCCCTACCCCAATGGGACAGGGTGATGCTTAGTTGGCTCTTTATAAAAAACTTTATAGACCCCAGGATAAAAGGTGCTCTTGGAATCAAAGGTAGCATTGTTGCTACTGTATTAATAACACTAGTGACCATAGTGCTCTCTGTTCCTTTTTAAAGACATCTGTCTTGATGCTTTTGTTTTTTGTAGCAGAGTCAATGGTACAGGTGGGTTTGTGTGCTCTCCTGCATGGGTTCAAATTCAACATAGATTTTACTTGCTTATAGTGCAGGCATATGGTTGGGGAGATAGAGGGTGAGAGTGTTTGGGGGATTTTTTTTTTTTTTTTTTTCCTGCAATGTTGTTTTCAGTATGACCAGAAGCAGCAATTTTGGCAAATCTCTGAGAAACCTCTGGCCCTGTAGACTCACTGACACGCAGGGAATTAAGACCTGTTTCTGCAACTTCCTGAAAGTTTTAAGGTGTTTTTTTCTGAACTGTTTGAGGTTCACCTATTTTAATATTGTACTTTGGCCCTTGGTAACTGAGCCTGAGATTCAACGACAGATTTATGTGACTCGTTTGTTCAGGTCTCTAGACTGCCATCGGTGCCAGTGGAATTAAGTGCGTGCTAACACTCGTGTCTCTGGTTCTAGGTCCCTTCATGCCCTGCCGAGAGTTTACTGTAAAGGAGGAGAAATACAGATAAATCTGGGACCGGGGTTGGTTCTCTCTGCTTTTGCATATACGAGTAAAGGAGCCAGCCCTTGGTGTTTGCTGAAGTGCCACGGTCCCATTTGCTTTTGGGTAGCCTACAGCAATGTACACAATTGAGGATTTTCCCTGGCTTGCTGTAAGTGCAGGCTACGCTTTCATATACTGTGCATTTGTAATAAGCGTGTGGTGTTTGTTTAAGAACTCAAAGCCTATGCCAAAATTTTCTTCCCTTGGCTTTAAATGTGTGGCCTAAGGGTGGTTTTATTCCAGCTATCGGTGAACAGGAGCACGTTTGTGTCCTCAGTGACCAAAGTTCTGAACTAGATCCGAGCTACATCGCCAGCTCGTGTGATGACACCAGGTACCGCCAGCGGTAGAGAAGCCCAGGTGCTTCAAGCTGCCTTCCACTGTGCTGTGTTAAGAACTGGACTGGGATTAAAGTAATTGCAGTGTCTATAAAACAAATCACTGTCATTCTAGCCGCTGGTCCTGCCTCGCTAGAGACGTAAGGGAGTAGGCCAGTAAAAGATTTGCTCTGGGGACTTCTGATGGGGGAAAAGGATGCCTAGCGAGTAGAAAGAGGGCTTTCGTGGTCTTCCTTGGTTCAGCCCCTCCCAGAGGGGACGTTTCTTTCTGACATAAAATGGAGAACAATTCTGTATCTAGAAACTTCAGCAGTTTGGAGAGCTGGAATATGATGACCCACTGTGGAATCTGCCTGGACAGGGTGACCCATTGCTCCAGTACTGACTGCATGAGCTGTGGATTGCTGCCTGCAGGGAGAAGACTGCATTATCCCTGCTGGCGTGCTGTGCTTCAGAGGACACAGCATCACACTTTCCTTCTGGAAAATGAAAGAGCGATCTCAGTTGCGTTATTAGCACCACTTCCCTCAGCACTCTAGGTTTCCCCCGGTGGTATCCCGTCCAAGTATTGACTGGGGTGAACATTGCTTATCTTGAGAAATCAATGAGATGACAGCCTAAGGTACTGCAGTAAGAAGACAGGCAAGGAGATATGTATCTACCTCTGAGTTTTTTCCACCTCAATAAATATGTTTCCCTAATCCAATGGCATTGTAACAATATGCAGTAATTACTGTGGCTGCATCCATCTCCTTTGATTTAATCAGACAGATATTATATGTTAAGTATCAATTGATTATTAAAAGCATATTTGCTGATGCTTCCAAATCCATGTAATGATGCATAAACAGTTATTTACTACACAGCTATTAAAACTCAGCAACTTGACTTGCTTTTTACAATCAGTATTTATTTAACATGCAGTGACCATCCTATCCCATTAAAATTAAATGTGTTAACTGTGTTTTGGGCATTTAATTTTAAAGCTTTTCTTACCATAATATCAAGTGGTTACAAAAAGCCATTGTCTGAGCAGACATTTGCTGTTATGCAAACATATTTCAGAAGTCACATTTTGATAACCTGCCATGATGTTACTCTGGGTCATGACAGACAAGCCATTGTGGTGCCTCTAGTAAAGTAGAACTTTTTGGTAATGCAGTGGAGTTTGAACTTTAAAATCCCTGTATGATCTTGTGTCCTCTGAGAGGTTGAACACCCCAATTTATGTCCACGTCTCCTGGGATATAGGCTATTGAGGGTTCCTTAAAAAAGCAGAGTCCAGCTTTCCTATTTGGGGAAAGCAGATCTGGTCTTTATAACAGGTCTGGGGATGTTAGATGCCATGGGTAGAGTCTTAAGAGGGACAATTCTCTTGACAGAATATTAACCTGTGGAAAAACTAAACTACTTGGGAAAATTGGGAGTAGTTTGCAAGCAAACTGTGTCATCTTGTCCTCCTTTCTCATTGTGACCTTGGGAGCTCCAGCAAATACAGTCTCGGTAGTTCCCTGACTGTTAGTACAGCTGGAGGCAGAGAATCCCACAGAGGCTGAGTACTTCGCTGTAATGGAATTATGAGCTTTGCAAAACGTGGTGGCAGTTGGCTGGGTATAGGTGTTGTGTTGTGCAGTAATGGTGGTTGGCGTGCATAGCTGGTTGTGAAGCAATTGGGATGTTTCTCCATGCGATTCCTGAAAGCCCCCTCCCTCCACTCTCTTCGGTCCCAGACCTGGAGCAACTCAGCATGTGTTTTCTTTCCTTGCCAGAAGATGGTTGAAGGCTCTGTGGTAGGGCATGCGTTCCATCTGCCTGCCCTTTCTGGAGTCTGCAGAGCTTTCTTGCAATTCCCTTATGCTTCAAAACAAATAAATAAATATTTGCAGAGATATTAAAGATTTATTGAAAACGCCACATATTTAAGCCATCTTGTGAAAAAATAGATGACTGAGTATTTATTATTTACATGTTAGGCAGCCTCTACGTATTTATTTATTCCTTCTTAATCTCATCCGTGTTTTATAAATAGTGCAAAAGACCCGTCAATAATATAACAGGTTTTCATTAATCCAGAGGAATAATTAGAAGGCATTTAGGATAATACCGCTCTGTACAAATATTGCACGAGCCTGTGAAGAGAGATGTTTTGAACAGCAGCTGTTATTGGTGTAGCTGGGGCATATACGAGCACCCCTCACCATGTCAGGCAGGGGCTGGAAAGGGCCTGGGACCCCTCCTGTGTGCTATGTTGCCTCCTCTGATCACAAAGGCAAGCACTTGCTTTGCAAAGAGATCCTTGGAGTGATAAGCCTGCTTCTCTAGGGGCAGACTGCAGCTTTTAATCATTCTCTTGTGAAGCAAGAAGATCTCCCACTTGGGATCGCTAGATCTGTGCTCGGCACAGCAGCGCGGTGGAGGCAGGGTGGCTGTGCAATTGCTCTTGGAGGTTTCCCAGAGCTGTCACGCCATGTTGACAAGTCTACTGGTCAGGGCTAAATTTTGCCCAGGGCAACGTAATAATCTTTACCAGGAAAAACCTTGTGAGCAGGTGATCAATTATTGTGTTTTCAAAAACGATAACGAGCTTCTGTTTGTACTGATATTTCAAGATCATGAGGAACCACCACCTATAGCTGCTCATTCCTTGCTCTTTCCCTACTGTTGCCTTAGTTTGGAGGCTTCTGTCCCCAATTATTGTGCTTGGAATCATAGTTATTTAAAAAAAAAAAAAAAAAAAAAAGGTAGTGCTGGTTGTACTTTGCTTTGTTCCTTCCCTAGTCCTTTTAAAACTATGCGCACAAGGCAACATTAGCGCTCTTATTCCCTACACTGTATTCATTAAGGCTTTGACCTTCTTAATGCTAAACTTTCACTGGAGGGGACTCTCCTGGCTTCTGCGCTATCCTGTAACATAGTCTTTAATGTCAGAAGTGCAGAAATATTTGAGCCCAAGTCTCATCTAGTCCAACTGCCTGTGTCTGACACTTTGAAATAAGATTTTAGGGGTGTGAGAAGCTCACACCTCCACTTCGAGATCATACACCCAGCCGGAGAACCTAATCCTTAGCACAGATCAAGCTATGAAGTAAATGAGCTTTGGGGGAGCTATTAATTCATTATTATAGCCATGTTGTTTTCCACAAACAACCCGTGTGTGGCTAGATCTGAACAACCACTCTTGTGGAAAGCTGAATGCCAGCGTGGCTGTAAGCTCACAAAGGGGCAAGATATTTCTCTTTGCATGTGCCTTGTGGCGTTGTGCAAGATCACCTCGGCTATTTTGGGAGCAGAATAACCATGTGTGGGAAGACGTCCCATCAGATTACTTAGCTGCCTGGAAAAGCAGAGCACAGTAGCTTGATCAGCATGCTGTACTAATGTGTCCACACTTTTTCTGGGACCAAAGTTAAATGGTTCTGTATGGTACAGACATCTTCTTTGCTGTCCAGAGCCTATGGCCAAACAGTTTTTGCCCTTACAGAATGCAGGCTACAAATCTTAGTGAACCTCGTTTGAGCTCCAGCCCTTATACAGAAATACCACGTAGCATTATGTTCTTAAGCCTGTAGCAGACAAACTGCAGCATCCTTTGAAACTTTCAGTGGTCCTGTGTGGGATGCAATTTGAGGCTAGACAGGGGGCAGAGGGTTGTCTCGTTCACTCACATTTATTTATTTATTTATTTCCTCTAGTTGACTAATGCAAAAGAAGACATACCCGAAGATTGGGGCTGAAGGAATTGACTGTAACATTTGGCTAGTGTAAGCAGCCAGCCTGACTTTTGCCTGAGGAAACAGTGAGACAGGGAGCATACAGACTTTATGTAAAACCCTAATAGGAATAGGACTTAGGGACATCTTATTCCCATGGCACTGTTAAGCTCATTATTTCACCTCTCTATCTGTTATCCCCACAGCAGTTTTTCCTACTTCCTTGTTGTTCGGAGCCTTTAGAAGAACACCAACTCTAATTTTCAATCATTGTTTGCTATATATTATCTCATGATCCCTGCTGAAGTCAAGGCTGGGCTATTTTAGGCATCCTAGCTATACAAAGAAGGAGCTAAGGCACAGTGATTTGGCCAATATCACATGTGATGTCTCCCGCAGAGCTAATAGCTGAACCTCAGTCTCGTAAGTATCTCTATAGTTGCCAGGCAGTACTCTGTCTTCCCTTGCTCTTTCATTTCAGTTTTAATAAATTAACAACATTAAATCTATGCCTCCCTCCAAAACATGATTGCCCAAATGACCAGTCAGAAGAAAGCACTAGTTGTACATCCTTGTCCTTGCTTTCAGAGTCCCAGTTTACCATTCGCTGATTACCAGCTGCTTGTCAAATCTCTTGCCCATGTTCCTTGGGAAGTAACAGCCAGCCATCTTGTGTCTTCATACCCTCTCATGTAGCAAGGTGCAGTCCCAGCTGGCCAGCACCTGGTCTTTCTTATGGCTTCCCCGGGGCATTTGTTCTGGCAGATCAGGCAGCTGAAAATGGTGCCATTAACGCGATTGAAGGAGAACCCCAAAGAGTCAGAAGGTTTGTGATGATAAGCTTAAAACCACAATGAACTTTTCTCAAAGGGATGACAGGAAGTTCTGAGCTTGTATGGGAGTAGGTTAGGATTTAGCCTGGCTTAAGTGGGATGGAAGACAAAACTTGTTTGCAGCAGGAGATGAACAGGGTTTGGAATACAGAAAGGGAGAGTTTGATCTGAAGCTTGTGGGGAAAATGTATTAAGCACATAAGAGCATTGGACAAATGAGGATAACCTCTACAGAAGGACCATAGAGAGATGGAATGGGGAAACATATGACTTTCTCCAGGGATGAAAGGCCAAAATACAGTTGCTGGTTTGGAAACTGTAAAGACTGTGGATTAATATCATAGTCCTACAAGATGCTCACAAAAAAAGGCTTTTGCAACTGACTGAATGCCATCAATCTTATGGACAGCAGGGGGGCTGCTCCCCTAGGTGAGAACATGGCCCAGTAGTGTAGTCCCTTACCAAGCTGAAAGCCCTTGGGTTCCATTCTAAAACTGGCACAGTAAGAGTAGGAAGAGCAGCAGAGCAGGCTGTCTTATCCAGGAAATCACATCAATCCATCAGCCAGGGCATGGAAAACGATACTGACTATGGATGCTTTTAGAACATCCATCTCATCTTTTAAGAATGGTCCCACGCAAACCTCTCCATCTTTCCCGTTCCTTTCCTCTGGCCACCTGGCAGCACGCTGACTGCTAGCACCCAGTGATGTTTGTATTTCGGCCCACCCTGTGAGAGGATTGAGATGGATGTGTCATGAGAGGTGGTGAATGGCAACAGGGCAGCAGTGGAAGGATAAGAAAGGATGGGGGTGTGTTCAAGTTTCTTGGGTTTTCTTTTTAGGAATGGCTTGCAACTGTCCAGTGTCTTTCCATATACTCTGTGTATGGGGAAAATATATTTTTTTCAGTAGGAACATGTTAATGAAAAATAATATTTTTTTCCTCCTTTCTGTTCAAAATCACTCTGTGAAAGAAAGGAGGGCAAGACAGTTGCAGAGACCCCCCCTGCTGTCTCCCTAGCATGGCAAAGGGGCAAGCAAAAACGTAGGAGAAACTCTGTATAGAAAATGCATCCCGGTGTGAAGCAGAGGAGACTCTGTGGGCAGAGTTACATTGGCATTAGAAGGCGGAGAGAGCACACGTTGGCATATTCAATGCGTTGGCTTTTTTGGCAAACGGCTGAGCTTGGATTAATAAAATGTTCAGATAAAAATCAGAGTTTTATTAAAGTGTGCTCACACAGCGGCAGCGCCCGGCCACGCTCCTGGAACGTGAGCTGGAAGCCTGCCAGCCGTGCTCAGGAGTGCTGCTTATCATACCTGATAAGAGGTCCTGCTGCGAGAGAGTGTGAAAGAGCACACGCGGATGGGAGGAGGAGGATGAGGAAGGGGGGGCGGTGTGAAGCTGGCAGCAACCCACCTGCCTCTTGGCCCAAGTTTCACTCTGAGCCCACTGGCCCGTAAGGGTTTGCCCCCTATATAAATCCAGCGCACGTTGGAGGAAACACACGCAGAGGCTTCCAGGAGAGCAAACAAGGCCAACTGCTCTCGCGGCAGCTCCTCTCTCCTTCCTCCGCTCCCTCCGCTCTCGCCCTGCTCGCCGTTCCGCAGCTAGCTCCCCGCCGTATTTTAAACAAGACTTTTTCTTTACTTTGTCTGTTCTGTGTCGGCTCGCTTGGTGCCAGATCTCAAAGCTAATTAAATAAAAGGGGCATGGAGTGGGCTTACGTTTTTTCTTCAGTAGTGAGTGGCTGGCAGAGCTTCTGAGCTGCCAGGAGTGGGGACTGTGAGCAGCAAGTTGGTACCGGCTAGGGAGGGGGATGCCAAAAGCTACCCTAGCTCTTCTGAGCAGCAAAATGAATAAAGCATGACTCCAAGGCCTTCAACTGATAACACACAGGCCTGCAAGCACAGTGTGGCACTCGGTCCTTCCTTACACACTTTGCTTAGGATTTGCATCTTGCCTAACTCTTTCAGCCTATTCCTACTGCTTTGTACTGGCAGAATGTGCCCGTGATCCTTGTCTTCTCCATCATCTTGCACTCTGCCATACGCCATGTGTGGAAACATGGCAAAACCTGCTTTCTAAGAATATCTGGCTCCTCCAGTTTTCCAGCAAAAATGGGTAATGTGGATCTCAAGCTATTGCTGGAGAATCACTGGAGAAAGTGTTTGGCTTGCTGTATCACCAACTTACCTCCACAGATTGCACTTGTCCAGTCCTGGAGCAGAAACTATACCCTGTGACTTGCAAAGTCAGTCACCAATTAATGGGCTGCTAACCAGTGACATTTGATTTTTTTCAGGCAAGTGGAGGAAAAAGCTATGGGTGGGTTAATTCATGCATTCAGGGAAATTGTAGATGATAGACATGATATTGGCATGAGCACAGATTCATAGAATGGTTTGGGTTGGAAAGGGCCTTAAAGCTCATCTAGTTTTCCTGACCACATTTTTATTGCAAATGTGGTAGAGAAGAATAGTAGCCTTCACGCATCTTACTTAGACCTTTTTGGTACGGTATTTTCCATTTTTTAAAAGCACAAAGTGCTGTTTACCCTAGGTTTTCTTTAAACTTATGGCCTGTTGTGTCCCTGATTTCAAAGAGCCTTAACCTAATAGACTTAGACTTAGTGCGCATTAAAAGAGCTGCCAGCTTTGCTGAATGCCTCCAGCGTGGCATAATGGCCACCTGGTACTGATTAACAATTCCCAACTGTGTCTCCATCCTAGTACCGCATCTTGCGAGTCACCTGCACTGGATTATCTGGGAAGCTGTTCCTTCTGCTTCACTAATTTAAGTATCCCAGCTAGGGATAGGGTATGAGGAAGATGGTGAGGAAAGCAGTACAGGGATTGCCTCACCACAGAAACTGCTTTTAGCTCATCTGTGTAACCTTAGTGAGGGCTGCACCCTCTGCAATAAATGATGCTGGCATTATTTTCCTCACTCCTATTCTGCACCACTGTCAAATTCCAGGTGAATCGCGGGCCTTGGTGCCTCTATCCTCCAGCATTCATGTTGTGTGTGTGTGCAAGCACAGGAGAGCTGTTAACGTGCTTGGGATTACCATGTATCCACACCACTGCTCAGAGCCTCTCCGCAAAGCTGGGCAACTTTCCAGTGCCTCATCTACCTGCCTGCTGCATCTAGCCCCTTACCTCCCACTCTCTCCCCTCTGCTGCCCTCCCCCTAAATGCGTTTGTGCTGACGGGCCCATCTTTCCTCATCCACAGACAGGAGATGTGATTAGAGGGAATCTAATTTGTTTGGAGTGCTCTGGCGACGGAAGGAAATTATTCTGCAGCAATATTTGCAAATGCATTCATCATGGAGTCCCTGGCAATCCGTCACCGTGAGCTGATGACTTTGTGATCTTCATGAAGGTCTGATTAAAAGTGCTTTCTAATGATCAGCCTAACTTCCCATCCTGTTTCTCCTGTTTTGCACCTAGACTAAAGGAAGGAATAAGGATAGAGGCCAGTCATGCGCCATCCATCCTTTGTGTCCCCTGAATCCAGGCTAGACATAAGATGACATTGAACTGCTACAAGTCAGAGGTCCTTCAGTTCTTTGGTTTCCTCCATGTCCAACAGCCTCATAACAAATAGCTTTTTTGTGCTTATTGTATTTTGAGTCTTCTGCCTTGCCCAGGGTGAGGAGCTGATTTGCATAAGCCCTGGAGCACGCTCTGCACGAGAAGTACAATCTCAGATACCTTCTCAACTTGACTGTCTTGCAGATAGCAAAATTACATGAACAGATCCTTCCCAACACCAGAGCTTGGTTCCAATCAAAGAATGCAACACAGGCAATCAGGATCCAGTGAAAGGGAACAATGGTTTCAGGTGGAGCTTGCATGGTGTAGCAGGCCCTCCCTGGCCGCACAATCCTGAACATTACGCAGCCTTACACCTTCTCTTTTATCCCGTAATCCCTTGCAGCAGACCTCCTTAGTATTTGGGATGGGGGTTACAGGGTTGGAGAGAAGCTGGGATGTTGCACTGCAAAGACAGAGGCCCGAGGCCAGCCGCAGGAGAGCAGAGAGAAACGAGCAATTACACAAATTGCACATTGGGCATGTCAGACTTGAGAGGTTAATCTGATGTCTGCAAAGGTTGATGGGGTGGCATGCCTATGTAGACCCTACCTTCGCACCCAGAACTGACTGTGAGTATGTACAGCTTGTGTTGTGTGGTGCTTGTTTTGTTTTAACTGAACTAAATAGGCTTGTTCATGTGGTGAAGTCATGTGGAAATGGCAACCCAAGCAAAGCAGGTAAGAAAACCAGCACAGGGTAGAGCTAAACCACTGTGAACTGTGCTTCCAGTGTACTAGTAGCGTATCCAACACGTACAAGCTTGGACTTCCACTCATGGCTTTGTCTATGGCCTGAAGAACATGGGTATCTAGTTGTATCTCAGGACTGCATTTTCGATCTGGTGAATCCATAGCAGATGTCCTACTCTATCCTCATGTAATAACTTTTCTATCAAGCCCGTGCCTTGATGGGAAGGTATTCCATTCCTAGGTGTTGCAGTGGGTCCCATGCAACAGTGGGGCCATTCCCATCCTTCTGTTGACTTCAGTCTAGGTTAACGTGTTGGGGCCCCTGTCCTCCTCCTCCCCCTCTGCCAGCCTGCATTTCAGTAGAAGTTGATCTGGGTTCATTAGATCTGTAGCCCAATTACTTGTGCCCTTCCCCAGATTTGCAAAATACAGCTTTCCACCGTTTTGTCATCTGCTTCCCTTTTCCTCTTGTGGGTGCCCTTTGGTTTGGGAGGTCTGGGTGACATTTGCCTACTCCACTCTCTTCCACCATGACTTGGCACTGTGATTATCTTCCTCCATCTGGCTGGTGAATGTGACTCAGACTCCCTATTGTACTAATATGTGCTAGTGTGCGGTTAGTGTAGCAGTGTACTAATAGGCTCCGCTGCTGGACTAATTCAGCATCACCCATTGTGTGCTGCATCTTGTGCAACCCCTGCGGAGTTATCTTTGAAGGCTGATATCTCTGCTTTACTGCTGTACGCTGCTAAACCAGTTCAGTTTGGTTTAGTCTAACCTCTAGATGTTAAGTCTCTACTAAAAGATTAATTTACCATGTATTTATTTTGACAGGGACATAAGAGGAAATTTGCAGCCCACCGTAAGAAAGTGTGTGGATGTCACCCTGCTTAGATAGATTTTGCCTCCCCTTGGAGGTGGGGAGGTTGCTTGGAGAGGCTGTGTTTTTATGCTTGTCCTGAGGGCTTTTGCCCCACATGGGTTCCTTTTGGTTCTTAGAAGTATAACGCAACTATGTGTAGCTATCAAGGTCCATTTTGCTCCACAGCTTCAGTGATGTGTATGAGAATGGTGCCTCAATACTACACGTATACCTTGGGCCCAACCAGCTCAGTCCCCCCACTACTGGGGAGACATTGGGTATAAATATCAGTAAAATCAGTTGCTTGGTTATTGTCTGGGGTAATAAAGAGTTTATCTGTGAATTCTTTTACAGCAAGGTGCTTGTGTGCGTGTAGGCACGTGAGATAACTGTGAAGACCTATGGATTATTAGTCATCCACCCCACACACCTTGGAGAACATGGATTCTGTCCTCCAGCAGCCTGTAACCCCTAACTGGGGGAGTGTTTTCCATTACTGCTGTGGTACAGTTTCTATTCAGATCTAGCCTTGAAAGCATCAGAGACATCGTTATGCTATGTTTCTTGACCTCTCCTGAAGTGAAGGTGTGCTTGCCTTGCAGGAGCTCTGGGAGATGGCTGTGAAGCAGAAGAGAAGGAGGCAGCATGGAGGACCAGCCAAGGCAGGTCCTTCATGCTGCCTGCTCCACCCCTAGTGCACAGGGACGTGGACACAGGCTGCGTTATTGCAGCAGAGCTGAGTTTAAAACTTAAAAGATGCTGCAGCTCTGCCCAGTAACATGTTCACATTTAAAAACATGTACTATGCTTCTTGAGAGCAGTTGTTTTCCCCAGATACTGCTACAACTCATTGTCTAACCCACCATCTGTTCAAGATGCTTCTTCCTGCCTTAGCTGGGCAGTGGAGGGTTTTTTGCAACCACTGGCGTAGACTCCAAAGACCTTGTTTTCTCAGTTCATGAGGAAGGTGCTAGAAATTACTCCATCCTCCCTCACCTTCCCCAGAGTACAAAATATTTTATGTTAACATCAGTAGAAGATGCACTCCCTTCTTGCTTTGAAGAGAGATCATAAGTCAGAGCTTGCTTAGTTTGTACCTGGTGTCCTCTGACTTTTGCGTTTCATTTTCACCATACACAGAGAGCTACACTTCCTTTAGGCATGAGGGTCTGGACTCCTGAATTACATTGTATTCACAACTTTCTCTAACGCTTAATGAAGCTGTCTCTCTCTTCAGCCAGGTTCTGTGTTACAGGCTGGAGGATCATGCTGGCAGATGGGAAAGAAATAAGATTTAGAAAAAAAGTTGATGCTAAACTGGAGAGAAAGGGTTAGGGACTGCAGTAAACCAGGTGGCCAGCGGGAGCTCTAACCTCTTGTTTTGCTAAACTGGCTATCTGGTTGAACAAGCACAAGGTTAAAGAAGCAAATGCCTCTACATGTGTGGATCTGCAATGGATCTGGTAGCAGCTGCATCCCCACAGCAACTTTCACTGGCTTCTCCCCGTTGCAGATTTGAGTTCCATATCGCAGGTGTCACTTCTAACATCGGGAGCTCTGCTTGTTTTAAAACATAAAAATGAAGGTGCGATGCAAATAGCAATGAGGAATGCTGCCAACTTGTTTGGACCAGTAGGTAACCTTGAAGTCCCCTGGGACACCCCAGTGGGCATTTTCTAATGCTTTACAGATAGTCTTTTAGTTAAGCTGTTACATAGAGCATATCCTTGGTGAAGTTCTAACAGAATTATTAGTGCTTGATTTACTGCACATTGCCTCCACGTGCCTTCCAAGGAAAGGGAGCGAAGGACTGATCGATATTTTTCCGTGGAGATGGACAGAGTGCTGTTGGGTGGTGGATGTACAAGACAGTGGGGTACACTGAATAGAAGAAACAAACTGGAAAGCTGTGCTTGACCAGGACTCTGCTAGGTAAGGTGTGAAGCCTGGGGTGACAAAGTGAGCAATGTGCAGAAGCAGGGAGAAGCGTATGTATCTAAAGTCAAAATTAAATAGTCTAGCAATAATTCAGCAAACCCCTGGTTTCCACCCGCTCAATCCCTGCTGGCAAATATTTGTAGCCGTATTATCATCACTGTGTGGATTTAATATAAAGAATTGTGTAGTGGAGTAAACTTACTAAGAAGTTTGGAAGTTAGACGTTCCCCTAAGTCCTGAAGAAAAAGCCTGGGCAGAGACACTAATATTGCCATAAGCTGGCACTGAAGTAAATATATTAAGCAGGGGTGTGGATCTTGGCTCTTGACCAAATAGGACTTTTACGTCCCATCTGTAAAAGGGCACTGGATTGCAGCACAAAATTTGGTAGCCAGGTCCTCGGGTCCGAGGCAGGGGGGAGAAGGATGTGCTCAGTCAGCAGGGTCTCTTAGTGAACCCTAAGCATTTCATTATTTATGAAAGTACAGTTTTCTAAAGATCTTTAAGGACTATCAAAGCCACAAGCTCTAGAAGAAAAAAAGTTTTGTTCTCAGCCACCAACAAAGGGCTGGGACCCAACTTATAGGCGGTTAATGACACTCCCAATGAATGTGGCATCTTCTCTTGTGCCTCGATACACCGTGGCAGTAGTAAAGTGTGCTCAGAGGCAGAGGGTCCTTTGTCAACTGGGAAAGAGACTGAAGCCCCTCATCAGAGCCCTGACACAAGCTGAAGAGGAGTTTTCTCAGTGTCCTTCCTGCAGCCCACATCTGCCCAATTAACTGCCAAGGCAGAGAAATGAATTGGTGCAGGTTGAAGTTTTTAAGTGCAGGAAGTATTCCTGTAGGGCAAAAGAAACATAGGCATGTTGAGAATGAACTTTTCTGGGTGGGAGAACAACATCAGTTCTGCTGGGGAGAAAAAAAAAGGTTTTCCAAGGAGAAATTTGAAACAAACATTACAGTTCAAAAATCAACATTTTGACTGAAAATATTCCATTTCTGTTTCTCAGCTTAAAAAAAGAAGAAACAAAATGATAGTTCGAGTGGAAATGTCGTGTCGTGTATGCTTTTATGCCATTCCAAAAAAAAAAAAAAAAAAAAAAAAAAGGTAGGAATATGACATTTTAAAGCAAAACAGAGGGAAAAAAATTGTCACTTTGAATTTCTTCCAAACTTCAGTGGGAAAACTGACAGCTCTTTGACAGAAAAGACTATCTCAAAAGATTTTTCAGCAGAAATTTTGTGAAAGAAAACATTGATTTTTCCCAAAGAGTTTCTGAAACAAGGAGGCACTGCAGCTTGGGCGATGGGTGTGGTGTAGGGACTGCTCTGAAGTCCTTTAATATGATATTCTTCTGCAGATGAGCTTTTCTGCCACTTTCTAACAAGAAAAAATGTGGTCTGCACTATGGTACTCTTACTAAAATACTCTACATCTCTGCATAGACAGGGATGGGCTACTGCCTGCCCACCCACCCCTGGCACAGCAGGGCAAGGAAGCAAAAGCAAAGGTGGCCCAATGTGGTTTTCCCATGCTAAGAAAAGCTCAAGAGTTGAATTCAAGAGCAAATTCCTAACTCCTGCTGAAACATTGTCCCCAGGCTTTCCGTTGGAGAGTAACATCTCCTTGATACCATAACTGTTTGTGAAGAAAGCTTGATGAAAAGCTGAGTTTCAGGTAGGCTGGAGTATTTTCTTTTGACTTGCCACCAACACCAAATCGGGTCATCCTGGCTTTATTTAACTGAGTCTTGACAAGGTTGCAGGTCCTACAGCCTCCTTGGATACCTGCTACGGCCTCCCTGGTACAGAAATTTTTCCATATGTCCAGTCTGAATTTCCACATTTCAAACAAAAAGTCTGGTAACAGCAGAAGCTCTTTGTCCTTTCCAAAGCAAGGGACTTCAGCCTTATTGATGCAAAACATTCTCACACCTCCAAAACAAAATATTTTTCCCAACATTTTTTATTTCACGGGAAAGCCTCTCATCTGCGCATGTTTCTTTCCTGGCAAAAACTCTGAACTTGTGAAATTTTTCCTGAAGAGAAAGATAGGTTTTGACAAGCTCTGACAATATGATGATTTTAGGCATAAGCGTAATAGTACATACCAATCAGAAGCTGGAGGAGGACAAATTCGTACTAGAAAGGAGACAGAAGTTAAAAAGGGTGATGCCAGCTGGTGTGACTAGGATTATGGTAGACAATCCTTCAGCTGGAGTCTTTTAGTCAAAACTGGGTACTTTTCTAAGAGATGATGTAACGCAAACAACTTTTCCACGAGTGCTGAAATTGCTGAGTGAGTTGCTTTCCAGCCCATGTTATCCTGGGGGTTATATTAGCCCAAGTGACCTCTTCTGCCTTTAGATGTGGTTCCTGTAGCAATATCAAAAGGCCTTAAGTGGTGATTGGGACACTGTGAGTGCATACAGCAGTCCCTGCCCCCAAGGGTCAGCAATTTGGGATTGAGTAACAGCTAATTTCAGACCTCCTTCTTTTATTAAGGCCTATGAAAGAAAAAGCCTGGGACAGGGATGGAGTTAAGGGGTAAGGGTCACTCGTGAAAAAGGAAAGGGTCTGTTTGAAAGAGAGCAGTGAAGGCAGGAGGCATGGTGCTGCATGTGTCTGAGGGGATGGAGGAAGGAGATGGGGACCAAAGCCGGGGGGGGGGGGGTTGGATTGGAGGGTGGTCCCTCAGAGGTTATCCAAGCAAACACCAAAGGCATAGCTGTGTTGTTCCTCTGACTGCAGCTTACTTGTGGGGTCTGAGATTTTTATTTATTTATTTACTTTTTAAATCTTACCTCGCTCCTTTCCCTTTTTCCCCTTTTCTTTTCCAGCTTTTCTTTTTTCCGCCAGCAAGCTCTGAAAGCCCAAGGTGGTTTAATGCCAGCTTAAGTGCCTTTAATTCATTGTCTGAAGCCAGGCTTGTGAGGGCCAGGGCTGTTTGCTTTGCTGTTGCACTTTGCTTCCAGTGAGCCAGTTCAGCAGCCTGTGGATATTTCTTTTCTAGTTCTCCGTAGAAGGTGTGTATCTCTGTCCTTGCAAGATGAGAGAGGCAAAAAGAGACCCTGGGAAAGAGTAAATAAGCAGAAGGAGGAGCAGTCAGTAGAGAGACCTGGAGGATGGGCATGAGAAGGTTTGTGGGTAATGTGTTGGCTCGTTGCTGTAGTGCTTATACCTACAGATACCTTGCAGGTGTCTCAGCTGGGATATAGGAGGCACACTCAGGTGATGGAGGAGGGAGGATGGAACACTATCCTGGGACTTGGAGCTGGCGGTTGAGCTTCCTGCTCTTCCATGGCTCATCTTGTGTTATCTTGAAACAATTCCTCAATTTTGCTGTGCTTTAATTCCATCTCTGGCAATGAAAATGCTAAGCTAGAAGGGCGTTGCAGAAGGATAAACACTTCAGGATAAAAAATGCTGTGGTCTTGCTGTAGGGCTGAGCTATGTGGACCCTCTTATCTTCAGCTATCAAGAATATTCAGATGGCCACCAGATGGAAATTGAGATCCTGCTGATCTTAGATGTTAAAGATACTTTAACCAAGCCAAGGAAGCCTGTGAGCCAGTAGCTGGCTATGGCTGCATAAAGCCTCAAAACAAACTTACTGCTTGTGCTGCCAGGCCAAGCCAGACAGAGCAATGCCCGCTTGGGCTGGATGTGGGCACAGCTATTTACCTAAGAACCCACAAAAGTTTTCTGGCAGTTCCTGTTACAAATCTCCTTCTTCTTCCTCCAAAATCTTTTCTGGACCTGCTTCCAAATCCTGCCCTGCTCCAAGCTCCAGCCTGCTGGGGAGTATTTGAGCACAAAGTTTCCCACTCAGCCGATCCTGAACTCAGAACCCATTTCTGAAGTAAACGTGGATTCACCATGTCCTGTGGCTTCCTCTTCTATTTCATACAAGAGCAAGTGTCGAAAGAGGTTAGCTGATAAGGGTTCTGGTGTCTACCATCAGGCTATAGGCCACAAGTATCAGAATTATTTTATTTGCAATGAGAGGATTCTGTGTTAGCAAATCAGTCAAAAACATTTGTGAGCAAGCAAGCTAATCCAGTAGGTAATACTTTTTTTTTTTTTTCTAGGAACAAAAGTCATAACAAGCTTAACAGTCCTTGGTTTCTCCTGCCTGCTCATTTGCTTTCTCTGTGGTTCAAACCCATATTGCATTTATTCAGGCTTAAGGATTGCAGGTATTCATGGTGAAGTTGCACAAGCCATGCTGTTAGAGATTCCAACAAGCACTTAGACTGCCATTTCAGGGATATCCAGCCTCCTCTGTCGCAGCTTGTATTAGGTTTATAGGCATACCCACCAACCTGTGCCCAGCATATAAACATCACCTAAATTAGAGCAGCAGTCTGACATATTGCCTAGGTCGTATTGTTTTGCTTTAGCAGGGGTGGAGGATTTATCCTTCCTGTTATCGCTTACCTACAAATAGAAGCTGTTGGACATAAGCCAGTGTGTTATTGTCTTTAAGACAGTGAAATACAAGTGTGCGTGCATGTGAGGGCTTGTGCGTAGAAGACATTAAGCCTGTAGGTTGGATGCCCCACTTAGCGTGCGCAGATAAGCACCTGCCTTGGCCTGAGCAAGAGCAAAGTACGCTGCAGAGAATGGCCAGAGCTTACTGCCCTGTCTGCTCCGTGCCAGAAGGGATGATTGTGTTCTCCAGAAGAAACCCTGCACACATGACCGCTCAGGCCAGCAGGATTTACTGGTTGGCAGAAATGATATGACTCCATCAGAGATGGGCATGTCATCAGGTAGTTCAATGGTGGAATTTTAATGATGGCTTCAAGGGTGGTACCCAGGGGTAGACTGTTTTCTTCTTCTCTCTACATCTTTTACACGCTGGCTAAAGCTGGATGTTTTTGCTAAAACAGTCTCTGTTTCAGTACTGTCCATGCTTGCTAACACTGGGGCTCCTGAGCTGTGAGATTTTTAGAATCTCAGTAACAAAACAACAAACTTCTTAAGCCCCCTCGGTGCCATACTGGCAAGCCAAAAACTTTGCCTATAGTAAAGCAGTATGATTATTTTTCAAGGAGGGGTTTAGAAAAAGTGCACTAACTAGAATTCCTTGTAAAATGATCTTTCTCATAGTGTGCAGATGCAAGGTAAGGTGTCTTTAGCTGTTTCTTGGGTCACAGATGAGTCAACTAACTTTAAACACTAGGAGAAAGGCCAGCTTGAGGTCTGTGCTGGCATGTGCTAGCCAAATTCAGCCAGAGCTGGACCATTTGCCTTAGCTGCCAACAGCCAGTAATGTTGAAAGTAAAAGCTACTGTGTAGGCAACACAGAACCAGCAGCCCCTCACTGGTCCTTAGGTAATGATGTGTGTGGTGTGCCTCCCCTCCAACATCTTATTTTGCTACTTGCAGAGGAGGAAAAAAAAAACCAACAAAAAAACACTTACCAAATTTCTTAGTGCAGACAAGGCCTAAGGGAAAAAGCATTGTTTGGGAAAGGCTGTTCTCTGTAGAAGCCGTATCGATTCCTGGGGCAGAGGGAAGGGGAAGAGACAAAGCTTTTTCCCTCTGACAGTGAAATGACAAATGCCATTGAGAAATCCAGCAAATCTTGTCAGAGGTCTGAACGCAGGGGGCCAATTCAGCTCTCTCTTGCCTCCACTGAGCCCTGTGCATTGTGTGAGCTTTTAGCCTGGTCCTGCCATGTGAGAAAAGCCCCTTCCTGGGCTGGCACAACGCGACCCTGGGCAACCGGTACAGAGCACCTCGTACTGCTGGCAGTGGAAGGTCTTCAGAGAAATTGGAGGATATAGAAAAATGGGGGAAGGAGAAGGGACAGTGATACAGCTCCCTCCAGAATGGATGTAGGGAGGGGGAAAGACCCAAAGACAGCACTTTCATTTCCCCCTTCCCAAGCGCTCCCTTCTGTGTGGAGCTGTGAGATCTATTCCCTCGTCAGGTAAAGCTGAGAAGCCATTGATTGGCAGCCAGATGGAGCAATGAAGGTGGATCAATGTGAATTGGATTTTTTTAACTTTAAATAAAATTTGTATCGGCATGAAGTTAATTAATAGAGAGCTGTCAGAGGGCTCCTTGGCACATCAGTGTGTTAGGAGGCAATGGTACCCTTCGGGGAGGTGGTGGAAGGAGGCTGCAGGGAAAGGGATTCATCTAGCAGCTAGCTGAAATTAAAAAAGCAGGCCAGTCTTTCTCTTGGCCCCGTTTCAACACTTTTTTTTTATCCTTTCTTCCTTTGAGATTGCTTTGTCTTTACTGATGCACCTTTCCTTTTTTTTTGGCCTTTTGTTGTTGCCATCTGAAATCTTCACTTCCCTTCCTAATGGAAATGTTGCTCTACTGACTCTGTGCGTTGGCACAGCTGTTTGTGGGTTTGGTTACTTACTCCACTCACACTCTTTTCCAGCAGCAAAGGTGATGAGCACTCAGGCAGCATCAATAAAGCACAAAAGAGAGGGATGCAGGTGTATCAGCTATGAGGGATCTGTGTATCCTATAGCCCTAGGCCTGCCATTGTATGTGGGCTAACAGAAGGCCCAGAAGAGAGCATCACTGCTCTAGCAGCCTCAGGAAGGGGTGGGACAGGCGGTGGGGTACGGGTCACCTTTCAAAGCGAAATAGCACATCAGTGACTCACAGGATTCTCTGTAGCCGGCTGGTGGTAAACTTCAGTGTGTATGGGGCCAGGGGAATAACCCCAGCATCTCCTGACAGAGCTACAGAAGGGCTTGGGGGGTGGGGGTGGGTGTATGGGGACTTTTCTGTTGACCCTGGAAGGATGGTGTCTTCAAAGGGCCTGGTCCCACCTGATTTTTAATTAAACTTACCCAAAGAAGAGTAAAATCAAACCCTGTCTGTGAGGAAGGTGATGATCAGGAGCCCTGGAGTTACGCAGGGTGCTGCCGGCCAGCCTGGGTCCCATGGGGCTGGTTGGGTGCATCACTGATCAATGTCTCTCCGATGCTGCCTCTGACTCTGAGCAGGGACATGACAGAAAGGGAGAGAATGGGAACCAGATGCAGTTTCCATGGAAACATCCAAAAAAGAGGGAGAGTGACTGGGGGTGGGGAGAATTAAAAAAAAAAAAAAAAAAAAAAAGAGAGAGAGAGAAGAGGAGGAGCCTCACAGAGATTTAGGTTTCGCACATCAGTGGATGAGCTTTGACGCTGGCTTGCCCAGTGCAGGAGGATGCTGCTTTATTCACTCGGTGCTCTCTCCTGTGTGAGAAGCAGCATGCAGGAGGCTCTCGGAGCCTGTTCCAACCTCAGCACCTCCCTTTAGGCAGCAGAGACAGGACCAGGACACTGATGCCTTCCAGCATGCTGCTACTTCAGGGCTTGAGCATCTCAGCCAGGACGGAGCAGGAGGAGACCTCCCAGTTACTCCAGCTGCCTCTCCCTGTGAAGTGAGCATTAGGACATGAGCTGGGAAAGGCAGCTGGGGGACATCTTGGAGATGCTCCAAGCCTGGCTGCTTGCAGAGGTGGGCAGATCAGGGCTTAGGGCATGTTCTCGGCCACAGGAGAGCTCCCAGTTGCTCCTGCGGGCTGTGGAAGAGCTGCAGGTAGCTGTACTCCCAGCTTTTCCCAGCAGGAGTCACAGGGGAAAATAGTATAATGGAGTTGGCTTTGTGAAAGGCTTTCATCTCCTCAGAAATTCTCCTTTCTGTGATTTCCATGCATGCCCACTTATCCCATTATCTGTGTCAGGAGGAAAACAGAATCATCAGCAGTCGTGATTTGTATCTCTGAAGATTTTCTTTTCTGTACTTAAGCAAAATCCCCTCTTAACCACTTCTTGTCCTTGCCTTCATAGGTTAAAACGTTTTGGTTCATGATTTTTCTTACATTCTTTCCTTACTTTAGAGTTCAATCCTGTTGCTGTCTCTTACGGCTGCTTTTCTTGGGCTTCCAGATATGACCTAACATGGAGTCCAATAATACGGTGTACTTAGACCCAGATCAATAAAGCTTTTAGATGCCTAACTCCTTGCTTTGGTGCTTTACTCCTTCACATCTTCCCTGTGGAGCTGTAAAATTCCCATTTTACAGAGCGGCACACTCAAGTAGGAGTTTGCTGATGCTAGCAGAGGAAGCTGTGAAAAAGCTGCAAATACTGTTCAGCAGCTACTACGTCTGTTTTGAGAACCTTAAAGTGTCTCCCCATGTGCCATGAGATACTAATTGTCACCACGCAGGGATCTCACAGAACCTCCCTGTTACCCCACAGCTGTGGCTGTGATCCCTGCCCCTGCTCGGGCAGGACCTGCTGAGGGAAGTGCTGTGTCCCATCCGGTGATGACTTCAAATACAAACCCTAGACCATGCTACTATCACATTTTGGGGGGACTTCAAATCTAAGTCCGGTTTTACAGCTCAGCTACGGTCTGTAATGGCTGCTGTTGGTGAGGCCAGATGTCTGCTCTGACTGGGGGAGTTTGGGCCAGCTGCCTGCTCTTTCATCCTCTGGTAGGGTTGGGTCATAGCATCAAGCATGTGGTGGGTGGCATGAGATGTACTGAACTTATAAAGGTATGGTAGAAAAGGTGAGCTCTTTCATTTATGGTGTTGCGGGGAGGTGCTTGCTTTGAAATGTGCAAGTTAAGAATAGGCAGGTATAAATAAAACATACGTAGCAATGACTGAATATGAATGTATTTGCAAAGCTTAGACCAAAATCCAAAGTGCCTGTAAGCCTGTGGTCTCCAGGTCTATTCCTATTGGAAGTAGGCTTTGGTTGTACAACTGCTGCACTCGAGGACAGCAGCAAAGCACCAGCTTAGTATTTGTTCTCAACAAACAATACCTTGGTAATGAAGTTTTCTTTTCCTCCTTCTTTTATTTTTTAGAGCCTTTACCTCATATTTAGAAAAGATGAGATCCTTAGCACTTCTTGCTTGTGAGTGTTCCCAGTGGTGCCTATAGCACCAGTGGTCTCACTCAAAGTTGCGCTGTCTACCTGGGAAGGGGCTGCCCCTGTGGCTGGAGGTGTAGTTTGCTAGATGATGCTACCGTGCAATTTGCATTTCTTTTCTAATGAGATCGTTAGAAGTGCAGTGCTTGTCGCTGATTAGAAGTTCCTAGAATAGAACTTGCTATTTTCTCCTAATTACATTATATAACAGTGTAATTCACAAGGATAGTAGTTAAGACAAAGTATATGGATTTAGGAGATTGGTTTCTGGTTCTGTTTTTTTTTTTTCTTTTTTTTTTAAAAGACACTACCACAACCTTTTTGTATGACATTTGGGTAAGTCGCTTAATATTCTCTGCAGCCGAGATCCTCAAAAAGTAAATAGACACGTAGATCATTAAGTATCTAATTATCTTAGAGGATATGGACTTCTGTTCCCTAGATGCCAAATGAGGGGATAACTCCAGAGATGCATGTAAAGCTCTTTCGGATACCACAGTAAATATTAGAAAAGCCAGTAAATAGTAGTATGTGTATTATAAATCTATTTTACTGGAACTTGATTTGTCACCATAATATTGATTGTCCATGGAAATTCTTAAGTTCTTTATAGTTCAGAAAGAGCCACTCCTAAGTTATAATCAGGTGATCAGCTTCTTGAGTGTGGGGGTTGCAAAGATTGCATAGAACGGGGTGAAGCTGGGACCAAGTTTGCACCCTTTTTTTGTTGCAGACAGAAACTGATTCCTATCTAAACCTATGCGTTTGAAGCACTTAGGTCATCATCCCTTGTAGCTGGGTCTTCTAATGAGGCGGACGGGGTATGGGAGAAATAGACTATGAAAGACCCAAAACATGGATTAAGCAGATAAAAAAGTAAAATAATAGAGAAACAGTATGAGCTGGGAAGCATTGATTCTATATACCTATATATACATATCTATATTTAAGGGGTTTATATATATTTTTAAAAAATCAGTGTTATATTTCTCTATATTCATGTATTTATATATATACATAAAGAATGCTGGATAATCTTTTGATACTAGCTGAGGTATTTGTTACAATGGAAAATGTGCCCGGTTAGTATGATAACATCAAGGTCATTTGTTAATTATGTGGCTTTATCAAAAATCTTGTTGAAAGTACTGACGTTCCAATGACATCTGACTCAACCTGTATTCCCCCTTAAGAGGAAATCGTAGCAGTCTAAGGCTTTTGGTCAGAATTGTATTGCTTATTTAGGATGTAATAATGCTCTTTTGCAATCAGAGCTGCTGTAACCTTGAACTTAAAGCAAGCTAGTAGAATTTACCTTCACACCTGCTCGAAGAAGTAAACAATAAGATTAGGACCAATAGTAATAGTTGAAGCGATGCACTAGTGATTAGGAGTATAGGGCTCCGAAGGACTACTTCGGGTCATCAAATCCAGTCCTCTGGTATTACTGGTAGTCATGTTATAATCCTTTTTATAACCTTTGAGACCATGGAGGAGCATTGGCACACATTTATAATAAATAACACTCCTTGCTCTGAAGGGCTTAACACCTAACCCCCCCTGTTGTAAACAGATGGATGACACCAAGAGGGGCCTAGAAGTGATGATAGGTAGGTCTGCTTAGGTGTAGTAATTGTGAGATGGAGGAAGATACTTGCTAGCAACGTTATTCGTAACCTACATATTGTGTCTCATGTGGCAGGTTTCTGAGTACAGGTTTTAGCAAATGAGCTAGAAGGACAATACGGTGACAATGTGATCCACAGACTTCCATGGATAGAAAGAGACTGGTGAAAAATGTTTTGGCTTGGTAATGCATCGTGCATTGTTTTTTTCCAGAGCAAAATTACAAGACCTAAGTTGCTCTTAATTCCCTATTAATTTTTTTTCTTACTTGCCAGCCTCTCTCTGGCATAGGGCATTTGCACGTTACAGCACTGAATTATAGTTGAAAATTTCTAAGATGTTTTCTTGCCTACTATCTGTCTACTATGGCTTGTTTGCTACCTCAGATGCCAACAAACAATGTCCTGTAATCAGTCCTGCCTTCCCACTGTGTTTGCTTCAGTGGGGGCAGATCAGACCCATAAGATGCGTTCAACACCTCCAGACTGGATCAGGTCTCAGGCTGTGAGCCTGCAGGGTTCCCACTAAAGTCCCAGACCCTTGGTCAACACACCTCTGGGAAGAACTTATTCCGGAGTGCCTTGATTTCTCTCACTTGAAGCCCTGATCCTCAGGACTCTACTGCTATGCTGTATTTTTGTTTTTGTTATTCCTTATTGATGAGCTTTCCTCATCTTGACTGGCCTGACCTACTCTTTCTTCCCTTCAAAGGGCATTAAATAATTAAATAAATGCTGGTGACACTTCTACCTAACAATTGTTCTTGAGCCCTAAATCACTTGCACATTAATTGAAACTTCCTCTTCCTTCTCTTTTCCCTCCAACCTCCAACAAGGTTTTTGCCTTCATTTGCTTTCATGGGTCTTTTTCTCCCTGCCTTTTCTTTCACTTCAGGCGTTCTCAGAGGGCACCTAAAGTTCTTTGGCTATGCAGTTTTGAAATGTGCAATTTGGCAGCAGCATGAGTCTAGGATTGAATTAAATTAACTTGAGGCACTCTGAATTTTTTTTTATTAAATTACTTCTTTCAAAGTTACTACAGAACATTCCACTTATTAATTTTTTTTTTTTATTATTATTAAATGAAAGGAAGAAAGGGGGGGAAAAAAAAGACATAAAACTCATGAAAAGTCTGGAGTCAGGACTTGTTTAGTTTTTAGAATTTTGCTCTTCCAGACTTCCCTGTGGTTTTATAACAAGTTTCTCTATTTAGAAAGGATATGGAGCCTGATGGATCTTCTCCACTTTTGGCATGTATTCAATAGCACACTAGTTTAATGCTTGTAAGAACAGCCAAAGCTTATTTGAGCATCACTATTGTCTGTTAAGTATCCCACAAATTCACATGCTTGATTGTCACGGAAAGTCCATCCGCCAGTTAGACGGGTATTCATATTGCTGAAAAACTGGGGCACTGCAAGATGAGGCAGCCCATAGTAAGAGTCTAATCTTTAGTGCAAGAAGTCAAAATCCACAATTCCTAGAAAGGACTAAAGGGGTAGAGTTGAAAATGCTGGGGAAGAGCATTTTGGAAGTGACAATGATGATGACAGGCAGCCTGCTACAGGAAGCCCACGTCAATTGTTGGCACCTGAGTGGTGGTGATGGTGGAGAAAGGTGGGATTTGGTGGTTTGTTTTTGGGTTGTCCCTTTCCCACTGCCCTGGATGGTCAAAGGAGACGTGTTTTCCAAAGAACTTTGGTAGCTTTCTGCTACTCAGCGTGGTTTTGATCTTGGCTCCCTGCTGGCCTTCATTATTCCTGGAGGACACTGGGCTGTGGACCAGTCCTGCCTTCTCCTTACTGCCGTGTCAGAAAAGTGTCTAGATCCTGCATGCGAGTTAGATTTTTAAAATAAGTATTTGTCACCATCTTTAAAAGCCTTCGTAGGGCTGAAGATCTAAGGCCTCAGCTCTCCTGCAGCTGCGGTGGTAACGTTTCACTTGGGATGGTACCAGCATTCCCAGGGCTGTGCAGAGGGTCCTGTCCTGAATACAGTCGGGCAGTGGCTTTGCCTTGTGGTCAGGGAGAAGGCAGAAGCTGGCTTGACTCTAGAAAAGTTTCTTGTCATGGTGTTTCCTCTAGAAGCTGACAGCACAGAAGTAGAATATAATGGTAATGCACTGCAGTGGAGAAAGCGTCAGGGGTGGAACAACTTGCCACTCATTGCTGGTCCTTTGCAAAGCATGAGGAGACCCCTTCCCCTGGAGGTGAGCAAGCCTGTTGGCAGGAGGGAGGGGCAGGATGGGCCCACCTTTGGCTCCCCCGGGGTCAAAACCCGCTGAAAGCTCCCGAGTGCGGAGCACCCGGTACCCACACTGTGAGCCCTGGGCCAAAACAAGCTATCAGTGCCACTGGCATCATCATTGCAGCGCTTGGCACCTTGTGCTGCCTGTCTGCAGTGATTCATGCCCCGGTGCAGCTCTGTCTGATGGGGAGGGGTTGTGACTCCTCTGCTGAACAGTGTGGGTGCTACTGGTGCAAAACTTCCACACGGAGATGGCTGGAGAAATTTGGAGTTGCGGAGGGAAAAGGCTTAGCTGTAAGCAGCTAAGGAAAGAAAGATAAAAGAAGATTAGGGATTAGTTCCTTTTTCTCTTTCTTGTTCTCTTTCATCCTGCTCCACCCGTTCTTTCACCTGTTTCTTCATAGCCCTTGTGGAAGGCAATCTCTGGGCCATTTGCTTTCTGATTTAAAAGTTCTCATCAGCTCGATTTGCTGTTCTTTGCCACCTACCCCCCCACCCCCCCCCCAATTCCTTCTCTCGAAGTGAACCACAACTTCTGAACTAAACAAACAGGAGTTGCCAGAAACGGATGGATTTAGATTTTGTATCTCTAATCCTATCTGTTTGTATCAACACCTTGTATTGTTTCTCATCAAGAGAGGTCGCCTTCCGTAGGAGTTATTAAATTGGAGAAATGTGACCATGGTTGTCTTTAAAAAGAAAATAACAAATGGCCTATTTCAGCTCCTGTTTTCCTTGGAAGCAGAAGGACATCTGTGCGTGCGTGTGTGAGAGAGGGAAAGGAGACTGACTGGCTTGAAAACATGTTCCTGGTTTGTTTACTATAATTGATGAGGAGCAGTTTGACCCGGAGAATCAATCTTGTGTCTTACTCCTGATAACTCCAAAGGACAGAAGAAATCAGAAATAAGCCACTGAAGCAGATGGAGGGAGGAATAAACAAAGGGCGAGAGTAGGACGGGCAGGAGAAAAGCAAGCGTGCAGGTTGTCCCAGCTCACTGCATTCCTGGATAGATGCAGCAATGCAAAACCACTGGATTTCCAAGAACATAATGTGAGAATTGACTATTGGATTTTACTCTAAACTTACTTCAGAAAGCAAATGGGTTTCATTAACCAGAAATTAGACATGTTTTCTTTGTTCTTCTTAATTTTCCACCTTTCACTGGAATATTTTGAAGTGGTAAATATTTTAGTCATTTTGGCTTTTGTTTTCTTGCTACTCTTATCACTGTAGAGAATAGAATAAGTTCTTGGATGTGTATTTCTTCCAGTACAGATACACTTTTTATGGTGTTTTGCTGTATTGTTCCCTTTTTGTGAGCCCAAGCTTTTCAAAACTGCCTGCTCAACTACAAAGGTTTTATAAGGAAGAGAATGGCATGGTCAGAACTCTGCAGATGGCAGAAAAAACAATATAATCTTGGTATCAGGGACAGCTCTTGCCTTGGGGATAGCCACCCCCCCCATCCCCCCAGAACTTTATAACCTTCAGTAAAGTCTTCAGACATACTTCCCTCTTGGGCTAAGTGTGGACAGTGTGACTGCTATGCCAAGCATGGCACCACGACGCGCTGGAACAGAAAGCACGCTGCATCTGTCCCAGAGCCAGCGGGGGGATTCCAGTGCCTCATCCCCAGTTTTGCAGGGACGGGCGCGTGGCATCTTACGCTGAGGGCAAAATGGGAAACGTTAGGAGAAAAGGTATAAAGTCACTTTTTGTGTTCTCCAACATATAACACCTAAGTAGTCTCTTCTTAGTACTAACATCTTGATAAAAAACAGTCCGTACTGTTCTTGTTTTGTGTGCCCCCTGAAATCCCCGTTGTGTTATACACTTGCGTGTGCACACAGGTCTTCTGCAAAATTTTATAGCAAGATCTTCACCAGCTAAGAAGCAACAGAGCTGCCACTGCATCACATTGCATCATCCCCCTGTGGGTTTTATGTGGCCCATGTAAGATACGCTATTTTATGAATGTTTTAGGTGCAGTATTAATTTGTGCTTTGCTGTGTCCGTGGGTTCAAACAGACTGCGAAATGTGCAGTGGCTGCATCTCTAATGGACTGTCTGTTAGATCAGAAGGCAGAGTTAAGTTTCTTCAAATGAAGTGAAATAGATTTGGGTTGGGACAAAGATTGATTGAGTAGGGGAAGTTAGAGAAACACCAGTGGAATATATTTATAAAGGTTTCCAGGAAACAGTAGAGAACAAAACAAAATCTACTTGAAGTAATATTTTGGAACGAGTCCTAGGAAAGGCAGGCTTGTGGGCAGAGTGCAAGGGAAGCAGTCAAAGATGTATAATGAAACATGTATTTGTTCTGCGTTGAGATTTTTTATTTTGTCGCTTCAGTATCCCTTCTGGAACATGCTGTGCGGGAATATGCTGTCGCTTTCTGCTAATTAAAACATCTGGTACTGCTTTATAGAACTCTGGCCTTTAAAAGAGGGGGAAGCAGGGTAATGCATTTAATCTTGAATAGCTTGATTTGTAATCTGGTTTGAGCATAGGAGCCACTGTCCCGATTACTTGCTGCTTGAATTGGTTCACAAAAAGAGATGGGTAAAAATGTTTCAGGTGTATAATCAGGGACAATGTACTGAAAGCCTGATCTTGGGTAAAAAAACCAAAAATATGAAACATTTTTTTCAGATACCTTTGCCGTTCAGTGGAGTTGAGATTTTGTTTCTTCTTGCTAGCTTAAACAACCTTCAGCCTGGTCGATAGAGAGAATGGGAGATCTTCAAAAGCAGGGTGCTGTAGGAAGTGGCATGTGTGCTTCCTCTGGATCGATGTTGAATTAATAATCCAGCCCAGTGTAAGAGGGTGCTGTAGCAGTGCTTTTTAAGCACAGTACTTTCTGTTGAGACATAAAGCCAGGTGGGAAGTGGCTTCTTGCGAGTCAGTGCTGAACTTCTGCCCCATCTTAATAATAAGCTGGGTCTGGAGTAAAACCTTCCCCTGAGGAGGCGTGTTGTGGTGAGCGGCAGCTGAGGAACTGAAGGGGCATTTATCTCCATAGTGGCAGCATTTGACTCTTTGTGGTTTCCACAAATCTCCTTTAAAGGCATTGATCGCCCCTGTCGGTGCGATTAGTGGAAGCGGTCATGCAGAACGTGTTTGTAAAACTGTTTTTAAAAAATTCTTCTTGAATGTACCAAATCTTGTAAGGGATCTAACTATGCGGGGGAAAGGGAAAGGTCAGCTTTAAAGAACAAGGGATGGCTTTCTCTTCAGCTGCTTTATTAGCACAGAGTTTTGATTTTTATTAAAGTAGGGACTTCATCACTGACTGCATCCAGGCACGTTCTTTGTAAGGAAAGTGCAGAGAGCTTTGTCTGTCTGGACAAGTCTGTGCCCCGCCATTCACCCCGCAGCCCTCCTGGTATTTGAGTTCAGAGTTCCCCTGACACAGCCCTGCCAGTGCCCCCAGCCTTTGACCAGCAACACTCCTCCCGTCTCTTCTCTATTCCAGTACTGGTGTCAAACCACACCTTGAGCCTGACCATCTGAGCTTCAAAGCAGGAGGTGGATTTACTTGAAAACCTAAAATGCTTCCTGCATTGCACTTGTATGCGCGTTACAGAGCACAGCAGGAAAACAGACCTTTCACCCGGCTGGCTAGAGCTTAGTGAAGTTGACCTTAATACAGAACTGTGCCAGATATCCCAAATTTAGTTCGCTACAGATGCCCCCAGCAGTGCCCTGAACAACTGGCTTCCAGCACTGGGGGAGAGGGCTCTGCACTGATTATAAGGATCTGCAGGGTATGTCCAAAACACATGATGCCACGTGATATCAAAAATCATTTAGCTGGCTCCGAGGGAGCTGCTATATCCACATGGCAGAGTGAAAGCCTGGTCTTGGGTCCTATAAGAGAAAAAGAAAAGAAAAAAAAAAAAAAGAAAACCCACCAAACCACCACCACCAAAACTGTTAGCCAGGGGACTGACTGTGTACGGTACTGTTGCTAATGCAGCTGTGCTCCTAACTGGTTTACAGATCCATCCAGGATTGCATGCTGCGTGTTTACACACTGAGCATCAAAGCATCTACAGCTGTACGTGGAGCCATAGCATGGAGAAGCAGTGATGGTTTTGGGCATAGCATCGCCATGTCCTCGCGTTCTTCCCGCAAGGGAAATGCCAATAGGTGGCAGTGATAAACTTCACTCCCCCTTTCTGTAAACGGTGTCTGTAAAGGGAGGGAGGAGGATATTGGTTAAGGGAAAAGGGTGGTGCGGACAGGTGGTGTGATGGGAGATTAATTATCTGCCTTCAGTGTCAAACACGTTAGTTCGAGCAAAGCCCCCAAGGGCCATGGGGAGATGTTTGCTTTTCGCAAGCTGTGTCCCTTGTAAATAGCAACGCTGACTCCGGCTGCCGTCCTGCATAACACCAGGCTAATTCTGTTTGTCGTTTGCAGGCGGTCCTCCTCTGCCTTGTCGTTTGGGCCGCTAAAAAGTTGTGATGTTTCTGGGCCTACAGGGGAAATGGCTGTTGCAGGGCTGAGGGAAGGAGATGCGCTGCAAGGATGAGGACAGCGAGGTGGTGGGGAGCACTGGGAACACGACAGGGGCAGCGGCTTGGGAAGGTGTGCCACAGCCCCTCTGTGCTGTGCACCTTCCTCCACTCTCCTTGCCCTTTTCCTCTGCAAAATGGATACTCCTTATTCATTACTTTGAAGATCGATGGAGTTCAAAACCTTGTGGGCATATTGTGGTTTTCTGGTGCAGTGCCTCAGTAGGGTGAACTGGCCCCACCGAAGTGCCGCGCTGCTGGGGTTAGACACCTTCCGAGTTCCGAGCTAGCTCGTTCCCAGCTGATCTGTACGTGCGTCCCCTCAGCGCGGCCGTGACCTTTGTGCAGCGTCAGGGCAGAGCCGGTGGTACCATGCTGGCTGCTATCAGAAACCGTGCTTATGTGGGAGGAGGGAAGAAAAAGCAGATTTCCACAAGTGTCCTCCAGCCTTTTTGGCCAAGCACTGCTGTAGTCCTTGCATTGGGTTTTCCAATATCCTGGGCTCTCTCTGCTCCAAGGAAAGCACCAGCATCTTTATCTTTCTATAGTAGCTGTCCCCAGCAAACCTATGTGAGAAGGAACAACTCCATTAGCCTGTGTGTTTGCTGCTGAAAAATGTGGGATGCTTTTACTGATAATCTGTTGCATGTCTTTACAAACTGCCATATATTTGTCATGTGCCAACTGTAGGATGGTCCTTCTGGGAATACTTGAAGCTCCAGTTGCTGAGCTATGGTGGAATATAGTGTGTTTTTCTAGTTGATGTGGCAGACTTCAACTAAAGGAGTATGTGTGTCTAGGACTGTTTAATTTAGTCCTAATCTTTGCATAGATTAGGAGGAAACACCCTCCTGCTAAGGACTTAATTTTTTTTTCTGTGCCTGGATCTACTCCAGCTCCTGTGACTTCTTATGGGATGGATCTTCCATTTGTGTCAATTTGCTTTGACTTTACTCCAGTTCAGTAGAACTATTCTTATCTATCTATATAGACTATATAGACTATCAGCTATCCTTACGCTCGGTGCTACTAGTGGTTTAAATGTCCTCACTAAGATTTGGCTAAAGGCCACAAAATTTCCTTCATACAGAGACGACCACAAAGCAGTCAGATGGCAATGGTAATGATTTTAATGTGCCACCAGAATGCATGAGATTCAAACTCATAACCTAGTGGCAAAAGGTTTTGTAAAGTAATGTCTTTATAGTAACAACTTTTATAGCTCTATCTCCTTTTTCAGTGCCGTGAGGCTCATCCAAACCCCTCATGCAAAGCCAAGTCCCAGCCCTTTGATCTCTCCACATGAAAAAGCCCTCAGTGCAGGTTTGGTTTCTGTGAGTTGTGTCCAAGTAGGAGGTTGCACTCCTGCTTTTGAGACCAAGTGGACCTGGAACATATTCCTGCTTGCAGCAGACAGATGTTCACACCATGCCATCCATCCTGAAAAAGGACTCCGCCGCATTCTTGTCCATCTGCTAACTCTGCAGACCCAGCCAGTGGCCTTAATCCACCAAATAATTAGTTCCCATTTTGGATAATGATCCTTCCACCTGAGACTTTAAGGCTCGACTGTATTTCTCAAATGCTTTTTGAACGGCTGTTTTGCACCCTTTCAAGAGTCCCCTGAGAGAGCAGAAGTCCACAGAGAAAGAGAGAGAAGGCTTCAAGGAGGTGCAATGTTGGCATTTTACATGTACCCCATGCCCTCAGCCAAGGGGAAAGTACAGGATTGTTAGCTAGAAATCCATGAGAAACAAATCCATCCCAACATTGGCAGCAAAAATTCTGCTGAACATCCACATAATAGAGCTAAAATCAAAGCTTTTTAAACAGCACTTTCTACATGTCTCTGCCTCATTTCCTCCTAGCTCAATTTTCTACAGCTTACCTTCCCTACATTTTCTTCTACTTCCAATCTCTCTTCTTGTTTTCCCCATTATACCCCACCATCTGCCTTTAAATATTAAATTCTCTACTAGTTTTTCCCAGGGTTTTTTTTCTTTTCTTTTATTTCTTGCTTCCTACCTCCATTCTTTGGGCAGGATGAAAGCAATGCTTTCTAGCGTGGGCAAGGGGACACAACAAAGTTCTTCCCACCCCTCTGGTTCCTCTCCTTACCTTTGTGCTCAATTATCTGTGTAAACCTTGCTGACACGAGCCCTGTTTTACTTACGTGCAGTGGGCCAACAGAAGCAGCTCGTATCAATTAATGATGCTCAGGTCTCTTCCCCTACAGCTTTGCAAGGCTGTCATGTGGAAGAGGCTGATGGTTTTATGTTGTTATTTTGCACCTGGGACAAAGTTTATGCTTCTCTTCCTTAGTCCTGCCTAAACTTGGGTGTTTATCAACTTAACCACAGAAGGTGGTTTATTTCAGAAGGGTTTGGTGTTTGTTGTATGCTAGCTGGGCAGCACGCTAGAGAGTTAAGGATCCTGGAGAGCTCAGCTGAGGTCCAGAAAAACATTCACATTTCCTATGTGTTGGGGGTAAGAGGACATGGCAAGCCAAGATGTGATGTGCTGCTCAGTCATCGCTCAGAGGTGATGCCTTTGCCCGTGGAGGGCTGTGTCCAGTGCCCAGGCTCTCTGTGAAGGCTGCGCTGCGTCTGCACTGCGTCACAGGTCACTCTTCCAAATGCCTTTTTCAGACACAGCTCCCGCAGGGGGGACCTTTGCATGAAAAGAGCAGGAATACAGCTAGGGTGATGAAGTCAAGTTTCCCTAACGTTATAGCCCCCACCTTGGTTCCCACAGGTTGATTCAGAAAAGTGGGTGTTCAATACCAGCCTCAACACTGTGAAAAAAGGAGAGAGATTTTAAATTTCTAGCTAATCTCTAAAGTCTTCCACTTTAACCTTGAGTGTGTGAGTGCTTTTACAAGCATGGACACTGTATCAGTTTGGGTCAGTTAGCATCTCTGTCCTCTGTATTTTAATGACAGGTAAATTGAGGTGCAGCACATCTTGCTAAGAATATGTCAGTCCATGCATACCATACCAGGTACATAACCCATGTCTCCCAAGCCTTGCTTTCTAATCTGACTCAAAGCCAAAACTTTATTAGCGGATTAGGATCTGTGGTCGTTATATCTGACAGATTTGAGCTGAAGGACTTTTGGAGTCCAGGTTCATCTAATGTCTTTGCTCATGAAAACAACACAGCGCAATTTTATTTGCATATAATGTCCTTGATCTGGGGCTTATGCGAGGAAGGAGTCTGGGAGAAAAGGAGCAACGGCAAGAGTAGATGAGCAAAAGAAGGCAATGTGGGAAAAAGGCATTGGAAAGTGAAGCAGGGTCTCGGAGGGAGGGTGCAGGGGCGAGAGTCAAGGGGAGAAGAGAAAGCAATTTGATGGAAAGGTGCGAGGTGACAGGCCAGGGTGGCAGGGGCAGGAAGAGGTCGGGAAGCAGAGAACAGCAAGATATTTAATCTCAGAGAGGCTGCAGCTCTTTAGCCAGGTGGCTGGTGGGATAACTGGCAGGAAGCTGGCATTTACCTGGATGCTAATTCTTCTCTTCCTGCCAGTCTGGCAGGATGAGTGTCTGCTCTCCCGGTGAGATGAGATCATTTGAAAAGCCCCCCTGGCTGCTATTACGAGCAGCGACTGAATGCAGGCTCCAGTGTTGTGGCGTGCGATAAAGCATGGTAGCTGGGAGGGGAGGGGTCTGGTGGCAGTGGGAGCGCTGGAGACAGGCTGCTCATTTAGTGCTGCCAAGCTCTGAGGCTGATTAATTATGGAGCAGTTGATAAATAACATTGCAGAGATACGTAAATCAAGGGGAAAGACGCAGGGAGCTGAGCAGGGCTGAGGGACTGGCAACGCTTGGGCAGCTCCGCTCGGAGGCGCGTTGTTCTTGGCACCGCCGGTGCCGCGTTCGGTGGTGGCAGCTGGCGAGGGTGGCAGGCACAGGGGGTGGCAGTGAGAACAGGGGGGCAGGAGTGCTGCTCCAGCCTGCGTCAAGGCTTCCTAGGGGTCTGTCCAAGATGCGTAGATGGTCTCTGCTAATATCGCAAGCAAAGAAGTCTCTGAGGCATCCGTCCACCTGGTCCCTATAGAAAAGGGGGAATGGTCTCCCTGCTGCACAGGCAAGATGCAGGGAGGCCAAGGGTTTGGTAGGGAAGGGCACTGAATCCAGCTGCCTTCCCTCCCTGCTCCTTCCCTGTTGCAAGCTTGTGGTTGAATCCCTGCACTCCCTCTTTCCTCCAGATTAGATGGGAATCCATTTTTCAGAATGTGGCTCCTCGGGGGCACACTCTTCTACCGCTGAACACAAGGTTGTTCTCTATGGCTGCCACAGCTCATGGGTGGGTGCCCAGTGGGATGTACCTGAACCGTCTTTGGTACCTTTGGGTGGTTGTCCTGAGGGACTCATGTCCTGGAGTTTGCCCAAGTTTGGCCACCTCATCGTTCAGTCCTTCATTCTGTACCTTTGGTGTTGCCTGGCTTTATCCCTGCCCTTTGTTGGCATGTGTAAACTAACTCGTGTGAAAACAGGAGGAGGAATGTAAACGGTTAGCTCTGGGTCAGCAAAGGCATCTGTGGATGTTAGTTCAAGCCTACCCAAGGACTGTTTCAGGATTCAGGCTTAAAGATCAGAATATGGTGAACTACCAATACTTACACTGCAGAGAAAAGATCTGGGTAGTGTCTATACACCAATGTTTTCACGTATTTGGGTAAAATAAAACAAATGGTTAATTAGAGATTAGGGCAGGTCAGGAATCTAGCAGCCTGAGTCGTCCTAACCCTGAGCAAGAAGTCCTCTTCAAAGAGGACTGGGAAGTGACAAATATTGATTCGATATCCAATTGCGTAGTGTCTACATCAGAGGTGCAAGGAAGCACTGAGCTGATGATCTACCGCTAAAATGTTGCATTGGACCATAACTTGATGCAGTTCTTCAGTTTCAGGCAGGGGATGAGTGTGGAAAGGTTGGTGTGATGAAATAGCATCTCAGAGAGGTGGGCATGGAGAGTCCCGCGGTTTTCTACAGCAGAGTAACTCCCTTCACAGCCAAGGTCTGTTTGCCAGAGCTCTACAAGTGTACGTTTGTGCCTGTGTATGTAAATAAGTGGATACAACCAGTGAAATCCCAGGATCAGGGAAATGTGAAGCCGTGCTGGAGTGCGCCATGGTGTAACAGTGGAGCCTTGGGGTACTGGACCAACAAAAAGGCAGAAGCGAAGGGGGTTGCAGTGACTGAACCCCTTTGCCCTCAGCAGAAAGTCAGGCAGTGTTTTGAACTGAATGAACAGTGTAGAAGTAAGCTGGCTTGAAAAGTTTGTAAAACATGAAATTACTGTTCCCATAGGGGAATTCAGTTTCATGGTACTGTGAAGAACAGGAGATACCAGTGGGAAGAAAATACACTTCATTCTTCTGCATGTGCTCTTGCTCTGCTGTGGACACAGGATGCTAAACATAAGATGTTGTGAACTGTTAAGCAGCAGCTGCCTTTATTGTTTTGTTGTTGTTGTTGTTGGTTTGGGTTTTGGTGGGTTTTTTTGGGGTTTTTTTTGGTTTTTGGTGCAGATAATTAAGTAGTTGGAAAAGCATCAAAACAAGCAGACCTCTTTCAGGAAAAGCAACAGCATGGGACATCTCAGCGTTTAGATCTCCTTATTCTACCTATCCACAATTTTCCATGGGTTGTCTTTGAGCTGTCCCTGGAACACATGAAAGACAAACTGGCTCTTCGAGTCAGAGAGGAACCACTTCCATTCTTAGCCCTAAGCTCAGTGCCAAAGCTTTTGTAACAAAGCTACACAGTGAATTTCAGAGCTTGGCTGGAAGTAAAGCACCTGATTGGTACTATCCAATACTCCAGATACTGCTTTCGCTTTGCTTTTCCCCTCTTAGAGTGGGGCAAATCTGAGCACACATGAAGTTAGGCAATGTTGCTATTGGAAGTCCAACTCTGGGACTGGAGCATTTCTAGCTTAAGTACAATGAAAAAGGGGGAGAACCCCCCAAAAATCCTTGAGTACCTACCTTGTTACTATGCTGTCCCTGTAAAAAACGACTTTAAAAAAATCCTCCGCTGCTTAGATTTACAGCAATATATTCCAAAATCTGGATCCATCAATTAATATGATTTTTCTGTTTAGGATTCAACAGTGTCCCTAAAGGTCTAACAACCCAACTGTGCCAGCTTTGTTATACGTATCTGTTAATCTAGAAATAGGGAAAAAAAATATCTGACCAATCTAGTCTGAAAACCCCAGATGAATTAAAAAGTAAAAGAAATAACTCAGGTAAGGCAAAAGCCACAAGTAATTTAAATCTGTGGAGTGTGTTCTTTCCGATAATCTATTTTAAAGAGCTAATAGCACAGTGCAGAAAAAATGTTATAACAATCTAATGAGGTCCCATTAAGTTTCTTTTCCATTAAGTTCTTTTGGGTCCTATCTAGGCTAGTAAAATAGGTAATTTAAAACAAAACCTGCTTCTTTAGTCTAAACATGCGCTTGGTTAAGAAGGAGACTTGGGAGCTGATGCAGCCTGCGTTCTGTTACCTGCTCTGCCATCCAACTCTGAGCCTTCAACTGCAAAACTTCCCTCTTCTGGGCCATGACTTCCCAGGCTGTAACACTCAGATAATTATTTTCATGCATCTGACTGGGTAGGGGAAAGCACGATTCCCAGGGGAGACCTTGGGATGCTATGAAAATGTAAGAGTGTTTTGAGGACATGCATCTATGCGTGTCTATATATATATATATATTTATGTGCACATACATGTGTGTGTATTTGACCCTCAAAGCTGTACACAGAACACTCATGGCTTGTCGGGGTTTGTTGGACACTGGATGTAAAGTTATTAGATGTTTGGTTTTAGCCTGCTTTCACTGGAGCAAGTGAAAGCACCAGGCCTTGCAATTTTATTTACCCATCCACGTTACAGTCCTTAAAGTATCCTGAACAAAAGCAGCTGTGACCCCCGCAGGCTTTTGATCAGGGGAGGCTCAAGGCTGGGGGAAAGTGGACAGACAGGCCTGCATCCCATGAGCCTGATTGCCTTCCACCGGTTTTAATTACCAACCTTTGCAAAGGTTCCTCTGGGAGAAAATTAGCCATCAGCAGCAACGGCAGCAGGCAAGACACCAGTTCACTCAAGAGCTGTCAGCTAACTTTAGCCCCCGTCTTGCTGAGCCATCCTTTATTTAATCAGGGTCGGAGGAGCATCCGTGCCCGGCACTCGACTCTGCGGGTGGGGAATGATTTACTGCCCTGCTATCAGAAAGCTCTTTAATCTTGTCTTTATGAACACTTAGCACCTACAAATCACCTGTTTGGCTTGAAATACATTGCCTGCTTCATGCCTTGGTGCCCCGAAGGGGAGGATGTCAAAGGTACATCTTGTTTACACGACAGGCTGCTTTATGGAAGCGGCCCTACTGCCTGTGCAACAACCCCCACTCCGGACCTCACCTCCCTCTCCCTCTTGCAGCACTTGAAGTGTGTGGTTTCATTCCCTGGAGATGCTCTAGAAGGTCTTCAGACCACCTCTACACCTCTCCCATTCCTTTACCCAGGAAGCTGGGCAGGGCATTTCATTTCTGCTCTGCTCCCTTAACTCTGTGGGAGTTTCCCTGGTTCAAACCATGTTCCTCCAGATGCAAAAGGAAGGTGAAAGTAGCTCCTGATTAATGTTTGACATTTCATCCAAGGTGTCTTCGAACAGCTTTCTGTTCAGCTGTTCCACTAGGACGGTGCAGGGGCTGTGGGGTGGAGCAGGATAACTGTGGCTGTTAGCTGTGCTGTATGCCAGTTTGGGACAGGAATTAAGGAGTTTAATTGAGGTGAGACATGTAATTGAAACTGCAGGGGAAACTTTAGGGTAGACAGCAATTATACAAATTAGGACGTCGTGACACCGTAGCTCCACTTTAAAAAAGACAAGACCTCTGATTTTAGAAAAGAGCAATAACCAAAAAGGCAAACCACAGGCTTTTAAATGACTAGAGATAAGCAGCATTAGAATTCTTACTGTAAAGGCACATCTCCAGTGGCCTGGAGCCACTCCGTACCACGAAGGGGCAAGCTTTGTTATAAGCTCAGAGAGCAGGCATCTGCCACTTGACTCTGCAGCACAAATGCCGTGCATGTCCTTCTGTAAAGTTCCTTTCTTCCCTGCAAGGTGTGTTGCTGTCTGGAAGGGAAGAGCTGCCAGTCAGGCTTTCAAATGCAGACCGACCACGCACATCAGGGGTGTCTGAGACCTGGTGCAAACCTCAGGGGGCCTTAAAATGAAGGGGAGATTCTTTCTTTGGGCTTCTCCATGCTTTTTTGAATATGACACTCATTAAACTCTCTTATCGGCCTTTGCTCATGCTACAGAGGAGACAGGAGCCTGGAACACCCTATATCTTGACCTGCATTGCTGAAAAGGTTTTGATGCGGATAGTGGACAATCTCCTGAAGTTTGGAACTTTCCCCCCTACTTTGCAGAGTTGGGAATTAAGTTCCTTGAATAGAGACGATCCAGACGTACAGTAGAAGGTGATAAGTATGGTCATGAGTCTTTTAGTCAGCAAGTTTTCCTCTCTCTGGCGCCCATCTCCTTCATAGACATGAATCTTGCTATTATTTTTAGCATGAACAGACCAAATGGAGTTGGGGGAGGAGGGAGTAAAAGTGGAGCTGACAGTATAATGTGAGCCAACATGCAGGCGTTCAGCATTACAAAGAGATGAAGGATGGCATGTCGTATATCAGCAGGAACAATAAAACATGATAGATTTCTTAACCTCAGCATCAATCCCAGAAGAGCTTGTCCAGTTCCTCATGAAACAGCCAGGCTGAGGTAGCCTTGGAAGTTTCTAGCTGCTTCTAGAGCCAGAAGCTTCCATCTCACGGATCTGTCAGGTTCAGAGATGCCCTTTGCACTGTACCACGACACTAACAGCACAAGGCGAGATACTACAGTCCAGGCCAGGATTGTGATTTCAGGTTCTCTGCCAAGAAAGCAGCTGGAGAGTATAATTTTCAAACCTGAAAGGGTCCAAAGTTAGCTGGCAGCATATATTTGAAGCCTAAACCCCATAATTTCTATTTGTTTAAAAGTCCAGGCCATCTTCAAGCTTGTATTAGCCTTGGGAGAAACTCCTGTGTTCCAAATTTCTGAAAGCCATTTAAAAAGGATTTCTGAAGTGTTTGGTACTTTGGGATTAGGTAGACTTGAAGGATCTCAGGCAGATCTGAATTTAGAATAAAACAAGCTTTCAAGTGAGGTTCGTTTCATCAACAGAAGAATAAGCCAATTTCCTTTTTTTATTTCCAAATATTAAATGTGCTAATGAAAAAAAAAAATAATCCTGAGAAACCGTTTTAACAGTGATGCAGAGTATGAGTCAGAGGTATATCCCTAGACAGAGAGGGCATTTGGGAATGAGGGAGGCTGGAATGTTGATTCTGCTGTGGTCGCTGTCGGAGATGGAATAGTGACTGGGCCGTTATGTTTTTGACCCTACACAGCAGCAGTGGTTCCATCTTTATTTTGACCCTACACAGCAGCAGTGGTTCCATCTTTATCTAGATCTCTATTTATCTGGAGCTGAATAAAAACAGTACTTAAATGTCTAGACTAGCTTCAATAAAAATAACCATAATGGAGCTTAATGGGTATTTTTATTGTGGAAAGTGCAGTTTGTTGTCTAGATCTCTTTGAAAAATGTTCTTCCTGTCAGCTTCGGCAGACCTTTCAGAAAGTCTTCGCAATGGAAATGCCTCTTCAATATCATTTCACCTTGCTAAACAGCCCACCAGCCCGCACGTGCACGGCTGGCTGCTCACTGCAGGCTTTTCCTTAGTTCTGCTCGGAGTGCTCCATCTACAAGGTGGCAGAGGACGCTTTATGCCATGCAGCTCCTCCTTCCCCTCTCTCAAAACAGAGCCATTTTTCTTGTCTTTTTCCTGTTATCAGTGAGCCACTGTTCCTCTGTGGAGCGTCTTCTGGTCCACTGGTGAATGGAGCATGTATTGGTATTTCGAGCAGCTCTTGTCAACTGAGCACTAAGAAAAATTTTCCACTCGCTTTCAGAAACACAACACTGCCTGGAACCCCACACTGCTGCTTTGGGTCTGTCTTTTTGCAACGGTGTCTTTTGGTGTGGCTTAAAATATAGTTCAGTTTGAGTAAGAATGTTCTGAAGAAAACTAACCTGTAAGGGAGTGGGGAAGGATTTAGAGAGGCAAGAAACTCAAGGAGCAAGAGAGGATATAAAGTGATGATGAACATTGGGGGAAGGTTTTAAAAACATTTGCAGCTGGCCTATGTGTGCTCACAGTAAAGTCAAAGATAAGCCAGTGCTGTGTGTGCTTGAATACCCTACCTGTAAAACTCTGCAACTCAGGAAAGGAGAGAGAGCATGGATTTAAAAGAAGATTTCAAGTGGACACCAAGGGGTTGATAGAATGACCCAGTGCTGAGAATTAACATGCTGTCAGAAGCACATATGTCTTGTTCTTTGAACTTGATTCCATTTTTAGTGGCTGTGCAGTTCGTGTTTCTGCACCACTGGAGTAGCTGGTCCAAAAAGAGTATATGCAGTGGCACTCAGCTATGTTTGTCCATTGCATTTTGCTATATAGCGGGGAAATGTCCCTCCTTTTGCTGTCGATAAGTATGGAAAGGCGGTTGGCTGCCTAGGAAAATGAGTCCTAAAGGCCAATGCACATCTCTGGCCAAACTGCTCATTACAAAAACCACCCACAACCGTATAATGAAATTACTTGATGTATGCTGTTTTGTTTAAAGCATCGGTCATTCAATAAGGGGGCATGTGACTTAAGTGACTAATGATCTACCGCATAAGATGGCATCATAAAAATGGTAGGCTTGAAAGGATGTTCAGAATTAGACTAGTCCAGCCATGGTGATGACTCAGCCTGCCATTCTGTGAACAGCTCAGGCCCTTGTGAAGGGAGTGGGAGAGAGGGACAGAGAAAGGCTGCTGCGTTTGTCAGGCTTTTTCTTCCTGCAATGTTTTACCTTTATAATTACAAAAAATTATATATATCTAAAAGCTTCATAGATTTTGTCTATACCAACAAACCCCTAATCGTATAGAAGCAAGCTGTCTTTATGCGTGCTACAGGATGAAATGCATTTGCAGTAGGCTACTCAGTAAAGAAATGGCTGTGTGATTCTTTGCGAAGTAACTTCCTATTTGCAACTAGCATAAAAAGAAGGTAGGGTCCTGCTCACTTTTTCTGATGATTATTTTGGCAGACTCCTGCATTGGGGCAGTGAAGGAGTTAGGCTGTCATGTGTTTTTTAAGCTGGCTGTAGGATGTCTTTCCCAAGGAAGGCATCAGGGTGAAGCTGGTGGAGCGATTGGAAAGTCACTGTGCTGATGGAGGAGGCAGCATGCTGAGGCAGGCAGGTGGACCGGTATTGAAGGGGGGGAGTAAAACTAAGGTGGGAGGAGCACCCTTTTCATGTGTAGTTGCCCCTATCCTCTTGAAACTTAGGATCATGTTAGGACTTCTGGTTAGCTCAGCATCTTGTGACATCTGTGTGAGTCTGTTGGCCACCTCCTTTCTCAAGTCTGTGTTTTGTTTCCAAAATACAACTCAATACGCTTCACAGCTCTGCTGAGAGGATGACTAGGAGGATACCTTATACTGAAGAGCTGATTTTTTGTTTGTAAAGTCGTGTACATTTTAAAAGATAATGTGAGTTGAGGAGATCTAAACTGGTTAAGATGCTGCTTTGCTTACCTTGTGACTTCTTGTCACTCTTACCCTGACCCTTCCTGTGGTCACCATTTTGTGATCAGCTCAGCTGTGACCAGCTGCTGAAGCATCTCTCAGGTGGGCTTGCTTTTGTTTTTTCTAGTGAGAAGGAAGCAATAGTGATTGTTTCCTTTCTTCTATAAAATTATGTCCACTTAAAATCATATGCATTCTCTTTGCTTAAAACGGAGAAGTCCTGAGGGGACAAATCAACGGGTGCTAAGTAAATAACATGCAATCAAACCTAGTAGATGAAGCCAAGAGCTGGCAGCAGTGAGGGGAACAGGGAATAGAAAATAAAAGATGAATCTAAAAGCAGGTATTGGAGAGGGAAGCACCATGGAAGGGATGAGAAGCAGAAAAAGGCATTCAAGCCAGTTATTTGTATTATCATTTGGGACTTCCTGCAAAAATTCTTCCCTGCCATCCAGTGCCCTTTTCCAGGAATCGTGCCTGGATGGTGCAAAGAGAAGGAAGCAGAGAGCATGCGGGGCAATCTGTAGATTTCTTTCCCTACTTAAAGAGCAACTGTGTCTTACTTTCCATTCTCAGAGCACAGTGCTGTTTTTTTAACCTGTCTTTTACTGGAAAAAAAATATTCCAGAAACTCTCTTCTGAGACTGCTGCCAGGAAGGGCAAGGTCAAGAAGGTGTCAGGAGGAAGAAGGAAGGACTCCTTTGTTCTTGCTTCCAATAACATCTACGAAACAACCTATACCACTGCCCCAGCCCACAGGTTGGGAGCAGTGTTAGGTGCTCGAGTTGCTTGCTTTATAGTAGCTTTCTGGTGTCCTGCCTGGCATCTTGCCACTGGTGCAGATGGGTACAGGTTTCCTGCAGTCCCATGTCATATCTGCCATTTCTGTGCAGATGTCTTGGGTACCCCAGGGCGTTCCAAATGGCACCAAACACCTACGTTTAGGCAAGTGAAGAGAGCCGCAGGGAAATGTCCTCCTTGGCAGAGTGTGGCCACAGATGCACTCGGAGAAAGGAGCAAAGCCGTCTGGGCTGGTGGTTTAATGGAGCCCCCAGGATACTGCTGCTGGCATGGTGGAAGGGAGGTGGCAACGGTCTGATGGGAAGGTGTATTGGGGAGGAGAGAAGGGAAAGATGTGGCAACCAAGTTCCATGTGGCAGTTGTGTTGCTTGAGGATTGAGATAATACAGGTTTCCAAGGATTGTGTCGATGATGGAGAAGAGTTAATGCTCTCTTAACTCTACCTGAAAGCTCCCATGCACTGCCACATGACCCAGCCAAGGCTGCCTCAGTGCAGGGTGCAAGCTGCCGGGCTACCCTTTCATAGTCATGGTATGGAGCACAGCTATCGGTGTCGTCGTCGTCGTCATAGCACTCCAGAATAACTGGCATCACAAACTAGTCACTGCTGAACTGGCCTGCTGTCATATCAACGTCCTGCAGCAGTGGCTGGACAGCTAGTGTATGCTTGGGGAAAAGGGGGTGTCAGAAGTGTTTTCCATTCAAGAGCTGAGGAAATGGAAGGAAACAGGTCAGGACATCGATAGCCATGAAATTAGTGTGTGGCAACAAGAGATCTTTAAACCCAAGTGTTGAGTGTCGAAAAGGGGGAAGTGGAGAGCTGTGCTTTAGTGGTGGTTATTTTTTGAAACTGCTGTGTCCTACTAGGTCCTTGTTGGTATCTGGATTTTCATTGCGAAGGTGTGTCTCATAAACATTAAGAGCATATTTATATCTGTTCTTTGGAAAAGATACACACAGACCAAGCGTGCTTTTAAATTCTGAGTATATAGTGAACGAGCCTGGTCCTGCAGCCCTGTCAGCATCCCTGGCTCCAGCCCTCAGATGCTATCTGCTCCCCTGTGCCGAGCTCCCTGCACCGAGCTCTGCCGGTTCCTCTCATCACAGCTCCGCAGCCTCTGTGAGCCTCCAGGAGGCCGTGCCCAGCTTGGTGAAAGGTGGGCCGCCTTAAAGATGGGAACTGGGACCGTATCTTCCAGATACATAGATAGGAAATCCATCAGTTATCAAGATTTTTTTTTCCTTTCTCTAAATGGTAGAGCAAGACCTATTTGATGATGATGGACTTCCTGTTGTCATGTATTTCAATAAATAATCTTTCACTGCTCTTCCTATTCTGCATTTATGTTCCTCCTAAGGGCTCCAGATGACTTTTGAAAGCCTCCATGAGTAAAGAATTAGTTTAAAGGAGAGGGGGGAAAAAGTTAAATTTGTTCAAGAAAAATGGGATTCTGTGGTTAACGAAGCAGGTTTTAGAGAATTTTTTCCATAAGAAAGCAATTAGAATAAAATATTTCAGAGAAAATGCTATTTAAAAGAAAAATAAAGCTTATTCCTAAATTACTGTAGAAAGTACACATTTTCTGCCCTTCCATTTCTGCCCTCCATTTTTCTGTAGGGACTTTTTTTTTCTTCCTTTTTCTTTTTTTACCCCTTCTTTCCAGTTAAGCTGCAAGAGATAGTCACACATTCTCACTTTCAGGAAGATTTGCAGACCATCTGCCCTTTCCCTTGGCACAGCCTCAAGGGGACAGCAGTGGAGGTGGGCTGAGGGACTGTGTGTCTCCTGAAGGGCCATGCCTCCAGCCTCCATGGTTTTCCATGGGCCTGCACACAGGAGTGGTCTGGAATGAGCAGAGAAAACGATCCTCCTTCCCCGGCCAAGTCCTTCCCCAGGGCACTGGAATCCTCAGCTGATCAGTTCTCCCCAGGATCCCTCCCCAGCACGAATGCTAATAGGAAGGGTACAGGCAACTGATTTATAATATTCTTGAAAATCTAAATAGATTGCTGTAACGATCAGAATTAATTACTCTTTTCAAGATTTTATGTTTCCAAGCTTCCCTTTTCCTCCTCCTCCATTCCCCCCCCCCCACCCCCCGCCAGACAAGTCGTCCTCTTTTCCCTCTGGAGTCCTTCCATCTTGGCTCCCAGCCAGCTCTCTACAATAAAGTCACATGCTAATCAATAACACTTTTATTGAGAGTGACAGACGGGAGCTAACTGCACCAAAACAGTAACAAGCTCGGCCGGTAGTAAACGCGCTCTCCTCACATCCCAGCCCTTGTCCTTGTGCTTGCTGCCTCTTCAGCTTCCCTTCAATATCTGTCTCAGGCTTCTACTCCTCCCTTCGGACCTCAAGACGAGGTGGTTTTCTGACGACCCTGTCTAAAGTGACAGTCACCTCCAGGCTCGCTGACAGGAGGCATTTGGTCCCTGGGATTTCAAGATCCTTTGGCCCGGAGTGCGCCGCTTTAGGAGAGAGGCATGTAGCTGTTCTCGTTTTGGCTGAGTGCAAGCCTGTCTCTTGGAGCAAGGCTTGTAGCATCGTTGGGTAAGAGCAGATGCCTGCAGAGTCAGTCCCAAATCAGGCATATCCCACAGAAGCGTGTTCCTTTCCCAGCACCTTTGAAGTCTTCTGCTAACCCCAGACCCATCTGACGCTAAAATAAGGGTCTGTGCAGAGTTCTGCACCGATGCAACTAAACCAGCCTGTAGCTGCGCTAGAAAACAAGTGAGGCCGTGGTGGGTGGGAGTGAGCCCCTCATGGCAGGGCGCTGAAGCTCACTGCTTTGGCCAGGGTAATCCTGGTGCTATCCTCACTGGGCTTAGATAGGACCCTCACGTGTTCCTCTTCTGACGTGGTCCTGCAGCTGCTCATGGGCAGGGGTGCTGGTCTGGGAAGCGATGGACTTTCCTGCCTCTAGGGATGCTGTGGCAGGGCAGGGGAGCAGAGCGCTGAGAATAAGCTTTGTTCCTGCATTTGCAGCACAACTGACTCACTCTGGCTCCCGAGGGCAGGCCCTTTCTCTTCAAGCATGCCGCTGTACTAGCGGAGCTCCTGTTGTTTGCCATGACTCATTCAAGAGTACATTAAAGCAGGTCTAAGACAAACTGAGAGGCTAATGGTTCCCAGACGGTGAGAAGATAGAAGCTATCATAAAAAAACATCGCTGGCCATTGCTATAGCTGCTTTCCTGATCCAGGCTGGATCAGAGGGTGACCAAAATAGGATGTAGGGGCAGGCGTCAACCTTCCTGATGTGCCCTGCAAGAATGGCGTGCCATCCTCTTCTGTGTCACCTACACCGCCCCTTGCCTTGCCAGAGATGCAGTCAGCTGCACCTGTGCCTTATCCCTATCACTGCTTCTGCTGAGCAGGGACAGAAGCCTTATCTTCTACAGCTAGCTGTCCTTATCCACCTGGGCACTACAGAGTCACCCCACACCTCTTGCCTTGCCTGCTCACAGGCATCGCTTTTGCCTCACCTAACGTAGATGTCGGTCCCCACCTTTGTCACATGCCACCTGATGCACTGTCATAGTCTGGTGCAGGCATGCCAGTAGATCTGAAGCGTTATGCTTGTCTAGTATAATATAAAACCCCAAACAGAGAGAAGGTTAGCAGAGTCGGCTTTGCATGTTTAGAAAACTGCCTGCCCCCTCCATAGCACCTACTTGCTGTGCATCTGACCTACCAATGGTCTTGCAAATCCTAGCTCAGGTGGGTTTTGGAGGGAGTAGGATTAGCTGAGGGCATCCAAAGGAAACCTCTACGGCTGCGAAAGAATTACACTAAGAGTAATAATAATTCTAATTCTTTTTAATAATTATTTCTTCTGTCAGAAATATGAAAATCAAATATGTGAGATGTTAAAAAATTATTTTTCATTAGAAAATTGTAATTTCCTTTATGGACGACTTCTCAAATGTTCTCTGTCATTTTCAGAAAAATTGCTTCGTTTCTGGCAGGACACTATCATATAACAAATGAAAAAAACAGTAGAAAAGTTTTAAAAAACAAAAGTCAGGACTGATAAGGTTTTTTTTTCCCCAGTATTAAAGTGCACCAGCATATTCCGGGGGTGGGGTTGTAACGTGCACAGGTGAGGATCTTATGGCCTTCTAAAGGATGAGCCGAGATCAGTTTTCTGGATCCTTTACTGAGTTGGTAAATCATTTATTGTGATGCTCTGTTGTACAAAACACAGCAATAGAGCTTCATAAAATATAAATAGTACAAAATACTCCGGTTCTATTAACAACCTGTAACTGATGCACTTGAACTCTTTCTCATTTTCCTTTTTAATTTCTCTGTCTTGTAAAGTGAAGCTTGGTTTATGATTGCAAATAAAAATGAATTTGGTGGATCTCATCTTAATTTTATCATCTCAAAACCATAGTTTCACCTTCTGGCTTGTGTTTTATAGCCTCAGTGCAAGGAAGACTGAGGGCAGGAGAGGGAGGAACTGTCAAAGCAAGGTGCTGGGGGGGTTGTGCTGGGTGAGGGGGCGCAGGCTGAACCGTAGCAGGGGGGTCAGGGCTACGGTACGCTGCCAGTTGCAGAACAGTGTGACCAGTCTTGCTTAGAGCTGTGCTTGGCTCATGCTAGTGGTATCGATCCCTGACTTCCATGAATTGCTAAATCCTCGTTCAGATTTAAATAAGTGACTAGATAAGCAGCGGCGGGAGTGCAGGATGCAGTCCGTCTCAGATTGCTTTGCAGATCAGGAGACGCACGAAATCTTTGAGCCACTGGGAGTAACCTGCTTGCAAGAGCAGGACCTGAAGGGGTTGCTTCTGGTGATAGCGGATCCAGCCCCCTGGTGACTTCCTATGGCGGAAGGCTTGCTGTGCTTACCCATCCAGTCCCTTCTTTCGCTTGGATTCAGATACCCTTTGCTGCTGAATGTAGTTGCTGGCAACCCCCCAAACCACTTCTTCCTCCTTTTCACCTTCTTCCCCATGATGAGGGAAAGCCTCAATTCTTCCTTTATCTCTTGAGCATGCCTCACTGGCTTCATCCTGGGGCATCTCAAGACAAGGAATAATTTTTTTGTTCTCTATTTGGACTGTGGAGATATAACGAGATAGTGCAATGGTGGGGAAAATACTGACCACCTGATCTTTCAAACCAAACCTACCATTTGTGGAGATACCTTCGGCAGGCTTTGCTCTGAAGGTCTCCCTCTGAAGTACAGTCCCTTTTGGGCCAGGATGTGACATCTCTTGGTGAGTGTTCTCTACAAGCAGAGAACTTGCGGTGCCTGTCCTTGTGCTGGGCTTCAGATGCAGCCTTGGAGGGTTTTTTCAAGGGTTGTCTCTGAGCTTCAGCTGTTTTTTTCCAAAGCACTGAGTAAAGACAGGAAAGATGGGTCATCCTAGGATAGAAAAATAGAACTGAGGGTGAAAAGCTTTTATTTCTTCTCCTGTGTTCCTGCACTTTACCTGCCAGGGAGCAGAGGATTGAAGCCAAATCAGCCTAGCTTATTCTCAGAGCATCTCTACCATGTTCACCTATTGCTTGTTAATTGCCTGCATTGAGACTGTTTCAATTCTTAAAGGCATAAGAATAGGGCCCTAAGGGTGGAAGAATAAAATGGCACTTTCCTTCTGCTCTTATTAAAATAAAATACAAACAGATGCTTCAAGGAGGGGTGTGTTCCCCTGTATTTTCAGTCCCGAGGCAGCCTCTCCCCAAGCAACCGACTGGAGGTCACAATCTGCCATAAAAAATACCAGGCTGAGTCCAACCAGCAATTTTGCCTCACAGTAGTGCATATGGGAACAAATTGATGGGAGGGGATGTACCATGGCACTGTGGGAATGGGAGGGAGCAGATAAATTACAACCCAGCATCACAGAGAAGCACAATTATCATTGAGCTGCAACCTGCTGATCGCACCGCTTTACCTCTCCGTTGGCTTTCTGGACTGGAGGAAGAGTAGAACGGTGCTCAGTCACCCATGAGTCTGCTGATACATTGGCCCTGCCTTAGCTCTTGCCCCTCAAGAGCTGTACACCTCTAGTTCTTCAGGTGTTTGCTTTTCTGCCACGCTCCTTTCCTCCTCTCTTGTCTTTGCATGAATATTGTTTTGATGTCCTGGGTGATCTGCGAGCAATGCCCTAACCATCTCCCTTTGACAGATGAGTGATGGGTAGTCTTGTGGATCACTGAAAGTGCTTTGTCATGCAATGTATTAGTCAAATCTCTCCAATTTTAATATTCTCCCACCAGCTGTAGCAGAGGATGTTTGCACGCATGTGTGTATGTGCATGTGAAAATCCTTGCCAACATGTCATTCCTTATCGAGCAAAATACTGACAGGTTTGGAGATGCAGAGAAGACGGAAAAGAACATTGTGTCTTTCTGGAGAATTAACAGGGCTCTGCTTTCTGCATTCAGTGCTTTGCTTCATCTTGTACGCGCATGCGTGCACAAACACTCCCCGCCACCCCTACAACCGCTTCCTTGCATAGAGCCAAAGTCAAAGGAGAGTATATATTTCCTCATCATGGAACAAAATCTTTTTTAGAAAAATAATAAAACTTCATTAGATTATTAATTCAAGGCTTTTATTTTTTATAGTCCTCTTTTTATCATTTTTATCGCTAGGTTTAAAAGAAGGAGATTCCCTACATTAGGGAGGCAGCGAGCTGTTTTACACGGAGTATCCAAGTGCCATTTACTAGCATCAACTTTGGGATGGAGGCTGGATGCTTTTGTGGCTGACTTGCTCTTAGTACCACTTTGTGCTTTGCTGTGGCACTGTCTGAGGCTGCTTATGTGCTGTGCATCTGCCCCGTTACCCTGTGTGTGTCCTGCCTGTCACAAGGCACTGGGACCAGAGTGTTTGTGAATTCCCACCTGTGTAATGCTTGTTAATTGTTTCCTTCTGCACTTTCTATGACAGAGGCTGAAGCTCAGAGTAGTCGTGAGCCAGCATTTCCTCACTCGTCCCTGTGCAGTGACTCTTGTAAGGTAGAAGTTACACATGTCAACATCTACCTAATAACAACATGTGAATTGTGCAGAGCCCTGAGCTCTCCGTGAGGGAGACGTGACCTTCATTATAATGATACAGTTGACATTTTCCCTGTGACACTTATTGTAACATCATTGCTTCCTGTTGGCATCTGCGGGCTTATCAGGCAGCTTGTTCAAGCAATCTGGAGTTGTGATGAAACCAGGCAGGAGGGAGGAGGCTGAGATTTGAGGGGGAAGGAGGAGGGAGGGGGGAATAAAAGAGGATTCTTGGAGTATCAGAGCACACAGAACCCTTATCAATGCGAGCTAATCTAATCTCCTCCCCCTCGTGCCCGGCACCCTGCCTGTGCATTCGCCAGTGCTCTGTGCTGCAGACCCCAGCATCCCTGCAGCTGGCTGCTTAGCGTTGGCATTCCTGGTCCTGGTGGGGGTCCCGCTCCCAGCAGGAGGAGCCCTGGCTTCCTGGGCACTCAAACCCACCAGAGAAGGAGGTCCAGGGCCCCCCGCTTCATTTTGCAAACCCCATGGGAGGAAGGCTGATGCGGATGCCCCGTGTCAGTCCTGAGGCCAATGTTATGGCATGCTGAGTGATGCTGGCCTTGGGTTATCCAGGAGATCTGGTCCGCTTTCCAAGTGTTTGTGGGCTTTTCTGCTGATGTCTTGTAGCTGGCAAGTATTTGACATATCCTGAGGGAAAATCAGGCCCCACAGTGGTCAAAATCCAGAGGCGAGTGTGCTGACCCAGCTCTGTGAGTCTCTTCTCTTTTTGCTCTCCTCTGCCCTGGGCATTTTTCTTGTCTTTTAGCAGAAGTCCTAAATTTTCCCCATAGCGTGGAAGTCAGTTAATGATTGCAATAGCAGGGGTTTGGGGCTCGTATCTATGCTGAAATCAACTACCCACGGGCCACCTAATGCCCGCCCAAAATAAAGCTTTGCATCTTAAGAGCTTTTGGTCAGCTTTGGTGGGGGTTGGTAAGAGCTAGTTTACTGTGCAGAGGAAAAGCTTTGTAACCTGTTATCAACTCCTCTCGCATTTCAGTTTCTTGTTGAAGCTCCTGAACTTAAGCCTCAGGTCCAAACCCTGCATCTACACGTAGCGAGGCTCCTGCAAAGTCCTTCACTTTTTGCTCCGAATCTACAGGCTGTAGATATCAAATGCACCGCTAACTCATTACAACTTAAGTGATGCTACAATTTTTGTGTCAGGGATGATGAGAGGCCTAAAATTAAAATTCTCGGCAGTTTCGGTGGGCATGTAGGCACACATATCTCCTGCCCCTGTTCTGTTCTCCAGCCTGCTCCTCTGTGTTACTTTTGGGTACATACATCTGTTGCCAGGGCCAAGCAAGCCCCGCACACTGCGTTTTCCTTGTGACAGCATCCTTGGCTGGTTAGCTGGGAGAAGAGGAGAGTAGAGCAAAGTGGCTCCTTCATTTTTCATGGGCGTATAGGATTTGACATACAAGATCAGACTCTACCTTCCCTAATGGCCAAATATGTGATATTTCAGAGGAGAGCAATATCCTGCCAACAGAAAATATATTTATTGGCACGGTCTCCTGCCAAGGGTTTTGGATTGAGCTGGCTGATGGGCAAGGCGTGGGGCGAGAGGCACTGCAGGGAGGCAGGCGGAGGGCTCCCTCCCTGAGCCCCGTGGAACGCACCCTGCTTCCTGAGGCACGAGATTCATTTGCCTCAGTAATTACCGTGGCTCCTGCAGCTACATATGTCATTAGCGGGCATCGTATATTTCTGGTATAAGCTGGGGGTTGGGGGAAAAAAAGCAAAATTCTTAGTCACTGTTCACCTGGCTGGATCCCCTCCTGTGGGGGGGAATCTCCCAAGTTGCTAATGTGTAGCTCGACAGGCAATGGTGTTTGCGTGCAGCAGAGGTGATGGGATATATCTTTCATTTCATCTGGAGGACAAATAGCTCAGGATTATGAGAGATAAGTAGAGGTAAAACTCCCTGTTATTTTAGCATTAGATGGCACTTTGGGCCTTTTAGCTTGAGTAACACTGTATTCTGCCTCCATGGGAGAGGACACTTTGTTCCCTCATATACAAAGAGCATCCAGAGGTTTTCCCTGCGAATGTCTTTAATGAGGAGAGGAGAGCAGCGTAAGAGACTTCAAGTATAGCACAATAAAGCATTATTCATTTCAAATAGAGCGTTGCCACAGCCTCAACATTAGGACAGGGATTTTGGAAATTTCTTCACGCTGTTGACTCTCACAATTTTAGCGGCAGTCCTTAGTCCTTCCACGTTTAATTTCAAGCTCAGCCACCCTGTAGGTGTGTGAGCAAGAAGATGAATTTTCTTCTTTCATTGTTTTTCTGGGGGAGGGGAAGTGAGGAGGGCTTGAAGAGGGTTTTTTACAATAATGTTGTGATGAAAAGCCTGAAAATACAGCATAAGTGTCACCTGATGATTCAAAAGGAACACATCTAGAAAACTCATTTTCATGGTTTTCGGAGGCTAGACTCAGGATTTTTGATTGCTTGAACTGCCAGTACAGGGAAACAAAGACAGACTGTTTAGAAACAAAGGTGCCTTGATTTTGGAGCTGTTTTATACAATAGAAATAAGACATCACTCGCTTTTCTCTGTTCCCTCAAAGACTCGCAGCAAGCGCATTTCTCACAGCCAGCAGAGGCTGAACGTATCTCCCTTCGTAGGGTGTTAGCACGGTGCAGCTATCTGCACGTTGCATGACAGCCATGTGCCTGCTCATCTCTGCTCAGACCCCTGGCCTTAAAATGGGAACTGCTACATCACAGATTTGCTTCCTCCCAGGATTCAGGGAGAGGAGGAGAATGAGCCAGGGTGAGAGAGTGGGTTTTCTCCTGTTCATTAAAGGGCAAGATGAAGCATTATTATTAATTATTCCTGTATTATGGCTTCTGGTGGCCTGTACTATTCCAGGAGTCAGATTGCCAGCAGCACTTAATCAATGCTGCTGCTGGTTCCATGTTATCAGTCCGTAGCCATGCAGACATTTGATATGTTATAAAGTCGGAGTACCCCTTAATAATCGCCTTGCAAAAGTGGGGCATTAGTGTTTTCTGAGTGACAAGCCTGTCTGGAAATGCAATCACATCTTTAGCTATAATGCTACGGAAGTGATAGCAGAGTCGCACTTTGGGCAGAAAGTAGCTGCAAATTAACCATACAATTGCAAGTGGGCAAAGCAATTAAGTGCAACCCATCCTGCAGGCTTCATGGGCCTTAGTCCTTGTCACTGGTGGAGACACGTCTACCTGTGAAGCTCTCCAGGCTGAAAGTGTGTTAACAACTTCTCTGTCTTCTTTCTCAGCATCCACAGACAATTTTTCCTAGGCAAAGTGGTATCAGCCTAGCTCCTTCCTGGCTCTTCAGGCAATGTTTGAGAGCAGATCAGGACCCTCCCTCTTGTTGCAGAAGAAAAAGTGGCACTGAGAAGCATTCAGACAAAGCATTGGAGAAATCTCCAAGCTAGCATTAAACAAAGGTTGTTTTTCATCCAGGACCTGGGCGCATTAGCCTGGACCTAGCGCTGTACCGGAGCTGGCTATGTTGCTCTGGGAGGTGAGCCCATGGGTCCCCGTGAAGCAGGGACTCCAGCCTGCATGGAGCCAGTTCCGGAGCCTCTGATGCCACCCACCTATACTGCTCCATGTAGGCATGCGGAGTTTAGAGGAGCTGCAGAAAAAGATACTGCACATCCCCTTGAACCCTTGGCCTGGGCTTTGACCGCAAAAGCCATCTGTTGTCCCTCCCCTCTTGCTGAGAAGTAAGACCGTTAGGGAAGGATGACTACTGTCCATGTAAGATCCTCTTGGCTGGCTGGTGCTCTTTTCCAAACTTTGGCATCCCCCTGCCCGGCTTGGCCAGGGGATAATTTCCTCTGTGGCTCAGCTGGCTTGGCGTCTGCTTGCAGGACTTGGACATGGTGCTCTGAGCCTCAGCCATGGAAACACGCAGGCCACGCACACACAGAAGCCTGGTCTGCCAGGCTGAAGGACTGTGGCCAGTTGGTCGCATCCACTGTAGCGTCTGGCCACCAGCTGGGAGACGTGACACCCAGAATGTTGCTCCGTATGCTAAATGAATTGCGAATGATTACAAAACCTGTTTCTGTAAAGGCTTCTCCTTGCTTCTTGGAATAGCTGCATGCTGCGTCCCTCTCAGAGCTGATAAATCTTTGGGAAGATGGTAGGACCAGGTCAGTGATATGCAAAGGACAGTTTGGTATTAAATTAAACGTGCCCTTTTTGCATTAATCTTCTTTGTTTTAATGAAACATAAGAGAGGCTTTACATTTCTTAGTCTCTACAGTTACTCTGAGGATGAGGCAGTAGAAGCTGCTTCATCTCTGGTGAGCAAGTTTGTCCTGCGGTGCCAAGTCGGGGCCAAGCCTTGCTGTAATCAATCCTCAGCTGACACATATTCATCATGCCATGTACTCCACTGTATGTATGTGCAGGTATGAAGTTAAAGCTGTGTAAGATCCAGGAGAGAAGAGAGAGGTGTTTCAGAATACCTGCAGAAAGTTTTAAGTGCATGTCTTTGATTTCATCCAGTAATTTCTTGAGGAAGAGTAATAATAATCAACAGATTGTGTCTTTGGTGGGACCTGCACTGCTCTGAAACCCTTCTGAGATGGTCATAACTAGGATTTTGGTTACATGTGCAAATTTCAGGCCCATCCGGTGTACGTGGATAAGGTCTCTGTTCTGGTGGTGAGCTGAGCAAAAGTTGCAGGAGTGTTTGAGCAAGCTGGGAGCTCCCGCTGCAGTCCCTAGCTGTCTTCTGGATTCACTAGGCAACCCTGCATGCTTCAGCCTCCCTGCTTGGTGGCTCTGTGGAAATGAGTGCAATGATAGAAATCAATTAAAGATCTTTAAGCTTCATGAGTAAAAATGCCAGAAAGGTGCTAAATGTTATGGATCTTTATTTAAAATTTAGGGTCAGGATGATTTTTAATGAGGATTCTGTGCGTTGATAAGCTTAAGCCATGTATAATGGACTCAGTGGCAGCAAAAATGGTTGTTAAAATGTGATCGTCATATGGCCCAGATCTGGCACTTCTGGATCCCAGTCCATTGTGACACCAGATCCAGTCCAGGTTTCATGTGCCCATGTAGACTTTTCTTGGAATAAAATACATAATGGATCAAGCTGCCATATTAAATTTAGTTGTTCGCTGTCACATCACCTGGTACACAGCCGGCTCCCTAAATCCCATACTAATCCAGTTGTCTGTATCTTCTTTGGTATAAAAGCACATTAGCCTCAAAAGAAGCAGCAGAGCCAGCGTTCATAGAAAAAACAGTAACGAGAGGGTTAATATTAAGCTCCAGTCCTAACCTGATATAGCTTTTCTAAGTCCTGAGGTATAGCACCTCACCCCCAATACGTATCCTCTTGATGCTTCACTGGGAAGATGATGATTTGTGATTTGTCTTTATCCTCTCTCACACCCATCTTCTTTCATTTGCTTACGATAACCCCAATGTTTAGTGGAGTTTTAGCAGTGTCGATAACGCAACTTTTACCTGAAGTGAGTTTAGTAGGATTTGACAGCACCAGGGGATGAGAAAATTCTGTGATTCTATTATTCATCCCATTTCTGCAGCAGTCTGTGTAGATAGTATACTATTAGGAGAAAACATGTCTTGGAGGTTTCCTTTCTCTCTCTCTCTCCAGCTGCATCCATCCTTTATAGCTTGCTCTCATCATTAGGCTATGGGCATCTCTTGTCATTAAAACCCTTTGTAGGAGAAGGGTGGAGAGGGGGTGGGAGTAAGACCCACTGAGATACCAGGCACAGTAAATCCATATATTAAAGGTCAGACTTCCTCCCAGGATGTCTATGAGCAACACTGCAAGCAAAACCAGAGTCACCTTTGTTCATCACTCATGTGACTTGCAAATTTAGCGTGTCTGACAATTAGATCTGTATCTTGAAAGGAGGGCAAATACTTGTTAATGTTTTTACAGCATCCCTCTATGTCCAGGCATCATTTTCTACAGTGTCCTCATAATATCCCTTGCCAGGCTGCTGTTATGGGGCCTGTGCCTTTGGCCTGTTTGAACCATATTCATTTCAGTTTTTTCCTGACCTTGGTTTGCTCCCTTAGCATCGCTTTTCTTCCTGATCTCTGGGGCTTCTGCTCACATGGTGCTGGGCATCACTGGAGGAGTTGGAGAGGCAAAGTCTCAGCATGGTGCTGGCCTCTTGGCTCTGATTCCATCATCACTGCAGTGCAAAAATATATAACTGATCCCTCCAGTTAGAAAAGGTAAAATATCCTTTCCGAAGTCCTTCCCAAAAAGGTTAAGAATTTAATTTTGGATGAACATCCTTGCCCTCTGAGCAAGTCTTTGTATTAATGATCTCATGACGGATTGCTCCTTAAACTGGCCCTAGCACAGGTCAGGACAAAGTGAGAATATGCTCTATTTAATGAGGCAGAGATCAGAGCCTCTAATATTTCATCATTCGTGCTCAGGGAAGGAAGGGAGTTATGAGCTTGGAGAGCTGATGGCAGAAGGGGCCCTCGTGAGTGGCTGCGATGGCAACTCGCTCGCTGCGTAGTTCTGAGCCCTCAAGACCGTACTGCTGCAGGCTTCCAGCTTTCTCTTGGAAAAGCGAACCTTTGTCATTAAACTAATTTAAATGATTGAGTTCAGGGTTGGCAAAAGATCCAAGGCTAATAACCCTCTGGACAGCAGAGATTTCTCTAGCCTGCAGAGAGGCATAGTACGAGGAACACGAATGCCAGTGGTGTATGGGCACCCGCAATCTGCAGGGCTGTGTGGAGCATTTAGCTTCATTCCTCCCAGCAGCTTTTGCCTAGCAAGGGTGGGCAACCTGATACTCAGACGCCAGTAAATTAGAAAGCCAACTTGCAGATCCAGTGGTTTACAAGTATCTTAATTTATTAATGAGTGGAGGCCATCTCAGTGTGTGTAAATATAGATTTTAAATCGGTTGACATGATGTACATAAACAATCAAACTGGTAGCGTAGTGCTGAGATGCTAATGTTAAATCCACCTCTGACTTGAGTGCTACTTTTCAGCAGCGCTGTGTTCCCTGGGAAGCCGTGATATATAGTGCTGTGCAAATCACCGGTGCCCTTAAACTGCAGCTCTGAAATATTTACACATCCAAAGTGTGTGTGTAAATTGGGAGTATCACAACGCTCCCATAGGGCGACAGAGATTTGTAAATTTTGTTTTCTGTGCAGTCCTGCATTTCCCCACCAGTGACCAAGGAGCCAGGACCCAAGAGCATAAATTCCCCAAATAATTCTCACAATGCTTAGGGTGAGCTCAGCTCTGCTTTTAGGTACTAGACACAAATCTTCCCAAGGTGCCGCCGTTATGATTTGCCCTTTTGAAAGGGGCTAGTAGTGTCTTTAAAGGAACAGGTCCTGGAGGCATACTAATAGCTGGATGGGGTGCTGTTCCACGGTGTTGAGGAAGGGCATCCTGCTGGCTCTAAGGCTAATGAAGGAAATGTGCCTCCCTCACCCATCACGGCTGATATAAAAACTCGGGGCTAACGCACGTCTGGCTGAGCGTTGCATTTACGACGCTGCCCTCCCCGCTGCCCAGCAGGAGTAAGAGCTAAGTAAGTAAGTAAGTAAGAAAAGTAACAAGACGTTAAATCTGCAACTAGCGACGCGTGGAGTTGCCGACGGTTCTGATGAGTTGCTGGCAGATGGGTGGGGGCTGCACCTGCGGCGCCTCCGCCCGTGTGCGGGGGCTGCCGCGCTCCGCGGCGGGGCGGCGGGGCGGCGGGGCGGGATGCTCTTCCTCGGCCCGCGGGTGACGCTGTCCCGCCAGACCCGGGCGCAGCTCACGCGCCCGCCGCTAGATGTCGCTGCGCACTGAGGCGCATGGCCGGGCCGGGCTGCGCGGGGCAACGCGGGAAAGCGGCCTGTGCCGGGAGGCTGCGCTCTGGGTAGGCCTGGGCTCAGGGTGTGCCCGGGCTCAGGGTACGCCTGGGCTCGGGGTACGCCTGGGCTGTGGGTGTGCCCGGGCTCAGATATGCTTGGGCTTTGGGTGGACCTCAAGCTCTGGGCAGGCCTGGGCTCAGGGTAGACCTGGGCTGTGGGTGTGCCCGGGCTCTGGGTAGGCCTGGGTTTTGGGAAGACCTGGACTTAGAGTATGCTTGGGCTTGGAGAACGCTCGGGCTCTGGGTAGACCTGGGCTTAGGGTAGGCTCGGGCTTTGGGTAGACCTGGGCTCAGGGTGTGCCTGTGCTCTGGGTAGACCTGGGCGCAGGGTATGCTTGGGTTTTAGGTAGACCTGGGCTTTGCCCAGTCTCTCACCTTTCTTCAGTTTCTCATTCCGTATGTTGTTATAAGTGATAGACCTTTGTGTTCTGCTAGGGTGCAGAAAGCAGTCTTATGGAGCAGGGAGGGAAGAAACCCCACCAGTGTGTTAGATAGGAACTATGGAAGGGCTGGAGGGTATGTGAGTTGCAGCTGAGGACGTGGGGCTTGTCTAGTTTGGAGCAAAAGAGGCTGAGGGGTGACCCCATCGCTCTCCACAGCTCCCTGGGGAGAAGTGGAGAGGGAAGTGCTGAGCTCTTCTGCCTGGGATCCAGCAATAGGGCATGGGGGAAGGGTTCAAAGCTGCACCAGGGGAGGTTTAGACTGAACATGAGGAAGGATTTCTTAACTGAGAGGATGGTATGACACTGCAAGAGGCTTCCTAGAGAGGTGGTCAATCCCTGTCAGCATTTAAGAGGCATTTGGACAATGCCCTTAATAACATGTGTTACCTTTTGGTCAGCCCTGAAGTGATCAAGCAAGTTGGACTAGATGGTCATTGTAGGTCCCTTCCAACTGAAATAGTCAATTCTATTCCTTGGTTAATAATAAACATTTTAGATAAAAAACAAGAGAAGATATCTGTACCACTTGTGGGTGTTATTGTATGATATATTTTATAAGAGAACCTTTGCCTTATTTCCTGATTTTAACCAGCTTCCAATCTGGATAATTACATTCTGCCTAATCTCATACTCTCCCAGCACTTGCTATTCTTCTTCATTTGCTGCCTTAAACTATTGTTGCTTTTAAACAGCTGCTACATTCCATCACAGAGAAAGCTGCACTTCAGGGAAGGGCAAGCACTTGTCAAATAATATTAGTTCAATAATTTATATAGTGTTTTTTCCCCATATTTTGTAATAAATTATTCACCTTGTATCATTTTGCATTATTCATCTGGTTAACTGAGGTAGCCTAACAATTTTCCAATGTATTTGTCAAAAAATTTGTTGAATTACTTTTGTCAGTTGTTGTGGGGTTGGGTGGTTCTTTTGGGTTTGTTTTTTTTTTTCTTCAAAATAAAAGCTTTGACAAATAATCACAGCCCTTAGCTGCCCAGCCCCTGTGGTCAGTGAAGTGGTTTAGATAGATTGATGGTGAACAGTTTTGTAAAACAAAACAAAGCAGGAAAGAAAAAGGCAGAAAGAGCACAGCTGAAGCCCATTTTTTGAGATTTGGTACGCTACGAAATGTAGAATACAAGTGACAACTCTGTTAGCTGATCATTTCTTGGATGGCAGAAACTCTGAGGCCATCAACTTACCACCTGAATTTGAGCAGGGGCGTTGGCAAAAACCCAGCTGAAAATAGGTGGCAGGACCCCTTTGCTGTATCCCACATTCCTGATTCAATTTGTGTGCCTCTTAAAACAGCTTAAATTACGTATCTTTACGTTCACTACAGGATTAGCCAAATGGTTGTCTTTAGGTTTGCTTTAATCTTGGCCTGCTTCACATAAAATGAAGCCTGCTATAGGATAGAAACGTGTGTGCCGGCGGGAGGCATGGTATGGATTACATGCCAGTTTTAAAAGGTAAGGTGGTCTCTGTACAACCCCCTGAAATACTTGAGCTGGATCAGCTGGGGATAGCGACAAAGGCAAGTTCTCCCCTTACTCCTCCAGGCTACAGAAGAGCAAACTGAAAGGTATTGACATGTAAATTGAGATGATCTGAGCTGAAGGCACTTGAGAGATGTGTTAAAATCTCATCAAGTCTTATGATGCTATTTGAAGAACTGCTTTTCCCAACCTACTCAAATATTTGTGAATTTTCTGTGCTCTTTTTTTAATTGCTAATGGTGGCCTTTGATAGACACAAGACAGACATGCACCCTTCCCATTCAGTACAGGGTGAGTACTGGGAAAAACACAGGACTGCTGAAAAGTCCTTGATCCGGATCAGGGGGTCATGAAGTTGCACAATAACGGATGTCCTACGCTGGGAGTTGGTGGTCATCTCCTTTTTGGCAATTTTCTGGAGTTGAAACGAAGGGTGATCGGTGATCCTGGCATGATGCTGGGCTTTGGAAGTCTTTGGTTTGACTATTTTGCCACAGGTGACTCGGGGCTGCCTCCCTTTTTGTTTCCTAGTAGCGGGTTCCCTTGTAACAGGAGCGCTCGTCTGCTTTCCTGCACCAGGATGCTACGCGTATCAGTATATTACCACTGGCTTCCTATTTCGATACTGCAGACATTAGGACTGCAGAGGTACTTTGACTATATCCTAAAAGTCTTTATGAAGCATTGATTGGCCAAGAAATGAGAAGCAGCAGGAAGCCACAGCTTTCTGACTTGGGAATGTGTAAGTCTTCCATACAGTTCATCTTGTGCTTTGCTGACATGATCTCACTTGCTAATGTTTTTTGCAGAGCATCCTATGTAACAACATAATTAGTGTAAATTACATTTTATTTTTAAATCATCCCCTTTCCTTCCTGATTTTTTTTCATATCTAAATGTCAACTTTTATGGTAAACAGTGGTATGCTGCAGAGGCTGAACAGGAATACACTTGTGCAGGTGGAAATCTGCTGGGGGAGGTTCTGAGACCGAATCGAACAGGAGTGCAGCTGTTAGAGGTCAATGTTTCTTTAAGGCACAGCAAGTTGTGCTTGATTTTGTTTTCTTCTTGCAGCCCCAGTCATCCTGCCGTATCAGGTATTAAAGGCTTCAAATTATGCGTAGTACTGGTGAATTGCTTACACATATCCAGATTTTACAGATCAAAGGTAAATGATTATGTTGGAGCACCAAACCCATTCAAACATGGTACAGTAAAAATCCCCTTCCCTTAACGTGGTAGGAATTACTTTCCACACAATACTTAGCATTCCCTGAAAGATGAAATTCAAAGCAGTCGGAGCTCTGGGAAGGGATTCTATTAACTCTCCTCAGCCATTATTTTTCATTTCTGGCCCTTCCACTCTGCCATACTAACTCTAGATGGCATTAAGAATTCTAATACACTTTTCATTTTGCTTTTTTTTGTCATTATGGTAAGCTTTTTGGAAGCAGGCATGGCTTCTTATTTAACATATATGCAAATCTGGCACTAGGATTTGGTACCTGAGGCCTTCCTGTCAAAATAGAATAAAATTTTAAAAAAAATAAATAGTTGTTTGCCTGATAGAAAACAGAAGGTACTAGGAATTTCTGGAAACTGCACAAATCCCAGTCCAGCGTTGCAAAGCTAGGAAGATTTGGTAAAGTTCAGAAATCTAAACACTTAGCTAAATGGTACGTAACCACAATAATAAACTTACAGATACTATTAGTTGTAATAGAATCTCATTGAATTCTTGAACATCCATGAGCTGAGCCATCCTGTGTGCACTGCAGACCAGGGCTACCACTGTTACCGCTTTGCACGTGGGAAAATTGAGGCATATATAAGAAGAGGAGGTTTGCCAAACGTCATAGCCTTCTGCAGCTTAGTCTCATGTTTTCTGCCTCTTGTTCATCTGAGCTGTTTGAAGTTTGCTCCTTACTCTTCTTCACGATATTGATCAGGGCAGAAAGAAAGCATGTTCCCAAAGCTCAGGGAAGTTGAGAAGACAATGAAGCACTTGGAAAAATGTAGACTCCAGAAGCTGGATTCTGGGCATGTACTGTCAGGACGGAGGATTTTTATTTAATTTTATAGAAAAATGTTCGGGTTATTTTACACTGAGATGCAAAATCTCATTTTCAGCCAAGCCCCGGGGGGAGTAAAAGGAACTTGGAAAGCTCATAAAGACAAGTGTAATAGGATTAATAAAAAAAAAGGCCTAAGACATAAGCCTTCATTGTACACATTTCTTGCTAAATTTTAGTCTTGATGAAGGGTGAAATGCCAAGACTTAACCACATGCTCATGTCCTTGAGGCAGTAACAGAATATCAGCGTTCACATGGGCTGCCTCTGCCACCATTTTAAGAGCAGCCACATGCAGATCCTACCTCTTGGGTTAGAGAGTAAAGGGAAGGGGGGAGGAAAACTGTTCACGGATGGAGGCAGCTCTCCTGGCATGACAAGTATTTACCTGGTATGGAACTTTCCCTGTGTTGTGAGTTGCTCTCCACACTTTTGCACCATCTGACACTTGAGGGGAAGGGAGGACAAAGGCTCACCTCAAAAAGCAGCCTTTCCTTGCCCACAAAGAACCTAGGGTCTGTGCTTCAGTGCTCTGCTTGGGCCTCATCACTTCACTCATCTCTAAGTTATGGGTACCTTGTGCAGTTTTGACATGCGCTTGATGAAAAGGACATTGGAGAGTTGGAATTCCCATGGCTTTGTAGTAGAGGAGAACATCATTGAGAAAACCTTGAGAGGGCTTGGGCCAGGACTGTACGAGAGGAGGCAAGGAGCAGTAGCAGGCAGCAAAGCCCACTTGCTTGCACCGCAGTTCAAGTGAAATACAGGGGGTTTACGCTCACATCGCGACCCAGCTTGTGTTTCACATAGCAAGGTAATTATAAAGAACAGATCTGTTTAGAGGGACCAGGCAAAGAACTGGGGTATGAACACAGCAGGTCAGTGTCCAGCTCTCCTAGCACAGGGAGGTGACATACCCACCCCGGGCCCATCTTCCTCAATTAACTGTGGCACAAGCTGGTCTGCAGGAAGCTGATCCCCTCCCTGTCCCAGCACCTGCACGGGGGATGATGGGGAAGGGATGGGGATCCTGTGACAAATGAGTGCAGCTGGATGCCCAGGGGATGGAGCAAGGGTTAGCATTCATCACCACTGATTAGATCCAGAGAGAGACACAGACAGATCAAATATAACTAATGGGTCCCAAAGAGAGGCAGTTCCTTGTCACTTGGTGCTTTCAGTGCATCAGTTATCTCGTAGCATCTCCAAGGTAGCTGATGAACCTTTGCATCTTTCCAACTGCCACCCAGAAGACCTCTGTGGCTGCATAGGGCATCCAAGTATTAAAGGAACCTGTCCTTTGCTCACCCAGTCTTTAACAGAAAAAAAAGGAAGGGGGAAGGAGAGATGGGTCCAGGCCCATCACGTTCTCTTATCTGCTTGCTTTGCCCATCTGTCTGTTTGCTGCTGCCAGTGTCTGTGTTGCGGGAGAAGGATGATTGCATCATTTCCATGGAGCTCACTGTTCCAGCCCCCTGATTTAGGGTGAAATTTGGTTGTGCTGCTGGGTGTTCAAAGGCTTGCCAGGTAGGTGCTACCAAGAACATTTATTAAAATAGACAGATCGGCACTAGGGTAGGAAGCAGCCATTAGAATGCTTGAAATCAACCAACTGTGAAATAGAAAAATCAAAAAACTGTATTCCTGGAGCCTTCAGTACTAGCCTCCCCGTTTGGGGCTGCCCTTTTTACGCCTTTTACATGTACAGGCCCACAAACAGCTACTCCTGAAAACGTCACAGCCAGGTTTTAGTACGTCTTTCTAGGCATTTTGGTTTGGCCAGGATTTTGAGGGGAATCCGAGAGTGGCCCCCTGCACCAAAACTGGTGCATTCAAAATCAAAAGGCAGCTTTGCTTGCAAATAAGCACCCAGGTTTCTCTGAGAGCGTGGGCATCCCAAACACAGGTGAGGTCTGGTCCAACCCTGCTCGAGTGCAGTAGGAGGTTCACAGCCACCTACTGCTGGTAGGTAGGAGGTAAAATTCCTAATCACTTGTCTAGATGCATTTGCAACTTACTCCGATTCCTTAACAGCTCTTTCTATCTGCTCCTGTTCCTTTGGCATTGTGATCACTCTCCATTAGCTCTTGCAAGTAGTGGCATGAGATGCCAGGATAGATACTGTCAAAATCAAATGTCTTCGTTCTGTTCCTTTTCTTTTTTTCCTGACTTGCCACTGGAAAAAGCAAGATGTGTATGTATGCTTTTTCATAGGTATGTATAGAAGAGGAAGTCCAAGGATATTAACAAAATATATGTATCAGTCAGATATATCAGATTAGTAGGGAGATCTCTACTCTTAGATATAAAAACATTGTTGAATCAGAGACTGTCTTGAGAATAAACTACCATGGCATCAGTATTAGCAGTTTATTTTGGGGCTGTGCTAAATTCTCAGGGGATGAAGGGCAGACCCCAGTACTGCTGCTTTCTTGTGATCTTGGCTGAGTCACTTGCTGGCATCTCGTGCAGGACCAGCCTGTAAGAACTGTGAATTTTCTGTGAGCTTTTATGCTTCTAAACTTGACCTTGGTCTTACAGTATTTCTGCTTATCTGTCACTAACCCGAGGGGAGTAAGGACAGTGTCAATGGGTGCTCAGGTATGACAGCAATGACTAGGGTAGAATATTTATCTGCTAGCTAGATGCATAGTAAAAACTTGTCTGCAAAGGGGACAGATGAAATTTGGAAGACGTTTCTTAGTGCCTGTCTGATGTTGATGGCACCATCCCAGAGAAAAACCTAAAGTAGGACATGAGATTTGTACTGATACAGTGGAGACCGGCTCTCCCCTGTTTTCCCAGGGGGTTAACTGGGTCTGTACAAAGCCAGGACCAGATTCTTGTATCCCTTTAAGGGAGTGATGGCATGAATACAGAATTTTGGTTTCTTTGTGTTTTACCTTTGCTTTGGGCACAAGGAAATGACAGTCCTGGTCTCCAGATGGTGTCAACTGGTGTAACCAGCTGGGAGTGGGGCTTGTGAATGCAAGATCAGACATCCAAATTCTTTTTTTCTGGTTTTGGTTTTTTTTTTTGTTTTTGTTTTTGTTTTTTTTTTGTGGTTTGTTGGTTTGTTTTGGTTTTTTTTCTATTTACTGTAAAGCTCTTTGAGATCTTCTAAGGGAAGGTGCTATAAAATATAAACCATTAGTCAAGTATATGTAAGCACACGTATTTGCCCTGTTTCTCTTAGTACAGCACAGCATTCCTTTCCATTGGCTGATTTATAACCCCCAGATTTGCAAGGTCATCTCCATTTGATTCTGCAGTGTTGCATTTTTAAATGATGCTAAAGCCTCCCCCTTTATTGCCAGGATAAAAATAATACAAACCAAGCAGACCTTGACCAAAGGAGTAGCCCAATAAAACAGTAAGTTGCCAGACCCGGCCAGTAAATAGGAAGCAATTTGCAAAACTCAGTGATGCTTTCATTTCCTTTTTTTGGCATTAGCGTCGCGTACAGCCCCCTACAAGGGTCAGAAAACACGTTTCCCTCTCAAACATAGCAATTCCTTTGTTTCCTTCACATCCCAAGTACTTTGGCCCTGGATCCTCTTGCACAGTGAACAGGTTCAGATGAGACAAGGGGGTTCTTTCAGCTGAGGGCACTGCACCTCACAGTATTGGCATTGATGGGTAGGCATACCGTACGTATAGCAGCCTAGCAGTACGTAGTTGGTTGACATAACCAGCAAGCTGCTTCCCTCCTGACAGAGAAGGCACTTGCTTTCAACTTCATCTGGGGCTGAAGGAGTCCTTCCATTTTCTTCAGGTCCTGTCTGCAGCATCTCAGCAGTTTCCAGCTATGAATGTCGCTGCCTCTCTAAGCACAGGAGTGTGAAGCAAGACACGGCTTTGCTGTTTAGATGTGCTTTATTGGCTAGATTGGGGATTGAAGCATATTCAGGTCTTGAGCAGCGTTTAGTAAGGAAATGATGCATCTCTTTTCCATTGCTCCTGCCTCACACACTGACCCCAGAACATAAGGCCAAGGACACGATTGCTCCAGCTCCCTCGATTGTGAGTCATGTTCTTCTGACCAATGTGTTTCTGCATTTCCATTGTCTCCCAAGGTGACAAGTACTAAAGAAAAGGAACAAGGGGGGGGGGGGGGGGGGGGGGAGAAAAAAGGCTTTTGCTTTTTTTAAACCTCACCATGATACAGAATTAACCAAGCATATAGGAGCATCGTAGGAAACTGTATAAGCAAGTGGACTTGGCCTCAACTGAAAAGAATATGGGACAAGCAACCTACTGGTTGCTATATGATGCAACCTGTGTTCCTTATAGAAACAAGGTCAAACCAAAGTGTGGCTGGTGGAAAGTTTCAGAGTCCTGGAAGAAGCCCAGGATAACAGCTATGCTTCTTGGACTGAAGTCCATCTCTAGCTCCCCTAGCTTTAGATGGAGGCATTTAAAATGAAACCAGATCCACAAAAGGTTGCTGTTTAGGTGCTTGAGGGATGCCAGCACTCTTCCTTGAGGTGAGTCTGGGACTGGGGAGGCAAAGTCACCCTGTCCCCACTTAGAGCCATCACATCTTTATACTGCTTTAGGTTACTTTCATGCTGGCTTTGTCTTTCAGGGCCTCCTCCCTCTTCTTTGTGTGTGCCTCCTATGACAAGCCAGGCACTGTCATGCAGCGGGGTAGAAAGCAGTCGTGGAGTGAGCAGGCTAGACATATTTTTCCCTAGAGAATGATGGTGAAGAGAAATCACTGCTTCTGCTGGGCTGCATTCTGCAGTAACTGGTGCTCTGCCATCAGCCTTGACCTCCAGCCAGCTTTACACCTGCTAAAGATCAGTCCCTTCATCTGTGTCTACACATGTAGGTCATTCCATGCAGGTTTCTTTCCTGCTTTCCTTTGGTCCCGCAGGAGATGGAGGGAACAGGTCCGTGTGATCTGGTCTTGCAATTTTCATGTGTTTACACTTTCACCTGCCTCTCCAGTGCCCTTAATTCGCCTTTCTCCAGCCTCCTGTGCTGCCTTTTCTCACTTTGCTACTTCTTCCCCATCACCCCTCCTCTGCTGCGCCTTCACACGCTGCCCCTCTGTCTGAGCCCCCTCCTTTTTCTCATGCAGCCCCCCCTCGCTGGCATGCCATGTAGTCACTATTGCCTCCAGTTACTCAATTAAGAGATCACGTTTTACGGCTGTGCTAGGTTGTTGGGGTTTCTTTTCCCTACTTAATATTATTTTTCCAGCTCCATCTTGGCACCTACATTTATTTGAAACAAATTGCAGGATAATTTGTTTTTCTAATTTTCAAAACGTGAACTCCTGGTTCCAGGGGGGTCGGTGTTTCAGGCACCCAGTGCCAGTGAGCTGGGACTGCACACAGAGATTTGTGCTGTGTGAGGAAATACTTCATTAGACTTGTATTCCACGAAGACACTCTTGCTTCTTAACGCCTATGATTTTAATTAAAACCTGGAAAGTGAAGAATCCTCGGGTTGTATTAATGTTTTCATTTCCATTAGGACAGCGGAGTTTATAAACACGAGCTGGGTTTATAAATTAGACCTTGTACGAATATTATGTGCACAGTGCAGCAAAGGCAGCCGAGAACTGGAGTGGAGCTGGCCCCATCTGTCTCTTTCCTTGGCTTGCTCTTGCTTTCCAGTGTCCTCCTCTTGGCACAGGCTTTTCTGAGCTGTTCAAGGGTTCTCCCTTGGAGCCTAAGCTAATGGCTTCTTCCATTTCTTTCTGTGGATGCTCTCCCCACTCAGCAAAGAAGGAAGAGAAGCAGATGTTTCAATCAGGGGCTTGCAAAACAACCTGCAAAGGTGACTTTGGGTCTAAGGATTTTGTGATGAGTAACATGAAAGGGGAAAGATATTCTCCTGACCCAGTTCTTGTGTGTGTGCGTAGACAGAGATGCACAGAGAGATAGTCAGAGCTAAATATGTATCCCACTTACAGTCATCCACACCCAGAGCGTGCATATGTATCACTGAGGATGCAGGGGAATGTGACAGAAGATGCAGTCTCCTCCAGAGATGATGTGACAGCTGCATACAGCTGTGTGCAGGCTGCACTGGGGGAGTGCAGGCAGGCATTGCCTAGCAGGCACAGTCTGGCACAAACGTTGATGCAGGAGCCCACAGACCCCATACAGCCTGACTGCACTCAACTGTGCAGACTGCACGCAGGCCATCAGTGTGACACTGATGACAATAACAAGCACTTGTGTGTTGCGTTCTGCTCAAGGACAGCAGAAGGGTTTGCAAGGAAAATCATCATCCTCAGTTTTATGCAAGGGAAAGCAAAGTGTCGATAGACAAAGTGCTGAGATGCATGCAGCCGTTGGCAGCAGAGCTGGGAGTAGACTCTGGATCTCATATGTAGGAATCCTGAGTTCCCATCCCAATTCCCACAGGGGAAACTTCCCACTCCTACCTGTAATCATACAACATCCTTGGAAATGACAGTACTTTCTTCCTTGGCTGTGTAACAGTAGAGAAGGGCTACACTGATTTGCAGCTCTGGCTTTTGGCTGTGGAACTTGAAGGTTGGCTCAAGACTGCCTTGTGGTGGCCACCAGTATGGGCAGCTCAGGTGTGCCTGCCCTGCGTGCAATGCATCATCATGCAAGGATGTGAGCAGAACTAAGCAGTTCAGACAACGTGTGGTACAGAGGTCCCCTCAGTACACCCTGTTAGTGTTTGCTTCTTGGAGGATGGGTGCACAACTTCCATACAAAAGTTTGGTTTCTCTCAAGTGTGCACAAGGATGGACCCTGCGCTAAAACCATGCGGCCCCCTAAAGGAACTGCAGCAAGGAGTTTGACGATATTTTGCACAGGAACCTGTGCATTAGTGTAAATGTCTAACCCATGTGAGGAGGGTAGTAGGCCATCCTTTCTGACTCTGCTGATGTTGGTTTGGCACCATAAACTGCTGAACTGCCTGAGCTGGTTTGCAGGGTAGTACCAGTGATTCACAACCAGCTCCCTTTCCATCAATGGCTGAGGTGGTACAGGGGGTGGAGGAAGGTGGGAAGGGAGCCCCTGGGCATGCCTGCCTCTCCCCATCTCCTTCACAGCATGACTGGATGTTTTGACATGACGGTGATGTTCAGGAGAAAGGAGGGAGGCGTGCTTGTTGTCAGCCTCTGTCTCCTTGAGCCTGGTAGGGCTGTTATTGAGATATCCTTCCAAGCAGCTTAAATAGAAACGGCTGGTGACAAAATGAAAACAAATGGGGAAGCTGGTGAGACTGGCTGGTGGGGGTTCCCTTCCCTGGTGCTACCAGCCCCCGAGGGAGAGGAGAGGCTTGCTGGCACTTCCAGCCCCGATAATACATCTGAGTCAGTGGAAGTGGTGGTGGCAGGGGAGGAGGAGGAGGAGGAGGTAGCTTCCTGGGCTATTTTTCAGGGTCTTTCAACACTGCCGAACCTATTAAGAGGCCGTTATTTAGGCTGCCTGGCAACATGGGCTCTCACTCGCTGCTGAGCCTTGGAGGGCTCTGGGCTACTGCATCCCGGCGGAAAGCGGGGAGAGCCGAGGTCCATCAGTCAGGGTGATGCCAGGAGCTCCCTGTTGGAAATTCCTGGTAGCGCAGCAGCTCCTCTGCTGCCCCTGCTGAAGTTCAAGGGGTCACCAGCGGTGGTTCAGAAACACTGACTGCCGTTTTTTTTTGGAAACCTTTTTGCTTTCTCTCTTTCACTTTCCTTCCCTATGTTTCTGCAAGAGGGCACAGGTCAGTCCTTTACACAATCAGACCCTTTGCATCTTATTTTAATCTCTTTATTTAATCCCAGTTCTTCTTGTGCCCATGCATCCCCTCCTGCCCCCTTCCAGCAAGAAAGGATTGCCCAGGTGATAGCTGTCCACCAGCAACGAATTAGCCAGGCAGAAGTCCTGCCCACCCCAGTGGCTGCTTTGGGGGGCCAGTAAGTCAGTGGCAGGGACGTGAGAGCTGTCAGAGGTGTCAGTTTGAAAACCCTCTGAGAAGATGGCACATGAGCTCCTTCCAACAGAGCTGCTGCGAGGGGCTCTTGCAGAGGCTTCACATTTTTAACGAGTGGGTGTATGTGGCAGGGGAGGAGGGGATGGGGCCTGAATAGAAATGCCGTGGTAACACCGCACGTTAATGGCAACACTTCTCCAAGAAATTTCTCTTGAGAGCTCCTCATTATGCAAACAAGTCTGGCAAATGATAATGCCTCCTGTACTTCCCTGGATTAATGTATGTAAATGGCAGAGCTGCTGCTCATTCCCCAAAGCAACATTCGGTTTCCCACACCTGAGCCAGCGCCTGGGCCAAGGGCAGTGAGTCTCAGGGTGCACGCAGACTGCAGTTTTCACCCCTCTTTCACGCCAGTTGGCCCTTGCATTTTCTAAGATCACTAGGCTAAATGTCTCCCTCCATCAAACGTGCATCCACACTGAGCACAGCATCATGGTCCTCCATGTATGTGGGGTCAGTACGTCACCTGCACCCTGCCCAGGGCGCTGTCACACGTCCTGATGATCTGGCAGAGACACTACCAGAGTGTTTGGGGAGTTGATCCAGGCAATGTATTGCTCCAAAACATTATGAGAAGGCAAGGGGGTAGATGGGGGTGGTGGCTGACTTCTCAGTTACAGACTTCAATTTGATGTGGCAAAGGAGTTGCATGTTATCATTGGAAGGGAATTTTGTTACCTTTGTGTAATGACTGTTGTGTTTTAAGTTGTCTTTCTTTTCCACTTTTGAGTAACGTGGTTAACAGGCAAAAACCACAGAAAAATCAGGTTGTTTGATGGAGGGGTTTTTGGTTTGGTTTGGGGTTTATTTTGGTTTTTTTTGGTTTTTTTTTTTAAAGCAATCTAGGTCAGGTCAATCTGAATTAGCTGAGCCTGACATCACCAAGTTTATCTTGTGGTAAAACCAAAGTATGCAATCACTGCAATGTTTTTCCACTTGAGATAAGTTCTGACAGTTGCCATGAGGTTAAAAACACAGGTTCTGTTCTCCCCCGCCCCCCTCCCCGAGCAAACCATGCCTATGACTTTCATTCCCTTGAAAACGCATGCACGTGTAGCAGAGTCCTATCAGGACTGGCACTGCCCAGCAACCTCAGCAGCAGCAGCAAGGCAGGGCAGTGCTGCCTACTGACATCCACGGCTCACCTGCCATGTGGCAAGCAGAAGTCTGGCCTCTTCAAGGTGCTCTGACTGCCGTTTTCCCTCAGCACCAAATAACTGCAAATTAATTTAAGTGATTTCTGACTGCTAAATCTGGTGTGTGCAGCAGAGCATATCTGGGCTAAAGATCGTTCGCTGCAAACGTAGGTGAACTGCTTTGCCAAGCACCCAGAAATAGCTAAAACTAAAGTAGGTTTGAAGGTTTTTAGTGCAAAAAAAAATTCTCCCCCCCCCGCCCCCCTCGTTGTTATCAATAAAATGAAAGTGGAGAATTTTGAGTCAGGCTTTGAACTAAGCAAAAACATAGTCATTTTTAGTAGGCTTGAACTTTTACATTTCTAATTAGTTCCAAAAAACACAAAGCTAATTTTCGTTTGCTTTATTAGGTTGGGGGCGGGTGTGTTTGATTTTCGCCCTCTTCTGTATAGGAAGCTCAACTTGGAGAAAAAAGCAAAATGGTACAGGATGGTGGCTCCCTTTTGACAAAGCAAATTTAAATCATGGGAGATATGATCTATATAGCACAGCCCATAGTGAAGAATGGAGGCGTTTAACTTTCCTCGGGCTTTTTAAGACAAAAGGAAAATGCATCTTAACACTAAACCAGCTTGAAATTAAGCAGTTTGGGGCATTTCAAGAAATAAGACTGCAACACTGGATGATAGGAATATTAAAATTCTTTCTCTCTTTCCCACCCAGAAGGAAAATGTTACAAAATTTCTGTGAATAATTTTGAAATTTGTTTGTGCTGTGAGGGTTAGCTCCAAAATTGGTGTCATTTTGAATTCAGATGAGAGCCAGCTTGTTAGGGAAATACTTTACTGGGGTGAGGTTTGGTTATCCAAAGGTGCCACACTGCTTGCTTGCAAAAGGGGGTGGTGGCTGCTCTCAGCCTCCAAGGAGGCGCAGCCGGGGACATGGATGGTGAGCTCTTTGCAACCTGCTTGGCCCCAGTTTGCCCACCTTGTGGAAGAGCAAACAGAGGGTGGCTCATTTCGAGAGGGCCTTGTGTATTTTGACCTGTGATGAGAAGAAAAATCTATTGCCTTGTATCTGGAGAACCTTGCAGAAATGGATGTTTGACACCCTGATGCCAGTTTCCGTTCTGCTTGGAATACAAACCTCAGGTTTCTGTTAACGTGAGGGGGAGGGAGCTGGGAATGATGCCGGATTTGGAAACCCCTATCCTGCTTTTTTTGCTTGTGGGATTGTGAAGGCACTCAGAGATTGCAATTCTTCTCCAGCTCTGAAGAATCCCATTGATATACGCTCCACATTATGATCATACATAAAGACTGATAAGGCATCTTTGAAAGAAAATCAGAGGGGAATGTGTTGCCGCGTGTGCTAAAGGAGCAGAAGTGTGAATGTCACGTTGAAACCTTACATTTTGATATATAGCCGTAACAAAGGGGGTGAGGGGTCTGTCTGTATAAAGAACACCAGAAAATCTACTGCCTAATGATTTTTTAAAGAGAATATAAATCAAAATTGAGAAACTCGGAAGGCTTTTACACCTACTTAGTGGCTTCTGTGTGCATGGCAAGTCTGCTGCCATAAAACCCGACCCGAACTCTGTCTTCGAAAGTTGACTGGGAACTAATAGCACCTTATCAGGGTTTTGCATGCGATAGCCCTAAGGTTTACCTTTGTAGTGCCTTTTGGAAAAAAAAAACCAAAACAAAAAAACAACCAAATCCCACCCTGCAAGTACAGCGCTTGGGTCTGGCTCCAGCAAAGGGTGAAAAGGAAATGGCGAGAAAGGGAAGTAATGAGATTATACCTAATTGCCTTAGCATCCACTTAACTATTTTACATATGTGTCTCAGAACAAATGTTTGTGGAGTGTCTAGACTAGTGTTTACAAACGCGTTCGCTAACTCCGGCTAATTGGGGAGCAATTAACGTGAGTTAAAACACTCGGAAGCCGAGACAAAGCCGAAGTGAGCCTTCCCCTGTGCACCGCCTGCCCTGCCCGCTCCCCTCCTGCCCTGCCCGCTCCCCTCCTGCCCTGCCCGCTCCCCTCCTGCCCTGCCCGCTCCCCCTCTGCCCTGCCTGCTCCCCTCCTGCCCGCTCCCCCTCTGCCCTGCCTGCTCCCCTCCTGCCCGCTCCCCCTCTGCCCTGCCTGCGCGCCGCCTGGGAAGCGGGGGGAGGCCTCACCTGTGGCCTGAGGCACACGTTTCCTTAAGGGGCAAAGCAGGAGGGGAAGGACCCGGAGCCCCCCAGCAGCGAGCCCCTCCCCCCGCGCACAGTAACGGCATCGGAACCGTGCCGCTATCAGCGCAGCCGCTGCCGTTCTGCCTCATGGCCTCGCGTGTTGGCCTGTGCCACTGCCCTGGCCGGGCCGGCCGTGATGCCTGCTCCCCTCACTGCCCTTGTCCGACCGTATGCTGCGCTCCCCCCCGCAAGCACCGCGCAGACCGGGGGCACCCCCCGCGCAGGGGCGCTGTCATTGTGCTCTTCGCTGTCCTAAACGGCCCTGCCGCGCCCTTGGGCCCTGCCGCGCCCGGGAGCCGTGTGGGGGACGAGCCGCCCAGCCCCCTCAGGGAAGGCCGGCTGGGGGGGAGGGCCAGAGCCTGTGGGGACACAGGGGTCACCGGGAGCGACAGCAGCTCCCCGCCCCCGGGTGGGAGCTGGTGGGGGAGGGCAGGTCACTGGCGAGTGGCCCTGCAGCCCGCCCCCTTCTCCCCCTCAGCCGAGCCCGGGGCCCTGTGCCCGGCGGAGTCTCTGCACGCTGCAGCTGGGGTGGGGGGGCGGCAAGCACAGTGACATCGGGCACTGTGATGTCACTGCGCTGTCACCCACGGGAGCAGAGTGTGTGACCCCGGTGACTGGGGCGGGTGGGCAGCTGCGGCCAGCCAAAGCCCCCGTGGGCTGTGGAGTGCAGCAGCGCCCGCCCAGCAGTGCCTGCAGGGGGGCGCTGGGGCGGCTGGGCCCCGCAGCAGACCTGCCTTCCCTGGCTGCATCTCCTGCGCCGGGGGGTGCCTCGGCCTGCCCTCCCTGGGACCTCCAGAGGCACCGTGACCTTAGAGCAGCTGTGACCCGCTCTCCTGGCATCTGCAGCACGGGAGGTACGTGGCCAGGCCTTAGGAGGAGGGGGATGAGGAATACCAACCTACAGCCTTCCTTTCCAACCTGTTGTGAATGTTGCCTTTAGAGGTTTCCCAGTGGGAAAATAAAGGGAAATTGCCCACGCTGAGCGGCAGCTGCTGCTGTTTTAGCGGCGCTGTTCATGGCTTTCCCAGCACCAGCTCCTGTGGAACCATCTTTTACCTTGGGTGGATGAATCCTTCAGGGATTAGGCTTCACAAGTCGAGCTTGGTCCAGGTCCTGAGCTTTGCCAGGGTTGCCAGCGTGCTCGGCAGACCCGCTCAGCTGCGGTGTGGCAGGTGCCGGTGAGGAGCTGGTTCAGAATGGGTGTCTGCTGAGCTGTTGGGAAGCACGTTACAGGTGTGAGCGCATATACCAGGGGGAGGGCTCCTACTGCTGGTCCCCTCTGTACTTCCTAACCCTTTCAGATTGCGATCGATCACAACTGCAGTGCTTGTTGCCCCCGAGCAGGGTAGGAGTATTTCCCCAAATACACCTGTGTCTTCCTAGGAGGCAGGTACCCAGTCCCTTCCTGGGACTGTGGGCAGTAACAGTTCTGTCAAGGGCAGAGTAAGAGAAGACAAATGTTACATGGAAAGGATCTTATGAGCACAGACACAAACCTTACTTGTTCTCTTTCTTTCTCCCCCCCCCCCCCCATTGGCACACATGCCTGGAAGTTAAACCCATGAGCTAATTGCAAAGCCACACGCACACATCTTTATATATATATAAATAATAATAAACCCCCCATTCATTATGTACCCTGGAGTGTCTAACCTGCATTGCATCCAGTAATTCATTTGCCTGGGAATCAATCCAATATTAGAATAGCAAAAATGAAAGGTTGGAAGAGATCTCAGGAGTCCATTTTCTTCCTCGCAGACAGGATAAAAAAATACCAATTGCACACTCATGATCTGCTTCAGATCATCGTATGTGTGCAGAACAGGGTCAGATCTGCCTGCCAAAGTAACGTGCCTTTTCTCTAAATATGTATTTTCCCCAAAAAGTTTCCTAGGAAGATTTAGTTGTGAGGCAGTGAAAGATGTAAGTTTCTGATATCTTACGGCAGCACAGGACTGGAAGCTAATAATTATGAAGATTTTCTCATTTGGAAAGGGAGACCGGCAGTCTCCTACTGGGGCATGCAGTATTCATTTCTAGGTCCTGTATTACCGTATTCTGATTAAAGCTTCTGTATGCGTAAAAACGTTAAAACGTTTTGGAAATGTTTTAATGTTCCGACATATTTTAGCATTCCAAAACTTGGAACATTTTGGAAGTGTTTTATGTGCATTGATTTGGAGTCTTTCTCTCTTCCATACGTCCTTCGCAGAATTTTTGCAGTCCTTAGAAGGTTTTGGAATCACATTAATAAATGGTTTTATCAAGTTCTCTGTGAAGTAAGGAGGGACCCTCTCACCGACTCAACAGTTCTTGCCAAGGATCCTGGGATTAATTTGGTGGAAGACAACATGAAGTGTAAGATGCTGATAATGACTGGGGATAATTAGGAAGGCATGAAAAGTAGCACGCTGTTTTCTGCACTTGGGAGTTGTCCAAGAGAAATCTGCTTATTGTCAGGGCAGCCCTCGTGGTGCCTGTTGCAGGTACTGTCATTTTGAAGGCAGTATCAGCCATCAAGCTGGCTGTTGCGATCTAGTAGGGAGCATGTCTGGGATTACACTCTTGTCATGGGTTGCAGGCATCCGGTGCGTTCACCCGTACTGCTGATTTATTTTAAGTTCACCGCTTTAGGGTGTGTACGGTTTAAAGCACTTGTCGGCTTTAACAGAGGCAGCTTTGAAGACTAAACGGGTTTCCTGGGAAAGAAACATGTTTTGTTCTAGTCAAGTCAAAGTTTTGCATTCCCTATTATAAAATTGGAAAGGTAGTTACTAAAACAGTGCAACCGTACATTGCATTTGTCTGTAGTTCTGGCTGTCACTGGTGGACATTTTTTGGTGCTCTGTACTCGAACCAGACCTTCCTTAGCTTGCAGAGGTTATCTGCTAGAGCAGAAGCAGTACTGTGTCTCTGCATTCTCCTTTTATATATGGATCATCCAAACTGAGTTTGGGACCTCCTGTTTCCTAACTGACTTTCCCCGGCTCACATGTATCTTTTTCCTCCTCCTAAAATGGCCAGCATTTTTACAGGAGCTGGCCATATGACTTTTAGAGGCTTGTGAAATTATTTTTACTTGTTAACGTTGGTGTTATCTTCTAAAATATATCAGCCCTGTGTTTGATGCCTTTCACTGGTCATGTCCTCGTCGAGAGAGAAGTTAATGGTATGGGCATTTTCTCAGGCATCTCTTTCCTTGATGGCTGGTGTATATTCCCCATGCTTGTTACAGAATATCAGAAGAATTACTAATGAAACAGTATTTGTCAAAATCTCAGAAGTGAAATTGTGTTGCACAGCTTTTGTACAGTGCATATATGATTCATCTGGCAGCTGCAGCACTTCAGTTTTCCCCGCGTTAGCAATTTTAGGAGGGTATTTGGGAAGGGCAGAGTGATTCGTTGTAGGTCCGTATGCAGAAGAAAATTGTGTTCTGCTGCTAAGTGAAAGGTTTCTTTGAAATTTGTTTGGAATGAGAAATTGTAGTTTAAGTATTTGCGTCCAAAAACGCCTCTAAAAAACTTCTCACTGTGCTCCTTGAGTCTCTTGAGAAAATATTTTAATTGCATTTTAGTTTATTTTAGTAGAAATATTTATCTGCACATCATGGGGCTTGAATAGGTGAAGTCATCTGCTTAAGTTACTGGGAATCCACCTTATGTCCCAGAGCAGGTGAGAGGATCCATGCAGGAGTGTTTAGCACATGCTGCTACCCCCACGGGGTCTGAGCACGTGTTGTGGTGTCTTGTAAGATTTCTAGTGACTGGCATTACAGGTCTTGTTTTTCAAACATGCTCGCTGCCAGCATGAGGGGCTCTGTTTTGAAAACCTGGATGCTGGGTTTGTTGCCCGAATGGGATCACAACTCTTTTGGAAAAATCTGTCTCCAGTTGTGAAAGCTGCCCTCTCTGAGGAAGCCAGCCCAATGTCTGCACCTGCTCCAGACACAAAGCTTGGGGTAACCCTGTTTCAGCATAAGCTTTTTGCCTTGCAAGGAGCAGGAGGGGGTTCCTTTTCTATGCCCCAGGCATCATGCTAAGGGGGCTGGTGTGCTGGAAGCACCTTCTTTTCTTTTCCTTTCTGGCCCCATTCCAGTGCTCTGGCATGACTTTACAGGTACTCTGTTGTAGGAGGCGTTTCCTTTTGCAACGCAGGTATAAGCCAGCTAGTTCATGCCCTGGTCTGGTACTGGCCGTGGGCTCTGTGTCTCCTTCCTGCCACACCTCGCTTCTTATTTCTGCTGCCACGGTTTTGCAGATGGCACAGGAATCCCCTTGCAGATACTTAATGCGTCATCATGAACGGATGGGGGGAGGCTTGTCACATACCTGCAGGAGTGAGGTGTAATCATCCCTGGTGCCTTTGCTCAGTGATGCTACCAATGTGATCTGAAAGAAAAGCTGGTTCCTTGCCCAAATGCAGCCAAGGAAGCGAGATACCTTGTTGTTTCTGGGGATGGGGCTGTGGGCTCCAAGTGTCTGTGCATCTTCACGCTGGGGTCCCCTGGGGACATGCGTACACTATCATTACTGAATCGTTCAGTGTGCTGTTGAGCACATGGGACTGTCAAACTTCTGAGTTAAATCTACTCATAACCATTGCAAAGCCATTTTGATGCCTATGACAGTTAAAACCTCTTACGGTGAAATCATTTATTGCAGCCTAACATTTCACTGCGGCGAGCGTAGGTGCTTCTAGTAATCCTTGAGAAAGATCAAATTGAATTGTAAAAGGTGTTTCTCATTGTAGCAATGGCTAAGTGTTTAACCATGTGAGGGTCCAGGGGAGCACTGAGCCTCCATTTCGGTAAGGGCACCATCTGGAGACTCCGGCAGAGGAAATCAGCAGACGTTCAGAAAAACACAGAAAGGGAAGCGGCCTCACAAATCAGTAGCTCATTTCACTAGGAGGCGTGCATATGTACAAGCAGACATGCTTGCAGGGATCTAATCTTGCAGTCGTTTTGCATGGCGATGCAAAGGCATGCGAGATGAGGCATATTGCATTTCCTTGGTGAGAATTATATATGGAGTGTCACACTCTGAGCTAAGTAGTCCTTCACCTCAGGCCTTCATTTCGTTTTTCTTGGTGTCATTTCTTCCTTAATTAGATGCATTTGGACTGACCCAAGCCATTCTTCTCTTCCCTTGATATTTATGTCTTTTACGTGGTGGTGCAGAGTCATTCATATTCCCGCCACAGAACTGTTAGAAAATAAAAGGCACAGGTGTCCTTTCCACTAGTAACATTTTGAGACGTGAATATCTTCATTAGAAAGGTCATGAAAAGTGCCCAGGCATTCTTCTCTCGTCATGTGATTTACCTTCAAAGTCCAGACAGCCTCCATCCCATACAGCTAAGCATGGGATGTGCACTGAGGAAATAGCTAGGGACTGGTGCCTGGACTGGTCCCCAGTCAGCAGAGGCTGTTGTAACCAGCAAAGAGGAGGACAGGAATGTACAGTCAGGGTGCTTTTGCTTGGAAAGTGGTGGGAGGCATGGTTTCCTTGTGGACAAAATTCCATTTTCTGAGCAGCTCTAATCACAGACCTGCCTGATAACCCAGGGTGCTGCTACAGGAGCTTGTGCTTGTCCTGGTGCTCCTTACGCTGCAAAGGAATATAGAGTTACAAAGGCTACTACCTCCATATAGGATTTGCGTCACAAAACAGCTTTCAGTCGAGAAGGAAAGTTGTCAGATTCTTGGAGAAAAAGCCCTTAGCTAAGCAGTTTCCAAACTTTTCGTCATGATACCCCATTTTCAGGAACAGTGATTTTTCCTCCAAGATTTCAGACTTGTTTGTTGGAGTCAAGACCCCTATTTTGGGATCTGCTGCCTTAGCTTCTTACATTGGTGGGGTCATCACCAGTGATGCCAGAAAGTAAATCCCTCACAGACTGTGTCATAAGCTGATCTGTTTAATCAGGTGGAAGGAAAAGTTTTAACCCATGCCACTGTACACTTAGAAAGATACACTGTGGGGTGGTCACTGTCACCATAGAAAGCACTGGCAGCACTACGTGTCATGGTGGCAGAGGGATCAGCAGTCCAGTTTACTTTTCATAACACTCAAATGTCTGTGAGCAGTGCCTGTGGGGAAAGGATTGTCCATGGACTAGTGTTTCAGGTGAGGAAGAAACTTCATGGTGAGATGCAAGAAGTAACCTGGTGAGGGGGTCTCATTCATCCCACTGCTGAAAGACGAGATCAGCTATACTTTGTGTCACCTGGTGTGTTTTATTTAGCTGACTGTAGAACACCTTCCGATGGTGGGATGTCTGCAACCCAAGGCAATTTTTTCTGATGCTTAAATGTCCTTACAGCTGTTATCTCAGAGTTGACTTCTAACCTTAATCTCCCTTTCTGCTTTTAACCCCCACTTTCCTTGTTGTGTTCCCCATGGGTATGCAGAACAAACTGTTCTCTTTTTTTTTTTTTTTTTTTCCTGAAACCTTTAAAGTTTTCCAAAACTGTTCCAGTGTCTCCTCTTTTTTGTTTGTCTTCTCTAAAGTAAACAGCCCCAATGCACTGAAGCTCCCTTAGAAATGGTGCTTTCTGGTTATTATCACTGTCTTCCTCAGGTCTTTCTCCAGTGGGGCCACGCTTTCCCTGGGGTTCACTCTCCCAAGGTGGACACAGCGCTCTGGCTGACTCCCACCAGCATTAGCTAAAGCAGATGAGTTTCTGTGCTTTACAGATTGCACCCTTGTACACTTACAAGGGATTTGCTTTTTTCTTACTAGCAAGGCAGTGATGATTCATGCTGAGCTTCTGGTCTACCGTTGCCTTTTCTACTGTAACCCCCTTTTCATCCAGGCTGCTCAATGCTTGGTTGTTCATCCTGTATCAGTGGAGGCTGTTATTCCTATCAAAGTCCAATACCTTGCATGCATCCATGTAGTATTTTATTCTACTTTTTTTTCAGTTCATGTTGTAAATACGATATAATTTTCAATTCCGTACCTATCTTCCATGTGCACTCCTGCTCAGCTTGCTGTCATCTGCAAATTCAATAAACAGACTTTATCCTGGTCATTAATGAAAATATTGAATATCACCAGACTGCAAACAGATCCCTGCAGAAACCCCGCTGGTGTATCCTTGCATTTTGACAGTGAATCACTGGTAACTACTTTCTGAGTACTGTTTTCCAACAGGTTGTGTAGCCATTGTACAGTGTGTTCATCTAGACTGTATTTTCTGAGCTTGCCTGTAGGAATGTCAGGAGAAAGGGTGCCAGAAAGCTTACTAAGGTCAAGATGTATGACTGAACAGTTTCTCTGCTGTCCACAAGACCTGTTACCCTTCTACTGAAGAAAATTAGATGGGTTTGACGTGATTTTCCTTGACAAGTGCATGTTGCCTGTTACTCATCTCCTTGTTATCTTGCAGGTGCTTAAAAGTCATCTGGTTATTTGTTCCAGGCGGTTCCTGGGAACCAAAGCTAAGCTCTCTGCTTTATAATCCCCTGGTCCCTCCATTTTTCAAGATACACGCCACATTTGGCCATCCTTTTTCTTTTGTGGAGCCAGGCTTAACCCCTTGATTTTCCAGCTGGTTGCGGGTGAAGGTTAAGGCAAAAATGTCAAATTCAGGCATGCTTGATTGAATAACTTTGCACTCAACTAAGGTGTTTGGCTGTACCCTCACCCCCGACCAGCACTGTGGCTTTTTCTTGCTTCTGGAGAAGCAATGTTATAAATCTGTATCTAAAATGAGAGGTCTCAGGAGTTTACCTGCAGTGTAAATAAGATAAATTATGCGTTGTTTGGTGTATCGGAGCAGTGGGTGTACATAGAGAAGCCCTGTACTGGCCAACTCTGAAGTGCTGTAAGCCAGTTAATCCGTGTTTACCCTTCAGCTCTGCCTAGCACTGACCCAAGGAAGGACAAGGAAGAGAATCTGAATGGTATTTCAGTGCTGCTGTTTGGAGATAAAGTAGAACAGACAAGTACCTCCTGGTGTGTGTGTGAAGAACTAACTGTGTCTGTAACTGGCACAAGCCTTTTTGTGTAGCTATTTCTAGGAAAACAGGCTTTGACTGAGCCTTGGGGCTTGTTTTGGGAGATTTAAAAATATCCACGGAGGTTATGCTTACATTCATGGGCAGTCTTAATTTTGCTTAAAAATGGCAAAGAAAAGACAATTCAGGGTAGATTAGAGAAATAGAAAAGCAAAAGACTGATAGAAGAGCTCAGAAGCAGAGAAAGGCATGGGAGAGAGGGTGTTGGGGGGCAAAATGTGTGGAGTGGGCACAGTCAGAGGCGTAGGTGAATGGAGTGACGAAGGGAAGAAAAAAGGGCAGTGCAAAAAAACTGAAGAAGCAAATGTAATTGCGCATTGATGGATTTCAAGGTTTTCAAGGACTTAGTCTAAATAAAAGAAAGCACAGAGGCTAGCATGTATGGGAGGAGGAAGAAAAGACAGGGAGACAGCAAAGCATCAAAACTACCTGGGAAGACTTTGCTTAATGGTAGAATACGTGCATTTCATGGGGTGTTTATGGTCTGTTGCTGCTCTGCAAGCAGGATGCGGCTCAGCGTATAAGCTTGTAATGATGAGCAAGATGCAGCTTGCATGGTAAAGGTGACGCTGTCTATGACACGAGCGTAACCAGCACGTGTTCCTTTGGCAGAGCAGGAGGAGGCAGATAACCCTTTAGCAGAGGTATTGGTTTTTAATTCCAGCATCACATGTGCTGTCATCTTTCTAGCCAAGAGCTAGCCAGCACCTGTGTGGATCAAACCAGTGTTTGAGTTGCCCTTGGGTCCATTTGTATTACAGACAACAAGCAGAAGCTTGAGGACTCTGAGCTGTGCAAGGCTGGGGCCATTGCACCAAGCTGGAAGGCAGTGCGCTCTCAGCCTTGAAAGAGGGCAGGGGAAAGGCCCTTGCTGGCATTAAGATGCAGTTTATGATGGGACACAATAAATAGGAACAAAGCTGCTGACACTTAAAGAGCCTGAGAATGGTTATCATTGCAGTGTGGAACTGTGTTGCATTGATTCATGACACTTGGGGATTAATCTGCTTTCAGGTACACCTGGCTTTTAAAAGTGCTCTATTTACACTTTTTACAACCTGCAATAGAGTCAAGTGAGCTAGATTTTCCTCCAAGTTGAGAGATGTCCAGCTAGAGAAAAAACAGCTGGCCAGCCAGCTGCAGGCTCCCAATTTTCACCCCGGCACTCCCCTCGGCACCTGTGAAGTTGCTGCTTTGTGCCTTTTGGCAGGAGCTCAGCACTCACCCTTCTGAGCTCTCAGTTCTGGTGGAACGACGGGGTGGCTGCAGGGAGGTACCACAACCCCAAATGCAGGGGGAAGTCTGAATAAAATTGTAACAAAGGGGCTGCAATAGTTTGCAAGGAAGGCGTAATGGTAATTCATACTGACTGGAGCATCCCAGCCAGCGTACAGCCGAGGAGGAAGAGAAGCAGATACTAAAGGCGGCAGGGGTAAGTCTTAGGGGAAGACGCGGAATCTGATGGGGTGAAATAGGATGGAGATGTGCACTAAAAAATAGGACAGCAAGATGTTAGTTTTGAGGGTGCCCAAGGACTCTTAGTCTTATCTCTGCATGAGCAAGTGGAGAAGAGAGGAGTGATAGAGGCCAAGACTTTTTTGGGGGGAGATGGGGTGAGGAGGTGCAGAAATAGTGTTTTCCCTGAAGAAAGTGTATGGGCAGGAACAGATTTTGCCTTGAGGGTCACTGGTCAACAGCAGGGGCAGACTCAGCGCTATGGACTCCAACCGTCGTGCCAGTCCTGCTGCTGGAGGCAGCCTGGTGCAAAGGCGGAGGTGGGGCAGAAGGACTGCATGAGCTGGGCCTTTTTCTCTGCTCTCACACGTTGTCCTGATCCGTGCAGAACCTTGCCAGGCTGATCCCGGTGGTGTTGTCAACAAAAATCAAGCGGGCACTTCACAGCTTAAGCAGCCTTTTCCCTTCGGACTTGCTGGCATTATGCAAACGCCATGGAAACGGGAAGCCACCTTCCCAGACCTGCAGGGCTAATGCCATCATCCTGATGCCCAGGAAACACCACTTCTGCTTCTTTGAGAAAGGATGAGGCTGGTCCTCCGAGTAACTGACAGGCAGCAATGAAGTCTGATAGGAGCCTGTACCTAAGCCTGAACCGAGGGATTACGCTGCAGCTGCTCTTGCCTTGCCCAGAGAAAGGTTAAGTTGCCTGGTGTGGGCTGTCACGGGCTGACGGTTTGACGTTGCCTGCTTATAGATCCCAGGACTTGGCCAGGCCCCACCACTTTAACTTTCACTCTTAGTAAATCACCAAATGAAATGGAGTTTTCTCCCGAGTGACAGGTAAATCTTGGCCACTCTCCGACTGCTGTACCGGTATCGCTTAATTCTGTAATCCCTTTGCCCTCCATTCCTTGCTGCGGCGAGCGCATGCTGGGAAGCACTGGAGTGACAAGCGATTTCTCTGCACCTGACAACTCGGCTGGGAGACTTGATTAAGTGAAAATATCTTTGCATTCATTTTTTTCAGGTGCAGAGAATAAAATGCGCCCAAGGAATCAGCTGGGGCTGGGAAACATTACAGACATTCCCTGCTCCGCTGCCTGCCCTGCCGCTCAGACCAGTGCCCTTGCTGTGTCGCACATGCGCCTAGTTTTATGGGGAGTTGCGGATTTGCCTTGCTACTTCCAGCTTTCCTCTGGCAGACTTGGAGAGGTTTTCTTCCAGGTCTAGCATCTCTGTAGTGTTCCTTAGAATGCAGCCTCCTCCCAGAATGAGAGACTCGGGTGATCCCATCCACTCACAAGGTGAGGAAGCGGCTCCTTCCACCCACTGCTTCCAGCTGCCAGCCTGGGAAGCTGGAGCAGCTGGGAGCTTCCCCCATCACGAAGGCCACACGTAGACCATTCCCTCCAGCATCTTTCACCCTGCCTTGAGTGACATTCCTGCAGCTCTGGGGACTGTTATTAGTATGCAGTGGTACACTTTTAAGCAAAACCTGAGAAAAGAATTAATCTGTCAATAGGAATGAATATACTGGACAGTGATTTATGCAGATCCTGTACTCAGAGTGACTGTGTTCCTTTCGTTTCAACTGCATCTCTCAGGCTTGTTCCCAGAGCCAATACACAAACTTGCATTTCAAGTAACATTGCAACTGGCTGATCATTCTTTAACACCTAGGTCCGTGCAAGCACTGCTGTACTCGGGACTCAGAGCTGAGAAATGCACACATCTGTCACTTTTTACAAAGCTCAAACAGTAAGAGACACAGCCAGGGCAAAGGGCTCTGATTAGTTATCCAGGGCACATATACTGGACTGCAGCACCCTGCACATGTAGGAGCCCTGGCATGCGCTGATAACTGCACAAGCACTGTGCCTGGTCGCTGGATACATACAGGGAAGTGTTTCTACACTGAAAGCAATCTCAGTGCTACCAGTTCTGGATTTTTTTGTCGCGTGTCTCAGTGATAATTTGTGCTTTACCACATGCCTCTGTGTGCTGATTTTAGCTGGGATACAGTTAATTTTCTCCCATCGTGCTGGGGCAAGAGAGTGAGTGGCTGTGTGGTCCTTAGTTGTCAGCTGGGGTTAAACCATGACACTCTGCTCCTGAAAGTAAATTGTTCTCAACCTTTTGTGGTTTTGGGGGCAGAGCAAGGCTTGAAAATATGGCTTGCATCCACCACTGAGGCTCATGGAATGACTAAAAGAAGGGGGGGAAATGAACTTTTCATATTGTTTGGAAATCCTTTCTCTTTTCTAGAAAACTGATTTAACGATGTTTGCGTGGTTCAGGGTTGTGAATATTTATTGGATTGCTGACAGGATTCCTCAGCCTCGTGTAGGCAGGACACTGTGTGTTGCGCAGTGAAAGGTGTTACAGCTTGGCAGACCATCGCATTGTGCCAGGATGCTGACACAGGGGTGTGCATACAGTAGTGCTCCCGGGTCCACAGTCGAGGCAGACAGATCAAAACCTACAAATGCACATGTATTTACGTAGAGAAAAACAGTTAGAAATTGAGAGGTTCAGGCACAAAATGTGTTCAGATGAACTGCCTGTGAATTGAATAGGAATCACAGAGAGGAGAGAGAAAAGTACATTGAGACATAGTTGTGCTGTTGCATACGCTTTCAGGTGTGACCAGGGTTGGGAATAGAGGTGAAGCCCTCTAATTAAAAGAGCAACATCTCTCCATCTCAATGCATGTGAGTGTGAATTGCTCCCCCTCGAGTCACAGCATCCCCTGTGATGTGCGGAGCAGCATGGCTGCAGTGGCAGCAGCGCTGCCAAGGCTCCTGATTGAGTTCCACAGTAGCTGGGGGCGGTTTGACCGGTAAGAAACAAAAGAAAACAAAAACTAGGGCTGAGCTTCTGAAGTCATGATTTGTTTCAGTTGTCATTACCAAACAAGAATGAAATAGAAAAGGGGGCCACTTACTTTATGAACATTTGCATGATTTAAAATCTTGGGATAGGTGCAGCACCTGCACTTACATTGCTTACATGCGTGGTGTTGACAATGCTGACTGACTGTGGCTGCTGAACCGCAAACGCTATCACTAGACACATGTGATCATCCTTCTCGCTCCTTCCTCCTACCTTCCTCTTACTTTCTCGTACAAAGTGCAAGCCCGTGCATTTGCTACCTGGCATTTTTTTCCCACCCACTTTGCAGATGGGAAGAGAGAGGCTTTGGCTATTACCCAGAGTTTCTCATCTCCCAGACTGGCTGTATTGTGCAGCAAGCTTCTCTTAAAATTGTTGAGATTATTACAGTTGTATATTTTATACATACACACACGCGCGCACACACACATATATATGTTTTTATATATATGTATTCTTCAGCCTCCCTCTGCAGCTGAGAGACACACCCGGGATTTATCTCTGTAATGAGAAAAGGGAGATAGGGAGAAGTAAGGGCATTTTTCTCTGACTTGGATTGTAAGTCATTTTGATATTCATTGTAAAAGATGCTTTTCAAATATTTAAATGTATGTGCGCTCACATATCAGTTCTTCAGGATGGATTGTATGCGACGTAATCACTGTTTTATATCTCTTGCGCGCTGTGATGTTCTCCTGTATCCATTCCTTTCAGTAACTTCATCTGGGAGAAATGGGAAGATGAGAAGCTGGGACTGGGGTTACTTCCATAGCCTGTGCTCTGTCATCATCTCTTTTTGGGGTGGGCTAAGGCTGGAGGAGAAACACGCTCGCCCTTGGCCAGAGCTCTCGCCTTTTCCAGTTGTACCATTTCTGGGGAGTGGAACAGGCTTAAAGTAGCTGAGCTCTCCTGAAGAAAATGCTCTTGCATACTCATGGGAAAGGCTGAGCTGGGATTTTGCTTGGTAATTAGCTCAATGTGCTTGGTAATTAGCTCAAACAAAGGGCATTTTGGCGGAGGCAGGAGAAGTGTACAAATTTAGAGCTATCAATGACACTTGTCCAGGTTTACCCTAGTGTGAAAATCTCTTCTTGTGACTTGCGGGGGTAGGAGCGAGGGAGGGGTGGGTACGTTTGCTCCATCTTTGCGTGGCTGGGGATTTGGGCTGGCCATGCTGTGTGCAAGCTCTTCCTCCCCCTTCGTCCTTGGAAGGTCTGCTCCCTGTCAGGTGTGCCATCCCGCCATCTGCTCCCAGCCCCGAGCAGCTGGTACGATAGCCGCAAACGCTGGCAGGAGCGGCCTCCCAGCCGCGTGAATGACAGCACGCGCCGCTGCTTCCTTGGCACGGAGAGCAGCGCTTGTAGCTGGGAATTGGAGGCTTGTAAACCTGCTGGCTCGAAGGCGGGGGGAATGGCTCCCGGCAGCACTCCCGAGGCGTGGGAATCTGCCTGAGCTCCCGCCGATGCCGTCGCACCTGCACGAATGCTGGCCAGCCGCAGGCAGGGTGCCCGTGCCCATGGCAGGGTGCCGCAGCCAGGTCCAGAGGCAGTGAGGATGCTCCCTCCTTGTCACCTCATTTGAGCGGAAGGGGAAGCGGTCCCAGCTGCGAGCGATGGGGCAGCCCTGCTCCTACCCGGGCTGCTGCATCCAGCAGCTGTCACGGCTCTGCTTGAGGCATGGTCACAAGTGTCATGGATTAACCCTGGCCGGCAACTAAGCACCACACAGCCACTCGCGCCCTCCCCCCTCCACAGGATGGGGGAGAGAACTGGAAGCGTGAAAGTGAGAAAACTCACACTTTGAGATAAAGACAGTTTAATAACTGAAGTAGTAGTAGTAGTAGTAGTAGTAGTGATGTAATGAAAAGGAAAATAACAAAAAAAAACAACAACAAAAAAAAGAGAGAAATAAAACCCAAGAGAGACAAGCGATGCAAATGAAAAACTACTGCTCCCTACCAACTGACTGGTGCTCAGCCAGTCCCCGAGCAGCAGCCCTCAGCCCACTTTACCCCAAGGCATGATGTCATACGGTATGGAATATCCCTTTGGTCACTCGGGGTCAGCTGTCCCCGCTGTGTCCCCTCCCAATATCTTGTGCACCCCCAGCCTACTCACCGGCAGGGTGGTGTGAGGAGCAGAAAAGCCCTTGACTGTGGAAGCCGCGCTCAGCAGTAACTAGAACATCCCTGTGTTACCAACACTGCACAAATCCAAAACATAGCCTCACACTAACTACTACGAAGAAAATTAACTCTGCCCCAGCCAAAACCAGCACATCAAGAGGGGAGTTGGGGGCCAAGTTGGAGAGGGAGGGAATTGTTTCCAAATATCGGCTCTCCCTGGCTTATGGGAGGGGAAGAGAAAGAGCAAGTGGAGCACGGGGGTGGCAGGGTAGGTGGAAGGAGAAGAGCTTTGGTGGCAGGGTCCCCGCTGCCTTGCGCATCTGCTTTCAAGACAACAAGTGCATGCTGCCCTGGTACCTGAGGGGCTGGGTAAGGCAGTTCACGATCTGTCACTGGCTCACTGCTGAAGCCGCCAAGCTTGAACAGCTCAAGAAAACAGTACTGCAGCCCAGCAGGGAGTGGAGGGAAAAGGAAGATGCAGATGTTTTGCCCCAGCCAAAGGGAGATGAGAAGTTCCCTGTCACAAAAAAAGGAGCATTTTCCTCCAGGAACCCTAAATAGGGGGCAGCAGGAAGCACTGTCAAATTATTCTGATTTTTTTAAAGAGAGGCTTGCTCCAAGGCCACTGGGTGCCTTGGCACAACTGGGTGAGTGCAGTTTGCTACCAGGACTCTGGTAATGGCTTGCATATATGTCTGCTCTTCAGACTTCTCCATAGGACAATCATTTAAAGCCAGGAGTTTTTTTCTAATGTCCTATAGCAATCCCAAATCCAGAACAAGACTGAGGAATTGTTTCCAGAGTTTAAATTCTGGCTGGCATGATGAAAATAAGCTGTAGATTTCACATTTTGATGTATGTAGTGGCTTGTCTATGTCTGGGAACCACAAAGATGAAAGTTGGATCCACGTACCAAGTGATGCACTGTAGGATTAGAAACAAGTATTTGCATCTAGAGCTCAGGCTCATCCTGAAGGTTTCTGGGAGCTCCTCTCTTAGCTGGAGAGGTGCAGCTGGTCCCATGAGCTGTCTGTGCCAATCCTTATTTAAACCTCATGGTTCTGCAAGCAAGCAGGCTTGGCTGAATTGCTCTGATTTTATGCCATGGCCAAAACAAACCGTGGGTTACATTCCTTGTCCTGGTGGAAAGCTGCTATTGTTTTTCTGAGATCCTGTCTCAGGGAGAATCACCGATGGGCATAAAAGAGGTGTAAACCTCCTTACTCTTAGTAAGTAGTTAGTTACTGTGCCCAAGAGAGGTGGCAGTGCTCAGAAAAGGTGGGAGGGCTGAGCTTCGAACTCTGTTGCAGAAGAGTAACTGGATCTTGAGAGCTGCATGTCTTAGGTGAGGAGTCCAGCTACTCGACTTTTTGTCCCTTTATGTCCAAAAACTCCATTGTGGGAATGCTCCTCTTGAAATTCTGGGGAAAGCTGGCAATAGTGACAGATTTTGGCTTTATTGTATGACCAGGCATGTTCCCACTCAGTGTTTCGTCTAGACACTCCCAGGCACTTTTGAGACTTAAATCTGTGCTCTTCCTGCTTCTGAGCTCCATTCAAAAGCCCCTTTGAAGGTCAAAGCTGGAACCCTGGCCCTTGCTAATCCCTCCCAGTTGGTCCTTCTTGCTTCGAGAGCACCTTGCTAAATGCAGCTGAAAAGGTGTGAAATAAGTTCTTTGCCCCCTTCTCTGCCCTCCGAAGAGGGGGCTTCGCTTTCCAGAGTTGGGAGCTGCTCTTGCACCTTAGCTGTACCACTGCTCATCAGTGCAGGAGATCTGAAAGGATTGACAAATAGATTAATACCTGGCAGCTATGGCTGAAACTAGCTACCTCTGAACAGGCAATCATTTATCACTAAATTACTTTCTCTAAGCCAGGTAATTTCTGATCAACATGCACAAAAACAAAGCCACGGCAGTGATGTGATGTTAACCAGAGGCCATTCCTATTCCCTGGGCTGATGCAGCAATGAATGCAGAGAGAACTGTCACTCGAAAGGTTTATGAAGCTTAATGAAAAGTGACATTGCAGGATGCTGGGGAGAGAGGGATCCACAAGGCCAGGTCTGGTTTGTCCGGTAACCAGTGCCACATGTGGAGAGGACATATGACTGGAATAATTGCCACTCTGGAGTGAGCGGTACTGGCTGGGCTGGTGCTGGGGCAGGGTGGGAGTAGCCAATGTAGCCAGTGTTACAGAACAGGGACTGAAATGCATGAGCTGTATGGTAGCCTTGCTTTTTATGAAACAGAAGTAGCCCCATGTGTAAAAAGGGTGATGAGAGGTGAAGCGTGTCTGAAGCAGAATCACAGAGCGTGGTACCTTTGGAACTGTTGGCTGTTTAAGGCTCAGCACAGGAATTCAGATCCCAAAGCTTTGGTGTGGCATGACTTGATGTCATTTCTGTGTCTGTGGCAGACCAAACCAAGAGCCCTGTCCAAGCCTTGTCGAAATCTGGGGCATTCAGTTCCAACATGGTAATTCCTGAAGAAGAGTGTCTTTTGCATATAATGAATCTTAAATGTGCTTCGTGTCTTCAGGGATCTTTACAATTCAGAGGAATTAGAAAAGGCTCCTCGCCTCATGGAATCGGGCCTGGTGGAAAGGAGGAGCAAGGGCATTTCTCTGTGTCAAGGGAAGTCATGGCCAAGTTCTTACAGGGTACCTTGGCTAAAGCCATGCTAAGTGCCTTCGATGAGACACGTTTGTAGTATACCTCTTTGGCCACGCAAGGTTAATTTTATTGTGCCTCATAGGGATTCTGTAATTGATGTGCATGCGTGCTTTGAGGCTGTGCATGAGTGTCAATGCAAAGTAAGATGCTCCCCATTAACCTGCTGAGCTTTCCCCCTCCCTCTCTGCACCTAAGGGATTGCTAGCCAAGGCAACCCTGGGCATCTCAGTGGATGCCTTTTCCCTGGTGCTCCATAGCTTTTCCAGTGCTTCCCAGCTAATAACAGGGAAGAGAGGAGCTGCTAAGATCTGTAAGGTTTGTTTCTTGACAAATGTCCCATTTTCACAGGCAGTTGAACCGAACTGCAGCTTGTGCTCTGTTCAAACATGTCAATAAACATTATTGCAAAGACGTACAAGCAATAATGGGAATGTATAAAACTCACCTTTATTGCTTCTTGCCATGAATTTACACGCTGCTCTAAACAGCTTTTACTCCTCCAGGGGAAAGCCATGGGATTTTGCCTTTACTGGCTGCTGATTTCCCCAGTTTATACTAGAGACCCTTGACGCCTTCTCTGCCTCCCTGCCACGAGTGCTGGGGACGGAATGCTGCCGCAGAGGTACGAATACACGTCTCGAGTTGCAGTCAGGCTCAGTTAAAAGCAGAGAGGTGAAGTTGCCATTCTCCAGGATAAGCTGCTGTGCATGTTATTGCCCGTCCTTTGCTTGATCACACAATGCCAGGGAGTAAATTACATTCGACAGTGCAGTGGAAGGGAACAGCTCAATTCCCCTCCAGCTGTAGCTTCACGAGTGTGGCAGTTGTATTTCTACATGTAGGGACGAAGGCTGCTCACTGCGCTCCTGCAACGCTTTCACTGATTCCAGTTAAGGTATTAGATGAACAAGGCACAGTCAAGATCTTCGTCAGTGGTTCAGTACTGTTTTCCCTGTGCTGGCAGGTGCTCAGGAGTACGCTTTCAGCATGAAAGCTTCTTGGAGGGCACAGGGGTAAAACCCATTCCTGAGCTTCACTGTGGCAGAAACAGGGTAAGAAGAAACACAGATGTGTGCAACAGCTTTCCAAAGTGAGTTTCTAGTAATCGGGAAGCACGGATCAGGAAAACTAGCAAAATGGGAATACAACATGCAAGCCTGAGGATCGTTGCAGAAAAGGGACCAGTAGTTTTGCTACTACTGTAAAGTGCCAGCAGCTTTGCTCTAGCCTAATAATTCCTCTCTGGAGTTCAGTGACTGCCCCTTGCCTTGTACCTTGTATAATAGCGGCAGTGGGGACTTCAGTTTTGCTCTGACTTTGCACGGGACCAGACACAACAGCTTCTTGGTCCCACCATGTATTCTCTATTTCCTTCATCAAACCGCCCAGTGCCCCAGCAGATCTGTGCTTGTACCAATGCTCAGCACAGTGTGGTCTCGCTGCTTTAGCCCACTGTCCTCTCTCTTCTGCCTGGGGAGATCCTTCTGCTGAAGTGCCGGCTCCCATGGGTGGGCAAAGGACTGCTGAGCGTTAAAGGTCTGGGAGGTGGAGGTTGCATGAAGCAGCTGCCTTTTCCCCCCGCATCGCCTGGCACATCCAGGAACATGGTTCCTCTCTGCTTCTCGGGCTCCTGCCCAGCTCTCCCAGCTTTGTGCCAGCGGGCGGGCTGTTGGGCACCTGCTGCTGCTGCTCATGGAGCTCTTGCCGTGCTCTATTGGCCATGGCACTGATGCTCATACGACACAGCCCGTGGCTGGGCTCTACTCATGCTTCCCGGTGGCTTGCTCTCCTGCAGCACTGGCTCTGCCTGGCAGCAGGCAGGACCCTAGCAGTATTTTAACAGCCGTAGCTCTCCAGTGGCTGCTGCTGCTGCACTCCTGATTTCCCTGGTGCTGTGCTGCCCACCTAGCTCCATCTGATGCCTGGATTCCCTCGTGGGCTGGCCTGACTCTCTGCAGGGCCCCTGCCATCCTGTGTCCCAGGCCAAGGGCATCACAGGGGTTTAGGCCAACCAGTCTCCTCCGAAAAGCTCTGAAATGTGGGTACTCAGCCTCCTTCTTCCTAGTCAAGGGCCCATTGTAGCTTGGAGCAACAAGGGTGAGCTTTGCGGCTAGCCTTGATGCAGCCATGAGGCTTCCTCAACTCATTCGTAAAGTCTGGCAGACTTGGCACCTCCCCCTTCCCAGTCTACCCCTGTGCCTGCAGCGGTGTTCCTGCCTTGCTCCTTTGTCACATCTCTTTGCTCACCCAAGATATAATGTTTTCTTTTGGTAGGGAGGGGGGGGGTGCCTGTAAGTGGTCAGCACAAAGCAGTATCAGTCTAGGCTGTAAAGCACTGAAAGGGCTGAGGGAAAGCTGCAGAGCTTCCATGTGGTGATGTGCCATGTGGTTTTGATCCTAGGGCACGTTTGCTCAGATCTAGGTGCTGATATGGCAGTAATCGTTTTGCTTTGATTGTCCTTGTTGGTGGTGGTGGTGGGAGGAAGGCATGGTGGGCTGAGCTACACATCATGGTTGTATTTTCTCTGGCTAGCCAGACTGTCCCCTGAGTATTCTTGATTGAATCCCTGCCAAAAATACTTTTGCCTCTCTGGTTCCAGAAGCTCCTGCTTGTTATAGCCCAAGGAGAGAGCTCTCTGCTCGGCTGCTCTTGCCTCTGCCTGCCACTTGGGGAGGTGGTTTGGGGTGGTGTTGGGTTCTTGGCTCTCTCCTCATCTAAGAAGTTTTGGGTAGGGGAAAGGAAGGAGCAGCCAGCAGTTCTTGGTGAGGAGGGAGAGAGCTCAGCCTCCCTGGCCTGTTTGCTTTCTATCTTCCCTCCTCCTTGTTTTTACTCCAGGTTTTGGAGAAGAGGATGGGACTCACCTGAACTGGCCTCTTGCTTGTGGGAGGGTGCCTGCTCTCGCAGGCGCAGGAGGAGCAGAGCTGAGGTGCAGAGGGCCAGGAACAGCAAAGGGGGGTGGCTCAGAGAGGTCAGTGGGGGCTGGGCAGGCTTAGGAGGGTAGAACCGCACACTGGAGCATCCCTACAGTGGGGTCCAAATCACCTCAGCCCTGACATTGGAGGACAGTGGGTATTGTAATATTCTTATATATTATAGTAGCAATAGGTAGGGGAGATAAAAGCATTTCAAACCAGGCAAGTAGCCACAAAAAGTGGTTTTTTAAAATGTTATTTTCAAACCTAAGCTCAGGATTGTCAGTACTTACACAAGTCAAGTAGACTGACTGTGTTCCAGTGTTTCCCAGCATCTTGAGTTTCAGGCTGTCTGGGCACAACTTAAAGGAGCTGTGAAGTTGGTTCGTTGACCCATTCAATGGGTGTAGGAAGTGTGAAAGTGTTACGGATTTTCATGAAGACTGGCTTTGTCCCAGTCTTCTGATGATCACATCTTCAGTTTTTACCTAACTACAAGATAATCTTTGGGAGTAGGTATGATGGCTATTAGAGGGAAAGCAATGGTTGAAGAAGATTACATCAAGTGGTTAGAGCTCCTAAAAATGTGTGGAAATAGGTGCAAAGTAACTGACTTGACCCTTGTACTTTCTGGCGCTAGGAAAGAGAGCACAATCAGAAAGCAGGATGAAGCTCCTGTTTTTGTGTCTTCAAAAACTTTGGGTTCTCAAAGCGTTGTCAGAAAAAAGCCAGTTCCTGTGACAGCTGGGAGTGGGTTGGCACTTCTTTGCTCAGTGAAATCACACCATCCATATAAAAAAGGGGAAGAAATTTCTCCTTCCCTAGGCAAATAGATTTGCTTTTGTTCCCATCGGCACTGTAGTTTGAAATCTGGAAGACACAGAGAGGAGAGCTGGAAGTGTGAGATGTTTTCATGTTTGTGGCATGGTAGGTATCTAGACATGGGTCTCTTCCCCTTCCTCTGCTTTTTTGACCTGTGTGGTATGTAGGGCAGGAGAAACAAGAGGTAAATGTTACTAATTTGGTAAGATCCAGCACTTGCCTAACAAAGAAGTTGGGAAGGAGTGGGGGCATAGGGAGAGGTAGATGTGAGGGCTGAGGAGGGTATTTGAAGAAGGGTGTAAGGACACTTATAAAAGAGGACAGGTTCTGTCAAGGCAAAGAGAGGAACACTCAGAAAGAAAAAAAAATGAGGAAGATAACATTGAAAGCAGAGAAAGAGAAAAAGGCAATGCGAGAGCAAGACTAAAGATGGAGGCTGAAGTAGAGGAAGAGCTTTATCTGAGTAGGAAGAAGGAGAAGAAAACTATATATGGAAGAAAAAAGCCTGACATCTGAGCACCGAGCTCATGAAAGAGACAGGATCAGTACCCACAAAGGATCTCAGAGAGTCATAGGAGATGAATTAAACATGGCCCCAAAGGGACCAGAATCCCTGAGCAGTACAGAAAAACGAGCCTGTGAAGGTATTCCCGAGCTATCGGTGAACGTGGGGGCCAGACTTTAAGTTCCCCTGTGCAGACGTCTTCTCTTTGCATTTGTTATGTAAAGTGCTCTGCACACCCGTGCGACTGCCATACCAATAAACCAGGCAGAGAAAAGGAAAAAGTAGGGGAGATAAGGAGCAAAGGATACACATACACCAGAGAAAGAAGTGGATTGCGGATCTCTTTTTTCAAAGGGCAGAATTGTTTTATGGGGAAGACAGCAGCGCCTTGCTGTCAGATTGGCTGGGCTTTATTCCTGGCTCTGCCACAGGCTGGCTTTGTGACCCCATGGAAGTCCCTTCACTTGTCTGACACTGACACTAGTTTGTTGTGGGTTTTTTTGTTGTGTTTGTTGTTTTTTTTCCCCCATTTGTGCCATGGCATGATGATAAAAACATGCTCTAAGCACAGGTGAGGAGGTTAAATATTCAGAGCCCTCCCCTCCCCATCAAGTTGCTGTGAATGTTATCATCATCTTTTACAGGTGAGACTGTGGCATGTCCCTGCCTGCAGAGCACAAGGTGGGGCAGAGGGGCAAGAGGCTGCACTCTCAGCCCTTTCTCACTTTTAGACCTGAGGGTCTCAGCACCCCGACACGGCCTGGAGGGCAGCAGTGCCAAGGGTGAGGAGGGCTGTAGCCCACCAAGGCTGTTCTGCAGGGCCTTCTTACTCCGCTAAAGCTGCTGACAGCTATACTGCTATTTATTTATTTGGCTGCTGAGGACAGAAACAGCAGGAGATAATCATAAGAAAATCATAAAAAAGCAGGAAAACCAGCGGATAATATTCTGCAGAGGGATTTAACGGGGTGAAAAATTGTCTCTTGCCGAACTGTCTATGACACTAAACACTGTCTCCGAGATCTTCACTCTTCCTCCTCAACAGAGGCTTAAGGAAAGCGACAGGCAAGGCTCTGAGCCAGCGTCTGGGGGTTTTGAAAATATGACAGGCAGGAGCCTGGGTTTTTCTCATCAGCATCTTTCAGTGCCATGGATGCAATCAGTCATTCTGGCTGTCTCTCTGAACAGGACCATCCCCTCCTCCTGCCACAATGAGTTGAGGGGAGGACACTTGGGAAACGCCACTCTATTTCCTATACCCCAACCTTTCAATTGAGATGATTTTTTCCCAGTGCTGCAAGAGCATGGTCAAATAGCTGGAAAGGCTGCAGGCAGCTTGCTGCTGCTTTAGGAGACAGGAGTTTCAAAACTAATCCTGAGCTTGCTGTGCCCATATGGCATCAGCAAGGCGGGACCTGCTTGAACAGAGGTGGTGGCTGAGGTTTCATTCAAACTGGGCACCACTGAAACCATCTTTGTTGGATTCCCACTGCCATGCTGAAAGGGGTTGAGGCTTGGGAAGCGCTCCTGTGCTGTTGTGGTGCCATAGTATGACATGAGCTTTATGGTTTGTGAGGTATGACAGGGTAAGGCAGCTGTCTGGGGCTGGCTAAGATGGAAAGGGTCCGACTCATTCTCTAGGGTTGGCTGTAGAGTTTAAATCATGTGAGACAGAGCACTGCTTTTAGAAGAAAGAAAAAAAACCCCACAACCAAACAAAAAAAACCAACCCCAAACCCCAACAACCCCCAACTTTTTATTCTACTTTCCAGTACAGGAAGCTGGATGCAAAAAGGTTGTTAGACTGTCAGACTTGGAAAATCTGTGTTTGATTCTCATGTCAGCTAGAAGCTGCAAGCTTGAGTTTAAGGAATTCATTGAATCTCGTTTCCCTCTTTCAGATGGGCACAACTGTTCTTCCTGGCCTCCCAGGAAAGCTGGGGAGTAGAAATTCACAGGCAGGGTGCCCAGATAGAATGTTGCTGATGGAGGTCTTGTAGATGACTGGTTGGAGTTTCTGGGGAACAGCCACAGATGGAAAAGCTCTCTGAGCTCCCATCTGGCTGCTCCGTCTCCTTACAAGGTTCTTCCTTACACGCTGTTACTCCTTGTGTACGTCCCACGCAGTGAGATTTCTCTTAAGAGCCTTAACTGATCTTGCTGGAGTAGCGGAGATCAAACATCAGGCTGAGCCTTACGCTTCAGTCCTGAACCAATTTACCATCTCTCTTACTCTCTAGTTCTTGTCCATCCAGGTTTCTGCAAGGAAAACCTGATGTAACTGCAGAGCGGCTCCTGGGCTCTGTAGGGCAGTCAGGCGATGAGGGGAAGATGTTCTTCCAGAGTGTAGTGGAGGCAGCATCCTCATGGGACAACCCCCAAAGACACGTCTGAAAGCTGGTAGGAGCTGAATATAAGTTTACACCCCGCATGCAAACAGCCCTTCTTTCTGGGGAGGTGTCCACCTGGAACTAAGTTGGCATGGTCACCAGTGTTGAGGTGGTTCGATATGGTGTATCTGTTCCTCAGAACAGTTTTCTTGCAGTAGAACTAACATAGGTGCAGGTTCCTTTTTCTTTGTGTGGAAGAGCTGAGGTTTAATTTAAACAAAAATTTGCCTTTACTACCAGGGGTTTAAAGCACTCTGCTGAATTCTACACCTTTAAAGCAGCACTTTAATCAGCAGAACATGAGTGTGAAGACTCTTTAACTACATAAATCACACTCATTTGGTGTTAAGGACGTGTTTCGGACATGGGGATGCAGGGACATTTAACAGTACAGCAACTCCTGACTTCCCCATGCCTGTCAATAGGGAGGGGAAGCCACCTGCAGAATTTTCAAGGCTTTAGTGAATAGAACAATGGCTTAAAGACACCCTACACTCCTTATAGTCCTGCCCAAGGTTGGCATCAGGCTCTCAGACAGCCATAAGGTACAAGGGCTCTGTCCTCCCATCTTGGACAAGGCAGTTCACTAGATTGCAGGCAAAAAGCCTGGTAGCACAGGCTGAAAGCATCCTCTTGAGGGAGATTTGATGTCTGAGGTTTTGATCTTCGACCCCTTAGACCGGAGCCATGTGTGTGGCAGGAAGAACATTGTAAAGCAGTGCATTTCCAAAATGAAACCGGTCTACAATTCTCCACTAAAGCATGTGAGGTCTATTTCTATGTCCATTCTGCCCAACAATACTGAGCTCTTTGTAATGCATTTTTTTTTTTAAAGACTGAAATGGTTCTCTCAGTGATAATTGCTCTATAAAAGAACTAGATAGGGTATAACTGAGAGAAAACGTTTCTTCTCAAGCCTATGGCGACTCAGTTCATTTTGGTATCTTTGATCAAGCAATTCAGTGACAAAGCTATTCAGCAAAACGACATCCTTTCACTGAGATATTTTGCATGTACCATGCAGCATCTCCAAACCCAGTATGTGCCAGCACTCACACAAGCAATTCTCTGCTTCCTCCCAGCCAACCGTGCTGCCTCTAGACAGTTTTGGGGAAAGCACAGAAAAATCCTTTCTGTTCAAAAGTCCTCAAGTGTTGACCAGCAGGAGGTCTGCTGCTGATAGACTCTCTTGGCAACGAAAGAGATCATAAATTACCCCAAATGACCTGCATTTCAGAAACATTATTTACAGTATTAAAAAGGAGAGGGCAGATCAGGACAATAAGATCCCAGGAAGTCCTCAAGGAAACTTTTAGAGATGCTGCTGCCAAACCCCCTCAGAGTTGCCAGTGTGACCCGTTGTTGCTGGGAAGCCTTGTTTTGGCCACTCTTTGTACCCCAAACATGCTCTGGCATTGCTATTTACAGAGACAAACAGAAAGGGACGGGGAGGCGCAGCAGGCTTGGGAACACTAGCTATTTACATGGAAACAGCAGTGTTAGGATCAGGAAGTATAGGGCCACCACACGGGTGCTTTCCCAATAGCCTTCTCCGACAATAAGTGCCTCTGTCCTGCCATTGCCCCGCAGTTACAGCATCTCAAGTGTGCCGGCAGAATAGTTTTTGTGATATTGGATTCTGGTCACAGTGTCATTACACTGTCAGCATAGGGGCATGGTAGGTTTTTGTGACAGGGTCAGTGCATCCTTATCTTGGGAGTGTGCTGGTCTGGTCCAGCCGTGCTGAGCCCATGCTCATCAAGGGCACCACCGCTCCATTCACCCGTGTAATTCACTGGCGTGGGGAAGGCACAGAGGGCTTGATCATGGAGTTGCTTCATCTTCGCCAGTCCCCTAGATAGCTTTTTATTTGCTGCCTGTGTTTTTTCCCCCACCACTTGCTGCCCTGTTCCTGGGGCTGAGCTGGAGGGAGCCTGGGAGCTCGTGGGGCAGGGCAGTTGTGTGGGGTGCCCGTTTGCAGCAGAGCAGGCGGTGGGCATTGGGAACGGCTCGCGGCTACAGATCAGCCGCAGCAAATGTGATGGCAGCAAGCTATGGCGGTAATTGGAAGGGCTTATCACTTTCCACTTTATTTCCATGTGGGAGGGTATATATCAGCTGCTGCTGAAAGAGCTTCCATTTTGATTTTAACCAAGTGAAAATGAATACTTTTTAATGGAGAATTTTCTTGACCGGGTTAACAACCTCCTCCTACTTCTCTGCTCTCAGCACTGAACTGTCACCCATTAGTCCCTTCATCTCTGTCCGACTCCCATCATCAGTGTGACCCACGTTATCACATGGCTGCTGCGAGGGTCTGGTTCACAGTCACTCAATGTCCAAGTGGGATGAGCATCTGCAGCTCCTGCCGTGTCAGGGTTTCAAAATGCCTTTTCCATCTCCCTAAACTTTGCATCAGTGCAGGGCACCTAGAGGTGCAAGTCATTTCAGAAAACCGCATTCGTGGTGATTCATCCATGTTTACACAGAGATCCTCTGACAGCACTAGCAGCAAAATATAGATCTCCTGGCTCTCCACGGATTCATTTTTTGCTTATACCATCTGGGTTTTTATCTCAAACACGTATATAACAAGTATGACAGTGACAGTCAAGAGGACAAAGATTTCCTCATTAGGGGGTAGAAGGCAGAAAGGAGGCAGGATCCAGCATGCCTGTGAATTTTCAGAGCCATCAAACCCATTTTGGGCTGGAGGAGCAGTGGGTTTGAGTTTGTCAGAGCAGGACTGTAGCAAGGATCACAAGCTGCCCTTGGTGGCCTGTCAGTGGTGACTGATTATTGCTTTCTCTCACCTGTGTCCCAAACTTCATCTCTCACGGCCACTGCCTTCCCCTCTCTATATTCCCTTCACACGCCAGCACTCAGCTGGCAAGCAGGGAGGCAGAGAGCGAGCGCGAGAGCTGGCAGGGAGTCAATATATTTCAGTGTTTTATTACTACGGAGCTGAAGTAGCATTTAGTTGGTTAGGCTCCGTGCAGAGTGAGCAGTCTAAAGTGACTCAGATATCGGGGCCAACAATTAAAGGCACAACAAAAAATCCATGGATTAATTAGCAGGTCAATGGTGGTTGAGTAGTTATTGCTAAATTACAAGGTTTGCATGTAAGAGACGGGATTGATCACTGGTGTCTGCCGGCTCTTCTGGTTGTGTATTAGAGATGTGGGTCAGTGGGGGTAGTTCCCGCTGGTAGGGTGACTGCAAAGGGGGGTTAAGAAAGGTAGGGGAGGGGGCTACCTGGGGTTTGTCACCCTCTTTGTGCAAGGACGCACATTTTGCCTGTTTAACAGAGATTCAGAATTAATTGCTACCATCTGCCAGGCAGCTCTGCTCCTGCCACAGCCCTGTGAAGCCTTGGGGGGGCTAACCCAGGGAGTAGGATGGATGGCGTGGTGGGCATCCATTGAGTTGTCCCTGCTCAGCGCCAGGGGAAAAGGGTCTGTCTGGAGCAAAAATGTATCACGCTCAAAGACAGGGGTTTGAACAAAGGCTGAAAGAGCATTAAGACACACGCACACACCCTCCTCCCCCTGTCATGAAATACTGGAATATTTTGTGGAAGTCTTTATATGCAGACCTCCGTTTCTGCAGTGGGACACAAAGGACTTGGGAGACAGAAAAATTCCAGCAGCTCCTTTCCAGAAAGAGGCATCTTGGGAAACTCTCTCTTCCCTTTTGAGGTGCAGAAAGGTTTCGGGAAGAGGCGCAAAGACTGGCTTTCCTGGCCTGGGGCTTGAAGGGAAAATGCTGTTTGCTCACCACCACTATCATTAGCAGCTCTGCAGTGATGATGACAGCTGGGTTTGATCAGAAAGGCAAAAAATACCCCTGAGGTCTCCCACATGGATGCAAAGCAGGCAACAACAATGGGGAAGAAAGGGAGAAGGAGAGGGGTGCAGCCTGATGGATACGGTACTGGGGGGGTCCCCACTCCCCGCGTTGGGAGCTCACCAGATTGCACTAACGTGCATAATCAAGCTGTCAGAGGCTTCGCTCCAGCTCTGCTCGGAGGCAGGCAGCGCTGAGAACATTTTATCTCATTTCCAAATGACTTTTTATGCCCAGTAAAACGCTGTTTTCGTATCAATTAATAATTCAGCTAATAACACAATTAAGGAATCCGCCTTTCCCTGGGAGCCATTTGGAGGAGATGGCAGGGGAGGGGCAGGCATGGCGCTAGGGAGGCTCCAGGCTGATGCTGCGCTGCACTTGTGGGTCGCTGTTCCTGGGCGGAGATATCCAGTAATTAAATGTGTACGTTGGGGAAGCCAAGAGTTACAGGTCCTGTGTCTCTCTGTGTGACAGAGGCACAATGTATCTGCTGGCAAATCACTTAACCTCTCTTTGAGCTGAAGTTTTCCTCAGGAAAGCAAAGGTTGGGCTACTTCTGTAGTGTTTTGCAAAGGGAACCTGTCGCTAAATGTTAGGGTGCCTGCTGTCACACAGAGCGGGTCTTACTTACAGAATCATAGAATCATTTAGGTTGGAAAAGGCCTTTAAGATCAAGTCCAACCCTAAACCCAGTGCTGCCATAAGCGCCACATTTATACATCTTTTAGGTACCTCCAGGGACGGTGACCCAGCCACTTCCCTGGGCAGCCTGTTCCAATGCTTGACAATCCTTTTGGTGAAGAAGTTTTTCCTACTATCCAATCTAAACCTCTCCAGGTGCAACCAGAGGCTGTTTCCTCTTGTCCTGTCATCACCTGTTATTTGGGAGAAGAGACCGACCCCCACCTTGCTACAGCCTCCTTTCAAGCAGCTGCAGAGAGCCATCAGGTCTCCCCTCGGCCTCCTTTCCTCCAGGCTCAACACCCCCAGCTCCTCCAGCTGCTCCTCACCAGACTTGTGCTCCAGCCCCTTCCCCAGCGCCGCTGCCCGTCTCTGGACACGCTCCAGCACCTCCACGTCTCTCCTGAAGTGAGGGGCCCAAAGCTGAACAAAGGATTCGAGCTGCAGCCTCGCCAGTCACCAGTACAGGAGGACGGTCACTGCCCTGGTCCCACTGGCCACACTATTTTTGACACGAGCCAGGATGCTGTTGGCCGCCTTGGCCACCTGGCCACCCTGTTGGCTCATGTTCAGCAGACTGTTGACCAGCACCCCCAGGTCCTTTCCCCCCAGGTAGCTTCCCAGCCACTCTGCCCCAGGCCTGTAGCACTGTGTGGGGCTGTTGTGGAAAGATACGTGCCATGTTAGGGCTCTGCAGAAGCAAAATATCACGGCTTAGTGGGTCACCTGGGATTTACTTTCTCTTGCGTACCAGCAGAAATCTTGGTGCCTTCAATGCCAGCTATTTTTATCGTGATGATGAGAGTCCGAGGATGGGGCCTACTCTGTAGATCATACATGGGTTGAGAGTATGATTATGATTAATTTGAAAGTGATACAATTATACAGGTGCAAATCTCACTATGAGCAAAGCAATCTCTTTGCAAATGTGCTATGAATGTGTATTAATCTATTTCTTTCTTTCCTCATCGTGTGCGAGCCTGGCTGCGTCTCCCCTAGGGGATTCTGTGGTGGCAGCTATGTTCCATTACAGTTCAAATAACACAGCCTGTGGTGGCAGACAAAGCTTGTGCGGGATGTTTAAGTGCCTCTCTGTGCTGTCCTGGACTGGTAGAACCAAGCAAGAGTAAATATGACACATAGATTCTGAACATTAAAACACCAACTGGACTTGTTAAAAACTGAGCTGGAGTGAGGCTCTTACTTTCTCAGGACCCGAGCCTTGGTACAGGTTGCTTTTCCTCCTTCTCTGGAAATTCGAGTTACTTCTCAGAGGCAGGTTAACTCTTGAGAATAAATAAGCAATCTTTATTTAGTTATTTATTGCTTGCAGAGGTTGAGTCCTGGTTGACTGATTGCTGGTCCTGGCTCCAGACCTATAAATCAGTGTTTGAGAGAGTAGCACATCCTAGCCACGCTTTGAGCTAGCATGAAACTGGCCCAGAAGGAGGGCCTAGTACTGTTTCTAACCTGCTTAGGTTTGCTGTATCCTATCTAACAGCCCCCCTTTATGTCCTCCCTCTGGCTTATTCAGGTGGTAGCCCTTTGTGAGACAGTCATATCTTTTTTTTTTTAATGTCCACGTTGTATTGCACTCGAAGGTGCTGCGTCTTCTTGAAAATTTTGAAATGTAGGGGTCACACGGACCTCAAGATCATCTGCTCCATCCTTCCATCCTATGGCAGAGCCTACTTCACCTAAAACAAAATTATCAAGGCTTTTCAGGGCAGCCATAATTCTGATAATACATGACAGAAGCATGAAGCAGAGTGACTCAATCCATCCTTTCCTTAACAAGGAGATCCTTTCCTTTCCTGCCACAGTTTCTTTCAGTAGACTTCAAGACCTTCTGTGCCCTGCTGTTCACAGTCAGAATAATTTGTGCCCTTCCGTGTGGTTAATGTTGTTGTGGAGCCTCTTTCTCTTTTTCTTTCTTCTTTTTTTTTTTTTTTAATGGAACAAGATGCTGATGAAAACACCTGCTCAGTTTTGTTTTTCTTAATGAATAATCTTTATAACATTAAATAGCACCACAGACCAATTGCAGCAGGGGAGATAGCGGCCATGTGCTGAGAGCACTATCATAGATCACTCCTGTTCCTGAACATGTCAGGAATCTCCTAACAAGGTGCCAGGATGTGGGAATCACCTGGGAAATAAAGATAAATGGCATCTGTATGTTTCAGGGAAATCCACTAACCATATTTTCTCTCTACCTTTTTGTCTCCTATTCTAGGTAAGTGAAGCTTTGGCTTTCCTAGACTGGTGTGAACAGAGAAGGTGACATCTTCTCTGGCTCAAAGGCCACAGCGAGGGGTGTCCAGTCTCAGGTGTTCGTGGCTCTCCTGTTTGTTTGTAAGTCTTTGCTAGAAAAACTTGTTGGAAAAAGAGATGTCATCTCATGATTGTGTGATCCAGCAATCGGGATGATTAACCCGCATTGCTTTATACTCTGTCAGTAAGTCATTACCTGTGTCAGGGTGCTTATAGCGTACATATGCGTATCATTGTCCTGGGCTAATGGAATGTCATCTGTGATCAAAGGCGTGTGTAATTTTTTTTGTCACCTTTCCCCTCCCTCAGGCTGGTTTATAATGAGATCAGTGAGCACAACCACTGCATTCTCTCTTTAGCTTGGGTGCCAAGAAGGCCATGCCAGTATTGGAACAGGCACTCATGTAATTTCTGTCTTGTGACTTTAATGCCCCTGTACAGCCACAGTGCGAGTTGTGTGGGAACAGCAAGCTCAAGCAAAGCTGTTCATATCTGCCAAGCTGATTCCCCTTTCAGACACACATTCTTGTGGCGCATGACCTGAGTCTGACAAAGTAGTTTTAAAAGTGGTTTTTTATGGCTTTTATTTCTTCTTGGCACTGAAGTCCTGATGGCCACATTTGAAAACAAGATTTATGTCTGTATGGACTTAGCATACAGTGGGCTGGAGTTCATCCTCCCACTTTTCAAGCACCTTACAGTTATATCTATACCATATACCTTGTTATGTACTGAGCCCATACAGCTGTCCAGGAAATAGCTTTGGGTTTGTGCATTTGGCTTCGAGGATCATACAAATACTGTGTGATTCAGAGTTGATGCTCCTCTTTTTAAATCCACATACATTTTGTGGTAGACCCTGGTCTGGGAGACCAGCAAACAACATGCTTGGAAATCCAAATACGAGTGCACCACAGACTTTTGTGTATAGGTATAAGTTCTAGTCATATAAAAACAGCAAATAGACTTCATATATTAGTTTAATTCTTTTCTCTCAACTTTGCACAGTAGGAGATAGTATTGAACAACTGATATTAATATACATAATTTGTACGGGGTGTGTGTATGTGCTTCTGCTTACAGTTGTAGTATTGTGGTGTTGGTTATTTAGAGGAGTACTCCAGATTATCTGTGCTATCTTGGTGGGTTTAGCTGGGGAAAGAAGATCTGCTGTTGGTTTTAGATAATGTGGAATTTCCCAAGCATGGTCATCATTGCTTAGCATTCCTGCTGGGATATTCCTGCTGTCTCTACAGAGGAATTCTGTTGGATAACTGAGGTTCTGTTCTGAAACAAGAAAACAAATAAGAAAACATTTTTCTGTGCAGGCCAGCTGGAATAATAAGGGTTTGAGAAGCTGTGTGGGGACTGAGTGAGTTTGAGTTTGATACAGACTTGAAGCACTCAACCAAGTCAAAGGGAAAGAGAGTAAGGAGCACAAGAGGAGAACAAATAGGATTCATATTTTGGACTACCTTGATGTTTTCTGTCTTTTTGCAGCTTTAATACGGCTGTTTGTACTGCAAAGATGGCTCTTTTTGCTCTCGTGTGATCTGGGGCAAATGTTACCTGGGAGGCAGATTGTGAGGCTTGTGCGTATTCCCAGTGTCCTGCAGGCTATGTGGGTGGAGGAAGCCGTCTTTCTGTAATACCTGTGTTACTGGTCTGTGCATGCCAAGTTTTGGACTTATCTCTGTATCAAGAATTTTCACCTGGCCACCTGATCTGAAGCAGTCATCTGTAGGGCTCTTTGTGGTTTTAGCTACTCCCTTTGGATAGAATTTACTGCAAGGAATATTATTGCTGGTATAAAGTTTAAATTTTCCTCTGATGAGCTTCAGGATGTACATCACAAGAACAAATGTGAAAAATGAAAGGCGGATAGCGTAGTATTTTAGCTGAGTTCAATAGGGTTTTCAGTGCAGAAGCTGACAGACCAAAACCCAGCATCCCTGCCTCCCTGACACTTTAATGTGTTCAGATCCCTGTTGCACATTGTAGCCATGACAGGCGATTCCAGGCCAGAGACATCCTGTGGAGTGACAGTACCAAAAAGCTGTGTAATTAGTTCAGAAGATACAGAGCCAGAGAGAATCATCTTCTGTCTGTGTCCAGATGCAGTTTGGTGAAGAACTGCTTTGGCATTTTTTGCAGACAAGTCCTATTGCATAACCGAGGCTTTAGCATCACAGCTGGTGATAATGATTTCTGTTTTCCCTCTGGCCTAAAAAAAAAAAAAAAAAAGGAACTCATGTTTGTTCCACATCTGGAAGAACCACAAAAGGGTTTGACAGGCTCTTGACACATGGGCTCTAGGAACCCAGATCTTCCCTCTGCATCTCTTCCAGCATGCATTTTCCCAGTTATGGGAGCAGCTTAGACCACACTTTCTGTGCCCTCCCAGCTGTACCAGCATGCCTGTCTGCAGGTCTGAGCTGTTGAGCACATCTAAAACCTTTCTGCAGGAAATCCCCCTCCATGCTCTTTTGCTTTGTTAATCTTCAGCCAGATCAGTTCTCTCATCTGATTCATAGTGTAGTCTCACAAAAATCTGCTGCTGCTTCCTAGAAGTAATATGCATAGGGACGATGATAAGTGAAGGGGGAGTAAGGCAGTGACAGGGTTGGGAACACCTTACGTCAGAGACAACTGTAATTACTGGGATTTTTTTTCATAGCCTTTTTTTTTTTTTTTTTTCCTTCATAACTCCTGCTGTCCTTGGATATAATAGCATCATTAGTGCAAAAAGACTCAAACATCACAAGGTTTTAAAAACATACATAGTTGTGGGATTCCTTTTATTTAGTATCCCGTTCTCCAAAATCTTGATGGTTAGGAATTTATCTGAAAGGCTTAACTGAGTTTCCGTCTTAATCACAGGACAAAAAGAGCTGGCACTTTTAAGAAAACCATAAAGCTGTGGTAAAATTAAATAAATCAGTCAAGCTGCCATTTGTTCCAACAGCATCCTTTTATGGACACTGCGGAGTAAGGAAGAAGTCTTTGCCCGAACAGGATTACAAAAGAAATTGTCATATCATTTATGGCAGCCTCCTTATCATTATCATTAGAGCTAATGCCATCATCATTTTCCCCAGTGAAAGCAGGGCCTCTGGGGCCTCTGCTTCCTGACAGTGGAGACACCCGTGTGCATATTAATATGCAGCTCTGCTTATGTTAATGGCAGCTATTTGTAACATTAATATTTTCTTCCACCATAAAAAAATAACAACAATAATAATAATGCTTTGTCTTGAGGATTTGAGCTCTAATGTGCTTTGCAGGAATGGAAAGGGAAGAGAAAAGCCTCTGACCTAATTTTTGTATCCTTGAGGGAATGACCAGATTTGCAAATGGCATAGGTGCTGAAATGCTTGCCCTCCTCACGAGCAACGTGAAGGTCAGCGAGAAGGTGGTCCACCTTATGCATAAAGCCGAGCGGCAGCAATGTTCACTGCGATTGCTCCAAATTCCTGCTGGAAGGCCCCCTTTGGACTGCATCAGGAGATGGGCTGTGCTCCTCGCGGTCAGCCCTCTCCTGGTCTGGTACTGCTGGGCAACACATGGGTGCTGGCTGTGGGAGGTGGAAAGCCCGGGGAGCAACCGCGTGTGTTGAGGTATGTCTCTGTTGGATTTTGGGTGCTCCCCAGATGGCTTGAAGACCAGCCTGTCTGACCTTGCAGTTAGCAAGCCTAAAAGTATGTCTGGGCCTACCCTCCGTGCCTGGGTGGCCTGGTGTGGTGTGGCGTTAGGCATGGATCTAGGAGCAGGTGGCTCCCCTGTGCTCTGAAGAGCAGATCCATGAAGAACAGCATGGAGGTCTTGCTACTACCCTGTCAACACAACAAATCATCACCACTGGTTTTGTCCTGATACCGTCCCATGCAGAAAGAAAATTTCTGCGCCAAGCCCTTTTCAGTATCATTTACCATAGTCACCGTAGCCAGTCGTTGCAGTCGCCGCCCACCCTGATCCCACTGCGTGAGGAGCTGTGCCCATGCCAGTCAGGAAGGCTGGGCTTTTCTCAAAGGGCTTGAGCTCCTCAAGCGTTTGGATTTCAATTGCTGAGAGTACCTGTTTTATTTCCAAGCTCCAAGGTTTTCTGCGGCCTTTGCCCAAACGTTCAAGTGATGCAAATGGGAAACATGGAGTACAGTGGTGGGGGGATGGGAACTGAAACCTATTGTCATGTTGGATCCCTGGCTCCAAGATGCTGGCGGGCTCTTCAGTGCCATTGGGGTAATCCCTGTCCATTCTGCAGGACAGGTGCTGAATAGCACATTGTTAACATTTGGTTATTTGATGCAAGTAAATAAAGAAATTAAAAAGTTAATGATTTTTGCAGGGTAGGGGATCCAGAACCTTTAAAAATGTCTGTAATTAGTTACTCTGGGAGTGTATGATGATATTTAATAGGCCCCTCAGTGGTAATTTTAGTAGCCTTTCCTGATGCCTGACAAATACTGAACATGGCATACTTAATGTTATTTTAATTAAAAACTCTTTAAAGAAAATGTCGGTGATGTTCCAGTAGCCTGAGGTTTATTTGGAAGTAAAGGGGAAACTGTTTCTTATTGTCAGAAGATAGACAAGGAAATACCGTTTTTCTGTGTGGAACTGTATGACTTGGGTGAGGACCTGTGTTTTCTTATTTTTTCTTTATTTTGAAGTGTCTGAAGCTCCTCTTTCTTGTATTGCAATGGTTTACTTCTGCATTAAGAACTTACAGTGGTATTTAGTATTTTACTTTTTGACTTGAGAGGAAAGAGGGAGGAAGAGATCACACTGGCTGTTGAAGCCATATATTACAAGATTTGGTGAGAGAAGAACGCTACAAGAAAAACAAAAGCCCCCAGATTACTTTCCTTTCAAAGCTGGTATTCAGAGATGTCCCTTCTCTGTATCAGTTGTTTGGCTGCCCCCAAAACACGAGACTGATTTCCAAATTTCTATGTTTCTCAGAAATGACCCTCTTCACTGTCCTCTTCACCCCACAGGAACCATTCCCAAGTACCTGCGCTTGCTATTAGTTGTCTCTAGGTTCAAGACATTTGTGTCAAGCCAAAGGTTACAATCTCATGCTTTTCAATAGAACCCCCCAGGGGTTAATAACATTCTTTTTTTTTAAAAAAAAGAGAAAGCTGAAAATCTCTTGAAGCTTCATGGGAACTGAACCTTTAAGCAAGTAACACAAATTGAATGACTTGTGACGAAATCCTGTGATTTAAGAATACTTTCAAAACAACAAAATTGTACTTAAAGTTTAATGTGAAGAGAAAATTATGCCCTTTTTAAATACCTCAGTGCAAAAAATGCCAAGTTGAAAAATGCCTGTAACTATTCTAGTCTGAGCCCCTGTATCAGAGCCCCTATGGTATGAAAAGCTGTGGGTGAAGCTTAGATGAGGTGGAAGATGAGTTTGACTTCTTTAGTTCCTAGAACATTCATTTGGGAACTGTAACACTGAGCCCATTGGAGCTTTGTTGTTCTTAAGAAGGGAACAAGTTGACCTCCATAGTGCTGTCAAATCCCGAAAGTAAACAAAGACCATAACTAGAATTAACTGAGGCGTTCGGCAGTCTTGCAGGAACAATTAGTTGAAGGTGTCATTGGCAACATAGGAAGCAAGTGTTTCACAGGATACTTTTGCAAAAGGAGGTCGCTTCAGCTTTCCTTTAAAAAGATGGTTCTGCAGTAAATTCTACTGTTTAGCATCCTTTTGTAAATTTACTATTGCTGCATTGACTCTGGTGGAGTTGATTCAGTTTTAAACTTTATGGTAGAATAAGTAGTCATCTCCCAAGGTTGTCAATCGGATAGTTCCCCTTTAGAGAAAGGTCAATTATGGTGGTAGTAGAAACTCAAGGAGAATGATTTGAAGGTTGTTTAAAGTAGCCTCTGAGGTGTACTGATCTTAATGAAAGGAAAACATGTCCTCTCGTGGCAAGGAACGTGGGGCTGAATCCACTATACGCAGGCAGCTCTGTGGCCAGATTTGGTTAGCAAAATGTCTTGGTTTTGCTGCACAGCTCTGTCTGGAATAGATAGAGATACTAGGTCCATTTGTGTGTTCTGTGTGCCTGCACTGGCAGGATTTCCTGAATACCCGTGGAGAGGCACAAGGTATTTGTCAAGTGCAGTGGCATAAAAGAGATGTCGTGGAAAATGATAGCACTGGCAGTTCAGCTCTGAAGAATGCAGTAAGCCTTTATGGATTCTTTGGCACCTGTGAGTAACGCACATTGGATTTCTTCTCTAGGCTACTGGGTGCCTTTAGGATGCAAAGAAAAATGGTACTAAATAGAATATCTGCATTCACTGGGAGAACCCGCCACTGACTGTGCAGAAGAACGTACTCAGAACTCCCTGGCAATACAGCATTGCTGTGACTCATGCCAAGAGATGGTGTGGGGAGAGCCTGGTGCATAATGGAGGTGGGTAGGGGCAGTACAGTTGCAGGGGCATCAGTGGCAAAGAGTATGTGCAAGGTTAGGGGGGAGGTTAATCCCCTGTGTGTATTCATCCTTGTAAAAGCCCCTCCTATTTGCTACCCAACAAGGGATATCCTTTTATTATGTGTTTGCTCCCTAGGCTTTGCAGGGTCTGAGCTGGGTGAAGCACCTGCCCTTATTTGCAGCCTAGGATCTTGCATAATAACGATGTAATCAGCTAAGTCATAACGACAAAGTCATTCATAGCAACTGATATGGCTTATCACACACAATAGGATCGTAGGTGTATATGAGCTCAAGTTGCATCCTTTCTCAAGGAGCCCAAAAGAAGTTTTTATCCCCAGGTAACTTCTCCCTGTTGAGTTCTCCTTGGCTTGGTACAGCAAACACGTATTACAAAGCCCAGCAGAGACTGCTTCCTTTTATTTGTGCATCAGAGACAGCTAGGATAGGTGAGTTCCCCAGTGTAGATCTCTCGGTTCAAAGAAATGCAAGGTTTAGCTCTCTATCCCTCCACCATGCACAGCAGCTCTGCAAGCATCTGTTGTCCCCTCATGACATGAACTCCCAGACTGGAGCTCATTTGACTCTAAGGTTAATTTTCTTTAGCCACTGGCAGGCTGATTTAAGTGTCAGCTCATTACGATGGCATTCTAATTAAAGCCTCACGATAGCCTTTGACCCTGCAAAATGACTTGGGAGAAAAAAAGCAAATGGGATGATAAGCTTGGATACTGGCATACAGGAGGAACCTCATCCTGCCTGACATTTGTGGGTGTCAACTTCAGTGTTATCAGATTGTCCTCTGGGAAAGACTGGTTATTAGTATTTATTTCCCTAAGACAAATTCAGCAGCACTGATTTCTCTTGCTTCAAAGGGAGTTGCACCTTCTTCTTGCCAGGAATGGGTTTAGTCCTCTGTCTTCATTTTCAAGGTGTATTTTGTATTGTTTCTCTTTCAGAAGAGTTGATCCCTTACTATATGGAACATCAAGTCTTCACTGGGATGTAGGAAATTGTCCAGGCCTGTCTAGGCACAAAAGCTGATTATCTTTTTCTTTTTACGGTACAGAAATGGGAAAAGAAAAAAAAGACTCAGGTAAAATACGTGTTTCTATAGTACATGTGCGTCTGCATCCACATCCTAGAATAATTTTTTCTTTTGTGTCTCATGTGACACAGCCTTTGAAAATAAGTGGTGTAGCCATCCTGGGTCCAAACATGTAAGACTCCTGCACAACCCCAGCATTATACAAAGGAGATCCTCTCTGGAAAGTTATTAGGAAAACGCACAAACACCACAAATCTTTACCGTCTGCCAAATGGCTTTGCTTCTGCCAGTCCTTGTGCACCTTGAATCATGCCATTCCCTTCAGACCTTATCAGGGGCTCCTAGCTTTCTGTGTCCCCACTGCTTTCCCTCGCCTGTCCTTTAATAGCTTTTATTTGCGTTTTTTGCACATCCTCCTAGGATGGCAAAGTACTAGGCCTGCAATAACAGAGTAAAGAAATCCAAGTATTTTATTATTGACAGTAAAGAAGCCTGGAGGACACAATCCTCTTGAATTGAAAGCAGTGACAATTAAACATTATCCCTTTCCTGTAGGGACCGTACCTGATGCATCTGAGGATGTCTCTGGGTACCTCCGTCTCTGGTTGGAACCCTGGGAGACTGATGTATGAAATCTCGTGGGTTTTTTGTTGAGCAGGGAGGTAAGTTTGACCTCCATGGAAAAGGTGGGGAAACAAAACAGAAAGCAGAGGTTTATGCAAGGCATCATAGGGAGTCAGTAGCAGAGTGTAGTAGAACTCAACTATCTGTGGTTGTATTTCAGACTTGACCCAAGGTTCACTGAAATCATTTAACCTTTGCTAACAGTCAGATCCGCTTAATATTTTTGTGTTTGGGAAAAGTTGTTATCCTCAGAAAATACCGGTTAATTGAAACAGAAACCTCGGGTGGAATTGTGCTCATTTCAGCAAGGTTTTGCCAGGAAGAGTTTCACATTTCCAGGTTTAAGCGCCTAGCCAGACCAGAGCCGTTACACAGGAGTAGCCAGGAACCTGGAAGCCAAGTTACTCAGCTGGGACTGGAGGTGTGGGGAAGGAACGCTATGGGGAAGCCATCCCTCTGAATCACATAGAGCAGAGGCTGGAAAATGAAAGACTGATGTTCCAGAGGAGTGACCCTAATTGAGGGTGATGTCTTGCTTTTGTATTTGGAGAAGAATGGGGAGCAGGGAAGTTCATTATCCCAATGTGGTCTTGGCTCAGTCTGGATGTGGAATGGGAATGATTTCTTAATAAGTGATGCAGAATGGAAGAGTAGTTTTCTGCTTACCCCTTCTGAGAACAAACATTCAGGTTGTCCAGATCTGGTCTGCAAGAAGCCATATATAGCAGGGTTGATTTTCAGAGGGATCAGACAAGAAGTTAACTTGTAATAATGAGGTACTTCTGTGGTGTTCCCAACTAGCATGCAATCTTATAATTATTGGCTTTTGTGTGTGTATAGTATCCTGTCTTTCTTCCCCTCCTCTATATGCATGCAGGCACTCACTCATTCCTATCTCCATCATCTTTAACTAAATTAGAGTAAAATACTTCATTACAGAGACTTTCAGTCAGGAGTGTGGGCCCCAGGGAGTTTATTTTCATACAAATGTATTATGCACAAGGTTGATCAGATCACAGACAATTTGAACTGCCTTTGCACCCCCAGGAAAATTTGTTTCATAAATGTAAATGATGTGACACTCCAAAGAACAGAAAACAAGACAGAAAGAGAGAAGAAAAGCAAGAATACGTCTGTGTGCTGGTGGAAAGGAGATTATGGGCAGCTGCAGAGATGCTGAGTCTTGAGTGCAGGACGTGAAGCTGTCAGGGCTCTTTTGCCTGCCCTCTGCCTCTTCTCGCAGCGTAGCCTTCCCATTGCACAGCAAGCTGTTGCAAGGTGCTGGAGGGGGAAAAGTGATGCATTAAGTATGTTTGAGATTATAATAACCGTTTCTATGGCAACAAGAAAATGCTCTCCGTGGCTTTTGTTTGTGTTTTGAGCAAGGAGGCATGAAGTGAAGGTTTGTAAACAGAAGGCAGCGGGAAGACATGCAGGCAGGGGGCTTTGCGGCACCCTGCCCATGATGCTGACCCACCTGCGGCACACAGGGCTGTTGCTGGTGTGTTGAGCTTTCTTCAGCCTTGTGTCAGCGATCAGTTGCAACTTTGCTTTTGGTCTTTTCCTGGAACATGACAGCAAGCAAGAAGGCTAAAGCATGTGCTTTTTCAGGTTCCTCATTACTAAGCTGCTCAAAAGTTGGTACCTGTAGGACTGATGGATTCTTTTGTTGGGGGGGTGAGGGAGTGAGCGCAGCGTGCTGCTCCATGGGATTCCCCCATTCCTCACCATCAGGGGGAGCCCAGTCTTGACCCTGCAAGGATCTCCCTGGTAGAAGTAGTAATTGTGGAGTGGAGTTAATCCCCACTTTCATAGAATATTAATCTTCCACTCACAGAATTCACTGGGCAGAAAGACACAATGTAACTGAGACTACTTCAGCTTCCCATCTCTGACACTGCTCAGAGAGACCCATCTATTATTAAAACCCCTATTAGTCGTGGTAAGTTTGTACCACTCCCTCTCACTGTAGCTGCTGAGCATTATCTAATTGGTTTTTATTACTACGCCATCCCTGGGAGCATGTGGAGCTCAAATGCACATTTGCTAAGACATTTGCCTTCCCTCATCCTTGTTGGGGATGCTTTTAGATCATTCAAGGGTTTGTCAGGAGGACTGAAAAAAGATGGCGAGAAAGAAGGAAACTAAGGGAGACAGTTCCCAGACTGGAGAGGATGTGGAAGATGGAGACAACAAGAGGCAGGAGCAAAGAGGCTCAATTTGGCTGGTCTCTCCAGCAGTTGTGCAGCTGGACAACTGACCTCTGTGGTCCCTCCAGCAGACTCCAGCTCCTCCAGTTGTGTCATTCCCAAAGAGATGCACTCGCTGGGCTGCTAAGCCACTTGAAGTACTCACTAGTTAGTGCAGCTCTGTAGTACATACACACAGAACAGAGTCCTCTCACCCAGGAAAGTAGTGAGAAGTGGAGTTTAATGAGAGGGCAGGACAGATGAGTGTGCTGACCAGCAACCTGTAGACCTGCAAATGGTCCCTTATGCCCCCTTACCCTTCTGTTTTACCATGGTTTTTCCTCCACAAACCCGCTTGCCCCCCGGCCCCCCCCCCCCCCCCCCCCTTATTTGGTCTTTCCCTAAAATATCCTTTCCTTAAAATATCCCATAAGTCCTGTACAATCCCCAAATGCTCTTCCTTCATATCCCATAATGTGTCCCATACTCCCTTGGCAGCAACCTAGGGATTAATGGCCCTGTCCCGTGCCACCCGCATCTCCAGCGGTGCTGGTCTCTCTTGCTGCCCCATGGCCCTGTGCTCTGCTGCTACCAGTGTTTGCACGGCTCCATCTGGATGTGCGAGCCTTGCACGGAGAGTTGCACTGGCTCTGTGACTAATGATATTTTGGGAATGGGATGCCACACAGATTCAAAGGTGTTTCAGTGCTGGGAGCTCCCACAAGGCAGCTGGTGAGATTTCCAAGTCCTGCCAAGCAGCAGAGGCATCTCTGCTTTTTGAAAGGAGTGGATGTTAAGGAACTGAGCCTGGTGAGGCATTTCTGGGAAACAAACGAACAAAATAACCTTTCTGCCCCTTTAATCTCCTAAGTATTTTTACACATTTTGGGTCTGGAGTCCTTAGCAATTGGTAAAATAAGACTGTGTGTGAAGTGTGATGTGACTGCCTTCTGCACATGAGCTGCCTAGCAGGGGAAGCATAGCAGTTGGATGCGTATGCTCCATGTGGCCATTAACCAAGCTGTAAAGCCACATTGCCACTTGCTCAGTTCAGGCTGGGGCATTCTGGTTTTTGTGGTCACTGATCAAATGAAATTGTTTGTTATGGACGGGTTGGTATGTTCGTTCATTCATTTCACAGGCATCACTGCTACAGACCAAGCAGAGGCAGTTTAGCTGCAGCTTCCAGCTGTTGAAGCAGGGCAGCTGAACTCTGTGCTTTGAAAGTTTTACGGCATCCCAGAGCAGGCACTCCCATGATAATGTTTTTTGAGCACTCGGGGGCTCCCTCTGCCTGCTTTGGGCGGGCTGGTAGGGCGTGCTGACACCAGGAGCTCTGGCTGGTTTCCCCGATCGCTTCCTGCTACCCTTTCACGCTCTCTCCCACTAAGTGTACTGGGTAAGCAGGTTTCTCCCTTTCCTGTCTGGAAGGGACTTTTCAGCCTGCTGCGCTCCGCCTGCCAGTGTTTCACATCAGCGCACAGAGGATGTTATTTTTCCAGCGGTGCCTGTTGTACTAATGGGATCCGTTTAAAGAGAACTCCACTGTAATTTCATTTTCCTTAGGGAGACGGGGGAAAGTACTTTCTCCTCAGAGCTATATCCCCGCTACTTACTCTGTGTCTCTCTCGCAGAGTCTGCAGCGTGCTAATTTCTCTCCCAGATCAGTGGAAAACGCCGGGAGCCGGAGGGCCCGGAGGAGCTCGTGCGGATGCGCTGCTGCTCTGTACCACCCAGCGCAGGCTAAGCCCCATCTCCTCTCCCTGTGGTGGCCTCAGCCAAGGTTCCCCCGAGGGCTCGTTCCTTGGTCTGTGACAGCTGGACCATGCAGCCTACAGCAGGCTGTGCCTTGCGTTCAACTGGAAACCACCTGGTACAGAAGCATGTGGTCCATTTCTTTCATGAGAGCACGTTGCCCAGCATGTCACACCAAAGCGCTGCCGTTTGGCTTGGATTTTGTAGTTTCTGGTCCCGGTGCTGGCATTTAGTGTCCCAAATCATTTGGGAGCCTCCCACACCCATCAGTGAGCAACCCCATCCCCATGTAATGTTGCTGCAGTTGCAGTGGCTGAGATGGAGGGTAGCTCTCTGGGCAGAAAACGGAGGGAGCTGTCGGCAGGGCTTTTTCCCGAGGGTCCCATAGCCCTGTAATTCTGTTCCCTCTCACTCTGAAAGTCCTCTGTGTGCTGACCTTAAGGGTATGCCAAGAGCCTTGTCTGCTTGCTGGGGCATCCAGGGCTGGCTGAGATGGATGGGCGGCCAGGGGAGGGAGTTGTTGTTTTTCTGTCTAAACAGTTGATGTTTTTCTGTTGTGTGGGTTGGGATATGTTGCTGAATCTGCTTCTGGTTTGCGGCATTGTTGTTTGTTGAATGGCTTGGGGCGTTGTATATAACGTCAAAATGGTTGGGGCCTGCGAGGGGTGCTTTTTTTCTTGGCATTTAAAAAGAAATCAAGATAGATGAGTATTTTTCTTGCAATTAAAGATCACACCTAAATAAAATGCTTTAGACCTTAGCCTCCTCCTATTCCCCCTACTTCTTACCTCTCTCCCCCTCCTACACACATGCAAAGTTCAGCTGTTTGGGAATGCAGTTGAGAATTTCCCACTGTCTAGTAAGCAGGAACTAAACCTCTTTTCCTCTTTTTTTTTTTTTTTAAAAAAGGAAAAACAACTCATGATCTGAAGCATATTTGTGGTTCTTGCATGTGTTCTGTAGCTGGCACTCCTCTCTAGCTACAGCGTAGGTTATTTCTGAATTACCCTAAACAGACAGTTCCACCACTCAGAGGTCAAGGTTGGTGCAATGATTGCTAAGTCCCTGTGTTGGCAGTTCCCCATGGGGAGTGATAGTAGCCTGCACGCCTCTCCCGCTCCTACTCCCTACAGCCTGTTATTAAACAAGGACAAGTGGGTAGCTTGTCTGTGTCTGTGTGTGAGAGCGCGACTCTGTCACCTGATGCATACAGATGGCTTATTAACCAATTAATTCATAGGACTAAATTGGTTAAATCAAACTAAATGACACCCAATTGCTGTACAAGGGTAGAAATGGATTGGAATAAGTGTTTCTTAAATGCCAGCCTCGTTGAGCAAAGGAATGAGAAGTGGAGGGAGGAGGGGGGCTGAGGGAGTAGTGGGGAAGGCAGCAGGCACTGGCAGGCAGCAAGAGCAGAACCATCCAGGCCATCACATCCCAGGGAAGGAAGCGGCTCATGAGCCCATGGCAGTTTGTGCTGCCAAGAAATCAGATCACTCTTTTTGCTGATGACACTTGAGGGCTGGGAATGCCTCTGGAGAGGGAGTCCCAGCCATTGCCTCACTCCGTGTCCTGGGCAAGAGGAGACAGCTTTTTGGGCCCCAGACTTCAGTTGGGGCACGAATTATTGTTTGAACTATTATTATTTGGTTGGAGCATGAATTACTGTAGTTCATTTGTCTAAGGAGGGAGGGGTTGATTTTTCAGAAGTACAGTCTGCCGCCTCCTCTGTCTGAAGTCCCTGGGAGCAGTTGATGTTCATCATCCTGGAAACTGTGGTTCTTCCTCCTTTCTGTAACCAGGACCCAAGGACTGGGCAGAAAAGCTACACACAGCTGTAATGCTGCTGTCTGCCCCACCTGCAGCAATATCACCAGTTGCTTAGGGATGTGCCTGTCTATATTTTCCAGTGGCGGCATTCTCTGTTTGCAGGGAGGGGGGAGTTGAACCTGGCTGGCCACCGCATGCCCACCAAGGAGCTCTATTACTCCTCCTCCTCCTCCTCAGCAGCGAAGGGGAAGATCACTTACCAATTACTGTCACAGGCAAAACAGACTAGACTTGGGAAAATTAATTTAATTTATTGCCAATTAATAACGGGCTAGAATAGGAAGAAGTAAGAAAAGGAAAAACTAAAACCAGCTTCCATCATCCCTCCTGTCTTCCTAGGCTCAACTTCACTTCCGACTCTTCTCTCTCCCACCCCGAGTGCACAGGGGGACAGGGAATGAAGGTTACAGTCAGCTTGTAACACTTTGTGTCTGCTACTCCTTCCTTCTCATGCTCTTCCCCTGCAGCGGCGTGGGGTCCCTCCCATGGCAGACAGTCCTGCAGGAACCCAACGTGGGTCCTTCCCGTGGGGTGCAGTCCTTCAGGAACGGACTGCTCCAGCGTGCATCCCCCATGGGCTACAGTCTCTGCCCAAAAACTTTCATCTATGTGGGTGGGCTCCACTCCATGACTGCAGGTCCTGCCAGGAGCCTGCTCCGGCATGGGCTTTCCAAGGGCTTCAGCTTCCTGCAGGGCACATCCACCCCCTGCATTGTGGGACCTTCTGTGGGCTGCAGCGGGACAACCTGCATCACCCTGATGCGGGACAACCATGCATCACCATGAGCTGCAGGGGAATCTGCTTGGGCTCCTGGAGCACCTCCTCCCCACCCTCCCTCACTGACCATGGTGTCTGCAGGGCTTTTTTCTCATATTTTCTCCCCTCTCACAGCTGCTACATAGTGTTTTTTTACTCTTTCTTAAATATGTTGTCACAGAGGTGCTACCAGTGTCAGTGGTGAGCTCAGCTTTGGCCAGTGGCAGGTTCCGTCTTGGAGCCAGCTGAACCTGGTGCTGTGTGAGGTGGGAGCAGCTCCTGCTGTCTTCTCACAGAAGCCACCTCCGCAGCCCCCTTCCCCTCAAGCCTTGCCATGTAAACACAAGAGAGTGTTTCAGGACGCTTTGTTCTTCTGCATAGGAGAGCACCCTTTTCTCTTTTCCACACCAAACGCTGACCTCTTGCTCTGTGTTGTGATGTAGATGATGGACTTGATCGGATTGACTGGATGACTGAGAGTGGAAGGTATTTCCTCTGATCCCAGTTCAATTTAACAACTACTGTGATATGTAAGAGTCATAACCTGATTTGGAATAGTGGAGGGAGTAAAAAGAAAGAATACAAAAGGCAGAGTTGTGCATCAGAAACTACTGCAATGGCGTTTTCTCTTGCGGACTGAATGTTTTGCCTGCCTCAAAGCTAGACCTCCTATAACCGTATCAAAGCTTAGGTTGCTTGTACCACTGTTTTACCAGAGCTGGTGATCTGAGGGAGGTCTCCTAGCTGGTTCCCATGGCAGGAGCTTCATCTTACTAGTCACGACCGCAGGGGAATGTCCCTGGCTCTCCTTAAAGGTGTAGTAGGGAGCTGGTCCATGTGGGAATAAGGAGACGCCAAGGTGCAAGTCCTCCCACGAGGCAGAGGCACCTAGTATAGCTTCTGAACAGCTGATGCTAACAGCATCTTTGTTCAGCATGCCCCAGGGCAGACTCTTCTGTTGATTTTCCACCCTGTGGTCCCTTGGTCAGTGCTGTCTCCCCCAGGTGGCACTGGAAAAGTGTACCCATGTGCCTGAGGGCACAAAGAGCAGAGGCATGGCCCTGCTCAGCCTCAGCAGAAGGGCAGGGGCCACTGCCTGGATGACTTGTTTCTGGGAAGGGGAGATCAGGTTCCTTGTGGTGGGCGGGTGCCTGAGCTGTTTGGGGGGCAGTTGGACTTGCTCTGTGTGGAGTAGGGACAGTCTTTCGATGGTGAAGGACACACTGCAGCTCTGACTGTGTCTGTCACAGAAAAAAAGGGAATGAACCTTTCGTGTGGCGCAGGCGTGGATGCTATGTTTTAGTGGTTACCACAAGTGTCAACTGGAGAAAAGAACAACAGCATGCCTTAGCAAAACCTGCAAAATCACTCACAGCACACACCTAACAGCAAGAAACAAAACCTCACAGCCCAGAATGCGTGCATGCACATGCAGAGTGCGTGCACACAGAGCACACGCCAAAAGCGTGTGCACAGGTCTGGCACCTCCGTTTGCACAGCATTAACAAATTATATGTAGACAGACCTGAAACATATGCCTACATGGAGTACAGCCCGTTAAAATGAAACCTGTGCCTATGCAAAACTGCCAAGAACACATTCACCAGCACCCTAATACTAGCTGTGGATAGCTACTGAACAAACACATGCCTGACTATTATGTCAGTGTTAAAATTGCTCTTCTTCAGTTGCTGCAGCAAGATAAAGTCTCCAAAGCCCGTCATCCTGCGGCATCTTTTTCAAGGCTGCAGTGTACGGAGTGTGTATAAAATATTGAATCATTTAGGGGATTTTCATCTTTTCTATCTTTTTTTTTTTTTTTTTTTTTTTTTTTTTTTTTTTTTTAGGAAAGAAAAATAGGATTTAGACTTTGTCCAGTGGCGGAGCAAATGTTTTATGTGCTGGAGCCATGACCACTGCTCTAGAGCATTTGATGCATGTATTTTGTGGCCTCTCTCACCTCCCCCCGTTCTTTCGGTTGTTTTTTGGGTTTTAGGTTTTTTTTTTCTTTTTTATTATCATGCTCCTGAAAGGGGTCAAATCAACCATTTGGAAGGGTAATTTTTTATTCTTAGGGCAGAGTGTACTCCAAGAGCTGTAAAACAAACTTTGCCACCCTCTCATTAACATTTGTCCCAGAAACATCCCTCGCTTTCCCTTGGCTCTAATAGCCCTTGATGTCCCTGTGGAAGCAGGCTGAGGAAGGGAACACTTTCACTAATTCCAGAGGTGAAGTAGAAAGTTGTATGTGGTTCCTGCCCAGTGAGAAACGGACCGAGTCCAAGTTCAGCAGTGCGCCCACAGACTGGCTGCACCTCTGAAGTCTTCTGCACTGGACTGCACTTTTCCTCCCTTCAACCCTCTACACCATGTACCCATTTCCTGGAGGCTCTAATCATGCACACGGGTTAATTGGCTCAATATATAGCTTCACAGGCTGTGTGTTGTGCTGGCCTGCTTTAGTTGTTCACAACTTTTTATGGTTTCATTGTGTCCCTTTTAGGGGAGGGGGGTGGCCTGTGGCTAAGGGCAGGCTGTCGTCTCAGGCTCTGCGCTGTGCGTTGGTCAGGCTGTGCATGGAGCACAGCCCCTTCCCCTGCCTCAGTTTCCGTATCCTTTCTGCAGCAATAACAGTGCTGATTCATCTCAGAAGGAGCTAGAAAGGCTCATTCATTAGTATTAGAAAGTGCTTTGAGGTCTCTGGTAGACAGATAAGCCACTGATATCCTCTGACCTGTTTTCCCTTCTCCAACCCATTTATAATCTGGACTGTCTCGAAGTCTGAAGTAGAAACAGGTTGATGTCCTCTCAGTTTTTGTTTTTACTTTTTATTAGCACAGCTCTGACAGTTCGAAGTCCTTGCATGGGCATGAAGAACATATTCTTTTATTGCTTCTGTGGTCCAGGACAGAACTGCTCTAGACACAAAGCAGCAGCCCAGGGTAATAGGAGAAGACAAAAATTTAGTTAAGAAGAAAGAAGAAAGAGAAGAATTTTCTTTTATTGCAAAAATAGAAAGGCTGAGTAGCCTGATGTTGTTTGTCAGTGTACTTAGGTAGGTCTGTTGTTGCCAGTCTGAAAGAAATCTCAAAAGATTTTTAAGTTCATGTAATCAACCAAAAGCTCTTACAATTCTGTGAATCATAAGATAATCCTGGGGTCTTTGGCCTGTGCAGCTTCTGTCACATTCAGAGGTGTAGCTTAGACACCTGTACTACCACTTTCCCTCAAGCCATTCTCTGTTTGCATCAATGAGTCTAAGCTGGCAGTACTCACACAAGAAGAAATGAGTGTCAAGTTTGGAGATGGCTTTTCCATTAGCATATGTAGTGTAGGTCCTCTTAGATCTCCTTGCCTGCAAGTTGGGTGGCCCCAGGAGGACCGATGAGGGCCCAAGGAAGGGTGAGGAAATCTAGGATGGGAAATTTTGTGGTCGACTTGATAATCTCCTTTCTTCCCCCATCCCAAGAAGAGGAAAATCCTTTGGGGAAGCAATGTCAGGAGTCAGCTCTAGGGGGAAGTACAGTTCCTTCAGCTTCTGTAGGTCTCCCTGGGAAGCTTGGAAGGAGAAGGAAGGCGTTGAAAAACTGGAGGAATGAAACATAGAGGAAATCAAGGTCCAGTGGGTCCTGAGACCAGGCGCTTGGGTTGATCCCTTCCAAATGCTCAGCACTCCCACAAGTGTGTCCCCTGAGATGACAAGGAGCACTGAAAGTGCCTCAGTGAGATCAGATCGTTTGGGCAAGGAATGTCCTTTACTCTTGAACGTGCAAGAAGAAAACCATCCCTCTTACAAATCTTTCTGTCCTCGTCTTTGAAAGATGTAACAGGACTCGGGTGTATAATCATGTCCAGACAATAAGAGGTACATTCAGGGTGAATGTATGTCCAAATGTTTATAACCCTTACTTTGAGTATTTGTTTAGTTGCTTTTTTTGTCACTTCTCTGTGACCTTTAGCAAACTAGATGTTTTAGCATTAAACACAAAAATTTCCAGTAAAATGGCTGAGGGGTGGAGAGAGCCATCTTTTTATGCTAACCAACCTATTTTGGTCTGAAAATGTCTTTCAACAGGATTTCACATTTGTGAGGAGGGTATTTAAGGGGAAAAACGATTTAAGTATATATCATGTTTTGATCAAGTCAAAGATAAAGACATTTTGACTTTTCATTTTATTGGGAATTGTTTACTCATGCCAACTTGCTTTGCTAAAGCTTTGGAACACATCATATTTTCTCAGCACTGGATGACTCCAGGGATGGATACAAATTTTTAGTCGCAGGGAAGAGGAGAGAGACTGCTGTGCTTCTGAGATGCAGGAAGCCTAGATGCTGCTCTCTGCAGTGCCACACACTTCTTCTGTGACCTTGGGGAAGGTGCATGGTCTTCATGCAGTTGGATTTTCCCATTTTTGAACTGGAGAGGGTACAACTAATGTATTAGTGCTGTTGCGAGGATAAACGCAGTCAAATCTGTGAAATCCTGCATTAAAATTGTCATCAGGGCTGTAGGCAGGGCTGAGCTGAGGTTTTGAGAAACTGACAGATTTATTCTGTCTTCTGGAGGTTCAGTGATCTGTATTTACATTGTCAGCCTTCTGTATAGCAAACCAAAGAGTCTCGCAGCCTGCAAGCTGAGGCTGGGAACACCACCATCCCCACTGCTCCCCTGGGAAACTGAATCACGGAAGGGCTGCGCGGGGTGGCAAGGTCTGGAGGGAGACACCGGGATGAAACATGAGAAACGGAATGGCTCCTGCCTTGCTTTCCGATGGCTGCAGCATGGTGGTCATAGCCACCCCTGAGCTTGCTGCAGCAGCGTACCAGGGGATGAGTATCTGTGTAACAAACCCGGCTGTGTGATGCAGTAGTGGCACTTTTGTTAGGGCTTGGAGCGTGAAGTACCTCTTCTGCAGCAAGTGGGGAGAACTGCAGTTTTGGGAGCGAGCCCTGGCATGCTGGCCCCGTGTGAGTCACTGAGCTTCCCAGTGTGGATCTTTAACTTGGGCTCACTGGTGGCATCATTTCCACTAGAGAGGTTTTAAACACTGCTTGTCTTGGGCAATACCAGTCAGTGTTTAATAAAGAATGAAAGAAGCAGGGTGTTTTATATTGTGCTTTTGGGGGAAAAAAGCGTCCCTATAGGAACGCTGAGTAGCAGCAGCAGCAGAGATGGGCGCCAAACTACTGGTCCCAGTAAGCTGGCAGTCCCAGTGCTCAGCTTTTGGCTGTGTGGGGTGGAGGCAGGTATGTAATAACATCCCATCCATTGCTGCAGTGTGAAGGCTGTGCAGGGAAGGAGAGGGGGTCACAGGTCCCCATCGCCTGGCTACGACCAGCAGGAGAGATGCAGTAACCAGCCACATTGTGAATACAGAATCAGAAAGTATGTGGGGACTGTTTCAAAAGCAGTTGACTTTTTTTGCAGTCTGTACTTCTTCCTATGGTCACAATACTACCCCTTCACAGTCCTACATCCCAACCTGCCCCTCTCCCGCTTCCCGGCAGGGCAAACACTGGAGCACAGTGAGGCAGCTGGCAGGCACTCTATCATTCTCCCTTCCCTCCTTCTCTCCCTGCCACTTTTGTCCTTCCTTGTACATTGCTTATGAGTTCTTTGGGGTCTTTCTTTCACTTAGTGTGCGTACCCGGCACGGCATGGCGAGGGCCTGCCCCCTGTTAGGATCTGAGTGGATAATGACAGTTTCTGCCTCCATTTCTGCGGAGGCTGCGGTGGCATTTCATCAGCCACATAGAGACGTACCGCTGCCCGTAGCTAGCCCTGTCACATGCGGTTCTCACCTGGAGCTGCTGCTGGGTGACCCACCATGGATTTTTGTGTTTGTTTGTTTGCTTGCACCAGTAATGGAAATGTCTTAGTACCTGCCAATATTTTTTTTTTTTTAAAAGAGGCAGCAGTAATCTCTTCTGTCTTTCTCTTTTTCTCTCTTTCTCCATTTTTTCTCCTCTCCGCTGGGACAGAAGTAAATAAAATGCTTGATAAAATTTAGGCTTTATGTGTGTGAGAGAGATACTTATTGTGGTGAGCGGGGTTGAAGAAATGAGATTTGCATAGATATGGATGGATAAAAAGAAGAGGAGATTGGGAGAAGAATGCTTGAATACTGAATAACTGAAAATGTATGGAGCTGAATATATACCTAGGAGGACTCTCTGGACTTCGGTGGAGTTCTATGCACTTGCACCAACTCTTTGCTTAGCCCCTGGTTTTGCTTTTAAGTCATATTACTTATTTTGACTAACTCCCCATGTCTCATTTGAGGATGCTCTTTCTCATTAGGGTGAGAGAGGAGAGTATTAGTGTTCACTGCCCTACAGGTACTTCCCTGCTAGAGATCCCGTGGTGCTTAGTGGGGTGGTGGCAGGGCAGTACTCTCCAAGAGTCTTTGGACAAGGAAAACTCCCATTGCCCATGGCAATTAGAATTTGAGGAAGCCCTGAGAGGCACCCACAGCATCATGAACTTGCCTGGGCTGCAGACAGATGGTAGGGAATCCCTGAGGTCCTCAATTTTGCAGACATCCTCATCCCTGGAGGGACTGAGCCACAGGCCCGGATCAAAGAATCCAGGTGGACCAGGTCGCTTCCTCTTCACGCCAGTACCGGAGTTTTTTAGTGGTACCTAGGACTGTCATGACAGACTTTGCTAGAAGCTGAGAAGATCCTGAGACTTTTTCTTCAGGGCATTTCACTTCTTCCATGTTGCAGCTGGTACCACGTAGACTGGGAGGTCTGGGCATGGAGGTTTGGGTTAGATTTGATACTCATTTGATTCAGAAGCCCAGCTCTTGTGATGGTTGGTAGCAGATACACCAGGGAAAAGGAGCGAGGTGGCCCATTTGGGTCATCTGACCCCACGCAGAGGCTCATCCCTAGCCATGAGAGTGAGGAGCTTTTTTACTTTCTGAAGCTTTAACGTTTCTTCAGAAATATTGCTGTCATTCATTGTCATAATTCTGGATGTTTTGATGTGTCTCCCTCCTGCTCCTTCTGGAATACTGTGAGAGCCTTCCTTTCAGTTGTTTCCTTTAGCTTGCAGTCCCACAGTCTAGTAATATAACATGTGGATGGGGGGGGTGGGGGGGGGGGAGTGCAGAAAAAAGGCATTTCAGCACCTTTGAATTCAGCTTTTCATTTAGCTGAATGCCTTCATTGCCCTTGTTTCCCAAGCTTGGACAAAAGTCTCAGTTGATGAAGAAAGGTAGCTACCTAGTTTCCATGTGCATAGATGCTTTGGAGGGGCAGTGGAAAGTGTATCTGTGATCTCCCCAGGACAACCTGGAACCTGAGGATTGAACACATGGGGACATTTCTTCCACCTGGCTGTTGAAGCTTTGTGGCCACATCTTTGGTGCCTATACCCAGAAAGAAAGTAGGTTTGTTCCAGTTTGTATCTAGGCTGCCCCATTTGCAGTCTTTCCACATGACAAACGGGCTAATTAATTTACAGGGCAGAAAAAGAAAAGAGAAAAAAAAAAGGGGGGGGGGGGGGCGCAGGGGGGAAGGAGAGGGATTGGATCAATTGACAAATTGAAATGTCATTTCCCAGCCTGCAGCTGGACGCTGCTGTCTCTCTTCTCTCCCCCGCTCCCTCTTTTCTTCTTAGCCTTTTGTTTTTTGATTTGGTTATAAAAGCCAGGACGTAATTGAAACTGGCGTTGGAATCAAACAGCATGACCTTGCCAGGTTTCTCCTAGTCCTGCCACACCATCCGAGCCAGCTGAGGGAAATAAAAGAGGAGGGAGGGGGGAGTGAGGGAGGGCCAGCTCAGGGAGTCCCCTGACAACTCTGCTGCTCGTGTGCCTGTCTTAGAAGGGCTTTTCTTCTGTGCATCTCTTATTTATTTAATTTTTATCCAAGGCAGCCAAAGTGCTTTGGGGACCTGGGGGGTGACAGCAGAGCACACCGGCAGCTTTTTCTTAGGAGATGGCATGTAAATCAGCTGTGGGAACTGAGCAACGTAGCCTGCCAGCTTGTGAAAGCAGTGCCAGTTGAAGGAGCTGGGAAAACACGAGCCTCGACGCCTTGACCTTCTTGGCCTGGCTGGAGCTAGAAGGAGAAGTCTTTTATTTCCGTACTTAGGACACGTGGCTCTGCCTGTGCTCCCACTTCTGCCCTGTAGCAGCACCCCTACTGGATGACTGAGCCAAGAAAACTTGTGTCACATGTGAGCTGGGCATTTGCTGGAGCTCAGATCTCCCCAGAAGAAAGTTTTGTGCACTGGTTGCCTATGGCTCATCCACATGATGAGTTTTGTGCACTGGTTGCCCGCAGTGTATCCCTGGCAGGGTCCTCAATGAGCTTTTCAGGAGGGTCCTGTGTGCACACTGTTCCCCACTAGCCCTTTTCTTTGGGAAGAAGTCTGGCAGGCAGACCCCAGGCGCATGCCCAGGGGTCTCCAAATTCTGGAGGGATGCAGGGTGGCCGGGTGCATCAGTGTGGAGATGCTGCTTCCTGGGATGCAGAGCCAGCACCCCTTGAGTAGGGGCTGAGGGGAGCCCTGGCGGACCCCAGCCTTGGAACAGTGAGAGGCGGTTAACGTGTGAGCTGAAGGCACAGGGAACAGCAAGGAATAAATCTCAAATAAATCAGTCCCATCTTTGGTGCCCTCGCACGCGGCCAGGACTGTGGTGTTAGCATCTACAGAGTGGAGCAGGGAGCGAGGATGGAAGCAGGACAGCGGTGGAGGAATGCCGCAGGACCTGGCTGGAGGCGACAGCAAGTTTATTTACAGGCCATTGAGAATCGGGGTTTGGAGCAAGTAGTGCTGGGTGGGATCGATACAGTCTATATAATAATATCCCCCACCTCTCTCATCCATTCTGTTTGTACACTGCATGCTCATTAGATCACTCTAAGTTTGCACAGAAACTGCTGAGGTAAAAATAAATATATATATTTATAAGCCTGTATTTCTTTGTTCTGGTATAAGTGAAATATAGAAAACGTGAGCGAGTGGAGCTCCCCTAGCAGGATAGGTGCAAAAGCTTGAGTCAGCAGAAGCCGAGCAGAAGGACGGCGGAGGTTTATGCAGGCCTTGATACTGCCTTCTGGAAGACAGTGATTTGTGAGCTTGTGGAGATGAATAATACAGTTTAATTCAGTTGCTTCCTTGCAGACTTAAGCCAAATTCCAATGTGATTTTTGAGATACTGTTTGGTACAGCATGTAATAGGGTTTTCTTTTGGGAATAATTCAGATTCCGTGCTGTGCTCATTTGCAGTAGTAGTGAAGTTTCCATGAACTTCAGATGGATCAGAATCAGGCCCTTCAGTGAACAAAAGCATCTTTAAACTACTAGGTGCCTTTTTTGTTGTGATTTGCATTTTTTTTTTTGCAGTTACCATAGATTCTTTGGTTTGCCTTTTCTTTCATTTCTGTTTCTAAACAGCTCCCACTTTCAGATCCTGAGGTGCTAGTGCCTTACTGCACGTTGGGGCTGTGCGCCGGGGGCTCGGCTCTATAAACACTTGCAGAATTAAGTTTTATTCCCCCGAAGTAGCTCTCTCTGAAGTCAAAGAACACCCTCCTACCATTAATACCAATGTAATTAGATTTCCCCCTGTGCAAAATGCTGGTAAATAATGCAAACCATATTTTTTTTGGACATTAGATCAAACTTGTCGGTGAAGATGCTTTGACTGCACTTAATGCCACTTTAACATCCTCTCCCTGCACATATTTCACCGATTTCATTTTATGCAAAAAAAGGGAAAAAAAGGAAAAACGAAGTTCAGCATTGTGGAAAAAATTATAGAAATTGAATTTTAGAAATTCTACTGAGAATATTCAACTTAGAAGGATTTGTGCATTTCTCCAATCTTAGCAATTGTCAAAGAGAATCAGGCTTGAAGTCCCTTGAGCCCTGATTTGACCTATCAGAATAAGCAGCATCAGTTTTTTAGTTGGAAGGTAAGGGAACCACTGGTCTTGGCAGATAATATCACATATTTATCAATAATAATGATTAGTTTATTCCCTAAGGCATGAGGTAATATAGTCCCTGTCATCAGCACTGGTACTTTGTATTTGGATGTTTTGGATCCCCATGTAAATGTGTAATTCCTTGCTTCATTTTGCTAAACTGTTGGCTTTAATGCATGTGGCAGTGAGGTCCCTTTGCCTAGGTTCAGTCTTCTGCTAAAAAAAGAATATTTCTCTAGTAAATTTGTAATCACTACCTTTCAGCTTCATTAACTGCTCATTTTTTCTTGCATTGTAAAGAAAGAGAAAGCAGTAGCTCTTCACCTCCGTTCTCTGTATTATTCACTATTTTATAGACTGTTATCACACCTTCTCTTATTTGTCTTCTCTTTGATACAAACTGCCCTCCCTGCTTCATTCCTGCTTCATGTATGCATTTTTCCACTCCTGTTATCATTCTTGCCACCTTTCTAAAGAGGAAGCTGAAACAATACATCGTGACTTATCTGGCCACTAGTCAAACCATCTGGAATTTCAGACTTCACCTTAGAGGGGGGAAAAATTTGGGGGGGAAATCCATCAAATAAATTGGAAAAACAAATACATTTATTGAACTCACCATCTGGTGGTGCACATTCCACCAGCAGAACAAAAAAAAAACAAAAAACACCAAGCTAAATTCAACAAATCAATTATTCATTGTGAATTATTCACTAGCTTCTATTCCAAACACTGCCAAGATGTGTTTGTTTATTTTTATTTGGAGTTTAAAAAAATCCATGGCAACATTGCTGTTTGTCTTGGTGTTCAAGCACAAAGTGCAGACCTGCACTTCTATTCTGGATGCCTTTATTTAATAAAAGAAAAGCAACAGAAAAAGAAGGAACAAAAGCAAAGTTCTCAGAAGAGAAAATAGCATGTGTCTGTAAAGTACCATGTCACTGTGTCTTATAAAATGGTAAGTATTCCAGATGATCGGACTATTTTAGAAACACAAACATGAAAAATGCAGAAAGGGAGACCATTTCTATTAATATCTGTATTACTATAGCACCTGACACAGGGGATTTGTGCCACAGCAGAAGAAAACACACACCTGGAGCGGTTCTTCTGAGGTACCTCTTTGCCTGCACTTGGCTTTTGGTGGGAACTAAACCAGACGGACTGAGTTTTACTGAAAAGGAGCTTAATAAACTGGGGTGACTACAGGGATGGGTTTAGTTGCACTATCTTGTTGCACTAGAAGCTGGGGAGAGGGTGGAGAGAGGGTTTGAGCAGACGATGTGGGAATAGGAGGGTTGGGAGCATCCTCAGCGGAGCTGGTGGGAAGCTGCCACTTGCCGGGGCTCAAGCTCCTGCCCGTGTTGGTCTCTCTTTGTGGCTCCACTTGTGCCATAGGACCGCAGTGGGGGTCTGAATGTGGTCTAAGGCTGCGGCAATTTATGATCTGCAAGCTTTTGCAGAGTAAAGCCGTTTGGGGGAGCTGGGAGAGCTGGGCAGTTCTGGGTAGCATGGTCAGATCTGAGGAGTCAGCAGAGGGGAGGAGGTGAGAGGTGGTCATCCACAGCCCCCAGCCCTGCTGCTCCATTGGGAAGCACAGCAGTAAAGGAGCTATTCTCTCTTCCTTCCAGTTTTTTTTGTCCCAGCTGAGTTACACCTAGCAACTGATTAGACCCCTAATTGAATATTGGCTGAAGGGCAGTCAGATAAGTTGTTTGTATTAGGAAACCAAAGGAAATAAAAGTACACTATGACTTAGACTTTATATCGATTGTAGTCTCCTCCAATATAAGGTGCTAGGTGCCTGGCCTTAAAATGAAAACATTTGGGGCAAGCAGAGCATTTTTCCGTATGTTTACACAGGACCATGCACACAATCTGGCTCGTTTGGCTACTGCTGCGTTGGAGACCAACAGTAGCACTAAGGTGTGCAAACATCCTCTCACAGGTGCTGAGCTTGGCATCCCACCGCAGGGTTTGTGTTACCTCCTATGAGATGTTCACTTCCGACTTCATGGGGGTGTTGTACCAGAAGGCCCAGATACCTTCACCCAGGAATGAAATTATGCTGTTCACTGACATATTTCTAGAAATAGGGAAGGCAGAAGGTCTTGTCTGGACACATGATTCACTCTACAAAATTTTGTTCCTATTTGTTCCACATTTAAAAAAAAAAGAACCTTACTTGCTTTCAGATGCAATTTTTATGCCCCTTGATCAGTGCCTGGCTGGTCATCAATTTTATGCCTGCAATTAAATTGGAGGCACAAAATGTTTCACCGTTAAGCCATGGACAAAACCACTGCTGTCGCAGACTGCACGTGGAGAAGTAAGGATGCTTATTGATAAAGCAATCCTCTTGTTTTGAACACTTGTTACCTTTTGAAAACTATGGCCCGAATTTCAGCAGCTGAGGTTAGAATATTTGAAACGGTGGCATCTCCCACCTACTGATGTCCTCAACTATCAGCTTGCTGTGCTGAACAGTTTGGTCTGTTAGAGATTTCTACTGCTGCTTATGGCACTGATGCAAATATGTATTCAGAAAAAGGAGAGAGAAAGAGAGATTGAAATTGAAAACACAAGATTAAAACAACAACAAAAAAACCAAACCCAAAACCAAAAAAAACCCCAACAAAATCAAAAAGCCCAGGAAAAGAAAGATTGGGGACTTTTTTTTTTTTTTTTCTCTTAGGAAAAAACACTTTTCTCTTTAATCATCTGATTTGCTTGGCTTCAGTCCAAACGTCGCTGTTCTTTGACTCTGGGTGCTGTGGTTTCTTTGTTCCTCGTCCCTGCCCTGACGTACCTGTCCCCGTTGCCCTGCCACAGGTTTCTCTGGGCAAGGCTGTGGAAGCGCAGTGAGTGTTGGCAGGGCAGTGGGGGGGTCGGCGAGTGAACCCCAGCAAACAGGCCCCACTGGCACCAACTGCGCGCGTGGGAGGCAAGGTGAATGCTCACCCATCCTTTACCAGGGCTGATGCTTCTCCCAGTGAGAGGTTGCCCGGAGTATAGCCCAGGTCGAGGGGCTGTGTGGGGTTAGAGGTGGTGGCAGGAGCTGGAGGCGTTGGTGCAGGGGTGGTTAAGCAGGTGTGAGGCTGGGGAGCAGCTGAGGGAAGGGACCCAGGGGAGATGCTTAGTAGGAATATCAACAGCGGTCCCGTGTCCTCAAGGAGGGAATGTCTGTAAGAGCATGACCTGGATCAGCCAGGAATATGGGACTGCTCACTTTTGGTTTGGGAATGGCTGTGGCGAGTGTGTAGAAGTTACGGGCTTTGTGATTGTGAGGTAATGGGTAGACACTCCAACTCCTTCTGCACTTCATAACTGGCAAGTCAGCCTCAGGCTGTGTAACCTAGGGTTTCGATGTTGTTTCGACACCCAGTTGCAGGAAGTTCAGAAGAAGATGCATTTGCAAGGGAGGATTCCAGTTTGTTTGGAATTTCTTGGGATGGGGGTTTAAAATTAATGCCAGCAGTGCACAAGGCTACCAGTATTTTACAGAAACATTGTTCTCCAAGATACAGGGGAGTTTTGTTGGCCTTTACAAGTGATTTATTCTGACAGTTATTGTATGTTCAACAATAAATTAAGTTAAAATAGGCTAATAACACATATTCACTGATGCTTTAACAGCTCAGTAATGGATAGAAATTCCCTCTCCGACCTCACCTTCCTTCTCAAGTAAACAGAAAAGGGTACGTAAGCCAGGCAAAGGTGGGATCCTCCAACAGAAATGATAGGTAGCGTGGGAGAGAGAGCAGGCTGAAGCAAATGCCTCTCTAAATACAATGTGAAATGACAGAGGACTGAGGAGATCATTGGAAGCTTTGGTGTTAGTGGCAATACAAAACTTTCTCCCAGCAAATAATGTGTACAATGAGAAATTGCACTTTCAGCACTTTGAATCTTTCTGGAAATGGTAAACTCACAGCAGCTGACTCTGTTTCCCAAAAGTCATTGCAGCATCTATCTCACAGGTCTCGTGGCTCTTGCTGCATATCAGAAGCACCCCTTCCTCACCAAGCTGCCATGCCTCAAGCAGCTGTCCGTGTTATCTAGTGCAAGGCTGCACTGAGGCACTGCTACCCTGAGATCTCTGTGCTGCTAGCTCAGATCAGAGGCTGGAAGTGACACCAAGAAGAGTCCATCCTTGCTCCCCAGGGCAGAGCCACCTAAACTGATGCCATCCTAACCAGCCTCATCTCTTCTTCTTTCTGGACAGCCAGGACATCGGGTAACACCTCCTGGCCTGCCCCCCTAGCATTCTTGGAGCCTGGATCTGAGCCTCTGCTGTAGCCAGACAGTCACGGGCACAGATGGGTGACAGTGAGTTATAGAAGGTCAGTTGTGATTCCGGGACTCCAACTCCTCCTTGCTCCCTACTTGTGTCAACTTGGGAGGTCAGGAACCCCGGTGCCACTAGCACAGCCATGGTAGCAGGGAAAGAGGGAGATAAACAGGTGGAATAATCCGGCAGATCAAACCAACATGCTGTAAAAACTCCCCGCCTCAGTGACACTGCAGGGGCTGCTTCTCCATCAGCGATGGATCAGAGTGTCCCCAGCGCAGTGACCGCTGTGTCCACCTGTCCAAGTCCTGCTGAGGCAGCACAAATTAAAGCCTAATTCTTAGTGCTCAAGAGGTAGAGAGTAAGATGCCCATCAGCACCTCCTCTCCTCCCCTCGTCTGCTACCTTCACTCCCCTGATTGCTGCATCCCTATGCAGCGGCAATCCCTTGCTGCATTTTCTTCTAAACAAAGTGGTATCTGTTTTCTCAAAAGGCACCGGGCTGGTTGTTGGACCTGGATGGATAATTCACAATGACTCACTTGTCCTCTATTACAAATGCCTGTGAGCTGAGGGCAGTTACCTTGGACTTTACTCAAGGAATGATTGTTTGCTTACTTGTATAGCTCCTTTTGTGTTTGTGTTTTCCTTTTTTTTTTTTTTTTTTTTTTTTTGCCCCCTCCTCCCCCTGCCCTTTTTTAATGTTTTAAATCAGTTGAGCAGCAAGCATCAGAGGTTTGCTATTGGATCTGCCTTAGTGGTGGTAGGTCACGCTCTCTTGCCTTATTTTCCTGATTTGCTGAGGCTATCTCCTGTAGCCAAAGGGAGTTATGAAGAAACCAGCGGCCCGTCACTGTCTTTGGAAGAGGAATCAATTTATGAAAAGGAAAGAGATAAGAACTAGACGCTTGGAACATGTGTATAGCTTTTCCGCCCACCAGGCTTGTCCTGAAGCATCACTCCTAGGAGATTCAAGCAGCTGTGCAGTTCTTTGGCTGGGTGGGAGTTTAAAGGTAGTCTGTGCACGCACAGTTGCATACAGTAATTGTGTGAGCACAAACATTTTACCCAGTTAGGCATGTGCAACTGGCTTCTCTGATTGCTTTGGAGCCAGAGCTGCAGCAAGAGATTTTGGGAGCTCCTTCTCGGCTGTGACAAGCAGTGTCTGGTCCAACATAAAGTACAACTTCCGATGCGAATGTGTGGATGTGTTTGAGCTTCTTCTTTGTTCTCTGCCATTACCGGTACGTGGGTTGGCAAGCTGGAAATGGCTTTCTGCCAGCATTTAATGGGAGCAGCTCCCAATTGCTAAACATGTGTGCAGAAAGCAAATGCAAAAGAGAGAAGGTTTTGATGGTCAGAGCAACCATCGTTTGACTGGGGAAAATTCTCCTGTAATACAGATTCTGTAACTTTCCCAACTCTGGTTATGACACATTTTAAAATCCATACTGCCGTGAAGTAGAATTATGGCCAATTAAACAGGACTACCAAACAGAGTCTGTCCCCAAATTTTCCCTTTTTGTATTTGTTGAACTGCACAATTATTTTAAATTGAGTGTTGCATATTCATAAACCGCATTTCAAACCACCCAGTCTTCTGGTTTATGTATCTAGTTGGAATATTAGCATATATTTCAGTAGCTCATTTCATTTCATTGATCCCAAAGTTCCTTACAGCAGACGCGCGTGATATTCGTACCCGGACTGAAGTGCAGCCTCCTCTGCGTCGGAATATAACAGGTGTTTAACAGAGTCAGAGTGTCCTCCCACCACATCAGCTAAACCAACATACGTCTGCCGCTGCTTCCAACAGGAATGGCTCGATAGGTTGCTGTACAAATATAACATACAGCCGTGGGATTATAGCACAGCCATGATGCTAGCAAATTTCTTGGCTTAGAGCATTATTAAATCCTGTCCTTGAGAGTGACCTTAGAGCCTGAGGGTTAATCTGGGTGGGCAGGTTGTGCAGTGTAATGGGAAATGTGCATTTTAGCTGGGGTTACACGCACCGTTGGGAAAGCCACGCAGTGGGAGTTCAAGTGAATGAGGCTGTTTGTGGGAGAGGACGAGTGATATGGGGGGGTTAATGGGTGCAGGTATGTTTTCTCAAAATCACACCTTAAATATGAGTGATAAAACTTGCCCACGCAGGCAAACCCGAAGACCCACTTGGTCAAATGAAGGTTACTGAGTGCCTGTCACTTTTTAAAACGTAGCATAGGGGCTGGTAGCTCATGGAGGGGACACTTCAAAGCTGCACACAGCACATCCCTCCTAGGGCCCTGCGGCAGCACCGATGCGTTTCTGAGTCACTAACGCTGTTATTTGCAGTTTCCTCCATCCAAATAGTGACAGTTCGTTTCTCAGCTCTGCTTAGCTTGTCAGATCTGTTGTGGGGTGGTATGGCTGTTCAGACGCAGTTACTGAAAAGAGGGAAAGAGACACCTCTTTAATTTCTATCGTCTTTCGTTCTTATGGCATTTATCACGTTTTTTCTGTCTGACAAGTTCAGCTCAGACTGCTCCTCTGCCTTCCTACCAGTGCCCCTCCTGGGGGCAGGGAGGATGAGCCAGCGGGCAGCGTGCACTTGGAGAAAAGTGGAGGAGGAGGAGGAGGAAGGACAAGGGAAAGATTCACTTAAAAAATATTAAAAGAGCCTCAAAGCCTACAAAAATAGGAAAGAGAGAGAGGAAGGGAAAGAGGCAGAAAAAGAAACTGATTAAGATTGTATGAAAGACTTTTAAAGCCCCCGCACTACAGTCTGCAGTCTTTAGCATACCTGAAAAAACAAGTGCTGCCTTTACTGTTGCGTCTGCCGATGTCCTTGTCATACGGCTAATTCTGTATTACCCAGTCCCTAGGCTTCTGCATTTCCCCCACTATCTTTCCCCCCTCCCCCACTACCCCTCAATCACTGTCTTTCGTCTGTGCATTTAGGAATATTTTTCAACCACTTCCTCCCCAAGACCTGGGTCTGGAAGAGCTGCAAGATGTTTCTTCCTTTTCTAAGACAGAGGGACAACCCCAACAGATCCTGCCCACCCACCCTCTCTTTCTCAGTCTACATCAGAGGTTGTCCCAGGAGAAGAAAGGCAAGGAGGGATCTGAACTAGATTTACAGATCCTTCTGCAGCTTTTTCCCTTACAGTTTGGAATCGTGGCACTGGGAGGGCTGAAAGTGGTCTCTGCCTCCTGCAGCTGCTTTGATCCATTGCCTCCTAAGGGGGGTCATTTGGAGAAGGCCACCTATTAGGGAAAGAGGAGATACATATAGCAGGGGCACATCAGTGGCTCCCTGGCTGTTTCCAAACAGTTTTCTTGGGCCTGTGACACTCGATGGCTTGGTACATACCAGGCAGTGGTAGCATGTGCTGCAGGGTGCTGGCACCACCGCTGCAGGGACTCCATCGGGGAACTATCTCTTTTTAAAAAAGCATTGCAGCTCAGGCATGCTCAGCTCTGCCGTTGGCCCTGGGCACATAGGCTTTGACCAGCTGGTAGAGGCAGTGGCTGGTAACTGGCATGTTTTTCCATGAAAGGAAGAGATCACAGCTGCCCTCATCCTGAACTCTCATCTCCACAGAGCATGCAGACAAAGTTTCATGCTAAGATGAAGCCATGTATGCTGGCAAGTTTAGGCTCTGCTGGCCACGTACTTGTGTGCAAAAGAAGTGACTGAAATAGCCACTGTAATGAGCACGACCTGACTGAACAGAGCTGTGCTTGCTAATGACATTGATGAGTTTTGCTTGTGGATAGCAATGAGCCACATACTTTAACTCCCAGGAGTACAAATGGTCCTTCAGCTGCTGTTTGGTTACTCTTTCTGCTAGGCTGGCTGCTGCACACGCTTTTCCTCTGTCACACATCTAGCTTCTCAGTGTGTCAGAAAGAAAGCTCTGAGGGGATGCTGCGTGCCGGATTGGTAGCATCTGCCATCTTCTCAAAAGGATGTGTTAGATAGTCTTGATGGTTTGCAGACATAGGTCTGGGCTCTTTGTGGCTGAAGGAACATCACGGTGGTGACAGCTGCCCTTGAAGTTCAGAGGCTGGTTGAAGCATTGCCAAGTATCAGGGAATGTTCAGCATTTATCAAGACATCTCTTGGGTCTGGAAATCAGCAGAGAGCACACTTCCCTGCGAGATTTCTTGCAGTTCTTGTATTAGTCAGAAAAACTACTTCTCTACCTGGCTTAAAACTGTAGAGCTGTTTGACAGTGAGTGGATAGAAATCATGAAGGGCAGAAGTGAGCAACTTAATTTTTGGCCTCATGTTTGGAGGAAGAATGTTCAGACTTTTTCACCCAAATCACTCTGGTAATCTGGAAATGTCTCAATGGCTACAGATCAATCCTCTTCGGCACTTACTATTGTTGTGGCCATGGGATGGCTTGATACAGAGAGTGAACTGAGTAACGCAACCCAGGGATCTGCTTCAGGCTAGACATGACATAAATGGAAAAAGCCAAAGACACAACCATTCATTGATTCTCTGTGCTTACAGATATCTGCTCAAACATGCAACATTTCCTTCTTGATAGCGTTTCTGTTGCATGTTACTGTCCATCTGCAAGGAGATTACATATTTAGCATCTGTCTACCCATCCATCAGCATTAGGTTTCTTAAGGCACCCGTTAATGTGGGGTTTCAGCATCTGTCTTACTTGCCACCTGCTCTCTGCATTTGCATCTTTCTCAGCAGAAAATTCTCTTGCTGTTGTGGGCTTTTGCTCTTTTGTGTCTCAGTGCGGGTAGAGACTTACTAGCTCTCTTTCATGGAGATTGTTTTTCTCTTTTCTCTCTGTAGCTTTTTTTTGGAACGAAAAATAAAAGTGAGACTGGTTGAGACATTTAGCCTCACTGCTGGAAGGTAAAAGCAGGACTCGCAGTGTATCAGTTTCCTGATGGCATGGGACAGCTCACTTTTGCAGGTATTGGTGATAGCAGCAGCATGTCAAAACCCTGACTTGCAGAGCTTCCCAGTTTGAACATCTTACTTGTGATGAAGAAACATGTTGGCATTTTCATTATTCAGAAGTGTTAGAAGAGCCATCCCATTATGTGGAAAAGTGGCTGACTTGGAACACCAAAGCACATGTACAGGTGAACATCTTGACCTTTTAATTGCCAAGCTATTAGCCATGCAGTCAGGTGGAGAGGAGAACTCCACTGCTGAATGTACCAGAACTTGTTACCTACAGAGACTGAATTGCTCTGTATGGAGCTGATGTATTCTGGAAGCTCAGGGCAATTAGCTGTGGACGATGGGAGTGGACTGTAATGACAAATCCTGAGGGCCAGAGTGCTCAGCTGCTCCACTCTTGGAGATCTGGGACACTCTATGGGACCTGACCTTCTCTCGTAACTTGAGTTTCACCCTTAGCATGTAGATAATCAAGAGGTTGGACTAACTGGGATAGAAAAGCTCTGCTGATAGAGGCTGCAGGTTATGGAAACAGCATAATACAAATCGTTTTGACTCTTTAAATTTCTTGTCATTAAAAAGAAGAAAAGTAGAGTCTAAATGCAGTCTGTCCCCCGTCCCCAGTTGAAGCACTCTAAGTTATTGTGTGTCTTGTAACACTTAGAAGCCCTGATGTCATTATTGGCAACGTACAAAGATGTATCAAAGAATTGGTCCAGTCCTCAGAAAGCTTGTGATCTAAAGTCCAGATCCTGCAAAGCCTTAGGAATATGTTTAGCAGTGTTGCAATTATTACTGATAATAATTGCTATTACAGAACATACCGTTCCCAAGTATCAGTCAGGAACGCAGCGTACTGAGCCCTCTAATGATATACAGTAAAGACAGTTCCAGAACCAACACGTTTACAGTCAAAATGCTGAGCATTGACCCTCAGTTGGGTTTTCTACAGTGCATAAAATCCAGTGCCTGTGTAAGGCTTTGCAGACACTATGCGTAAAATAGAGGAAAAGATAAGAAATAGATGCAACAAAGATATAGGTGGAAGCATAAGGTAACAATGTAATGTAATATTAAGAATATAAATCTTAGACAGAATTGAGGAGCTTGGTTTTTTTCTGCACCATTAACTTGATCGCATTGCACACCAGAATATCTATAGATTCTCTGTTCTTATTTTACCTGTGAAATGTACGATTTCATATATAATGTGTGATAAATAGGATGTACAATGAGCTGGAATCAATGGTGCAGGAGAAACTTTAACATATGGAATGGCTTGACTTCTAAGTACTTGATTTCTCAGTCTTAATGTTTTAGCAATGCTTAATTTTTGGTGCTGTAGATATACTTGTGTGCACGTGCCCTTCTGAAGAACTAGGTGAAACAGAAGCCAAACTCCGCTATGTAGGAGTGGCATCTTTAAACGAGAAGGACCTAATGAGCTTCTTGCAAAGCCCATCTGCTTGACAGGACGTTTGCCGAGTGCTAGTGGGGCTGGAGTGGGATTCTCTCTGATGGGAATAGATGGATAGAGTGGTAGCCCGATAATTTTTATACAGGAATTATGGGTCTGGGTGTGTGTGTGTGGTGGGGAATATTTTTGCATTAGTTTTGGTAACATTTTTTTTGCCCAATTTGTTAATAGCTGGACTACCCTGACACTCTTTTTCTATTTTAAAATTGATATAAATAAAGAAAAATGCATATTTCCACCCCCCCCCCCCCACACACACACCCCCCATAACCTTGGAGATAAACCAGACAGACTCTGTAGAATGACAGAGATTTTCTCCTGTTGGAGTGGGGAGTGCTGGGGTTTAGAACATGTTATTTTAGACAGATATCTGTTCGGACAGAGTGAAAAACCTGAAGATAATAAATGGCCTGTATTTGCACATTTCCCAACTGAAATGCTAGCATTACTGGAGGCCCATTTCCCAAATCTGATCTGAAAGACATGCTTCATACTTATGTCTCTTCCTAGTGCTTTTATACCATCATAAAGACTTTAGTATCCCATCAAGACATATTAACATTTTTCCTTGAGCTGGGATGGTCTGAAAGTGGCTTATTTTCCAAAACTTATCATGCCTTCTCCTGGTAACAAAGAAGTCCCATATATCCTCACTTTCAGTGCTCTTAGAAGCTCGGGGCAGGAAGGAGGCTTGATGTGACAGCTGAATAGGTAAGAACTCAGATGAAGTCTATGAAAATACAGCCAAAGGCTCCCAGTGAAAAATCATTTTTACCACTGGTGCCCTTTCCCAGTGCAATGACCACAGCTCAGTTTTTGCTGTCTCCTTTCCTAAGGAAGAAAATAGAGTGACAAGCATATACAAGAGCGAAGGTAACATGATACACAGAAGCATTAAGTATGAACGTAAACATAAATATATGATGGAAAACATCGCATAGCCCCAGCCAATTTTTCCCCTCCTTCCTTTTTTTTCCCTTTCAAATCAGATAAATTAATATTTTATTTTTGTGCAGCTGTAGGGAAGACATACATTATTGAAGAGATTGTGTTTTCCCAGAGTCCCTCGCCATGGCTTGGCATTCTGTGCCAAGTAAAGGCAAGTGTAAAAAGAAAAATCAACGACTCTTAGGGTTGGAGTCATGGCAGTACCAAAAGTTCCACCCAACACCCAGTCCTACTGGTCTTACTGGGATATTCAATAAGGTCATCAGCAAGGCTCTGACAAGACAAATGTATCAAGTTTGAGTTACTAAGTGATGCCCAAGGTCTGAGCACGGACAGAAGGTTGGCATCTTGCTCGCAGCCCCGCCTGCAATTTTGTGCGCTGCATCTGTGTATGTCTCAGGTTCCCTGACCTAAAGCAATGCTTCCCTGCTTGTGTAGCACGCTGTAAAGTATGTGCATGAAGAGCTCTAAGGAAACGAGTGTATTGCAGTATTGCAGGCTCAGGCATAGCAAAATTTGCTGCTGGATTTTTTTTTTTTTTTTTTTTTCTGGAACGGACCTGAGGGTTTCTCATCCAGGGAATCAGGATGAATTCAGACACTCTGAATTCGAATCAGTTCAGCAGAGGTTTTCCTGGTTTCAGTTTCACAGAGGAGACAAGGTGATGCTAGAAGTTTTGGATTCCCTAAACAGGACACCCTGCACAAAATCTGTCCAGAACCTCCACATACAGGGTACAGATCGGTCCTGTTGAAAAAAACACTGGTCTGAACCGCTCCTCAGCTTGCCAAAGCAGGAAGGTGCTGCTGAGACTGTGTAATTTCAGGTTCAGAATAGAGTTTGAAAACAGTTAAGTTTTAATGGAGCAAATACGTGCCCTCTCCAGAGCAGGTATAGGAGGGTATTAGCAACCCTGGTTTTCTGTCACTTCTGTGAATCTCTGAGTAAGATACAGCAGTGATTTAATGCCGTGACCCAGAGATAACACATATGTTTAGGTCGTGTTTGTTGCTGGTATTTCAGATGGGGTTTTTTTTGTTTGTTTGTTTGGTGTTGTTTTTTTTTGTTTTTTTTCTGGAGAGACTCCTGACTGCTGCATATGTCCTTTAGTAAAAATAAAGTGATCCTGCAGGCTGATCTGAAAGATATTCCTTTTTGGCTTTTGCTGACGGTAGAAGGGGATGTATTTGAGAGTGAGAGCACTGGATTCAGCATGGCCATCTGCCTGACCCCCTCGGAGTTCAGTGAGAGGCTTTATTGTCTCCTGGTGCACTGTGAAGTATTTACTGAGTCGTGCAAAATTTTTACTTCCAGTGTAGCAAAGGTGTGGGCACTGTTTGGAAGCATGGAGCATCACCCTCCCAGAAAATCGTGCAAGAAAAGCTGCCCTGCCTTGCCTTAGGCCCTACCTAACGCCCCCTTCTGCCCCTGGGGCTGCCCCCCAACCCCATGACCCCTCTGCTTGCTGCATGTCTGAGAAGGCTGACATAGCTGTAGCAGAAATTTGCATCCACCTCTGTGTCCTCCCCCTTCCCAGCCACACACAGAAAGAAAATTCAATTAAGCAAGTGATTTGCTGTTGTGTTTAAGTTACAATAGTAGTAATCAGACCAATTATAGAAATCAGGTTGGCAATCATGGACCCTGCCCTCTGGGTTGCTATTAACTTCATTCCAGTGTGTGATTTCCCTCCGCCCCATTGAAATTGGTGAATGTCACCTGTGTATATCCCTGCTCCTCCAGGATGTAATAGCATCTTTGGAACCTAACAACCAATTGCTGCCCTCACACGTGTAGTCAGATTTATCCCTACCTCTCTCTATTACAATAATGAGTGGGTAGCAGATGTAGTCAAATGTTGTCGCAGTATTCTCCCTCTGCCCTCCCTTCCTTTCCCTAGCAAGCAATAGTTTGAATCTTAAGCAGTGTGTCTTGGATTGCTTAGTGGAAACATTTCCCAGGCCCAGGGGAAAAAGAGTTATACAACTGCCTAGGATCTTTTTTTTCCATTTTCCTTTTTTTCTTCTTTCTTAATCCTATCTTTCTTTCTGCTTGGGTGAATCTTCTTTAATTATTAAAACTATACAACGAGAAGCACCATTAAATATGATGACGGATGTCTCCCTCTGTTCCTCTTTTCCCATCCCCAGGATTATCAATGGAAATCCCTTCACAGCCAAAACATCACTTTGCTGCAGGGAGATGTTACCTAGGTTCCACCCCCCTCCCCAACTCTGGTTGCTCATGTGAGTGTAGGCAGACTTCTTGTTGGGTTCCTTTTGTTTTGTTACCTCTTGCTCCAGCTCTAAAGGCAAGGGGATGCCAGATGCAAAATTCATTTGAGTAGAAGAACTTCTTGATAAATAAGCTATCGATCCAGTTTCTTTGGCTCACGCAGGAAACCACACCTCTTTCTGCTATGAAATGCTGTCATGCTGTATCTCAAATGTGGCCCCCAGCTTTGGGATGCAGTGGCTCCTCTGGATATCCAGGTACCCTCCAAACCCAGAAACACTGGAATCACCACCTCCTTTCAATAGAATTGGTTGTGGCTCAATTGTAAATATGTATGAATTCAGGGTGAAATTGGGTTGTGACATGTGGAGGGAATGAGATGAAATGATGAATGAGATTAATCTCACACTATTTTAAAAAGGTTTCGAGATCTTTGAATAGAAGTGCCAGTGAAAGAGGAAACAGAATTATGATTGCTATTATTGATACTGTTCTGTCATAGCTGCTTTCCTTGATCCCAGGGCTGGGAGATCTGCTCTCATTTTAGGGCCAAACCAAACGCCAGCATAAGGGGTTAGAGAGCTCCACAGAATCGCAGAATGGTTTGGGTCAGATGGGACCTTCAAAGATCATCTGGCTCCAGCCCCCCTGTCGTGGAGAGGGACATCTTCTGCTACGTCAGTTTGCTTAAAGCCACATCCAACCTGAGCTTGAACACTTCCAAGGATGAGGCATCAACAGCTTCTCTGGGCAGCCTGTCTCACCACCTTCATAGTAAAGAATTTCTTTCTTATAGCCCATCTAAATCTACACTTATTTAGTTTAAAACTATTTCCCCTTGTCCTGTCCCTACAAGCCCTGGTAAAAATTCCCTCTTCATCTTTCCTGTAAGCCCCCTTTGTGTATTGACGGGCCACAGTAAGGTCTCCCCACGGCCTTACTTTCTCCAGGGTGAACTCTCCAGCCCTCTGATTTTTGTGGCCCTCCTCTGGACCCACTCTAACAGGTCCATGTCTTCTGCTGGGGACCCCAGAGCTGAATGCAGTACTCCAAGTGGGGTCTCACGAGAGCAGAGTAGAGGGAATCACCTCCCTTGACCTGCTGGTCATGCTTCTTTTGGTACAGCCCGGGATACAGTTGGCTTTCTGGGCTGCAAGTGCACACTGCATGCTCGTGTCTAAATTTTCATCCACCAGTATCCCCAAGTCCTTCTCCACAGGGCTGCTGTCAATTAATTCATTCCCCAGTCTGTGTTCTTTCTGGGGATTGCCCCAACCCAGGTGCTGGACCTTGCACTTGGCCTTGTTGAACTTCATGAGGTTCACCTGGGCCTACTCCTCAAGCCTGTTCTGGTCCTTCTGGATGGCATCCCTCAGCTTGGTGTCATAGGCAAACTTGCTGAGGGTGCACTTAATCCCACTATGTCATGACTAAAGATATTGAACAGTGTTGGTCCTGATATGGACCCTTGAGGGACACCACTTATTACTGATCTCCATGTGGACATGGAGCCATTGACTGCAGCTCTTTGAATATGGCCGTCCAGTCAATTCCCTATCCATCTACTACTCCGTCCATGAAACCCATATCGATCTAATTTAGCAACAAGGATTTGGGGCTGGGCTGTGTCAAAGGCATTACAGAAGTCAAGAGAGATGAGTTCAGTTGTCTCCATCAATGTGTTATCTTGCGTGCAGTACTACGTTCCCACTTCACCTGCCCTTTCTAGTGCACAGCTGCTCCTCACACCTCCTCCTGTCATCCTCCTGTTGTACTCCTGCCTTTCCCACAGTCAGTGTGTCTGTGTTGGGTGTTCTTCAATCATTCATGGCATCTGCTGCAGTCCAGCAAAGAGGCTGTTAGGAGGGATGTTAATTTAGATGCTTGTTCAAAAGTCAGATTAGCCTCTCACATCTCTGCCTTTCTGGGATCACTGTTTTTCCTGTGGTTGCTTTGCTGTATTATTTACACTTTTCACAAGAGAGGTGGCGAGCCATCTGGATTTGGTGCGCAGCCAAAGCTGGTCGGATTGCCCACAGAATTAAGACAGAGCTGACACGTATGGGGAATATCAAGCCCTTTAACAGGTATGAGAGCAGCTCTGGAGTGGCATTTTCCCAACGTACTGTGCCGAGTAAATTGGGCAGCGCTGAAGCATTTAAGGGATTCTCTTTGTTATGTCTGTCCTCTACTGCCGGTCTCATGCTACGACTCTCTAAACAAGCTTGTTACGGATTTGCGACGTGCTTGGCTCTTGTGTCCATGCAGCAAAGGCAGGGCTCGGCCAGTCCCCAGAATAGCTTTGGGCTTTGATGCAGTGCTAAGTGGGCGCATCCACATCATGTTGTAACCAGGCTGCCTTGAACTGCTGCTGTGGTAAGTCCCTTGCCCCTTACCTAGCGCGGGAGCCAGCCGTCAGGGGGGCTTGGGCACACCTATCTTCTTGTCGAGTAGGGGAGGACCCTGGTTAACCAAGAGCATATCTTGAGAGGGAACCAGTGCAGAAATAGTACTTCTGGGCCTAGAAATTCCAGCAAAGGACTGTTCCCATGTTCTCCTCCCTCTTGTGAAGGTGCAGTTCTCCATCAGTTTATCATCATGAGCCCCTGCTAAGAGAGTGCTGCTCTGGATGCCCCAGGATGTGCTGGCAGCGACAGAGGAGAGCAGCACCCGGGACACGGCTGCCTTCTGGGCTGGCACCATCCCACTGCAGCTGGTGGTGAGGTGGCTGCTTTCCATGGGTGCCCCAGCTGGATGTCCCGTGTTGGGATGCGGGCTGTGGCGTTGCTGCCTGCAGTGGGCTGAGTGCCTGCATGGCTGGACTGTGTCTCAGTGGGCTGGGGTTTGACAGCAGCACCGGGCCAGGTGTCTGGCTGTGCTCTCAACCACCCCCGGGGAAGGCACAGGCCATATAGTCGTACAGACAGGAGTGGTTTTATCCTGGAGAAGGGAACAGATGGGAAAGGGAAATGGCAGCATTTCAGGATATGCAGGTGTTACCTGCCATGGTACCACTCTCGGTTGGCTGCACGGCAAAGTTTCGCTGGTCTTCCTGCCACCTTGGCTGTCCCGTGGGCTGCGGGACCTTCCAGCCCCACAGCAGGTGGGGTCAGGGGGGGCCGTTGTGTCCTAGCCAGACCCCTGGAGCTTTTATTCCTGCGTGCTTTCCTGTCCTGACTCCAGCCACGTGTAAATCTCACCCTGTTCTTCACCTGCCAGAGCCCAGGGCTATGAAGGATCAGGTGGCAGGTAAAGTAATCAATCTGGAGGGCTTTTAGCAGCACGTCCTGCCATCGTTTGACAGCGCATCTCTGTCAAGGAGACTGTGTCTTTCCTTGATCAATAAATCAATCTGTCCTCTTTTACCTTTGTGCGCCAGCATGTCAGTCATTTCATGCCATGGACAATGTAGAGCTGGCACTCAAGTGGCATGGTAAATATTGCCTCCTGCTGAGACCCCTCAGGGGTGGATCAGAGTCCAGGGCCTCCATGGGTTCTCTGCCCGTGCCCAGGAATCTGGGGATGGTCCGATCCACATCCCGTTACCTGCCTGGATTGCTGGGTGGTGTCTGCTGTTGGAGGCATGTCCTTTGTCAGGGTGTCTCCATGATGTGCCTGCGTGTTTCCCTGAGAAACCTCGGGCTCATGTCTACGTAAGCGACAGGACTTCCATTTTCCTCAGGCGACACTGACTCAGATATCTCCTCTAGCACCCTCTGCAATGGGGCTCTACCAGCATCTCCCCTTGCGTTCCTCAAGTGCTCACTTCCACATACTGGAAAAGTGCCAGCGCTCTGTTTTGGAGAGAAAAAGCATGATCTCCCTGCCCTGCTGATGGAGGCACGAAGGACTCGGCTAGGTCAGTGCCAGGAGTGGGCCGTGGTGGGCTGCCGAGGTTTGCTGGATGGAGCTCGCTGCTGCGGGTCCGGGGCTGGCACCGCCACCCAGGCGAATGCTGAGCGCGGGGTGGGCTGAGCTGCCTGCGCCTGTCTGCTAAGGTTTCTAGAGACATAGCTTGTGTCAGCCTCAATCTCCTATTTATCTCCTCTTGTTCCCGCTGTCACAACTCTTTCCCGTGAATGCAGAGTGAAGAGGGCAGTAACGTTGGGCAAAGAGGGACTGACAAACAGCTGGGGCCTCGGAGCTGTGTTGTGAATGATGCCGGCACGCTGTGACATGTTTGCTTGTTTTACTGAGGGTCACCAAAGTCTGTTTGCTTAGGAATATCGGTCTGCAATATTAAAGTGAAGGGCTGTGGCTCTTTTAGCATCTCTTCCACAAAACCGATGTGGTCATGTGAGACTAGAGAACAACTGGTTTGGATGTTTCATACTAATTTAGGGCATCTCCCTTGGTTGCTTTTTAGCTCCTGGCTCTTTTTGGCAAACAGCTTTGCTTTCCTCTAACAGCTTTTGCCCTAAGATCTCCAGTTGCAACTCCAAGGTGTACTAAAGGGGATGTTGGATGCCATACAAGTGCCTCAGCTTGGTTTTGGGAATTACTCAGACTAGTTTAGAAATATTTGGAAACATTGAAACTGAGGTGTTGAGAGACTGGAAGTTTCCAGCTGGAGTCACGAGGAATCACTGCAACACATCAGAGTCACCCAGGAGCCAGCACCAGACTGCAACCGGTATTATCCTGTCCCCTATCTTTATGCTTTAACAACAAGATCAGCCTTCCTCTCTAGACACATCTAATTGTATCCTTAGGCTATCATGACTATAACTACACTGCTACTCTAATTAGGCTTATGCTTCGACATCTTTCTTAATTTCTCCTTTCTTTAATTTCTTTGAAATGTTTTAGACAGCCATCCTAACTTAACCAGTCTTTCATCACCTAACATCCTTCATCTCTCCCTCCCTCTCCCCTTGACGCGGCTCTGGCACACCAAGCCCCTGTTGCAGCTCTTTTATAGCCGATGGCTGGTGGAGCATCACCTTCCATGCAGGTGGCAGGGGAGCGCGAGCAGGGCAACAAGAGTCCTGTCCTCACCCCCGCTGTGAGGTTCAGGAAGCCTTGGTGTGTTGCGCAGCAATAGCTGAAATATTCCAGGATGACCCTAGGTTCGTTCCTTGCTTAATTGTTGTTACTTCTTTTTGGAGGTCAGGCCCTGCCATCCATTGCCAGCTCCTCAGAGACTTTAGAGAAAAATGGGGACTAACAGCTTAAAATGTAGTTCTCGCCTCAAAAAGTGACTTGATAAAAATAGCCTCTTCCTCCTCCATTGCTCTAATTCCTGTGTGACTCCAGGTCAGTTTTATTCACTCACAAATGGAAAAAATATTTTTTGCCATCTCTTTCTCCTCTTTCCCGCAGGGCTCCAGGAGAGAGACCTGTGGTTTCTCAGCAGGATAGTTAACTAAGGTCTGAATGAAAAAGTGGGGTTGTTCCTGGGAATGAGGGGAAAAAAATGCCCAAAGCAGAAGTTTAATCCATAGATCTTTTCTTAGATCTGCATAGTCAAGAATAAGACTAAAGAGTGACCAGCAACTTAATCCCTTCAGTAGGGCACAGCAGGAATAATGAATTTGTGATAAACACAGTTGTATGTATCTATTTACAAGGATTTCATCAAGAAATTATCCTTAAACATTTTGGTCAACAAGACACTTGCAAAGTCTTTAGGATGTGAGCATGCTTGCCTCAAATATACAGCGGTGCTGGGTCACATGCTGCCTGCCCCCATAATGCCAGCATGTAGGGTAGTCAGTGGGGCAAGGAAAATAATGCCAGGCTTTTCGATCTGCTTTGCCACAGCCTAGCACCTTTTCTTCCCCTCTTTAGGTCTGTTCAGGGGAGAATACATCTCTTCCCCTGTAGGGTTTTTTGGTTTAAAGGTGCAAAATGTTTCTCCTTCTCTGGCTGCTGTAATTGCTGTGAATGGATGTTTTACGTGGTGGCTGCTGTCTGCTTGAGGAACCTTTTTAAAGACAAGAAAAAATCAGATCACCAGAAATGTGCTGCAGACTACATTAACGAAGTGTGCAAAATCTCTCTGCTCCAGCCCATCCCATGTGCAAGAAACAAAAAAAAGCCCTCAGGTCGGCTCTCAGTTAAGCTTGAACACACACACACACACACACATCTCTTATGCACACATCTGCATACGGGGGGTGTGTCGGGGTGTGTGTGTGGGTGCCCTCAGGATCTGCTCTTGCTCTCTGCCTCCCTCTGCTCCCTCCCTCCAGCTCTGCTGTACAGGCTTGCTAAGGTACATTAATGCAAGGACTCACAGCCACAGCCCAGCCCTGTGAAGCAGGCAGCTTCATGGCTGGGAGCACCCAGGGCCTTCCTGCCTTGCTGCGTTTCATCTAGCAGCATCTCTGTGAACATCTCTCCTGCCCAGCCTGAGAGCTTCAAGAAGGGGTTGTCCCAAGGGACCGGCAGAAATATGTCCTCTGTCACCCTGATCAAAGCTTCAGAGCTGCTTGAGAGAGAAGGAGAGATCACAGCCAGGTTTCCCCAAGGGCTTTGTCTGGTTGGCTTCTGGGGGCTGACATCAGGTGGGCACTGCAGGCTTGAAACTGAGACCTTACCCACCAGAGGCCACTCAAGACCCCACAGCAGGTCCTCTGTGCTGGATGTGATGACTCTGGTGCAAGGTGGGTTATTGGTTCATCCTGCCTACCTTTGCCATCTCTGTCACATACCAGCTGCCAGGGCTCCTTGGAGGTGGCTGCACCTTGCTGGTAGGTGAAGGGAAGCGGTCCCAGTGCCGGCATGGGTAGCAGCCCCAGAACAACCCATGTTGCATGGGGACCACGCTGTAACTCAGGAACTGGATATGAGGATAGCAATTTCTCTCCTCTGCCATGCCACAGGTGTAGAAGAAAAGGTGAAGACAGGCTGGGGCTTAGGGAAATCCCTATTTTCCATTCCTTCTTCCCCTTCTCATCAAATGCAGAATCTAGAAACCAGGCAGGAGGGAGGCAGAAGTTCTTTCCCAGGGAACGGTGCGCGCCTGCTAGCTGAGGGGCTGTAAGGGCAGCTGTCAGCTATAGTAAGACTTGTAGGAAATTCACAGGAGTTGGCTGTAGGCATGTCAGATGATGTAAGGAGAAGGGACTCACTGATGTATACAGAAATAGAAGTCACCAAGACAGCTGAGGAGGAGAGGAGAGAGAAAATGTTGCTTACTCACAGGAAAAAAAGAAAAGGGGGGGTGGGGGGTGGGGGGGGGCATGTGATGTGCATAATACTGTTTGAGAATTGCCCGCTTTCCTATTCCTTTCCTGTTCCCATTTTTCCTGGATTTCTTGACAAAAGTTACACCACCGCCCCCCATGCATCCCTAGATTATCAGCTCACAGGGAACTGAAACTCGCGGTGCCCTGAGATGTGATGGCGTCTGCACTGGGACTTTTCTAAAGGTAAAAGCTGGCTCCCAAAGTGCTGTGAAGAAGGATTTAAAACAACACGCTGTCATTTGGAAACTTGCTGTGCTCCCCATGCCCAAAACACTTTTGCTGTGTCCTGCCCCAGATCTGGTAGGTGGGTGGGCTCTGCATGCCCACTGCCCGGCACTGGGCACAGTGGGACCCTGCCCTGGTTTGCACCCACCCTTCCCTTGAACCACAGAAGGTGCAAGGTGCAGGAGAATCTGACCCCAAGTGCGTGCGGCGTGGGAAGGGAGCTTGTCACCCCTGCTACCCCATTTCTCTCACCCGTTGCTGTGGACCCTCCTTGCAACTCCATCAGCTTTTCTGCTGCTCTCAGCACCAACAGCCGTCTCAGCGATGAGTATGCAGCAGCTCAGCGTGCCAGCTCGGCCCAGCGTTGCCCGCAGCACCCACTTGCTAACTCTCATCCATGTGCCTGTCGACCAGGGACCCTCTTGTGCTGGGGCTGCTCCAAGTCCCTCGGAGGAGAGTGGGGTGGGTGGGTGCGATGGTGTGAGCTGGTCCCTGCCCCGGGGGGCAGCGAGGCTGCCGTGTCCTGGGGGGCAGGTCAGGGGAGCCCCCCAGGTCAGGCTGGAGGCTGTCCTGGCAGCCACCCCCTCCGGGGCTGTGAAAGTGTCCCCTGTGCAGGGGCAGCCAGCCTGGCCGGAGGCTGTCAGAGGGATCAGGGCTGAAGGGTTGGGAGGTGAGAGAAAGCAAGGGAAGCAAAAGCAGGGAACAAGCTCTGACTGCAGATGGATTTTGCCCCCTTCTGTCAGCATCCTGCAACAGACCCGAGCTGCTGCCTCGGGCCGGCTCTGCATTGCCGAGCCTGGTGCGTTTGGCTGTACAGATGCTATCACAGCCGCTGGCATCCTATCCCCAGCCTCTAGCTGCTAACACGCAGGGAGGCCAGAAGTTACGACTGAAGCCTCCAGGGAGCTCAGCTTTAAAACCCGGCGACTGTGCCGTAAACAAGGGTATTTTATTTTCAGGTCAGAAGATAGAAGGGAAGGTGGTGGGGGTGTGGGAGGGAACAAATATTTGCAGGAGCAAGGGAGTCACATAGCTGAGGGGTGACTGTCAGGGTGAATAGGTCTTGGAAGATGGCAACACAGTTTTGACCACAGATTCACTTGCGAAACTCAGCTGCTGTCCTAAATGCTGTCAGCACCTGAGTATTTGCCTCACAGGAACATGGAGACAGGATGCTGCCCCTGGCACGGTCTCCTGGTGGATAGCAGGAAGAGTGTGGAGCCTCTAAAATAATATCTGTGCTTGCACTGACCTCCTTCCCTACCCTGTCCCTTTGTATCTCACTGGCAAGCAAAGTCTGTGGTTGCTACCAGATGACGGCCATGCAAAATTGTAAGACTCACCCTAGCATGTTCACTGAACTCAGTGTTAGATGGGGAGGGTCTCAAGTGAGCAGGTAGGGGAGAAGGAGGTGTGCCTTAGGGATGCTCACATATGTCCTGTGCAGGAGAGGATGGGAAGCTGTGCAGGGAATTGTTTTGTTGTTGTTTTTTATTGTTGTTGTTGTTTTTCTGGTGAGAACTAGGGGTGTCACATCTGTAATGAGGTGAGCTTGCGCAAAAAGACTGGGAATTTCATACTGCCTGCTTGGGAACTGATCTGCCCAGGCTGATTTCTCAGGCCATTGAAGGCAGGCTTACCACAGCCACATGTGCCTTCCAGAGCACGTGGGGACTTACGTGCCAAAACCAATGCAGCGGCAGAGTGTCTGAATAGGCCTGTAGAGTCTTCCTATGAAATGTCTGTAGGGAGGCAAGGTAGAGCGTGTTGTGCTCCTGGTTCCTGCACAGATTTATGTGGAGCAGGATTGATAAGGATGCTGTGCATGGGCAGATTGCTTGGGATGCTTGATGGAAGAAGGCTCTGGAGCATTGGGTTGTAGCTGAAGAAGAGCATCAGGAGAAGAGAGAGCCTGGGACAGCTCTCGGTGCTAGGCAGTTTTGCAGGTGTGTACCATCTCCCCACCAGCCTGCCTGGATGGCTCTCGCTTAGGGAATCACATTTCTCAGGCCTCAGCTCCAGAGGCATGTGACAGCTTTTTCTTCTATCATTTTGCTGTTCAGCATTAGTTCTGGGCTTCGGTAGGAAGGTTTTAGTTGCCTTATAAATAATCCCTTTCTCTCCAGTATGACCTCTGTGTGGGCTCGGTGCGTGCTGCTAAGCAGCTACACGAGAGGTGGTTGCTTTTCCAGAGCGACTCTGATGCACGCAGGCTCAGCAGCATTTCAGAGCCTCCTCATGGATGTGCACTCCACAAACATAACGTATGAGAACCCAGAGAGCTGCTTGAGGTACAGTAATTCCAGCGGTCTTTTTTTCCCAGTGATTGCCCAGTCATTATTTTAATGTCATGACCTAAATGAAATTTTGAATCCAAGACAGACCTGGGAGGATGTGTGCTTCAGCATCATGTTGACCCCTTTACTTCCATCCCAGCTGAAAAGCAGGTCTGCTGGGCAAACCCACATCTTTTCAGCCGCTGTCAGGAAGGTTTTTCTCTCTGGAGCAGTCCCGAGCTCACTCCAAGATCCATCCGGCATTAGCTGAAGTAAGGTAGAAATCTCATGGGCACTGTTACAGCCTTCATCCCCAGGGCAGTGTTGAGTGCCACCTGATCCCCACCGCAGAAGACACAATGTCATTCTTTGAAAATGGATGATATGTGGAGTGACCCTGCCTGAAGGGGAGGATTTAGCTACCTCCAGGAAAAAGATAAGGAAGCACATCCAAGCCTTCCTGGCAGTTAGGTAGCAGACTTGTATCCAGCTGTCACAGAGAGCATCTTCCAGCCCATCACTCTTTTCCTCCTGTTAGTCTGCATTTATCTGTGGCCTTTGTATCTCTTGGCTGCAGCTCAGGCCAGACATGGGCAGCTCACCAAGACACCTGTTCTTGCATCATTCCCGGTCTCCTTGGATTATTTATTTACTTTCTACCTCTTCCTGCTCTATAAACACAAGAGATACAGGTCACTGGGAAAAGCATCTAGCCTTCTGTATGCAGATTGTATCCACAGCAGCTCCAGCAAAACCCAGCTATGAACAACTCTCTGGTTTGGCCAGGCTGGAAGAAAACAGCCATATTTAGCACATTGGCTCAGTTTTTCCCTGGGAGATGAGAAATGCTTCCAGCACAGGCTCTGGTGTGCTAGAGCACATTGCTGTAAGACCTAGGAGAGGAGAAGATGCCTGCAGCCCTCTGCCCTCCTGCTAGATGCTCTCGTGCGTTATCTGCTGCCTGGATCCAAGGGAGCCCAGAGCCCAGGGACTGCAGTCTCTCCACCTGCCAGGGCTGTGAGCTGGTACCTCCTGATGGCCTCCCCCAGAGCCTGTTGTGGGGACCGTATTTTACGCCCCCCCCCAGCAGCTGAGGGTAGCACCTGTGACTCTGGGAGGGAAAGCTGGACAGGTTTTTGAAGTGCTAATGATGATGGGTTTGTCTAAGCCAGCATAAACTATCAATGGGTTTGAAATGTTAATCAGGAGAAGGGCCTAGTGCTGAAGAGCTGCAGAATGAGAAATGAATGGGGAAGCGCAGGGCGGGAGAACAAGGGCTGGAGGGGGAAGAGATGCCTAAGTGGGGATTTGACACAAGTATTTTCAGCTGCTCAGCTCTTTGCTCGCTGAGTGGGACAGATGCCTTCCTCTTCTGCATGCCTGAAATATCTCGCTTTGCTCACAGAAACACTGTCGTGTGAATGAATTTCACTCTGCTTGCATAGGAAAAGCCTCCTAGAGGATTGCTCCCCAGATCCTCCTCTGCTCCACCTGGGGAGTGACCCTGCACCTCACCCCCGTGTCTCCCCATGAAATGCCCTTTTACCCTTACCCTGCTCTCTGCTGCTTGCTTATTTGGTATGTTGGTGTGCATATACCTTAGCACAGTCCTAGAGGATACTCACACACACCTGATTTCAGACAAGCCATTGCCTTGCAGGCTGCATTTTCCTGTAGAGTGCATGGATGGATGGATTCTGATAAACACTATAAATACGTGCACTGTAAAAAGTGTTTGCAGACATACTTCTGTCTCCTCTTCCTTTTGTAGATACCTGTGCACCTCCATATTTTTATCTCACATTTGCTATGCCTGTCTGTACTATCTTACACTCACATTGACATATAGGAAGATCATCCTCAGAGTACCTTGCCATGCTGGGCTGGCATTTTCAGCCTCTGAATTTGCTTAGGATTGCTGCTCACACACCTCTCCTGCTGGTACTCAGTGAGTGGGAGCAGATATGTGTGATGATGATGATGTCCCTTCATCGCATCCCATCCTGGTCATGTGTAGATCTGAGACTGTTTCCTCTCAGACTTTGCTGGGAGCTCCTGCTCTGTTCTTTGGGATGGTCTATGGGCTCCCTGAAGTAGGAAAGGCAAGGGGGGGGGGGGGGGGGGAGGAGAAACAAGAAAAAGTAAAAAGAGAAAGAAAAAGAAACACATTTCATAGCTCTCTAAGCACAGACGTGCCTAGCTTCCTGCTTAAGGATCTGAGCAATGCAGCTCACCCAATTAGTCAGTCACATAAGAACTGCCGTACCAGGCAGAACCATGGATCTGTCTAGCTAGCTGCCTTCCCCCATATGTCTCCAGCAGTGACCTATAGCAGATGCCAAGAGAAAAATCTAAGGGTGGTGTAAGTATATAATGATACCGCTCTGTTACACTCTGTGAGCCTCCAGTGATTTGTGGCACAGGGATCTCCTGAGCCAGTAGCGTTCGCTTCGTGCTCCGTAGTTCCTTGTGAATTTGTCTCATGCCTCTTTGAGGTCCTGCAGTGTCCTGTGGCAGTGAGTTCCACAGCTGAACTCTGCTCCACCAGCTCTATTTTGCATTTGCTCATCACCTGTCTGCTGCATCGAGTTTCCATTGCTTCTGCTGGAAAAGACAGTGAAAGTTCTTTGATCTATGATGCTTATGTGTCACATTCCTTCTCCATCATCTATGCTCCAGCCTGAGGAAACCTAATCTTTGTGCTGTGTGAAGAAACACCCAAACAAGAATAAGCGTGAGGGGGCACTCCAAACATCCCTAGCTTTTGGCACATTGCACAGCTAGTAACCTCTCCTTTGAACTGGTACTAGAAGTCAACTTGGGAATGACTCCTCACAGCTCCATATTCATATCCAAACCAGCACTTTTCTGTAGTCTGCCTGACTTTTATATACCAGAGGTTTTACCATACTATATTTAACTTTCCACCAAAAAGGATTTTGAAGAACATGTGCTGACTGCATTTCCTGCATTCTTACTCATTTTCCTGACTCAGGCCCTTGGTCTGTTCTCTCTGCACCAACCGGCAGCTCCCCGCAGGGCACAGTGCTCCTCGGAGGAGGCTGATACCTCTCACAAAATTCGTGCAAGCTGGAAGACTGTGGACTGGCCTCAAAGTCAGTCCTGTGATGTGCAAGAGCCTTAGCCTTTCCTCAGTGTGCATATTCCTGAGCACGTGCTTCTGCGGAGGAGATAAACGGGAGCTGTTATCAAAGCATCTGGCAAGAGTCATGGCCTTGGTGCAGTAAGGTAATTAGCTGGATCCCTGGCATCCTGACATTGCCACCTTCTGCATCCGTCCTTTTGCGAAGGAGAAGTTGTGCAGTCAGCTGCACAACTTAATCGCATCAGTGGCCATTAGGATTAGCTCTCATCTTCACGAGGCAAAACCCACTTACAGTAAGCAGCTCATACAAGATGGAGAGAGCAATAGAGCTCCTGTCTTGGAAACTGATGTAGAGATAAGGAATTCCACTAATGGCTGACATAGAAGTGAGAGCAATAATATAATAATTAATCTTCTTAATCAGGTAATCTTTTCACAACAAGCAGAGCTTTTAGTGAATTTAGCCCCACATGTTACTCTGTAACACACAAACCATTTAAGTCAAGGGAAAGACACCTTTTCTTTTAGGAGGCTTTGGATCAGAAGCTCTTGCAAATGAGCTGGATACCACGTTTCGATGTAGCTCTCATTCCCAAGCGTTTCCCGAATGGCCGGCAGGAATGTGCTTCTGTGAGAGTTGCCCATCAGTGGATGGGCATGGTTTTTTGTTCAGGTGCCACGTGCTCACCTTGTGCGACCAGCACTTGGACTTGCATAGCCCCGCGTTTTCTCTCTGATGAGGTGGCTGTCAAGTTTCGCAGAGCGCCATGCAAAATCTTCCAGTGCAGATAGTTCAGCTGATATGTAGTCAGCACAACGGTCCTCCTGACTCTGTCTGTCTCCCCAGGGACAGTCTCACAAACCAAAGCCATTTGTGTTAACGTTCGCAGAAAGCGAATAAAACGGGCCGCGAACAGCATCAAGACAAATCTGCTGTTTATATTTGAATGACTGTTTGGTCATGCTCTAATAGCAATAATCATCAGCAGGAGCAGCGGGGAGCCAGCATGCGCATTAACTGCGTTACATTTTCATTTGACATGAGTAATTGTAACATTTGGCGAAGTTGTTCTAATAGTTGTGATACACTTGTTGGTCCACAAGGTGGGAAGTGGTGGAAGGCCAAATTAAGGTAGTTTGCGTAAGCCTCACTAACGGATTGCCTCACTCTCAACTCATAATGTAGTAAAGTACTTTGATTATTGTTGATTATTTTAAAACTATATTTAAGGCACATCGGCAATTTCCTCTTCTGCACAAGTACATGCAATGATTGGAGATGGGCCCAGCCAGGACTCTGGCGTCTGCTGGATGCAACATATGGATCTGGCTTATAGCTTCTCATCTCTGTTCTCAGACTAAGTGAAATCCCCCTGTATCAAGCCACTCCCATGTTTTCTGGAGGAAAGGCAAGAATCAATTATATTAAATGAAGAAAATTCTCAGCTAATAAACGGATCGACCCAGTCTTCAATCTAGTAGTGCTATATCAGATCTCCTTAAGGCTTTCCCTGGACTAAGAGTTGAGATGGGAGCTATTGACTGTGTCACTGGTGGTTCAGACAGAGATCTGAGGTCCGCCAGGTTTGGGGTGAAAGTGCCCAGCAGCTCACACCGAGAGGCTCAAGCTGAAGGGGAAGCCCTGAGGCTCCATTTCAAACCTGTCTCTACTCAACGCTAGAACATTTTCTTTCTTATTCTCTAAATTAAAAAAAAAATAAAATAAATAGTTGAAAACTGGGGAGCTCAAACAGGGGTCTTTGCATACCTACATGAGATGTATGCAAGCCACACCGGTCCTGCCTCGGTGCCCTCCCTCCAGCCTCCCGCTGCTCCTGGCCGGTGTGCTGCTTGCCGTCGCCCCGGGGTGACCTCCCTGCTCAGCACCCTGCGGTTTTTGCTCACGTTCGCAGCAGGGTCTAAACGAAGTAGAATGAGGCTCCGATTACAGTTTTAACGAGGATGAAAATCCCGATTCCCATCTCGTGCTGAGTTCCCAGCTGTAGGAATTTATCAGATTGTTACAGCCTGGCGGACGCCTGCTCCTGGCTCTGCCGTGGCCTCTGCTGGGCAGTGCCTGCTGGCTGTGCAGCACATAACGGAGTGCTCTTTGCTCAGCTGGGCTGTTTCTCACACTGCAGCGAGCAGGCGTTTTGTTCACTCACCTGCTCGCGTTACTGTGGTATAATGATTTCTTAATTGCTTCTATTAAGCACGTCCCCAAACAGCTACCTGTCTGCCTGCCAGACTGCACCACGGGTCATGTGGGACTGAGAGCAGAGCGCTGGAAAGCCCCTCAGACAGTGTCACCAAGGATCCAGCATTTGTTTCTGGTTAAGGGTGAAGCCAAACCCTTAATGCAAGTGTTTGCCCAAATCTCAGCTAGGTTCTGTACAGGGGCAAAACCGGGGTAGCCCCAGCCCGTATGTCTTCCCTCCAGCTCTGCCCTGTGGCAGTTCAGAGCCACCCAAAGCGTTCTTGTGCTCGGTGGGACTCAGATATATCCTCCACCTAGGCAGTCGCCACCTGCCATCAGACCAGTTTGGCCTGAGGGGTTCCTGTGTGCGTCCTCTGCCTTCCTCTTGGGCTGTCTCAGCTCTTGTTGGTCCTTTCTGCTCTCCTCCATCTTCCATGCCCTTTTGTCTGATGCACATTTAATCCACGTGGTCCATAAGGTAATGCCGAGAGTCTGATCTCGCACGCACCCAGCGCCAGGCAGCCTCGCGTCAGCCCGCGCCCACCGAACCCTGGCACAGAGAGGGAAGGAGAGGGAAAGAAGAAAGAATAAGTGAAATGAAGGAGGAAAACACAGTTGGGAGTTGGCACAGGTGCTTTCCACGTAGGGCCAGGCGGCATTTTCAGACGGCAGCAGCACGTGGTGAACATCACTTTGCATATGAAAATCTAGTTAAGCTAACGAGGTCCTTAATTAGGGCTTTTATTATCTTTTAATTCTTTGCTTAAAGGAAAGTGATTACAAAGCGCATCTTTATGATACAGCAAACTAATCTTTCATTTCTGAAGTGTTTCCTTTCCTTCCCTTGCCACAATAATGAAGGAGAGAGAGAGAAAAAAGATGGGGAGGGGGCAGAAAGGAAAATATAGCCGTGAGAAGGAGGCCACAAAGCAGAGTGTTTGAACCTATATGCTCTTGAAATAGCATTTCCACATGGACCAGAAAAAGCCTCAGGAACCCATGACTCAGTAGCTGGGAATGAGTGGGCGAGAGAAACAAACTACTAAAACCCCAGTGGCACAGGAGGAAGCCGGGGGCCGGGGGCATTTGCCGCAGGATCTGCACATCTCTGTCCCTAGCCCAGGGCTTGCTGCCCATCGGTGTCACCGGCCGTGACTCAACCACTTGGCTTCGTGCGTTGCAGTCCTATAGGGGGACTTGTGCAGGGACCTCCATGAAGGCCCCACAGATACTAAAGCAGAGTATTAGGGGCTGTAGGGCTCATGTCTGTCTTCTCCTAGATGCCGCAAAGCCACACGGCATGTAGAACTGAAGGATGGCTAGAGCGGATTAGAAACAACCACACGCTGAAAGTCTCGGCCAGGGCCCCCTCCTACCCTCCACCCCCCACTCCCGGCTTTCCCAGCCCAGGGCCTCCCACACCAGCTCTCCCAGTGTATTTCATTCCTAACAATTGGTAGCCTTTTTGTCCTTACAGGTTTCCTACTGGTCTCCTAATTTTATCCCATCCTGTTAAATCCACTGACATACCAGTGCTGGGCTTCACATAGAGAGCAGTTAATCCACTCAATCTTGATTTATTGCACATCTTGTTATCACAGTCCTTGGAGCCTGACAAACAGATACCACATTTTCTGTCTTCTGTGTTACGGACATTTGTTGAAAGCTGCTAAATTCATGTTTCTTGTGAACGCTGCCAACTTAAACCTTGCTTGCTGTTTCCCTTCACCTGCCTGTAGAGGCACGATATGTTATGGCCTGAAGCTGTATCACCTAATATTGGCATGATGATAGATCTCTCCAACCCAAGGAGTGTAAGGTGGGGTCAGCTGCCTGAAAATGAGAAGCTTGAGAATGTCCTGGTGGGAGCTCCATGGAGGCAGGTTCTGTGAGCAAGGACCGATCAGGTGCTCTGCTGCAGCCTGATAGAAGAGTAATCCTTTGGATAGTGTATCAAAATAAGGTGCAGGTCATTTATTTGTTTTGCTGTTAGAGATCATATGATATTTCCTATGAAAGCCGGGAGGTTAACATCAACGTCTTTGCAAAATTCCTAAACAAATTATTATATGCTACTTTCCGAATTCCTCTTCTTTGCAATTAAAATTTCTTCCTCTTGCCCTTTTTTTCTTGGACTGCTTCAAGCACTGCAAAACATATAAAAAGATAACCTTATTTCAGTTTTTGCTGAAATGTGTTTTGAATACATCAGTAAACACAGTTCAGTGTGTAAATGCTCTCCACTTCTCATTGCCGTGATAGCAGTGTTTGGTGTGCACTTTTTAGTCCAATTACAACCCAAAGGAAAATAAGGGAATTTTTTAAACCTTCAGCTTTCAGCTAGGAACGTAGCTGTGCTATAGGCAGTGGGCATCAAAGAGCAATTTGTGCCTTCGAAATCTTCTTGCCCGGTAAAAGAGCCTCAGCTTTATCTATGAAGTTGTAGGTGATGCCAAAGACAAATGGACTGATTTTGCAAGGTGCTTACTGTCTGCATTTCCAACTCAAGCTAATGCTTAGTATTTGTGAAAATTAGGCAAAAGATTTTTTACAACCACTTGAAAGTGCTTTGTAGTCTCTTTTCTTAGTATCTTTCACATTTATCTAGATTGAAGGAAGTTTAGAGGAGCAGATAAAATTACTAGCACTTCTTTGTCAACCTGGCAATAGTTTCTGTCTGTTCTGTTTAGAAATATCAGTCTAAACAGGTAAGATACGCACGTATTACGGCTTTCCAGAAAACATCATTATGATATTTTAAGCTGGTGGACTAGTGTCACTGTTTCTAACTGTTTATTCCCTTTTTCTAATCTCCCCAATAGCAGGTAGCTCCAGTAATTCCTTAAGGACATATTGACCCTAGTTAGAATTGGAGTGAATAATGGAACACAGTTTATCATCTTCATAAATCTCTGTAGATGTAATTTACATTGTGAGGTGGACATCCTGCTGTTGCATTTATTTTGTCTGGAACCCCAGTTAAGCCATCTTTGCCCAACCTCTGACCACAATGTTGTGTTTTAGACCACAGTTATTTTATGTACTGCATCGGCATCTCTTTTTGGCTTCCTGCAACACTTGCCAAAGTCTTTCTTTGTGTTAACTTCCCTGTACCCAAATTAAAACATCATCCATTAAAAGTCTGACACCTCGTAATCCCTCAAAGATCTGTGCAATTACTCTTTGTAATACCTCGGGAGCAGAACTTATACCAAGTGGCCTTTGCTTAAACTCACTGTATAATATCCAAATGGTGTATTAAAAATCACTAGCTTAGAGCCTGAGATAATTTTTTTTTTTTTTTCTTTTCCAAAAATGCCTGTGTTATATCTAGTATTTAGAATATTTTTGTTTTTCTGGCAAGATCTTAGCTGTGCTTTCTTTAGTGATTTTGATCAGATGCTTTACAGACTTTATGGCTTCATTTCAGTTATGTGAATCAATACACATCCATAGCATATTTGACTCAGTTACAGCCACGTAATTCTTTCAAACTATAAATTGTTCTTCTCTGCCATAAGTGCTTGCTTTTTTTTCCTATGATCTGATTCAGTTTTCCTACTCATTAGCCTGAGCAGTACATTTTTCTGGGTGGCCATCACATGAGAATGACTGATTTATCAAAGTGGTATTTGGGAATGTGAGGATTTGTGTAGTCTGTTTAGGATTCTGTAGAGCTTACTACACACATCACTTTTTACTAACTTGGACTATGTCATTTTCAAGTCCCAGCATTTTCCCCGGAACACGTTGCAGTTACCCAATTTAAAAGAATACAGCCATGCCATTAACGTTTAGCTGTGTTTGCCTGTCTAAGCCATTTGTTTTGCACTCTCTGTGCCTACAAAAAATATATATTCCATTGCCTTTCTGTTCTCTAGAGGTGCAGACTCTCTTGGTTTTAATGTATGTGCTGCAGCTTTGAAAATGTTTGGGGTTTTTTTGTCTTTGCATCTATAAGGTATTTGGCCAGATTCTGAGGTTTGGCTTAGATTGTGTACCCAAAGCTGTTGTGTGGCTAGGGGTCTGTGATTATCAGAGGACCTTTTATTTCTCTTCTGGATTCTTTTTCAGATTCCCTTCATCTCCAGCTTTCTCTTTTTGAAATGATGCAACATGGACATTCATTCATCACTGAGTCATACAGAGCCCAACTGTGCATTTCACTGCCTTTTCAAATGTCTCTCTTCCTGCGTTAAGATTATATAGCCTCTACTTCAGAGGTTTGCATCCATCTGGGGTCTGATCCAACGCCCTCAAAAGCCTGTGGCATCATTCTAGTTGCCTTCAATGGATTTTAGATAAGGCTTCGGTCATTTTGTCCCAAGGCTATGAATTTCTCTTTCATTTAAGGGTTGTGGAGCTCTTCAAATTCATGTGACTGAGCTTAAATTTCTATCCAGTCTCCAGTGCATCAGCTAGATCACATTACCCATGGTTGCAATGTTTTTAAATGATCACATTTTGTATAGTAGCAGCTTCTCCCTCTGCTTTTTAGAGCTTGAGCCAAATCCTCCCCAGTCGCTTCTCCTCCCATGCAAAAGCAGCGCACGCCAACAAATACCACCAAGTCCACTGCGTAGATGGTACTGCGGCTTTTTAAGTACCTCCTCTGCAGCTTATTGGGACTGGGCAACCGTTCAAACTCCTCCTGATGCTCTCTTTTCTGTTCTGAATTCTTGACAATTCCAAGAATTTGGGGGAAATAAACGTTCCTCTTCCAGCTGTAACTCGTGTCAGGGTTTAGTGGGCACAAAGGAAGAGAGGCAGGTGCTGTTAAGAAAAGGAAGGTAGCTCGTATGCATATGATTTTACTGAGGATGCTGGGAACATCTGAGTGGTACTGGGTGTGCTCAGAGTTTTAATACACATGCCTATGTGGTCCATCCCATGCTAACAGAATGGCCCCTTGGTTCCAGAAGCTAGCCGTGCAACTAAGCACTTTCAGGGTTAGATGAAGCATTGAGCTTGGGATTGGGCCAAGGCTGGCTGCAGGCCATAAAGATACAACATCTTTGGATAAGAAACAGGGCAAAAAGCTAAAAGTTGCAAGCTAGCCTTCCTGGCTGCTGTGAAAGAGAGGAGATGAAACACAGGAAGAAAGAATTTACTGTGAGGCATCCATCAAAGTCCTTCTCGAGGTGAATAATTACACTCTCTGTTAATTACACGTAGTACCATAGCTTGGCTTTCATGATATATGTCAGGTTTTATTGCTCTTGTTGTCAGTTTCTGGATGTCATAACTCTGCTCCCCAGCAGCCTGTCATCCGAAAGAGCTATGGTAAATGAATTCCATAAAAAAGCATTTGCTAATGTTTGTTTTCCCAGGAACAGCAGTGCAATAGGGTAGCTGCACCAAGCTCTCCCAGCAGGATGATGCTCAGAGTTGGTTTAGTTCAGCACCTTCCATAATAGAAGCCCTGAGATGAAACCCGTAGCCCGAGTAATTCTTGCTGCAGACGGCAGGGAGGTGTTCCTTTGTATGGGGTTTATCATGCTGCCTCTAATCTCAGTCACAAACCAGACAGGCCGCCCCTGGTACCCAGCTGGTTATCCCTGGCTCTCCTGTCCCCACAGAGCACCTCGTGCAGCTGTGGCTGCACAAGCAGGATTTTAGGTCTTGTCACTCTGGTGTGGGATCTCGTGACCTTCCCTCTCCCTGCATGTTGGCAAGGCTTGTTTTCAGTGCTCTGCTGCTTTTCTTTCAGAAATGTTTCTTGGGTGAATTTTGTTTACGATTACAGAATCACAGAAGTAACTAATGAAAAAATGTATGTGCTTATAAAAGTCCTGTCAGCTTGAACTCATCCAATCAGGGAGAATTACCAGTATTATTTGACTTTGCTTTGTCATACCAAGTGATTTGCTAGCCAGCTTGTGAAGAGCATATGAATTCTTGAAAGACTTATGGTTGGACGTTGTGATTTAACTTATTCAAATAGAAATGTGTGAGGATGCTCTCGTTTTGTCCCTTTCTTTGCCAAGAATAAATACATTTCACTTCACATTTGAAATTTTTAATTTGCTCTAGTCATGGGGAAAAGTTTTATGTTTAGTCCACGGGCTGAAATACGTTCTCATCAATTTTGATTTGAATATGTTTGCATAAGGAACAGATTAATCAAAAATGTCTATGTGCCAAAAATTTCATGAAGAAACATTGCCAAATTTTTTGCTGCAAACAACTCGTCCAGCTCTACTGATCAGGATGAATAAGAGAGAGCAGAAGTTCTCACAGTAGGTTTCTGTCTCTGGTTCTTCTGTGCTCTTGATCATGGTTAGTATCTGCAGGCCTGAAAATATTTACCGTACTGATGTGTGTAATAACCCTGCGAAATAACAGGGAGTTATCTTCTTTCTTGTGGAAGGCTCAGAAACTCAGAGGCTAAAGACAGGGGTCAAACCACCCAAATGAAATACCAGGTTTAGGATTGGATGCAGTTCTGGCTGGGCCTGTGATCTTCCTCTGTAGGCTATAATGGGAGCTTATGATAGAAGTCCGCCTTGTAGGTAAAATGTTAGACGAGATAAATCCTGCTCTGTGTGGTGGGTGTCCATGGGAGGTGCCCGTGGCTATGCAGGAAAGCTCTTGGCAGAGCAATCTGGGATCGCAGGAAAATTACGGGACCTTTTTTTTTCTGTGTCATTTCAAGCCATCCTTCCCTCTTACTGATTCCAAAATACATACATGCTGATGCAAGCCAGCTAGCAGCCCAGCCAGAACAGCACTCACATCACAAGCAAGCAGAAAAATAAGCCCTCTGAGCGCAGCAGAGATGCACTGATATAGAGGATTGAAGCCAAGAAGCATCTTGTCTAGGACAATGCTGGTCTAACTGGCCACGCCTTGAGCAAGGAGTTGGACTAGAGACCTCAGGGCATCCCATCTGCACAGTTCTCTAAGCCTCTGACCCCCTGCTTGTTCTCTGGTCTGATCTTCAGTCTCTGAAGCTTAGGTGTTGCTCAGACCAGGTGCTGTAGCTCTTTCCCACTAACCACAGGGTTTAGGCACTGAAGTTCACTATGGTCTGTTCTTGGTGGCTGTGAAACTTTGAAGCCCTCTATGTCCATCTTGATCAAATGACCCTAACACACTGGCGTGGAGACGTACTGGAAACATACTGGAGCACCAAAGAGAAGCGGTGGGGAGCAGTTGTACTTTGGGTACTCAGGAAGGTTTGCAAGTAGGTGTGAGCACCCTCACAGGTTCACGTGCTGATAGGAAGGAGCTGGGTGTACCATCTCGGGTACTCCCCTTTCTGGAAGGGGGGTGCAGGAGCATTGCACAAGGCAGGCCAGGGCTCTGCTCCCTACACGCTTAAAACACCTCCCGCTGAATCGCCACCTTAGCTGCCTCCAGAGCCACAAGGCAGCAGCCTCAGCCCGGGACCCCCCAGCTCACGGGCTGGGGGCTGGGGGGGGGAGTGGGGGGCTGCCCCTGCCCTCCTGCCTTGCCTTCCTTGCCCTTCAGGGCGGGCTGAGGGAAGGAACAGGGAACAGCCTCCCATCCAGGCTGGATCTCACCCGTGGCTCTTCTGTTTTCAGACCACTTGGCAGTGCTTTGCTTTCCTTTGGAAACCAGACTCTCTGAATCTGGCAGTAATAATTGCCTAAAATTGCTTTTTACCCACGCTAAACCCACACACATCACCCGAGCAGTGAGCGTGATGCCCTCTCCGTTGTCCCGTGTTGGATTCCCCGGTGTCCCATTTGGCTAAGGCAGTCCTAACACCACCAGCCCTTGGGATGTCGCTGATGTCTAATTAGATGCCTTTCCTTTTTGAAAAGGGGAGACCATAACGGGACCTCTGCCCTGCTTTTCACTCTATTTCCGAAGTTCACAGGGCCACAGCAGCTGAGACACCACCGTTTTTGTGTCAGAACTACCCCATATTGTCTCCTATGTGGTGTCTCAGGTGACAGTGGCACCAGCTATGCTCTGCCTTCTCATGTAACTGCAATCAAGTCATATAGAGCCAGCTCCGTAAAGGCAGGTATGCCCTGGAGAGCCCAGAAACACTTTGGAAATCTGGGGCTTTGTCTCTCTTTCAGTTCCCCACCACTAAAAACGGAGTCCACGGCTCCATCTTACAACTCAGGGCTGTCCTGGTAACTTCCAGGCTGAATTGTGCTCCCAGGGACAATCCCTGCTATCACTGAAGTAGTTTTCCTACCAATATGTAACACTGTGAGATCTATTTACCGTTCAGCCTCCCAAGTAAATTAGCAGGTTTTGCCGTCCTGGTTGTCAAGTAGTTGGAAAGGCTTGCTGTAGAAAATCAGTGGCATTTGGAGATGTCTGGAAAAAATCCTAACTCCAAATGTAAGTGATATGAAGGAATACTGCTTACATAGATATTTGTGTATTTATTGTTAGCTCTCCCTATAAAAACTTGGTTTGTGGAGGAGTGATTTAATTCAATTACTTCGACACTGTGCTTAAAAGTCTTCCCTTAAGATCTCAGCATGCCTCTTAACCCACCAACATACTCGAAGACACTCTGCACAATGGAAACCTGAGATCTCACATTCAAGTTAAATCCCACACAATCTCCGTTGTTTTAACTAAATCAGCTTATGCCTTCTCTCCAGGAATATGTTGCCCAGATGCTTGGGGCTTTATAAGAGCAAGTGTTAACAAGCTTTAAGTCACAACAAAAGTTTTCATTTTCTCTGATAAATAATATCTTTGAATTGAAGCCATATAACCCTTGCTACGACAGTCTCTCGCCAAAGCTCAGAAGGCAAAAGTCTGGTGGTTTCATAGTGCAGAGTAGTGGCAGCGAACACACATTTTAGGAAATACACCTAAAGCATTTCTTCCTTTTTTTGATTGCATCTCTCAAACATGATTTTTAGTGGAAAGCAAGGCTGATGCCAGCATTGAAAGTTCTTTTACCTGAACATTTTTAGAGTCTTAGAAACAGAACTGGAAGAGTCCTAAGAACATTTCAAGCCCATCTCTCCACCTTGAAGCAGTGTCACCTGTATCTCTGTCATTCCTGCCAGTTGATTTGTTTTGAAAGCTGTCCAGTAAAAGAAACTCCACACTCTCCCCATGCCAACTTCCCAGTACTTTACCATGCATACCCACAGAGCTTTCATTCTGCTTGCTAGCTAGCATGCATCTTTCTGTCTGAAATTTAAGCCTTGCTCTTGCTGCAGTGGACATGAACAATTAATTCCTTCCCCATTTGAAAACAATCTTTTATATGCATGAAGATTCATACCATGCCTCCCCCTGTCCTCCCTTCTGCTGACTGATGGACCCAACTCCTTTCAATTTACCCCTGAAAGAGGTGTTTTTCTAGAATTGTAACTGTTCTTGTTTGCTCTTCTCTAGGCTTTCTCTTCTTGGGTCTACATCTTTTCTTAAAGTGTCGTGCCCCAAAGAGTACAAAGTATTCCAGCTGAAGCCACTCAATGCTTGATGGAATGGAAAGATCATATCATGTGTCCACATTCCTATCTCTACATGATATATGCCTTTTTCACAATGATTTAACGCTGCTGATATAAGTCCAGCTGGCAAATCACTACATTCTGCCCACCTCAAGATTATTTTCTTTCTGAAGAACTTCTGACTAATTAGTTGTTCACCTTATCTTGTGTCCATGCAGTTGTTTGTTCTTGTTGAAGGCTTTAATTGATCTTTGCTGAATTAATTCAATTTTTAAGAGTGCTTCTCCACATTGTAAAGATCCTTCTAATTGTAACGTTAGCTTTCAGCATTCTTGCAGCCTTCCTAGCAAGGTACCATCTACATGATTTATAAGCCAGATCGCCACTCCTCACCATCGTTCAGGTTGAGGGTAATGTTCGGCATATTTGTCCTGAGAGAGACCCCCGGGGAATCTCACTCGGTGCAGCTTCCCTTTTTGACAGAAACCACTGAGAGCTGCCCTCTGAGGAAGGCTGTGCCACTGGTTTTACACCTACGCTTGAGTACTTACTAGTCTGTGTTTTCTGAGATTGCTGAAGAGAATATCACAGGCACCGGTGTCACAAATCCTACTAAAAGTCAAGATATATGGCACCTATTGCTTGTCACCTTTGCCCAAGGTCCATTACCTGTCACACAAAGAAATTAAATTGGCTTGATACAATTTCTTTCTGACAACTCAACAGGGTCTGTTACTCATCTCTTCGTACTTATCCTTTTAGTTTCTTAAATATAGTTCGATTATTTGTTTCAATATTTTTTCTTGGGATGGAAGTTAAACTGAGTGGTCTGTAATTCCCTTGCATAATTTTTTTAGAGCTAGACACCATGTTTCCCCTTTCCAGACTTCTAAAATCTTTTCTGTTCTCTGTGATTCATGTTCTCCATGAACTGAAATTGCTTCAGCTGGTTCTCTGAGTATTCAAAGGAAGACGTTCATCAGGACCAGCCAGCTTGAAAACGTATTCCTCTGGGTTTTTTTCTAGGCTTTCACAGCCTGAGCTTTCATGCTGTTGACATTAATAACATAGTGTTAAATGCTTGCACTTGACCTTCTTAATGAACTGGCCTCCAAAAATTATTCAGCCTTTAGACTGTCATCTGTCCCTTTCCATTAACACTTTTCTTTCTGTTCTTACTAAATGAAGAGGATCCTTTTTAGTTATTTTTCGACTGCATCCTTTTACCCCCGCTGCAGTAGCCTGGTCTGCTGTCTGTGTTCCCTTCGTACGAACTCAAGAAACTGCTTGTGATTTAGTCAGGTTGGTTTCCTGCTTCCTTCCATCGTGCCTTCCCGTGTGCTGCAGTAGGACACCTTTCACTGGGTCTCTTGGTGGTGTTTCTCTGAGAAACTGCCAGCTTTCCCTGTCCCTCTTGCTTCCCATGAGAGACCACCGGCCTGTTTTCTGTGTGTATTGCAGCCTGTCTCATTGAAGCTCCTTGGGTTTATATCACTGGTTTACTTCTTACTCTTTGAATGGGTTTTGAACTCTTATCATTGCTTGTTCGCTCTCAGCAAAGTTGCTTTCTGCTTTCCTAATCCCAGTTTACCTTGGTTCCAGGTATTAAGCGAACTTGTATCACCAAAGAGATTCTGTCTTTCGGACTGCAGCTCTTTCTGCTCCAGAGCTTTTGCTGCTGTAATGGTGTTTCCCTTTCACTTCTTCCTTCCCTTCCTTGTCTCACCCCGAGCTGATGTATGTGCAAGAGCAACACTTGTAAGTGCCGGCTGAGCTGCAGCGGCAGAGATTGGAGCTGCTGCAAAACTGCCCTTCTCCCACTGGGTCACCGGTTAGCAGTTTTGTTTACTTGGGCTTTTGAATTCCTTTGGGCTTGCCTCACATTGCATGAACTTCATGGATGCTTTGCGTTTATTTTTTCTCATTTAATGCTCATCGAAGTTGAACAGCCCACTTCTTGCAACTCTGCTTTGATTTACGTATCAGTACCAGTAGCAACCTGATTGTGTTATCTTCTTGTGTCAAATCTGGTCACTCCTACAGCTGATGAAAGTCCACATTAAGGTCGTTTCTCTAAAAGAAGTGGCTTCTCAAATGTCTTCACTTTTAAAAAATTTTCTTTTGATTTCTGTTTTGAATATTCATTTCTGTTGTCACAACAATGCAGAAGGACTAAACCGTAAATGCACAAAATACAGCCAATGCCTGTTTTCATTTCTGTGCTGTTTTATATGGAAACTCTTTTTACATTCCAATCTTAAAGTTACTTGTGTTACAATGCAAATTTTAATGTGTGTTTACTTCTGTAAAATAATTTGTTGTTTGTAGTTTTCTGCATATGGTGAATAATTTGGGCAAGGGCTCTAGTGAATGGATTTTTCTAAGTAAAGTTATTCTGAATTGAATGTAGCTCTTCTGTAGTTAAAGTTTCAACTGGAGTTTACCTGATTTTGAACAGATGTTTGCCTTACGAGATAGATAAACAAAGGAATAAAACCCTCCCCAAAAGACAGACCATGTGAAGCCTTGACTAAGAGGTTTTTACCTAGTATGAAATGTGCAGGATTCACTGGGTTCCTGGCTGTAGCTACCTAAAGCTGGAGTTTTTCAGATGGCAAAATGTCCTTCCACTCACTTTGCTACTTTATAGCATAAGAACAAAAAAAAACAAACCAAAAGACAGATTAAAACTACTTTAGTAGGCTCATCTTGTTGAAATCTAATGCACAAGTGCACTGAAAATTAGTTGATTGAACTCTAATTTTAAAAGTCACTGACATTATAAAAAAATGTCAAAGGCCATGGCATCAAACACAGGCTTAAAATAGGATGTCAGCTGACTGCTGAAGACCTAATTCTTTTTTCTGTTTCTGTTCTTAATTTGTTTAGCAGTTTGCAAATACTGAAACTACAAAGCAATTGTCAGAGGATTTAGTAACAGAAATTTCCGCCCCCCCCCCCCCCCCCCCCCCCCCCCCCGCGTAGACACACACACACTCAGATGACCTGCATGTAAACGGTAATGCAACAAGCAAACAAAAAGCCTCTTCAGGAGGAGCTGAGCTGAGCCCCAAGAGAGTAAACTCCACCACCATTTCTCTCTCTTCCCTTTGAATTGCATCATCCTTTGTTCAGGACAGTGCTTTTAGTATGAACAATTTAATGGTGATGACTTTCTTGTCTGATGCTGATAAGAATTAAGTCTGTCAGAAAAGCTCTGTGTTGATACAGACAAACCAAGGAGACCTATTGTTTCATTTTCTGTTTCAGAAACATGCCCTTAGTTTGTAGGTGATTGCTTACTTTGGATTTCATTAAAACTAGTTTTCTGTAGTAAAAAAGCAAATGGAAATGCTCTGCGCTGATTTGGAGAACCGGTCGTGAATTGTGGCCACCGTGCAGAAGCTGTTGCGAATGCAGTGGTGTAATAAGGAAAGCTTGTTAAGTCTTGGTGTGTCTCCTTCAAAAGGGGGACAGCATGAGACTGGGGGGAAAAGGAGGGCAGATGGACAGCCACAGCCACAGCTGATGAATAGTTTCTTCAGAGAAGGAAGAGGGAAAGAGAGTTATCTTCTACCAGAAGAACAAAGATGCCAGGAATTAATACCAAGTGATGCTGCACACCGTAAAAGACTCAGATTGTGGATCATGCCTGTCCCATCCCTGGACAGTTGGGCTTCTCAAGAAGGAGATCCTGTACAATTGCAGTGTGTGGTCTGGTGTTTTCATGTTTCAGTGATGCACATTGAAATTTGTGACTATTCGCCTTAAATTTCCAGGCTGCAAAGTGCAGAGCTGTACGAGCTCCTTATGAGCATCTCAAGTCCGTCTGTATTAGGACAGAGACAGGACATTTTAAGTCAACACGATGGCTGTCATCCTTACTCATGAGCCAGAGCCTTCAGGGAGAATGAAGAACCAGAAGAAGCCTGGTCACAGGGAGGAGGAAAAATGCATGTTCAGATAGCACAGGGCTCTGTCTCCACTGTGAAACCGGGTAGGAGAAGGAAATTTAGCTGCTTGAAAGAAAAAAAGCAGGAAACACAACTGTTGATGAGCTAAGACCCTTGGCTACCTAGCAGGATCATCCCAAAAATGTCTCCAAGTGGTGAGGAAACAGAGTCAGAATACAACTGAAAATCCTTTTTACTGTTCTTATAGATTTTTCGGTTTCTCATGCCAGCCAAAGTAAAGAACGATTGATTGGGGAAACCTCAGCAGAGCCTGTAAGTTTTCTCTAGGATGCATTTGTGGGAGGGCGAGTGTCAGTTACCAGCTTTTGCTTGCGGTTCTGGAGGTCTGGGGCAAGGCTGGGCTTGAGTCTGTCGGAGTTCGGGGCTGAAGCCAGCGCCGGAGTCTGAGCTGCTGCGGGGGGCTTGGATCAGCTGTGCTCCACGGGGGCGCAGGGGTGACACGGAGCAGGAGGCAGAGAAAAAGCTTAAGTGTGCCGGGGGGACTAGGGAAGACACAGTGCAGCAAGCCTGCTCAGATCAAGGCAAGCTGAATTGCACATGGGCCCAGCACGTGAGACACAAATATAGCAGCCTGATGAGTGCCCAGCTGGGGCGAGCTTTATTTTGCTTTTTAAAGGAGTGCTGTCAATTCCTATTTGGCTGACAAATTTTTGCTTTGTTTAAAAAGGAAAAAAAAAAAAAAGAAAAGAAAAGAAAAAAAAAAAGGTGATGGTTGGAATTTTTTCCCCCTCACAAGCCAAGAGCAAATAATTCCCATTAAGCAGTTCATTTTTTTATAAGAGTTCCAGTGCCAAGGGTTGTCTTAAAACAAAACCAGCTCCCCTGTCACCTGATTCTCAGATTCACTGGAGAGAAAAAGGAAAGCGGCTGCATTGATTTTCATTGTCCTAGCTGAGAGGAGTGCAAAAAGCTAAAAGGGAGAGAGTAAAAGACAGGCGGATGGGAGAATACTCCTCCTGACAATAATCTGAGGAGTTGTTAGCGATGTGAGTAAGGGGATGTGTTCCTTTAAAAAACATTGTTGCTTTTTAAGTGGCTAGTTGTGCCGTAAACAAATCTTGGGAAGCACCTGTGGAATTAGATGTATTTCAATTAAGGAACTCAAAGGAAATAGGTTTTTACCTACAGCAGGGTATGGAAATGAGGGTGGGAACATAAAGCATTTTACAAAGCAAGATGTAAGTTCCTTTGAGTAAACGGGGAAGTAACAGCTGTGAAATGTTGCTAGCAGAAATTAAATATTGTGGCCAAAAGTTTGTTTCTCTTTTCGCCTGTTTCCTAAGGCATAATTGTTCAGGTACAACACCACCCCCACCCCCACCCACCCACCCCAATCCATCTTCCAGCGTAAAGAAAGGGTTGGTGTGTCCATTTCATCAAACCAGACCAGTACATTACTGACATGCCAGATTAAATTGTCCAGAGGTGCGAAGGATGTCAAAACATCGTGCCTGCGATGGATTTGTTTTCCTCTAGACAATGATTTTTTGGGTGTCTGGTTGCAATAGTTAGAAGTGTGTCTTTCAGAACTGAGAACTCCTCGCCTACCAGACAGGCAGAATTAAGGGTATTTTGGAGCATGCAGCAGGGTGTTTAATAAGTCAGCTCTTGTTTTGCCAGACCTCATACAGCAAGATATATTTGCTTTCCTTTTCCCTTATTTATTTATTGGCTATTAGATGCCTAGAAGGGAGATTTAAGTGCAGCAGCCAGAGGTTTCTCTACCCATATACATATGTAACTTGTATAAAGTTTGTGAATTCTTACTGGCAGCAGCAGAACTACGGGTGACTCAAGCTACACGTGCCTATTTACAGATGCAAGTCACAGTAATCGTTAAATTCAAATTAATGAAGCCTGTGCAAGGTTTAGTATCTTTATGTGAGGCTCGTATTTCTGCTAGTGCTCTGCACAGGCTAATTCACAAGCAGCTTTGGGACCCTGTTTGCCCCCGTCGTCTTCCCACTCTGGATACCTTTGGATTTCTGCCCGTTGACTGCTCTGCTCTCTTGCCCTGCCCTGCACACTTGCTGTAGTTCCCTTATTTCTTATAGGAATCTTCCCTGTGTATGGGAATGAATTGCCAAAAAAAAAAAAAAAAAAAGTGTCTGCAAGGCTTATAGAGCGCCTGTCAGGGACAGACTGGAGATAAGCAGCTCTTTGCCACATGATGTTCTCCGCTACAGCAAATGCACTTGATTTCTGTCTTTCTAATTATTTTTTAAAAAGATTTCTTAATTGGCCATGTGCAGAAATTCGAAAACAGCAATTAATACAAAAAAATGGAATATTTACAACTTGCAGGGATGGATACTTTTTTCTTTTTTTGGCGGGGGCGGGGGGAGAGCTACTTAGGAACAAACTAAATGTCTGGGTTGTATTTTATATTGCATCCAGTGCAAACATGAGGTTTATGCAAATAGCAAAAATAGCAACTACATATAATTGCGGCCAAAACTTTAACCTCTAGAAATAAAAAACAGAGCCAAAGTAATGGAAAGTCTAATCTGCTTTAGTACAGCATAGGAAGAATTTTGTGTTTTGTGTGCAGCAATTTGCTATTTCCAGGGCAAGTGGAAAGTGTTTTGATAGTTTTCCATGTCTTCAGTGGAAAAGAGTCTTCTGGTTTTTAGGAGATTCTGGTTTTGTCTAAAACCAGAAAGAGTCCTCCATCATGTGATTTCAGCTTTTGTGAGGTTTTCCAGCTAGCATTGGCTACCAGAATACCACCTACATATATGCTTAGTTTATTACAGCTGAATGCTTTGGTTGTTTATGACTTTCTGACTTGTACCTTATTTTCTGCAGCTGCTGCTTATGCTTATGTTTTCAAAGAGATTTGAATTTTGAGTCATCGAGGGAGATGAAAAAAAAACCCCTCTTTTTCGGTGGGGGGTTGTTTTGCTTTGTTTTCTCCAGTGAAAGAAGCTAAGGAAACGTTTAGTCTGGCAAAGGTTCTGTCTGGCATTGCCTAACTCTTTGAATTATAGGTCCAAGTTCTTCAAATTGTAGTGAGGAGGAGGGAAGGAGGAAAAACAATCTTTTTAGCTTCAATACCAAACCCTGCAATTATGAGCTGAAGTTAGAGGAATCCACATGAAGAGTTATTTAAGTCAGAGCTGAGAGTGGAAACTGATTACAACCTCAGCTATGAACGAAGAGACTCCAGCCCCTCTGTAATAAAACTGCAGCTCTAAGTTTTTTGCTTTTCCAAATCTGCCACTGTGATCACCTTTGACCAATGGATGCAGAATGAGGTAGAGGGCGGATGTTCAAAAATCAGAGGTCTCTGTCCTCAGTTGCCTCAGAGGTGTCAACTTCTGAAAATTTCACCTTTGAATTTTCCCTAAACCCTCTTGTTTGAGGGCAAAAAGCAAGGAGGAGAATAGCTTTCTTGGCTGAGGATGATAGGCAGTATTTAAAGGCAAAAAAGCTGGAGCCTTTTTGAACCCTCCCCTGTTAGTGCCGTGGATGTGGCTTCTTGCTTCAGCTCCAAGGGAAGGGGTCTCCTGAGTCCCTCCGATCATATGTGGGTCATCTCTACAGTAGGACCTCAGTCCTTAGCATCTTAGGCTGATGCTCCAGCACTGGTGAGTGAGATCATCTGGTCACATCGATCATGAGTGTTTTTACCAGCCAGCAAATACAGTGACCATGGGAGGGGGGTTGCCAAAGTGCCAAAGCCTTGGTCTCACAGCAGCTGGGAGGTGGTGATGGAGGAAGGCACACCGAGCAGATGCGAGCAGAAGCAGCTTTTACTGCAGTGTTGCGGGGCAAAGGAAACAGATTTCATCAAATCTGACTCTTGGCAGCTTGCAGGTGGTGACTGTTTGTCCTGGTGCAGCTGAGGAGCTGTAACATGGTGGACACGGTGGGTATGCAGCATCTCTTCCTGCAGGTTCCTCATGTCCAGCAGCAGGAGCACAGGAGAAGCCAGAGGGGTGGACCTGTTGGCCATCACCTGCTCAGCAGGGGACCATCTCAGATGGAATTCAGCCAAGCAGAGCCCTGTAAAGAAAGCATTGGATGACTATGTGATGTTTTGCTTTTTCTGACATCCACATATGGATGTCGATTCTCTCCTTTTGCCTTCTCTCTTGCTGTCTGTAAGAGATAAAAAAAACCACTTTGCGGACTAAGCCCAAGCTGGGCAATAGTTCCCCACTCTTGGCTGGTTGGGAGCAGACCCCAGGGAAGGAGCAATCCTCAGGGCACTGGGCTTTCTGCTGTGTGAGCTGCAGTGCTGGGGGTGGCCTCCTGTGGGTCAGCTTGGGGAAATGGTGCTATTTTGTTACAGGGGTTTAGGGTGGATTTTTTGGTTAAGCTAATTGTACCTATTTTATTTTGTGCGGCCTCACGGTCACTTGTATTGGTGCAAGCGAACAGATGCAGACACTATTCAGACAAGAGGATGGGGGTGATGGGAGGCTCACACTGCACAAGATGTGCCTGGGAACCCAGATCTTGGTCCTTTCAGTGTCTGGGAGCCTAGTAACTCGGAGGTGGCCACCCGTTCCTCATTTTGTCAGGCATGAGCAACAGAGAAGAGATGAAGGCAATAACAACAGCTGTCAGAATGCAGCCTTTTTAGCGGTATGTTGGAAAGGAAGTTTGGCCTGTGTCCGTCTCAACTGAGAATGCATCAGCGAATCCTGGGAAAGATGAGGAAATGAGTGTGCAGCAGTGTCTGTTCCCTCGTTTGCTGTAAACCATATGTCTGTCTGTAGCATACACAAATACTGAGTAGGTGAATAGGTGACTCAGATGTTCAGTTGGCCAGATATTATGATTACCAGCACTACCCAGTCATGCAGGCTCTGCCAAATAACTTCCAGGCACTTAGCACCTGTGGATGCTGTCTCTGTCAGCATGCCAGAACCGACTGCCATCTGAATAACAGCAGCTCCAGCCCCTTGGTGGTGTCTGCGTGTCTTGCTGAGCCAAGCTTAATGCACACAGGAATTGTTTTACCTACAAATGAAGTAGAGCCACTCTGGTTGGTATTTTCCTGTGTTGCTGCACTACACGACAGTGCAGGCAATGAGAAAGATGCAATTTCTCGTTGAACTGCAGGTAACACAAATGCAATTAGCTGTATTGGTATTTGGCCAGCAAAAATACAGTAACATTCTCGGAAGCCCGAGAGTTAATGATGTTAAATCTTCATGAGTGGCCAATGTCTGTCCTCTCCTACCACTTTCTTTTTGCCTGCCTTAATGTGTAACTTTCTAGCTTTGAATTGTAGGTAATTAAGCTGGTCTCCTCTGTGCGGAAATGTCACACTTACCACCTATAGGCTTCCTATCTTCAGCTTTAAAAGGAATTATTCTTCCTGCAGCTCCTGCTGCTCCTGTGTTCGACTCTTATTAACCTCATGGCCACAAAGAACAGGCTCTCCTGTGTTTTCATTAGATCTGCCTTCTAAAGAGATGCAACCAGAAACCAAAGGAAAATATTCAGGGAAGAGGTTCGACTTCTTTTGCTTGTGGGGTGAGGTGAGGATTTGGAAGGATTCCTTCCAGCTCTCATGGTCCCCTCTGACCTGGTCCTTCTGCTGGATCTGTCACAGCCGTGTTTTCCTGGTTTGTCTCTCAGCAAGGAAGCAATTGCAGATACACACGTTTGCCATCATTCAGTCTCACATTTCAAAGCAACCTTGATTTGATACTGTCATAGAACTGAAGAGTATTTTCACCCAGATGGGGCCCTGGCTCTTGGAAGGCTTTGCAGAATAGCAGTGCACTTTTTCTGTGTGGTTAAATCTTAATTACAGCTTGAGGTCACCCTGTGTGGTGACACTGGACGGCACAGACAGTGCTGGTCTGCAAATCCAGGTTCTGGAGCTGAGCTGGAGAAACTATTACATCCATTTGAGCAAGAGAATCCATCAAAACAGTGCATTACATTATACATTCAGATCCCTTCACCCATTGCAGCACTTTGCTGGTGCTTTGCATTGCTCTGTGCCTGCTCTGCAAGATGTGCAGATGCACCGTGGCGGAGCTGCAAAAGCATTGGATCCACAGCGGATGCCAGCAGGAGACTGATGAAGTGTGGTGACATGGTCAGGTATTCAAACTTGTGCAGTAACTGTACCTTCTGGGTACAGCACAGACGCTCCTGGCCTGACCTTTTTGATTTTGAGAAAAGATAAATGTCACTAGGGAGATGAAAGAAAGAAGAGCGTGTGTAAACCGAAGCTGGTTTTGGAGCCACTAGAAGTTGAAGGTTCTTCTTGATGAGTTCATATGAGCAAGATTTTCAGTTCTCTTATGCTGGCTGTAGCCTTTTATGCTTATATTGAGTATTTAATTCATTACCAAATCAGACAGAGACTGTTTGGTAGCTGCTTTGCCCAGATTTTGAAATTATAGTTCAGGGTGCCAGGTGATAAAAAACAGTGCCCAAATTGTTTGGGAAAGAGCCTGTCTGCCCTCACCTCATGGATTTTGTATCTGGAGGGATAGGATCATCCTTTCCTCTGGCAGGGCACGGAGCACAGAAAAGCAAATACTTGGGAGCTGGATGTTCTCTCCTGCCAGCCTGGGCTGCGCGACCAGGCGCTGCTGAGAGCTTCAAGACCTCACCTCACCCCCAGGGGAGATTAAACTATAACTGGGTGGGTTGAATTTTCATATAGAGCTTGTTTCCACAATTATTTTTTTCCCTGCAGTTGGAGTGGAGGGAGGTCTGTGGGCTAGGATGTTTGCAAGATCTTGTCCTCTCCACCCCGTAGTGCTGCACCCGTCTTGTAAGGCAGAGGCACAAGGAGCACTGTTTGGTTTCCTGCCTTCTGATGTTAAAAGCTTATTCCCTGGAAAATGTTTTCCCTTCCCTCAGGACCCTCTTCTCATCAATCAAGAACAGGAGTTACAAAGACACACAACTGATTTTTAGATCTTAATATAAACAATTAGCAAGGCTTTGGTATGTACCATGCTCGGGAGCCCTGGCATGTACAGAGATACTGCTTTTCATCACCTATTCCACAAGACAATGAAGTCCCAACTGCCCCTTACAGCAATCTGAGGACACGTGATCATTCTGGTTTCCTTGGAGAATTCAAGAGATGGAGGGCTCCGCCAGTAGGGCACAACTGCCAGAGGCATCCCCAACCTAAAAAGCCTCTCCCACATGCTGAGGGGAGGTGCTGCTCACCTGCCTCCGCCTTTTTCCGTGTGATGGAGATGTTTGAGGCACTGTGGGTGTGGGATGTGGTGGAGCCTAGAAGGGTGAGGTGAGCAGGGCAGGCAGGTGACATCCGTGCTGCTGCCATTCTGCACTGCTTGGCATGGCTTCTATGTACTGCTGGTATAGGCGCACAACCAGCCCCAGGTTTCCGATATCTTAATAAAGGTCCTTATAGTGAGGATCTGAGAAGAGAATTTGGTGATCAAGACACTGCCTGTTTTGTTAGGGAGTAAGAAAACAAGGGTGAGGCTATTTTTAGGAACATCATGTCCAGGCAAGTGGATGACAGTCATACTTCACAGCAGAGATTCTGATGCTGAAGTGCAAACGCTGCTGAGCTTGTGCTGCCAGCCTAATGAGCAGAGGAACATGACGAGCCAACTACAGTAAAACAGGGATTGCTGGCATAGTTCACAGCAGATTTGAATGGGAAAGAGGAGATGTGCAGGAGTGGATGGCAGAGAGAGTGCTGCCTTTGTGGGTAAGTCCCCCATATAGCTTTCCCCATAGAGGGCATCAGTGCCGTGAACATGTGGAAGGGGAGGTATGCAGTGACATCCGTTGAGTGGTTTCTGTCGGAAAAGCTGAACCAAAGCTCCAGGCTTGCCTCATTTGAGAGCTGCCTAATCATACCTGGTGGGGAGAGTGCTGGTCCCGTTTCTTTTGCCTGAGCAGCAGCTCTGGAGCCGTCATTGCTTCTGTTCATCTCACTCTGCCAGAGCCAGCCTGTCTGGGGTCAACATTCAATCCTACTCCCACGAGAAGGAAAAGCAGAGTTTTGGAGGCTTGCATTTCATCTCCTTGCAGACTTGCCCCCCACTTTCTCCATCCTTTGCTTTGGATCACAAAAGATAATAAACCCAAAAGAAAAAAAATCAAAACCCCAAAAGCCCACCATACGTGTTTAAATTTAATGCACTCACTCCCCTAATTCAAACTTTGTGAAGACTCTGCAGAAAATCATAGCTGTGTCAGGCAGGGTGAGCCCTCCAAGGTGAGCTCAGCTCTGGAAGCTCTGAGTTGGAGGGACGGCAATATGGTCCTGCCTCCCAAAGGGATATGCTGGTAAATTGCGTGGTAATTGTGTTTGTTATCTGCAGCGTGTCGATTCATTACATTAGGTACAGGTAACAGGCGATTGCAACTTAACCTTGTCATTTAGGATGCAATGCGAGCATTCCCCCTTCCCCTGGCCCTGCTATCAGCACACGTGGCTGCAGGACCCCTCTGCAGCAGGATTGCGTGTGTCTCTGGCCGCTGGGTTTCAGATGGTCTGTTCGGAAATGTGACATGGGCACCCAAAGTATCCAGACTTGGGGAACTGACAGGCAGGCAATGGGAAAGAGCTGTGTGTGAGACCACGTTTATCAAAAGCCTGACATGAAGGGAGGGGTGCAGGTTGAATGTAGCTTAGCCATAAGGGGTTGGTTCTCTGCTGACTACAGGCCAGCAGGCCAGACTTTGGCTCCTTTGAGATGACGGTGAAGAGCCAGCCAGTTTCATATTTAAGCACTTTGATGAATATCCTGGTCTGCTGAGTCCCCTTGCTGCTGTCAGATGGGATCCCAAGGCTTGTCAACATGAGTGATTGCAGCGTTATGTCTCTCTCTCTACATATGAGTAAGAGGCCCCATGCTCATTTGGATGAGCTTGGCTGCGCAGCCCCGCCTGAGGTGGTGCTGTGGCCGAGAAGGCAGCCCGAGGAGCCAGGTTGCTGGCTTGGGAGCAGTGAAGCTGTCAAGTGACTCAGCACTCACCCCCCACCACCCTCCCCCCCCCCGCCCCGTGGTGGCGAGAGCAGCAGGACAGTGCCTGTGGGGCATCAGGGTTCAGGCAGTTGTCACCAGAGAAGAGCAGGGCTGGTCTTGACCCTTCTCCCTTGACAGCAGCTAATCGGAGGGGACCAGGCAGCGTGGCAATGACACTGACCCCAGAGCAGTTCCTACACCCACGTGGAGATGCGGTGTCACGCCATGGTTCCCGTGAGAGAGTACCATGGTCATCGTTGATGGCTGTTGTGGGCAATAAAGGAGCACATCTTCCCTTGCTGATGGAATGAATGTCATGTATCTTGTGCTGTGAGCCTTTCCTCTCTCCTTCTCTGTTTGCCAAATCTCTTGCGTCGGCGCTATATACAGGACTTGCACTGGTTTTAACTGGGCTAGCTTAGGAACAGAGTTAATTGAACTGCTGGAACAGGTTGGTGGGGTCTCTTGGTTTGGGTTGGGGGAACCCGTGTGGATGTTGCCCGTGCACACCGAACTGGCACCAGAACCTCTTACATCCCAAGCACAATCAGATGAGCAAGGAGTCAAGTAAAATTCAGCAGCCTGATTTAAAAAATGATTTTATTAAACCAGAGCAGTTCCTGTGTGTGGATTGGACCCGAGCTAAAGTGATTGTTAAAGTCACTGTAGTTAAACTCATATAAATTTGAGTGCAGGCAGGCTTTTACGAGTTCATTTGTGTGGATCAATCATACTGTTGATCCCACAGAAGCACTTTGCAGAGCTCAAGAAAGAAGTTAATATGCTAGAAGTCGGTTATGGGCTGGTATTCAAAGGGCTCGCATGTTGGTGAAGGCCATGTCCAGGCACGCGAGGTGGGACACTGCCATTTTTACCATCGCAGGGGCACTCAGATCTCCATCTAACCAACCTTTCAACATCAGCTGCTGTCCATGCTGAGGTGTTAGCCCTGTCCCATCTGTAGCTGAAAGAGATTCAGACGGGTATTTTTTCCACAAGCTGTGACACTGCTGGGGCATTGGGATAATTCTCCTTTGTAGGGGTGAGATCCAAGACGTTCAAAGCCAGTAGCACACCTGACAGCTTTCTCAAGCTCAAAATAATAAGGACAGTTTGCGTACCAACTCCAAAATACCAACCTTTCCCTAAAGGAGGCTCCAGCGGGAGTGCGAACGAGGCTGCAGCTCATCTTTAATAATGCTACTTTTAAAAATAAATCATGTTTTATGGATCTAAACTTAGCCTCTCCAGATAAGCGAGTCCCAGGGCCGCTGGTGATTAATATGCAGCGCTGGAGCGGGGCCCAGCGGGGCCCTGATTAATAGCGATGACATCATGACTTTTAAACATTCAGTTAATGCCGGCCCTGGTGACAAATGGGGCCGCGTGGCATTGCTTCCTGTGGCATTTGCGTCGCCGCAGCGAGGGCTGGGAGCAGCACCCTCTCGCCTCCCCAGGGCTGGGCAGCGGGAGCCTGCGGCTGCCTGCCAGGATGACCTGCACCGGGGCCGGGAGCCGTGGGGCTGGGAGCTGTGGGGCTGGGAGCCGTGGGGCTGGGAGCCGTGGGGCTGGGAGCTGTGCCCCAGGGGCCGGCACTGTGCGGGTGCCCCCCTCCTCCTGCAGCGGCTTACATGAGTCCCTGGAGGGAGAGACAGGTGCGCCAGGGCTTTTTAGGCACTTATCCACCTGCAGCTTGCTCTGCTACCCCTCTCATCAGGGAGCTGCTTATGCTGGGGGCCACGCAAAGGCTCCTGCTCCTTGTTGCAGTCCCTGAGCCTTAGGGGGCTGGTACCCCATGCCCCTGGCACAGCACGTGCCCCTGGCTGGTGTCAATCCTGGGTCCATGCCCTGCTGGGCATCATCAGGCGACAGCTTTGCTTCAGCCACTGCCTCTTGCCTTCAGCCCCCGGAATTAATTAATTCGTGTGGGTGCTCGCTGTGCTGCCAGGAGGAAGGAGCGCCGCGGTGCTGTACCATTTCACGCTGTGCAGTTTTGTGACCTCCAGGTCTTCAGTGCCTACGGTCGAGCTCCCGTGCCGTGGGGCAGCACGCTGCAGTACCCCACGCCGTGGGGCAGCCATGCCTGGCAGCTCCCCAGGTTCGCTCCGTGCCTGCAGGCTGCAAGCTGATGAGCAACCTGTTTGCCTCCATTGCCCTCTGCTGCTTTCCTGGCATCTTAGAGGCAGGAGGCTTAAACCGGAGTGCTGGCCTTGACCTCCAGGGATGCTCTGGAAAGTTCTGGCCACATTGGTGTCTGGTTATTAGGGCTTGGGATCTGTTTCCACTTCTTTTTGCAGGGCTTGAGCTTGACCAGTCCGGTGTATGGGGAGCAATCTAGTAGACCAGACTGCTAAAGCTTGAGCATCCTGCTGAGCAGGTTTCTCAGCTGTAAGATTTTGCTGAGATTTTCTTTGGCCTGGTTTCGAGGTAAATTCTCCTCCACCATCCCACCAGCACCAGCGAGAAGGAGGTTGGTTGAAACGCTCTGCCTGTGTGTCCAAATCATAAACCCCCGTGAATCCAGGTTGCATTTTAGCATCCAAAAATAACCGCAGGAGGGTCCTGTACAGTTTGGGTTTTGTAACACCAGTTCTCCTTTGCAGTGATCTCAATGCCACACTAATGTGTAGCTTGAGGACCAAATACATGAGCAGCTGTGAACTGGCAAACATCCACGGGAGGCTCACTGGTTGTGCTGGGATAAGGGGCTTTTCCAGGCACTGCCCCATGGCATCACGGTCATTAACAGTTCCACGAAAAGCTGGTGGTTGGAGACTGTTGTATTAAAGTTATATTTGGCCTTTTGCTGTCTCTTTGAGCCTTCCTGTATAAAATGACTGTGGTGTGTTTTTAAGAGCTTTTATTGTTGAGTAACCAGGTTGCTTTGGGCTTGCTCAGTGTGTGGGGAGGTTTGGTTTTTTTTTTTTTTTATCCCTAAACCCCTCCCTCTGAAATCTGAGACATCTAACTAGTGCTGTGCAGTACAGAGCATATTTTATGATCTTAAAGGTCTGAGAATATAAAAAGTGTTATAAATATATAACCTCTGAGCTACCGAGCATCAGCCCGGGAGATGTGCCCCCTCCCCTTTGGCATGACTAGGAGAATGCAGACACGCTCCCTGTCAGAGAAATCTTTGCTTGGTGGCATCATCTGCTCTGCAATGCTTCACCCTTGCAGCAAATCCTCTCACCCCTTCTCCAATCAGTCTTGTTCTTTGCACTTTCAAAGTCTTTGCCACCCCACCTTTAATGTGTGCTCCTCATGCGGTGATAAAGCGCGCCTTGGAGTGAAGGCAGCGTGGATGGCATCAGGGGCATCTATTTTTGTGTCGCAGCCACGGACTCTTGGTTTCTCTGTGCTTCAGCTTGCTCCTCAGCGTCAGGAACAAATTGGTATTTGTCATAAGGATCTTTTGATCCTTGAAGAAAATGAAGGGCCATTTAACATTTTTAGAGTAATAATAATAATGGAGGAAAAGGGACGTATTCTGGTATCTGAGAACAGCAGGTATTTGTTTAAAAGCGTACTTTAGAATAATAGCAAAAGGGACCTTTAATCTCAGAATTTCAAGGCACCTTGTAAACTATAAACATCGATTCTCCTTCTTCTTGTTATTCCTTGTGGGCATTTTACCGCTATAAAATAGAGCAAGGTTCCAACCCTGATGATCTTGCAGCAAGAACAAATGAGTATTAGAGAGAGCTGAGGCTAAGCGCAAGCAGGGTTTGGGTGGCAGACACCACCAGGGAGGGTGCTGGGAATGGGTGGTTTATGGTCAGGATATCTCACCCATGGGGACATGCATTCTGGGCAAGTCAGCCTCATGGACACCTGTGAGAAAGGAATTTATCCTGCCCTGGGGAAGCTGAGTAGTGGGGCATGTAAATGAGATTGGTCACTCGGTAAATTTCTCTTTGGGAAAATGTAGCTTTTAACCTGACAAGGAGGTGAGTGGGTGAGTGTTGTTGGATTGCGGAGGGGACAAGCAGCAGCCAGGGGAGTTCTCTTTTGGCTCCAAAAGCTAAAGATTCGCTACTAGAAGCCAAAGGAAGGGGTTCTAGGTTTGCCTGTGTGCGTATCTGCTGTGTCACCTTCAAACTGATAACGTTATGCCTCCTTTTTTCTTTTTTCTTTTTTCTTTTCTTTTTTCTTTTTTTTTTTTTTCCCACTTTCTCTAAAGTAAGCACTGAAAACCAATTCTCAGTTGATCTGAAATTTTGGGTTCCTTTGTTTCTCTGCATTTCTATTGGATTACGTCCCTGACATTATTGCCAAGAAGTTAAATAATACACCCAGAGATGGCGGAAACTGAATAATGCAGCTCTGCAGCTTATAGCTTTTCTAGTGCTTTGCCAGAGAGCTTTTTGAGTTGAAAATTGTGACTGGCAGGCAAATTTAGACAAAAATGTTTGGGAAATTATTTTTTTCTCTTTTCTTTTTTTTTTCATCTGATAAGGACCAAAATATACTGCTGAAAGCTGTAATATTCACAGCAAAGTAACGACAGAGATTCAGAAAAAGCAAATGCAGATAAGTAGGAAACTTGTTTGCTTAACAAGCACCTGTGGTTGCTGGTCGTGGGTTATTAAAAAAGCAGGGGCTGTGCCACTCCATAGCAAAGGAACTGGACACGCCTGACTTCAAAAGATCAAATGAGAAAAGGAAATTCAGACTGAGCTGTAGGGCTGATGGAGGGCTCCCCCAGCAGCTATGGAAAGGGTGGACGGAGTTCTATTGTCACATATCTGTATCAAATCACATGTATGGTCACATATGACCAAATCAAACTTGCCAGATCCAACGCCAACCCCTTGCACACCGCTGGCAAGTTCTGCGGCTTTCGCCCAGTTTCCTCCTCTCTGCAGCACCCCGCGTTGTTGTATACGCTACAGTCTGGGCTTAGCTTGTCTGCTTTGACTTGTCCTCTCTCTGTCCTGGGATGGTAGGTAGAGTCAAGGGTAACTGAGTTGGACCTTGTGTGCCTCAGGTGTGACAGCCTGGATGGTCTCCTCACCCTATTCATCACCCGTGGGTTCCCTCTTTACCACCTGCTGCACCATCCCAAAGCTCGTTCAGGAAATTACTGGCCAAGCCTCAGTCAGCTGAACTCTTCCTCCCTCTCTTGCCTATGGGAAGAGAAAGAGCTAATGAAACCCCTCCAAAACAAACCAAACAAAAGCCGTTGTTTTGTGTCCAGGCCTTGCTGAGTAATAATGTTCTGCCTTTAACCACCCACTCGTGCCTCTGCTTATCCCTCTGCTTGTTCATGACCTTCACTCATTGTATCCTGTTGAATTGAGCTTGTATATTCCTGACACACAGGAGCTGCATCTTCATTCATTTGCGGTAAATGCCTAAGACACTCAGGGCACTTGAAATTAAATAATCAGCCGTGAAACAAAAGACCCCAAATGAGCACGCAGGCACATTGTCTGTTTTATTTGTGGATAAGTTCTGTCTAAAAGCCAACGATGTGTGATGTTCTTGCTGCTTTTTTAGTTTAAGGCAGATGTTATATACATTGTTAGAAGCCATATCATTGCAGTCCATGATGCAATGAGAGCAGCAAGCAAGAGGTGAGGAGCTGGGATATCTTCTACTTTTTTTAGTTGAGGCTGCAGGGAAGGGAGGAGTGTGAAGTGAGGGCTCTGCACTCAGGCAAAATGTCCTGGGATTTTGTACCTTTTGAGGCTGGGTGTTTATGACAGGTTGCAGGTGGTAGGTGCGTAGGAGGGAGGGAGGGATAGAAATAAAGGTTTTAGTGCTCTGTCTTGGATCCATGGGGCAGGGGTCAGGGGGGATGTGATGTGTGCTGGGCTCTGCAGGGTGGTGTGTCTGTGCTGGAGGTGAGAGAAGAGTCTGTGGGTGCTGGATGCTCTGAGAAGCCAGTATTTTATTAACACGAGCGTTGTAAAGCATGAAAAACTGTGACACATAGAGGCATATATTTGCACCCACGATAGAGTCAAAAGGGCCTTACATCCCAGAAGAATCCCCTTTCTCTTTTCTTCCTCTGCATTTTTTGGGAAAAGCCCTGGGAAGATGCATTTGCTATCCCTGATGAAGAAAAGCCACGTGAGAACAGTCCCATGCAGCACCCTGAGCACGGGTGGGACATCTTCAAGAGGGAAATGTGTAGCGGCACAGTGAATTCTTCCCATTTTATTTCTCTTCTTGGGAGCAGATAAATGCATTTGATTTAAAATTTTGAAAAGACAGAAAGTATTTTGTGTTTGCATGCATGCACCTAAATCTCCCCTTGGATCACTGTAAGCGGCTGCTAGGCGTGTGCAGCTGGAAGATAACACGCTCATCTCCTCCGCCGAGGGCAGGCAGCAGCAGCCGGGCCGGCAAGCCCAGGTTATCTGTTACCAGCACGCCGCTTGCTGTGTCTCTCGTCTCCTCCTGCCTAGCTCCAGCCAATTCCATGTAAAACCCACCACGCAGGAACTCACGGTTGTAATTTAGTCCCTCAGCCCCCCTGATGCTGGTGGGTTTGGCTGTGGAGCAGGGGGGCAGTGGGCAGAATGAATTAACCAAGCCAAATTGGTGTCTGGCAGCATCTGGCAGTCCCCAGAAAAGTCCTGGTTTGTATGGAGCAGCTCGCAGGTTGCTGGTTACCTGCCAGAAATGGTAGCCATGGGTTGTTCTTCCTTTTCCTTCTTTGCCACTCCTGAAAGATTTGTGGAAGCCCTTGAGGAGGTCTGTGAGCGTGGCCCAGGATGCTCAGTGCATCAGGGTGATACACCTGGACAGAAACCACAGCTGGGCAGGGGAAACTTGGAGACCCGTGTTTGTGTTTATCTGCGTGAGGTTAGCTGGCACTGCTTCTGGGCTAATTGTCAATTATTATTTGAATAACAAAGGGGTTTGGTAAATCACAGCCACTTCCTCATGTTGCAGGCTATTCAGGTTGTTACTGCATGGAGTAACACCTTGCCAAGCGGAGAAGTGGTCGATGTGCTTCAGGTACAGTCTTAGCACAGTCACCTCTCCCCGCAGAAATTATAAGTGCAGTGCCCAATAAAACATCCATAAATGGAAAGCAGGTTGGAGCTTCACTCCCTCAAAAAAGACCAGAAAGTTTTTATGTGGATAGGGAGCAGGAAAGCCGCTCCTCCTACGTGCTGTCTGTAGAGTAAAGAGGGCTTTTTGTTGAAATTGCCGAGAAATGGGAGTTGTCCATGTAAACCCCTCAGGCAGGCTTGGAAATCTAAACTGGAGGCTCCAAAGATGTCGATTTATTCTTTTTGTCAGCATTTTATGTGTGGTTTCATTCTTTTTTTAAAGAAAGGAAAAAGTAGGGAGTAAGAAAGAGAAAGGAAGGAAGGAGGGAAAAGAAAAGAAGGAAGGAAAAGGAAAAAGGGAGAAGGAAAGGAGGAAGAAAGAGAAAGAAAGAAATAAAGAACGAGGAAGGAAGAAGTAAGGAAAGAGCAAACTACACGAGGAGAACATTAAGGTTTGATAAGGTACAGATGAGATGTGGAGCTGAGGAGCCTTGCCTCACTCGTCCTGTGTGTTGCATAAGTTATAAAGAAAAGTGAGTGACATAATATATCTTGTTATTTAAGGAATAAGATGAAGGCTGTGCCATGTAGTTCTTGCATTTCCTTACATTAATGTACTTTGCAGCTATCATATTTTCAGTGTATTCATTTAGTGGTGGGGTTGTTTTTTGGTTTTTGTTTTTCTTTTTTAATGAATTTTACTGGGTGGGTCCTGTCTTAGTAAAGATTTTCTGTATTCCGTAACTTTCTGTGAAAACCGCTGCATAATCCCGAATTTCAGCAAAGCAGAGCCCTGAGATGACGAATGAATTATGGAACAGTTGAGTTTGGAAGGGACCTCTGGAGATGATGTAGCCTGACCCCATTGCTCAAGCAGGGTCAGCTGGAGCAGGTGGCCCAGGACCGCATCCAGTTGGGTTTTGAGCATCTCCACAGATGGAGACTCCACAACCTGTCCAGGCAACCTGTTGCAGTGTTTGACCACCCTCATAGTTGGGAAGTGCTTTCCTACGTCAGGTAGAAATTCTTGGGGTTTAGTTTGTGTTTTTAATGAAGGAGGCACTGCTGCAGGGCCCCACCTTCCCGATTCTTTGTGGAAGAAATAGCAGTATCCTTGAAATGGAAGGTGGGAAGACAACCCAGAAGAATTCCTCTACACACTTATTTTAGCTTAGAAAAGTGATGGGAGAGACCATCTGGAGAAAGCGGGAACTAATCTGAATGAGTAGAATATGGCTTCATCTGACAAAGTTAGATCCACAGTTAGCTTTTAAGTGTCTTAAAGCTTGTGATGTAATCAGAGCTTTGTGTTTCATTTGTGATGAAGACAAACAGGTGCCAGCTGTAAAATTTATTCCTGGATCTGGACTCAAGAGTTTTTATCCCCCACAACTTTTCAGAAGTTTTGATTTAGATTTTATTTCTGTTTTCCCCCTTTCCCTCTCTGGCCAAGATGAAACAGCTGAGCCTTGATTTGAAGTCCATGAGAAATCTGCAAAGGAGGGGGTGGATATGCATCCCTCCTAGGACTGGCATCTCACTGCATGCCCTGGGGTTACACCAAGCGTTGCACCAGGGTTCCTCAGTTTCCTGGGGCTGCTGGTAAAAATTACCAGATTGAGGACATGAAGCAAAATGTCATCATGGCCCAAGATGACCCGAAGAGCTGGTGCTCGAGAGAAAATACTGCAGCCCTGGTTCCTGGACATGCACAGTGGCATCTGCAGGGAAGCATCCACAGGTGTCACCTCTCTCTCTCCTGTGGTTTCACAGCTCAGAGACTAATCCTGCGAGTTGATAGGCACCTCTTGAAGGATGATGAGGATCTTCAGCTGCCCACTCAGTGCAGCGTGGAGGGGAATCTGCCCTGGCAGGGATCACCGGGGTGGATGCCGCTCAGGAGGAACTGCTGGGCTTTGGTGCAGGGAAGGATCCGGGCCCCTTGAGACCTTGTTCAAACTGAGCCTTTAAGCAGGATGATTGCCCATCAATAAGGAAGATACCATAGAGCACCACCGCCTGGTTCTTGACAGTGTGATGGGATATTCATGACAGTATAATAGGATTTTGGTGAAATGCGATATTTTATTCTCGTTACTGGAATACAGCAGGGGCCCTTTAAGTCAGAAAAATTGATTTTAGAATAGGGTTTGTTAGAACCTTTCAGTCCCACAATCGATGTAAATGGGCAAATATCATTCTCTTTAAATCCAGTTTCCTGAGGCACAGCTGTGCCGGACACACATCGGAGAAGCAGGGAGAACACCCCTGTGCACCATTAAAGCGGAGAAAACCAGACGAATTCTTCATGCACAGGATGACCTCTGAGGGGAAGGCTGAGAGAGCCGGGCGTGCGTGGGCTAAATTACACCTTCACCCCTGGTGTAATGCCATTGAAATCTGGAGAAGGAGGGCAGATGCGAGCCCTGCCTGCTGGTACATGAAGGAGTGTGTTGCAAAGAGGAGAGACCAATTATTCTTGCCAGCCAACAGGGGAAGTGCAGGGACTATTTAGGTCAAGCATTAGGACAGAATTTCTAGTGGGGGAGTTATTAAGGCAAGGCAGGCATTGGAAAACCAGCCCCGCACTTGTAGACTGGGAAACAGATGAACGTTGTTTGTCTGGAAGAGCAACTAACTGGGGATGTTGGGGCGTGAAGCTGAAGTCCTGGCCCTGGCTCTGACACCGAGTCACAGCGGTCCTGGGAAGGTTGGGATTTGCAGTGCCTGCAGGCAAATCTAAGCTGCCTGAAGGCTAAATAGGTCTGCTACCAAGTAACAGACATAGATGTGTAAAGACATGAGCAAGATGTTGGTAGCTACTCAGCCACTGGCTCGCCAAACTGCTAGGTCAAGGAGCACCTGCCCAGATTTGGGGTTGTCGCCACTGAAAAGATACTTGTCCGTCTGCGTTGCTGGGCAAAAGGTATTTATTTCTCTGTGCACTGAAAACTAGATGGAAATTGTAAAAATGCCAAAAAAATATATCTTTGGGAGCGTTCTAAGTGATTGAAAAACAGTTTTTCATCTCTGGAAAATCTTAAGATTTCAAAATTTATGTCACCTGACCTGAGAAAAGGTGGTGAGGAAAGTTATAATATTGGAAACATTCATAAAGAGTCTAAAAACGTTTTGCTTCAACCTTACCGAGGCATGTTACTTCCCCTTTGTATTATATTCACACAATGCAAAAGCAACTTTTTTTCAGCCTTATCCAAATGAGATGCTGTCATGAAAATTTTCCTTGAAGATTTCAGCACAATTGATATTTTCCTGCAAAACGTGATGTTCCTGTTCAACTTGAATTTTCTCCCAGAAAATGTTCCTTTCAAAAATCATGGGCCAATACTAATTACCGTTATGGAGCTGCTGTTGTTGCAGCAGATACTTTTAAACACAGACAGTGAGAACGTGGGTTTGTAGCCTGTACCTCATGACACCAAAGGACGTAGCACAAACACCCCTTAGCTGCGACAGAGCTGAATTCGGGATATTTTATTTCCTCAGCTGACAGTTGTAACTAGTGCAGCCTTATCTCTTAATCGCACGACAAGACTATACCTGCTTCCATAACTGCGATGCCAAGAGCTGAGCACCACGGCGCACAGGCTTGCTTACCAGCCTGTCTCCAGCACCGTGGCAGAGAAGGATGCTAAGGTTTCCTCGGAGGGCCCTGTGAGTACCTGTTTCAGATGTCTCCCCAGAGTCAGCTTTCTTGCTGTTGAGGTTGTTTGTGGTTTCTGTCATACATACGAAGCTCTTTCTCTTGGAAGTGTAGCCCACTATGGAAGCGAGTACCAACTCTTACTCCTGGCAGGAGCTCAGACCGGGGACCCCAAGGTGTGTGATTTCAAGCCAGGCTGATGACACAGCCTAGACAACCCAAAGCTTTCCTTTGTTGGGTGCCTGTGAAGATCAGTAGATAGTCTAAATGTACCTTGCCATACACACACACACACACACTTTTTTCCCCTCCATCCCAACCCTTAGACGGTTGTGTCCCTGGATTTCTGTTCTCAGTATACAAGCAGTGTCTCTTGCTGCTCAATAAACCATGTCACAACAAAATGAGCTCTCGCCTTCTCTCCCCCTCCCTCACACATGGACAAGTTACACAGTTGTAATGTTACAAGCACACGGACATTACACAGCTGCAATCCCTGTGAACGGGTCAGCTTGGACGTTGTTCAAAGGGGACACTTAGGCGGAGCCTGATTTATGTTTTTTGAATTTTGAATTGCAGTCGCTGGGCTTGAAAATCAAAGACTGACCTTAATGCCAGCTGTGCAACTGCAGGGTGCATGGGTCAGCGACTGGGAGCCTGGTGGAAAACTTCAGAGACAAATTTATTTGGATACAGGTGGGCAGGAAGGCTGCATCATTTGAGGAGGTGTGACCCTGGCGTTACGGTCACTGACAGAGGTGCTCTGTAGGTAGCTTTGCGCCCTCATTAGTCTGTGCTAGGGCATGGCTGTGCGCTTGGTGTTGACAGTGCCGTGTCCCTGGAGCCACCTGGGAGATGCCATGATGTGGAAAGTGGAAGCAAACACAGGACCCAGGGAGTCGGCTACAAAGCGAGGCAGTTTCCACCCCTGCTGGATTCTGCTTTCCCTGGGTGCATGGGCAGCGAAAGTGGGATCTAGCACGGACTGCAGAGATGGAGAAGGCCTAGGAAATCCATCCAGTCCCTCTCCAGGCAGGTGCAGTGCTTTTATTTGAGCATCACACTGTTAGGATTTCCTGAGGTGATATTAAGTGGATTCATGGTCACAGCTGAGCCTGACACCACAGCAAGCCCCAGCATGTTGTGGTGCCATTATTTGGTCTAATGAGGGGAATAAATACACCTGGAAGTAGGGAATCCTCTCTCGTCCTGGGGATTTGGCTGGATGGATGTGAAACGTTATCAGCCTGGTGCCACATAGGAGATGGAGGGTGATTTTTAGTCCCTTCAGTGGATGGTAAGTGATACTTGAGCCCTGTTGCCTCCCAGTTGCCTCCATCCTTCATTACCCTCCCATCTCCTCCCACTGCCCCCTCCCTGTATTGCCACCCACTCTTGCAATAGCTACCGCACCAGCATACCACCACTGCAATAACAAACACCGCCTTGTTTCAGCATGATGAATGAAGAGTTTTAATGAAACTGGCCTAAGCCGTCCCTGGCAAGCTGCCTGGTTTTTGTTTGTTTTAAGCAGGAGTGATCCATCACCCTCTCGACTTCTCTCCATCGCAGCATCCCCAATCAATGCACTGCGCCAGCCTCCCCCCTGTATCCCTCGCCAGCAACCCGGTCCCTGGCTTCCCGCAGTTACCTCGTCTGTGACCCCGACCCTCTTCCAGGTTTGCTCCCCACAACGCAGACCTTGGTGGGGCATCTCTTCTTTGGCCAGCAGCCCTGGCCGTGGGTTCGCAGGGTGCTCAGGGCCATACCCATGGGGGGATCATCTCTCTCTGCTCATCTCCCAGTTGACAGTGTTTGCGCACGCACAGACGTGCATATTGCTCGCTAATAGTAGGGTGGAATATCTGGTGGGTATTAATTACCCTTGCAGCCTGCTCTTTCATTAGGGTCTGCTGCCTCTCCAGGGACAGGCTGTAAATCAAAGTGTGACATGTTGCTTTCAGAAGGGGCAACTATAAGCAAGCAAGCTCTGAAGAGGGGAAAAATAAAGCAGAGCTCCACCCAACCTCTTGCGGGGAGGGAAGGGAAAGGAAAATAAGTGTGGGGGGGAAACCAATCTCAAAAGTAGGAGACACTTTAATCAAGTGAGCGGGTGCCAGTCCCCAGCTCAGCACACTGGAGGCGCTTGGGAAGGAGGGTGAGAGAGGTCCCTGTATGCATTGCTCTGTCTTCTCATGCAGTTTTTCATTATTACAGGGCAGGGAGAAAGAACTATGTTGTTCTTTTTCGTCTTTGAAGGAATTAAGCTGACGGGTGTATGTGCAAGCGGTGGAATGAGGCAGGACAGAGGAAGGGAGCAAGGCAGCTCAAATACAGAGCTCAGTGTAGCATCAAATGTGGGGCTTCTGGAGGAAAGAGTGAGAGAGCAGTGCCAGCGTAACTCGCGTTTCTAACCTTTCTCCAGCTGTCCTTAGTACTTAATGTTTTTCAGAGCAGCTTGATGAGCTGTGCTGAGTAAGTGCCATTTTTAAGCATTTGTCCAAATGTTTGACTATTTTTTCCTGAGAGAATTACCTGCTGAAGTTCATTTCTGTCTGAGAAGTACCTGGGGAAGGGAATTTGGTTTCTCTAAGTGCATGACGAAGCAAAATATGGAGTGCATGAGGCAAACAGCAGAATCCATGAGAGTTAGCAGAGTGCGTCTGAAGAAACTTGTTAACCAGAATATTCAAAGTGAAATCTGGAAAAGCTTCTGGATAAAAGTGTGTGGGGGTGTTTTCATCTACAAAAGCTGTTCTACATGGGCAGATTCTTGTAGCTTTCGTAAGCACAATGAACAACAAAATCTGGAGCACCATTGCTCTTAGTGTTAAGTCGTGTTTTGGGAATGGGGAGGTGACATGTGCTGTCCTTGCTGTTTACTACGCCTGATATTTTTGTTGAAGGAGTTTCAGAGCAGAATCAAGACCTTGCAAGTGCCATGAAGGGATTTATATTTCTTTCCTGCCTTTGATGCCAAATTGCTTTACAACCTCTTCTGGTACAGAGCGTTAGGAATGCAGCTTTCTCTGTGCAAGGCTATATCCAGGTTTGCAGTTCAAAATCAGATAGGAAGGGATACTGTTGGACCAAGGCTGTGGAGGAGAAGTACTCTTTTTAAAAAATGTCTTGAAATCTCTAACGTTTCAGAACAACAGATCAAACATTTGTCTAAAACCTTTGCATGGACAGCTGATGGGAATGCAAACTGTTGCACAGGGGTATCCATTCCAAATCTGCACATTTCCATCCTTGCTGCTTTATAGCTTTCCAAGCTTTAGCTCGTTATGAAGGAAGAAAATTTTTCTTCTTTTCTTACCTGCTTATTATCTCGTCCCATGATGATAAAGCCTGCTGGGGGGTTGAGGTAACCTTGGGAGCCCTATAGGGACATATAGATTTTCTTCTTTTGCCCTTTCAGTTAGGAAAAACTGGCTGCACCTTGTTAAATACATTCAAAATCCCACAAGGTTTATCCAAGCTCATTCTTTTAATCCCAGGGTTTGTTCATACAAAGAAATTGTATCCTGTACAGCTTGCTAACGAAAATGGACTCATTTTCTTATAGGAGCCTGACAGCAGATGGAGTCTTTGTAGGAGAGCTGGAATGTCTTTTTTCTGTTTGTGACCATTTCTTTTCACCTCTGTTCACTTGCTGTGAAAATAACAGATGACCTTGAAGAGTACTGTATGGTCCTACATCCCACCACTGTTAGACCTTTGAAATTAGGGTACCCCTCAAATCTACACACCTCTTTTACTACCTCCTCCTCCTCCTGAATCTTGGTCAATTTTTTTTGAAAAGAGAGCTTAAAGTAAATGTACCAAGATACCTCATTACCAGGAGTACAAGCAGGGATTCAGTTAGTTGACTGCTGTATTCACAGAGAGATAGAAAAAGCATATGGAGCCTGGGCTATCTAATCTAATCTCACTGTGTCTATATAATCTGGGTAAATGGCTAATCTATCAGAAAGAGATAATAATATTTAAGGCTGCAACCCGGTTCCATTAGCAAAATTGATGTGCCCTGATTCCTATTGGGTTTACTTTGAAAGCAAAAGGGAATTTCTTTCAGTATAGCTCAAAGAAAATTAGTCAAAGTGGTTTTTTTAGTTACAAGGCGTTAACAAATTAACCCAGATTTGAAATTTTGGCTCCTAACTATCATTTGTTTTCTCATCTTCTAGCTAAACATAGCTTTATCACTGTCCTGTGTTCCAGATTTGCATACGGTGAAAGTCTCTTGAGAATTCACTGCTGGATGTATTAGTGGAAAATAGGTTGTAAATCAGCAGAATCATTAACTCTTGTTTTATGTAAGAGCAGTGATTCCTCGGTACTCTGGAAAGAGGTGTTTGGCTACCTATTAGCCCCTCATAATCCAAAGAAAATATAAACAGTCATTTTTCAAGATGCCTGGAAAGGAGGTTTTCATTTACTCAGATCCCTCTGAGTGTTTGCTGTCCTGGTGGTGGTGGCAGCAAAGTAGCCCAGATTTTTTTTTATCTTTTATGAAAAACTCTAGCGTTCACCTTTAACACTGCAGACTTGGCATGAGGAGGTTCATGAGCATGGGAAGGGAGAAGAGTGCTTGCGACTGACTTGCAGCGTGTTTTTTGGGAGTTTGGTTTGCTCATACAGCTTGCTACGAAAGAAAACAGCTTCATGGCTTGTTGATTCCCTCTCGTCTATGCTGTTGTTTTTGAGGCATAAGCTACAAAGTGATCTGGTTGAAGGAAGATGGGGCTTTAAATCAGCCCAGGTTTTGGACTAGTGCTTCTAAGCAGTCCTCTGAGCATCCTCTATCAGGGGAGCCAGGGATGTTTAAATTATGGCTGGCTCCTGTCTGGCTTCTTATGAACTATCCTGCCACACAACATGGGCACGGCAATGTAATGCTCTGACAACTCCCTTTTTTGCACTTACCAACCCTTTTCTTTATCTAATCAATGTCTTCCCAGCAGATCAGGGAGGAGAGTCCATACAGTGCCAGGGTGAGCATCTCTGCCTGGGCTGTGCCCTAGGACAGGTTCTCCTTATGGCTCTGCTGCAGCTACAGAGCAGATTGCCAGGATCGGAGCTGAATCTCACTGATTGCAACAGATTTGATGGGACCAGCTGCATCATCAATTCTGGTCTCTTTAAATCATGCAATATACTTAATTTAGAAAGATCCACAGAAAAAAAATTGAACAACTAATCCAAAGATCCTTAGGCAGACCACAAAACACACTCGTAGTGCCCCAGAGGAAGGGCAGATTTTATTTTTTTTCCCCTTCTATGCAAAACAGCAGTTAGTAAGCTCTGCTCTGTAATGAAGAATTACTTGAAAGCTGTTGGGCTATCTGCCAGGGTAAATGGTGGAGCAGTACCTGCTGTTGGCTGTGGGCGGGTGTGATGGTGAAACCTCAGCAGATGAGGGTTTGATTTGAACAAACAGCAGCTTTTAGCTACAGGGCTCTGGTCTGCAGAATGGTACATGTAGAAATTCCCTGTTTTCTGGGGGAATATACAATATAATATTTTATGGATATCCATTTACTCTAGAAGATTTATAACCTTGAAGGAGTTTGATTATTTACCTTTGGACCACAGGTAGAAATGCTTGGCCGATTCTGTAGCTCTTCCCACCAAAACGTTTGGTCAGTGCCTCGTGAATGATAAGAAAAGGGGTTTGTCTTGCTAGGAGCAGTTAGCTGTCAGCTAGGTGTAGGGGTCTGCACCCAAGGGTGCCGAGTGTCTCGTAACTCCAGCTTGGCTTGGTCTGCAACACTGCTAAGACAGGATGCAAAGGCTGAGTGTGAGACAGACCATAGTACTGTGAAGAGGCGATTTCATGTTTGTGAAGGGTTGGGCAGGCACTTAAACTGGTCATGTGTAGCTCAGGCAGTGAGCTGGTGCTCTTCCTCTGTGCCTCCTGGCTCCTGCCGTCTTCCTTGACTTATTCAAAAAAGCAGCTGGTCTAAGCTGCTCTTCCAAACTCAGAACATATTCAGTACCCAAAGGGGATGGGGGCTGTGCTGTCAGAATTTCTGTTGTTTTTCTAACTTCAGCATTGCGATGTTTATGGAAGCAAGGAGCTGAAAGCAAAGGCCGGGGTCGGATACCACTAGTCAGGAGCGATATGAAGCCCCTTCAAACCAGTGGATCTCTGTTTTGACCAGCATCCATCCCAGGGCTCCCCTCACCATCTCCTCCTGTATGGCACCTGACCGCATTCCTGGCTTTGCTGCACAGCTGTGCCCATGCCTCTCCTGTCTCCCACAGATTCCCTGGCTTTTCAAGGGTTGGACTTTCCTTTTCAGGGATGCATGGAGATGACCCTTTTTCCATGCAGATGACTGCAGACTCCACATCCCATTCCCTGCTGCCCTGAGCCTCAAAGCTGTGGGAATAACTACTGGAGAGTATAGTGGAGCAGAAATTGCTCCAATTATATTGAAAGCTCCAGTAGTTTGAACATGCATCCTAGGAACTATGGAGGGATCTCTAAGTTGCTTTCCTGCTTCTATCTTACTTTCCTTCATTCCCTCCTGTTTCCACCCTATCCCATATGGTATCTGTCAGCTACTGTACTCCTACCCCCAGAACTCTTAATAAGGCGGAGATAAAAGGGCGGAGATAAAAGTGTTCCTTTATTAATAATTGTGAAAAATGTTTTGTGTGGAGTTCAGAACTGGGAAAGTAAAAGAAAGACAGTAATTAGGTTGTTTCTGTATCTCTGCTCACTGAGGCATTTTGGATGCAGGGAGAAAATTCTTGACAGATTTTCTTTTCTTTTCATTCCCCCCTTCCACCTCCCTTTCCTTCTTTTCTTTTGAAGTATCATGCAAAGTTCTTGGGTTTGGGTTTTCTTTTTCTTTTTTTTTTTAATGATAAATTCTATAATCCGTGTACATATTTTTTTTCCTTCCCTCTGACTTGTCAGAGATATCAGCTCACAAACATATCCCTTTGTTTGCCTGTTTTCCTAGGCAGTTCTACATTTGGTCTCCTGGAAGGAAGTAAACATGCCAATTTTCCGTTGACTAGCAATGTTTAAGAAGAAGGGGTGATTTCATTAGCGGGGTCCAGAAAACCATTTTTTCACCAACTTTGTTTGTCCCTTTGTGGAGGACAAAGGAAGAAAATTTAATATTCCTCATTTGTCATATTCATCATATTCATCATAGGATACATTCTTGTATCCTATACTAACACATGCTAGAAGGACAAGGCAAATAGTTTTCATCTGGTGCTGTGCTCCAGTTCTCCCCAGAGGAGCCGTGCTCTCTCCCTCACCCAAATGCATGCCAACTTCCTCCATGGAAAGGAATTCTCTAGTAGGATATACACGACCAAATTGCCAGCACCTGGACCCAAGCCCTCGCTCGCACGCGCCCTGGGTTTGGCTCTGCTGAAATGCATGCTGAGCTCCTTCCCAGCTGCGTGAGCTGCACGCAAGGGCTTAACACCCCTGGGTAAAGGTGGCGGAACTGAGCCTCGTGAGGGTTGATGCCAACGGTGTTCCCTAACAAGTGGTGCATTGGGGAGGATCACACTGTGCTACCTACAGAAGCACAAAGCCTCCTCTACCTACAGGGAAGATCTTTAGGACAGCAGCAGCCCTGTGCTTTCACCAGCCCTTGACCTTGACTGTGCTGCTGTAGCACCCAGAGACCCCTGAGGTGACCAGGGACCTGTGACGCTTGGCACGGGGGGGGACAGGAGCATGGAACAGCCCTTGTCGGTGGCTCTGGTGACCCAAACAGAGGGCAGAAAGGAAGCAAGGGCTTCCCCAGAGGCATCTGCTGGATGTAGAACCAAGAAACGTATCTTTTGACTCAATGCCCAGGGTCCTCACGGCTACCGTAGCCTGTCTCTGAGTCACCCTACGTATCCGCTGTAGAAGCGGCAAGTGTTTGTTTCCTTTTCTGAAGCCTTTACAGGCAGGAAGAAACAAAGAGGATGTGAAATAGAAAAAGGGCACTAAATCAGTGCAGCTTTGCACCGGATTTTCTTTTCTCATGGAATGAATCTTAAGTGACAAGGCAGAGTTCAAGTTCACGGGTAAAGGAAGGGATTACAACATCACTTTTGATGCCTTCAGTAACTGAGAAGTCCTTCTCACCTCACTTTGGAGCCCTTCTTCAGGACTTCCTTCTGCTGCAGGGTACATTTTGTTGATTTATATTATGAAGCAAATCAAAGTCCGAACTGGCATTGGCTAGGTGTGATAGATCCTTCCCATTTTGAAAAGCATTTTGCGGTAGGCAGTAGTAGAACAAAACCAAACGACTATTTGGAGCCAGTAGAAGATTATTTTGACACTACTCTTCCCTGCAGAAACCAAGAAGCTCCAAAAGCGTCCAGCCTGCACTGCCTGCCAGGTCTCCCTGTTCTAGAACAGGGTCACCTGAGTGAATGTAGTTCATTTCTGTCCAGCAACCAAAAATACTTGATCTTAAAAAAAAAAAACAACACTCGTTCTTTATATCAGTTCTTAGTGCATTAATTAAAAGCTCCTATGAGACAACAAGGATGAGTGGGATGCAATAAAGATGCTAAGAAAGAATAAGAACATTATTATAACGAAAGCAGATTAATGGGGCTTCACATAGTGGTGCTAATGGATGTTTTTGAACTTAGAAAGGAAGCGATGAGACAATTGAGTAATGAATTTTGCCATCAAAAAATCACAGCTGAGCCAACATCACCATATAAAAAGGGAACTGATTTATTGATTATAATGGAAAAGACTAATAGATGGATTTAGTGAAGACACAACACTTTTTTTTTTTCTACAGGAATGCCCTTAAAAGGCTACTCTTTTATACATCGCTCCCCAAACTGGAGGAGTAGCAATTACATCCTTTGTTTACACAGTTCTTGAACGCACACAACATTAGCACCAAGCGTGGGGCATATGAGTAGAAAGCTTAAATAAGAACTGCAAAGGTTGAGGAGGCAACAGGGCAGACAAAGTCTACCGGAGCATTGCCGTGTTACTGCGAGAGCCTGCCTGCAAAGCAGGGGGACAGGGAACTGTGGGGACAGCTCTGTAGCATGTTAATGTGATGGTGCATGGATCCTTAGTGCTGGATCCTCAGCTGCAAAAAATACGTGCAGGCCTAACCACACTGTCTCAGGAGAGAGGTGGCTGAGAGCTGGACGACTGGAATAATGATGTGCCTGGGAGGATTCTCACTCAGAGAGAAAGTTCTTTGAAAGTTTGGGACCAACAAAGCTTGTATGTTACTAAAAAGAAGGGATATGTAAAAGTCTGCATGCTTGTAAGCAAGCCCCCCGGTTTTCAGAGGAGAGAACAAGGAGGTGTTTGATGACACTGCAAGATGAAAAGGGGGAGTGTTTCTTCCCCTGTAACAGGCAGGTTGGCTGTAGAAATCACTGTCATGTAACATCAATAGTCAGCTTTCAGCGTGGCTCAAAAATAAAAAAGGATCAAGTATTGAGAGTATCCAGAGTTGTCTTAATCAAGGCGAATACATTCTGGGAAGGAGAGCCAGCCACACGCCGTCAGTAGGGTTTAAGGCTTATCTAGGTCTCAAAACCCAGGACAAGGACAAATCTAGAGGGACAAGCTGTTCCACATCTGTCTGCGTGGTGTACTTCTGCCTTCCATGAAGCATGTGGTACTGACGACTGTCACGGATGGGATAGGGAACTGGATGGACACCATGGTCAAAATAGCCTGGCACTTAGTGTGCTGCTCCATGGAACCCCTTCTCTACCTTCCTCAGCAGTGAGGCAAGGAGGGGGTGCACACAAATAGGTTGAGAAGTCGGCTTGTGTTATGATCATGGCTTAACATGTTACCTGTGATGAGCCCCTGCTCTGGGTTGCACCGGCGTGCAGCCTGCTGCACCCTGCTGCCTCCTGCACGCAGCCTTCCAGGGACTAATTATCATCTCATCCTGAAATCGCTTTCACCACCGGAGGGAGGGAGGTGACATCTGCTGAACATCTGCACAGCGTCAGGCTGCCCGTGAGCTCGAGACATGCAACACAGACGGAAACATCCAGTTGAAAGCGTGAGGAGTGATAACCGCAGCCGGCCGTTACCGCCGAGCGCGTGGGCCGCTCGGGTACCGAGCTGCTCGGGTACCAGCGTGGTTTCCTCCGGTAGGTTTTGTAGCAGCAAGGACCCGGTTAGACGCTTTGGGAGACACTGCACAGCCTGCTGCCATACCTTGCTGTCAGGAAGTTTTTCTCAGGTTTGGTCTGCATTTGCTTTTTTCCCTTTGTCGTATTTGTATTGATATCCTGTCTCCTATTCACAGCCACGACAGGCATATTTGACCCTTTCATTCTTTGACCACTCTAATTATCTGACTGTTTTGTTGCTCTTCTCTGCTCTTGTTCATTTTTGTCAATATATTTTACATAATGAGGTGCTCAGGAGTGAAGATAGTGTCCTGCATATGCTCATGTGAGAGCTCCACACAGAGAAAAGCGAGTCCCTCCCTACTCCAGGCAATTCCACGTACACACAAAGGAAAAAAGGGCTTGAGGGAAGATTACAGGGTGATTAAAGCCTCTGTCTTCAGACACGTGTGGGCACAAGATGGAAATGCAATGAGAGTTGTGATGGGTATCTGCTCTTGGTAGACATTTTCAAGCCCTGCTCTTCACTGTCACTGTGGTGAGCTTTTAGGCCATCAGGGCCCACAAAAACACTTAATGATGACACTGCAGGTGGCAAAACACACCGGTCCTCTATCCTAAATGATGGCTGAATCTCCAAAGGGTTGGAGGTTTTGTGGTCTACAGCCCCTCTGAACACATGGTACTTTAATACTGAAACTTATCCAGCACTAGTGAGCCAGAGCAGTCGCTTTTTAAGGCCTTTTATGAAATAGTGAGAGAGTGTCATGATGATGTCAACATAATAAATCATCACGTGTGCTATGTAGACAGTGATCAAGGCATGGAGGAAGAGAGAGAACTGTTCAGTGAACTAGCTCCCTCCTGCATTTTGAACTGCATTCCCAGTGGTTCAAAGTCAGACTTTCTGTCCTTAGGGGAATCTGATCTGATCAAATATCAGCATTTCCAGTGAAAAGAAAAATTTGGAAATGAGGGTAATACTCTTCCTTGGGCTTGTGGACTCTGTGACATGACTGTGACATGGAGAGGTCTGGGGAAAACCTGGTCTACCTTGGACCTCTCCAGGTATCTTGATGCCTTGAGCAGAGAGAAGGCAAGCCCCAGTGACAGCTGCGGTTTAGTAACTTCGTAGCAGGGAATGCTCCAGGGGACTCTGGAGTGGGACTGAAGAGGTGGGGAATGCCATTGTCCTTTTCAGTATAGCATATAGTGGGCCTATATTGATGACAACTGCATAGGGCCATCCATGGGCAGGCACATCCAAGTGCCCCAGTTCTTTCAGCTGTTCTTAGTATTTTCCTTCAGAGTGCTTGATTTTCGGCAGTTATCCTTCCATCAAAACCAGTGATGAGAAACCCATTGCTTTGAATGGGCATGATTAGGCAAAAGTCACCTCCTTGTGAAAAATCTCATCCTTGGTGCTAATTGTGACTTTACTGTGTGCAGGCTATGAAGCAGCGTTGGTCTTTCCAGCAGGAATTGGGGTAAAGTGTGAGGCACGTTGATTGGTGGGGTGGGGGACACATTACTGGCTTCCACTTTGGTGAAGCAAATGCTGTTGCTGCCAGTGCTGTGGCTGTGATGGGATCAGACCTGGGTCTGGCTGAGGTTGTTGAGAGCACTGCTGCGGAGTCACACTAGGTCTCATCCTGCTTTGGATGAGAATGGGGAGTTGCAGGACCGAAACCCACCCCTGGCTACGATTCTGGAGTAGCTCTGCTGATTATAGTCGGGATTACACAGGGTTGACGATGCTGCAATTGAGAGAAGAATTTTGGCAGGTTAATCTCCAGGGCTATTGAGTTGGCACCTCTCACCAGAGCTATGTTTAGTTAACATTATACAACTGGAAAGTGAATGGGGCATGATTCTCCAAACCTTGAATCCCGTTGAGGGCTGATTGATCTTGAATGCTGGCTATCCTGTTTCCCCCAACACGAATAAGCCTGTATATGCACGTGAGCAGCATTTTTCTTCCTGCTCTTAAAGAATGCTACACAAATCATATTTTATAACACAGGAATGATGTAAGGTCTCTCGCCAGCTGTTTCTTTATACATCTTTCTGCCCCTGCGTTGGGAGCGGTTTGAGTATCTAGTGCAATATCTGCCCAATGCGTCCTACATCTGGACTGAAAGGTACTAAATGCTGGGGCTTTCACTGCAATTTGTCGCAAGCTGGTGGCTGACTGGGATGAAAGTCAGGTCCCTGCATCCCCGGGCTGTAGGGTGAATGGTTATTTGTCAGGGAAGCAGAAGGTGCAAAGCCATGATAAGAGAGGCAAGAAGGAGCCTCTTGGTTCTTGGAGAGCCCCTCCTGGTGCGTGGAATAGCCTGATGTGCCAGCCAGGGCTGAGACCAGTTGACACCACCAATCTAGGACTGATGTGATGGGGAAGGAATGCTCTTCAGGGCGATTATTGCAAACACTGTGCCTTCATTGTTTACCTCTGTTTCACAGAGCCAGCTGACAGTCAGCGGAGTAGATTTCGGGTAGGCTTACTAGTGGGGTAACACTTGGTTTTCAGCCATCGTTTGGAAAGCAGAATGGAAGTAGAACCAGTTGTGCATGCTGTTATTGCAGGGAATAACGGGAAGAAGGCTGGGAATGAAGAAAAGATGACAAATGAAAATGTAGATGTTAATAGAGCTGTAAGATGGAAGAGGCAGTGATAAAGCAGGAATAGGTTGGCACAGGAAGGGGAGCAGCAGGAGGGGCTTTTGCTTGGAATTGGGGTGCATTGGGGGGACTGCAGAGGGGCCAGGCTTTGGATGGAGTGAGGTTGTACGGTGCAGCAGAGGTCCCCAAGCAGAGCCGTGCAAATGAGCCTGCGAGAGGACAGGAATAGCTGGGGTTGCCAGAGCTGGGTGGGTGTGCGAAGTCCTGGAGACTGACACAGGGTGCAGGGCAGCTGGTCAGGAACAGGGGTGCGGGAGCCGCTTCTGTGGTATCTCAGCTATTCTTTCTTAACGAGAATGAAACATCAATTGTAAAAAGAAGAGAAAAGCAATTACCTGAATTGTGAGAGTTCTACAGGCAGCAGTCCTGAGCCTCTCCCTGCAATAAAACCTGCCAGGAGCAGCTGGAACAAGCTGTAGTCATCCCCAGCTGTTCCTCCAGCACGGCCCCAGCTATATCGTCCGAGAGACTCCCTGAAGTCTCCAAGGGATTTTGTTATTGCTATTGATTTTACATGGGAGATTCTTAGATACCGGGGTGATGGGTCGGCAGCACAAAACCTGGAGATAGAGGGATCTTCAGAGTGTTTCTCGTCTGTGCTGCCATAGCTGTGGGCAGCTCCAGTGCTTTTCCACCAGCCGCTTAGCACCTCTTGCTGGGAGAAGTGGAGAAGGGAATAGCCGCTTTGCTCTGCTCAAGGGATAGGGAGAAAGCAGAATTCACTTTCTTCTTTATTAACAACACGCTATGCACAGCACAAAATACTCTAATGTATATATTTAGAATACACTGCAGAGCTATTTCTTTTCCTTTTCTTTTTTTAAAAAAAATCACACCACACTTTTATAATAATAATAAAAATGCAATTTATATACAGTATCTTCATATCCCAAATATTTATAAACATAGTTATCTTTGGTCGACTGATTCCAGGAAGTTTGCCAGCACATCAAAGCGATGACATTTTACATCTCATATTCTTTTCGTTGTGAGGAATTAGATGCTTCTCCATTTCTTAACTGATTTTTCAGATTTTCTTTCAAGACTGGTGCAATCAGGGTAAAAAACCTGCAGTTCCCAGAACAGACGGGAAATTCCATGAGATTTAATAAATACCAGGCTTGGCTTGATATTGCAGTAGGGTATTGAAAAGGAATGTTATTGACTGTTAGTTTGCCACACAGACACATCTATAAGTTGCTGTCACTGGCACTGAGCTTGTAGCTGTAATGAGTTACAGATGACTTTCTTGGAGCCTGGCCCCTGGTCTCACAACTCCTAGAGCAGAAATCCTGTCAGGTCATCCCACCCTCTACTTCTGGAGTAGTATGGGGCAAACAAGTGGCCAGTGGTCCCTCAGTAGAGTATGTCATGTGCTGGCCTCCTGGAATAGAAATGGAATGCTTTTGTGCTGGTACCTGATTGCAGATGTAAGTCAGGGACCCGTTGAAATGATTGTCCGTTTGCTGTCCTAATGTCTTTTCACCAAGACCTAGTGTGTTATGTTTGTTATGCATTTTACTTGGGACTTGCTCTCTCTGTGAAATCCATAAAGGAAATGCTATGGCATTCTTGGGTGCTCTACTGGATATTGTCTCCAGATGTTTTTAAAGGTCCATCTTCTAATTCAACCCCCAAGAGGCTTTTCAGAAACTAAAGTGAGCAATTGGAGGCAGCTGCATAATACCTCAAACGACCTACTCAGTCCTTCCTTTCCTGATTTTTTTCCCCATGTAGGTTATCCATTTGCAACTAAAATCATAGTGCCAAAGGCAGTTTTGCATTGTGTAGAAACCATTCATGCACATCACTTTAACAATAGGGGGGCAGACCTGTTGAGAACTAGCCTAAACGATCTTGTAAGTGAAGGCTTTAAAGGAGGAGGAAAGAATGGTGGATGTAGTATACGGGGGTCCAGAAGACAAAAGGGCGTGATGAGAGTGGACATGGGCTGTACGGATTTGAATAATATTTGGGTTTGGGGACAGCAAGAGGATGTCCTAATTTTCACAGTGTTCAGTCCACCGTCAGGGTACCATCAAATGGGGCTTCTTCCAAGTAAAGTGTGAAGTGACAGCATCATTTTCTCCTCATTCTGCACTCCTTCAGCTGCTCTTCATCACAGCTGCCCCAGCTTATCTTTTAAGGCAGCTTTTAATGTTGGAACACGTACTAGGCAAGGCCCTTGTATTTATTTACATAATATATAAAATAGGCTGTGTGCGCGCGCATGTATGCATGTGTGTGTGTGTTTGGCTGTCTCTGCACGTAACAGAATCTTGCAGGAGGGTAAAGCAGGAGGTGTTCAGGAAGCAAATGGTATTCAGGAAAGAAAATAAAGCCAGTCCTCAACCTTTCATGGCTGGACATGGCACAGGTAAGAGGCAGAAAGCTGAATTAATGCTGTTTCCTCCAGGTCCCAAAGCCACCACGTATTGGAGGAAGCTCCAGGAAGAGTGACAAAAATGCTGATAGGTTTGGAAAGTATAGCGTAAATGGAAAGATTAAGGAGGCTGGTATATATTCATTGAGGAGGAAAGATGTGAGAAGGGAGATGTAATCACTGTCTGCAAATCCATAAAGAGACGCTACTGAGAGGATGGGGATCCATTTTTCTCAGTGGTTGGTACAAACAGGCCTAAGACATAATGGTCCTGAGTTGCAGCAGGGAACAGTTAGTGGAAAAATATGAGGGAAAACTTTATAACTCTAGGAACAGTTTGGTGACAGAGCAGGCTGCCAAGGCAGGCTATAGAGGCACCAGCACTGGAGATATTCAAGCTGGAGATGAGTCACCCATCTGTCAGGGATGGTTTAGGTGTAATCAGACCTGCCACAATGTGCAGCAGTGGCCTGGATGATGCACCAGAGGTCTTTTCTCACCCAAATGAGTCTGTGATTTGTCATCTGTGCCTAATTCAGCATGTGGTGCTGTGCATGTGAGTGTTTGCACTTGCTTCCTAATGTTCCCATGCACACCTGCAGCTTGGATGCCTCCTAGCCTGTAGCCTGCCAGTTAGTCTGAACCCTTTCTGCCTGTTTCTTTCTTGCCCATTTGCTTCCACCATGATCTGTTTCTCTTACATTTCCACATTTACTTCTCGTTTGCTGATCCTTTATTTCTATGTGACCTCTTGCCTCTTTTTTGTCTTCATTTTACATATACTTCTGTGTGCTTTTATGCTGACGTACCGGTGCCTGAGCACATCCACATGCACCCCTCTCCATGCTCCCTGCTCTTCCCTCCTCCTGTCTGTCCCGCAGTGAGAGTTGCAGGTGAAGAAGGGCAGGCAGGAGGAGGGTTTTTCTTTCCACAGTCAGAACTGCTGAGAATCACCCAGGTTGGGTTTGAAAGCCTCAGAGGTGTACTCGCATCGCTGCTGCCTTTGGTGATGCGCTGGGCTGATGGGCTTGTGACACCAACGAGCGGTGGAGCAGTAACTCTGCTCCGCCACTTCCAGACCTGCTTCACATCTGTTCATCTAGGGCTGTGCATGGGACAAGCTTGAGTTGGCCTGCACCCCTCCTTGTGACTGACTTGGCACCCCACTTCTCTGCCAGACCCCACACAAAAGCCATTGCAGCCATCCGACAGCTTGCTGACAGTGACAAAAGCCTTGCCGATGGTGATGTGCTGCATCTTCCCGAACTTTCAGCAGCATTAGGAGGGCTTCATTAAATTAGTATGTGTTAAGTACTCATGCTGAGTGCCAGGTGGATTTTAGAGGGCAAACCCAGGGTTTCCTCCAGCAGCAGTGAGTATTCTTGGACAATCACCAGAGCCAAGTGACGTGTACTGGCTATTACTCTGACAGAGAGGATCATTAAGGTGATTTTATTTTGAGTGTATGAGTGTGCACGTGTGCGTGTACAGGAATCTGTGTATTGTCTGAATTTATTTCAGAAAATAAATCAGATTAACCAAGGATGTGTTCAGCTCTACACTGTTGCAGTTTTCAAATCAACATCAGATGTCTTTCTAAAAGAATTTTTTTGCTTTCCTCACAAGTTTTTGAGTTAGGAATGGGGAAACGATGGGTGAAATGTAAGGCCTGCATCGCTCAGGGAGAAACCCTACATGATCTAAGCTCTTCCTTTCTAATCTTGAATTTCAGTGAAGGTATCTGTTGTATCAAGAAACTGGTGAACCTCAGTGTGCTTAAGTCAGGAAACAGCCAAGCTAAATTGTAGGTGGAACCTTGCGGGGAAACAAAGGAGGCTGTGGTAAATACATTAATAACGACAATGAATATGCGTGTTTGCTCAGAAGTCAGCTGGTGCCACCTTATAATGGCTACACTGAAATTACCTCCCAAAATTACGGCTGAACTTTTGGTTTTACTGCTAGTCTCCTGCAGGTATGTGTTACCCTGTTCATTATGTGCCTACAGAGAAGTTTTTACATCAAACAATGTTACTCTTATTTTTTAGTTAACCTTAAGCACCCTTGTGTAGCATCTTTTGTGTGTCTGTGCTTTTCCATATATGGCAGATAAACAGAAGCTATGAAAGTAATTTGTAAATAAATAAATAAAAGACATAGTAAATTGTGTTAGACAACATGCTGCAGATCCAGAAAGGCAACAAAAGGAATAGTGAAGATGTACTGGCATATAGAAGGGTTTATAATTAAATTGCAACATTAGCAATTTCATTGTTGGTGTTTCTTTAATATATCTTACAAGAAATGCTCTATTACTGCTTAAAGTAATTACTTTGTACTTGAAAACATGCATATATTTTAATGTCATTTGATGAAAAAAATCTCACTTTTCAATTTACTTGTACTCATCCATTTAGAAATATATTGATAACTTTCAGATCAGTACTTCTGTAGGATAAATTCTTTACTTAAACTCTCACTCGTTAAAAAAAGAATTTAATGGTAGTTTAAAGAAAGCAGATTGATTACTGAGAGAAAGTAATATTTGAACTTTATTAAGGCAGTCAAAAATAAATCACATGCAAACTACGAAATGGTTAGATTGATACATAAGAGACCTAGTCAAACAAATCATCAGTTATCGTCATGAAAACTATACACTGTTAATACAACTCTGTATGCATATTTCTCAAAGAAGCAGCTTTGGTGATAGTAGCATAATGAATTACTGTGCAGAGGTGTATCTGTCTGCACCAGAGAAAATCTATCTTATTTTAAATGTGCATGGGTGCTGGGGAAATTATTAACACACAGACCTGGCACCAAGGAGAATACAGCATAAAAAGAAGCTTAAAGGTCATTTCTTGTGATGGACCAAGTGCTAGCAACATCCAGTATAACAGAGTTAAGGCAAGGGAGGGGAGGGAGGGGTGCTTAGCAGGAGTTCAGAAGCTTTAAGGATTTTGCCCTCAATTGCTAAAATTGTATGGGTCAATTAGGACAATTGTATCTTTCTCATGAATATCGTCTTTTGATAAAGGAGAAGCAATGGAGAAGAGGAATGACAAGAAATGACAAGAAATTTGGATGCCACTTCTGTCTTATCCCAGGCATGGACATCTTTTGTGCCAAGCTGATTCCTGGTACAAAGGAGAGAGACAGACCTTCCTGTCTTCTAGTGCTCCGTTACGTGTCCTTGTCTGGCCACACTCATCGGAGCATCATTTGTTAGGGCTGCTAGCCCATTACTAGCCATGTGGCTCAGGGGCGTATCGTGGGTTATGATCAAACACGCCTGCTGCTGGGTCCCAGCAGTAACCTTTCTGGGCAGGATCCAGGCAAAAGCAAGTCATGGAGCATTCTGGAGAGATCAGAGCGTTCTCGACTGCAGGCTGGAGGGAGATAACATCCTAATTAAAGTAATGAGAAAGCAAATCAAATGGCCACACAATATGAGTTTGGAAACCCCCAAGCTCAAAGATACCACCCTGCTCATTAATATGAGTTTATTTTCATTCTGATTCTCTTGGAGTGTGACTCTCATATGAGGGAAGATATCTTGGCTTGTATTACTGATCATGCTTAAAGGACTCCAGTTCAGGGCCCTGTCCTCCGAGACTCTGGGTAGGACATAATGGGAAACAGGCCTTGCTTGAAACCTGTGGCAACACTACAACAACTCGCGACCCATTTTGTAGGTAAAGAATCAAGGCACAGAAAGAAGAGCCCTACCCCCAGGCCATACAGAGACCTGTCAGAACTGATATCTGAACTGACAGGCTGCTCCACTGCCCTAAAAAGATCCCAGAAGTATTTTTTTCATTTAATACCAGAGGAGCAGGGGAGCAGCCTAGCCATCTCCCTGTCCAGCTCAAGAGGTTTCTCTACAGAATGTTGTCTCGTACTTTATCCAGTCTGGATGCTTCCAGTGAAGGACTCCATGCCACCTGGGTTGCTGTACAGAGTAAGTAGGGAGTAAGTAAGTAGGGGGGTGACTACCCAGAAGCTCTCATTCCCAGTGGCTGCTCTTGGGACACAAGTCAGGGAGCGGGTGCTCCAGACACTTTGTGAAAAAGCTGGTCGCCAGTTTGGCACCCAGGTGCTGGCCGCTGGCTGCTCAGCCCCCCAGGCCTGCCTGTGCTCCCCCCAGAGGTGCTGCTCCCAGCTGAACCGTGTGGAGGATGTCAGTCTGAATCTGCATTCAAACTCAATCACTTCAAGATGTACCAAGAAGCTGAAGTGACCTATTAGCACAGCCAGCAGTCTTTGTATTTTTCTGATTATGTTTTATATATTTCTTTACCCTTTGTTCAATTATGGCAGGATCCCTTCCTTCTTGTCCGCTCGTGTTCTCTCTCAGTGCTAAGTGCCAGCTGTCACTGCCTGCTGGATAATTACCATTTTACAAACAGTGTTTAGGGAAATGCCATCAGTTTCTGAATATGTGGCTGTCAAGGCTTATTTGAGGGGCTTTCCTATGTTAACTACCTCTTCTCTTTTCAGGCAGGAGGGCAAGGGAGGGGAAGGAAGCCGGGAGATCTGTCTTGTCTCCAGGCATTTGAAGAAAAATTACATTTCATCTTTTTCGCATTTTGACTGTCAATGCTTACTCCTTCCCCCACCCTTTCTCCCAGTTTATGCACTCCTCTCACTTTTTCTTTATGACAGGCTGCTCTGTCCTTCTTTGCAGCTCCAGTGGCCTGCAAGTGACTGGTGGCAGCAGTGAAGATAGAGCTGCTTATCATGGGGGGTTACTAATGGGAAGGAGGGCATTTTCTCAGAAATAGTCATGGCCCCTCATTACTGTAATATGCTACTTAAAGCTACATAGGTCTGCCTGAGGTTAAGCAGGGGATCTGGAAAAAAAGCTTATGCTCTGATTGCCTTACTGCAAGAGGGAGTAGCAGGAGTACAGCCAAAGAGGGAGAAGCCTGGATGTTGCTGGGAGAGGCTGAAATCCTGGGTGTCAAAGCCAGGCTCCAGAGAGGGAACGTGTTATGCCTTCTGCTAGGACATGGCTTTTCCAGGGCACAAACTGTATGGAGGGTCTTGTCTGAGAGGGGTCGGGGAAGAAGACGGGATGGCCACAGTATTTGATTGTGGTTTAATTTCCTCTACTAAGAAAAGTAGTGAGGGACATGTGTAAGGAACACATTTGCATTCATCTGAAGGTGCTAGATCAAACTTGAGCTCTCTCAGCTCCAAAACGTGCTGTCATTTAAAGAAACTTCTTCCCCTTAGCAACAACTGGCAGCAGTTTCTTAATCAAGAGCCTGGTTCAGCAGAAGTCAGCATGAAAATCAGGGACATGTGTATCGCTAGGTCAAGATGTGTGAGGTAGTCCCAGTAGTGCTCACATCCCCGAAAGAAGGATTTCCAAAAAGTGTCAATATGTTGGCTTTCTAAGGATTTTTGCCAGCTATCTGCTTCGTGGATGCTCAAGGAGAAGGCAATAGGAGCTACTTCTCAGGCACAGCAGCTGCTCTGAATCTCTTGCCATGGTCTGAAGAAGGGGGATGAGGTAAGGGAGGGTCCCAGGGGATTTATCTCAGTGGTAGCCTAGGACACTCTGACAGAGGAAGGTGACCTCAAGCTCTAGCAGCGTCTAAGGAGTGGTGTCATCTTTGAGGTTACAAGGGCTCATGTGAAGCGTGCAGGAAAGCTGCCGAGCTGTGCCATAGTTGGTTGCATGGGCTTCCCCCAGGTACCACCATGGCTGGATTTCCTCAGCAGACTGCCTGCGTGGCTCTCAGGGGCTCAGGTATGAGGCAACTGGTCCATTGTGTTCTGTGTTACTGGTTGGAGTTAGTGCAGTGAGAAGTGCCACGGCAGAGAAGGGTTTCTGCAGCAAGGCTTAAATACCAGCATAAAGAATAAAGACCTCAGTGCAGCTGTGATTTGGGCTCTCGGACCGACACGGTTTTGCAATTCAATGGTAAAGACGCTAACATCTGGTGGACTCAGGGGGCCTGATATACAGCCAGTCCATGCCTGTCCCATGTCCTCAGCCTTTCCTTTTGGTCCTGAATGTGCTCGTGAGCTGCATCCCCCGGGTGGCTGCTCTCTGCCCCAGCAGTGGCAGAGACACACGTCACTCCGGCGGGCTCCTCTCGATATGTGCCGCCTGCCACTGGCCAAGGCAGAAGCAGCCATCCCTTATCTGCAGAGGCCAATTCCATATTTTTTCCCCTTGCCCCTCATTTTCCACACCAGGCCTTATCTTGTTGCTATGGTGATGCACAGGCGATGCATCGGACTTGATGCATGCTGCTTCTGGAGGCTGAGAAAAACAATGCTTCTGTCCATGGCTTGGGGCTGACTCGGGGCTGTGGGGAGGAGGAATGGTGTCCTATGGAAGGAGAGAGATCTGCAGGAGATGAGTCTGTGGTTCCCACAGCTGGCAGGAAAGCAATTGTGAGATCAGTGCGATACCTGCCGAGCAGTCAATCTGAAGCGCCTGGCTCCAGGAAACTCTCAGGATAGAAATTATCTCTAGGAGATTTAAAGATCCTATTGATATTCACACACCGAGCCGCGCTTCCCCGCAAAGGCCACTCAACTGGAGACAGCGAATGCATGCGAGACCCTCTGGCAGGGGGACGCGGTGGGTCTGGTGCCGTGCCTTCTCCAGGGCCTTGCCACCGTGCAGACCGGCAGGGGTAGGCAGCGAGGTGCTGTGGAGGTGCGCGCTGTCAGCAGCCGCTTGCCTCGGAGCCCGCTGTGTGCTGTCTGGGGCAGGGTCCCCTTCGGCCTTCCCTGTGTTACAGGAATTGCATGGCCGATGGGCAGTGAGCAGTGGGGCAGGCAGGCGGGGGGACAGCAGCTATAGCCCCCATGCGGCTGGGCACCTTGGTGGGTCAGCATGTGGCCCGTTGCTCTCAGGGGCAGAAGCAACCTGGACCAGCAGCTTCCCATTTGCTTTCTCCAGAGGCCCTGTCTCAGCTTGTGCCCCCTCTAACCCATGGCTTTTTCCCTGAACTAGCTGCGAGGGAAAGGGATGCTGGATGTGCAGATGGAAGGAGAATTAGGGAGAAGAGGGAAGAAGAGGCAGAGCTACTCAAGTAGCTTAGACAGAAGCAAGGAGCTAGCTCGTAACACCTAGGTTTTTCCATCATCTGTCCTGTGAGAAGGACGTGTCCTAGCCAGCCACCTGCTCGTGCCTTCCCTTTTTATCTCCATCCATTGTTAGTTGCGCACTTTAAAAGGGAACAGGAGCCCAGGCTTGTGACGGGGAGGGAGTGGGTCAGACCCCTAGAAATCAGTGTTTAGCAGGTGTCCTGCAGCCTCTCCTCTCCCCAGCCAGACTGGGGAGCACACCAGCCCTTTCTTCATTGAAACAGACAACTAGGTTGCTCAAAAAAAAAAAAAATGGAAAGTGCTTTGAAAATCGTGTCTTATTTTGAAAAGTATTATGTTAGCCTGCTGTTCACAGTCAACATGTAATGAAACACGTTCATTAGCCATTTGGGTCATCACTTCTCATGCTTTCCCGTGTTTGAGCTGCTCAGCAGCAGATTGCAAGGCATTTTTCTAGCCATCCTTCCCAACCCTCTGATAGTGATAAGCAATGTGTTGTGTCCTGTTAGTATCATGGTTATAAATGACCACCGTACCACATGCTACCCAGATTTAACATGCTCAGACAGTTCTGTCTCTGGCAGCTACTCCATTCCTTAATAGCTGTCCCCAGAGTGAAACTGCTTTTAAGGAATATGATGGCTGCCATCTCCTCCTGTCACGCTGGGTATGAGGCAAGGCTGTCCTACTGCAATGAAATTTGCTTCTCACCTCCTTGTTTCAGCACCACTTGCTAAACTGTTTCAGTAGCATCATCATGCTCAGTGACGTATTGTGATTCTTCTTTAGGTAGTGGCATCCTGAAAGATTCAAATGACTTTGTGTGCCGTTACCTTCCAGCAACTTCTACCCACCCACCCACCATCCTTGCCTGGGTGGTGTCAAAGCAGACATTAATGCAGTCATCTGTGACTTCCCAAGACAGGGAAGAGTTAATAACGATAAGTCTTGCACTGGAAAATGAGCCCTGGTGAGGTCAGGCAGGTTGTTCAAGGTCAAAGCGTGAAGTCTGTGGCAGATCGAAGAGCTAAGCTGGTGCCTGTCATTTCCCAACCCAGAGCCTTAGCCACGAAGCCATGCTTCCTTCCTCTGGAAGCAGCTGGGTTTCTTCCATCATTTCTGTCTCTTAATTTCCTTTTCTCTGTGCTGCTTTTTATCACTTAGCCTGCAGAGTAATTGTGATCCTGTTTACTTCAGAGCTGCTATACAAAATACAGTTGTATTGTATTTCATTTCATCCACAAGCCAGCATTCTCCAAGGGAGGCCAGTCACCGGTAAGGACAAATAACCAGCAAAGCAAAGGGCAGGAGTGTTCAGCACTTTCTTGAATTTGATTTACTTCTTCCTTTAACATACACAAACATGAAGCCAAACCAAACTATTTTACTTCATGGAAGTGGCTGAGAGTTAAACCTGAGTACAGTGCAGGCAGGGTCATTATCTAATGAATGGAGGCTTATTGACTCCCTCCTCTCAATTTAAGACCTCCTTCTCGCCAATATTTCAAGGATAAAGCTATTAAAACTTGAAACAAATCAGGGCCATGTCAATCAAGGAAATTGCCATGCCAGCCAGGTTCGAAAGCCCTATGAGAGGGCTGGTGTCTCCCCATGCCTGGCATAATGCTGTGGCAGTTTGGGCCTGAGAAATCAGAATAACCACCTTGGTGCCGTGGTGGTAACCCAGTTTCTCCAGTCAGTAAAGCCAGGACCAGAGAGTCTGGATCAGAGGGAAGGTTGGACCGTGCAAATTGTCAGCGTGGTTTGAGCTGATCAGTTATGCAGACAGTTCTTTCCTAAGTCGGCTGTTCTGTCAAAACTGCTTTTCTTGCCGTCTGAGCTGTTCTTTCTCTAAGCTGGCATTTTCCTATGTGAGCAAATTTTCGGATCAGATAAAAATACAAATGGAAACACCCTTTCCCTTTCTGGTCTTCCACTCTCTCCATCATGCTCCCAGCTCTGATGTCCCTCTTTGTCTACTCTCCATGTTCCTCTCGGGTTTTTGATGGATCTTTCCCTGCCACTCCACCACCTTTCTCTTTCCTCTGCTTTCTCCTTTGCCTGCCACTTTGTCTCCAGCACACACCTAAATGAGTGGCTGTCCACGTTTCCCACCTGGCCTCCTTTCCTACTTTTCTTTTCTTCTTCTCAGTGTGTCTCCTTCCTGTGCAGCAGAAAGGCCCCCTAAAAAAAGATTGCAAGGCAGGAGACAGCAGCTCCTGATGGTGAGCTCTGCAGGAAATACCAAGTCACCAAAGGCAGCATGAGCACTGGAGATGAGGTGCTGGGGTTAGAGAAGGAGCCTGAGGAGACTGTTGATGGAGATTAGCATTTCACGGTGCCTTTCACCAGCACAGTGTGAGCACGTGCGTCTGTCTGTGTAACTGAACGTTGGCTGAGATGAAGACCTCACACATGGTGCCTACCGGGGCTACTGCTATCAAAGGGCCCATGTGCGCCCACCACCAGAGCCGTGCCCTCAGCCTGTTGAGTGGGGTTGTAGGATAATTCAGGTTGGAGGGCACCCCAGGAACTTACCTAGCCCAACCTCCTACTCATCATAGGTACACTGGAGTGATGCCCTTCTGCTGTTGGGATGTAGTAAGTTGTGTAGACCTGTGCTTATAGCAGGCTGTGTCTGTACCAGCACCAAGAGGACGAGCGCTTGCAGCTTGCCTGGGTGAAGCTGAGGAGTGGGAACTCCACACTGCTCTTCTGCAGTCGGTTTGTGGCCTCCCAACCCAAGTCCAAGAAGGGACCACGAAGCAGGAGGAGGAAACCCAGTCTCTCCCATGGGCTTTCCCTTGGACTGGGGTGTGCATGTGCCCCCACTTGCTCAGGGGGGACGTGCAAGTCGCTCGCGTGCAGCATCGCTCCTCTCGGCTGAAGGGGTACAGTTACTTCCTTCCTTTCTTTTATTATATGCTCCTGCAGCTGACAAACCATAACCTTAAATCCCACTGCTGTCTCCTGTCTTCTTTAGCACGTCTTATTACAGGTACAGCCATGCTAATTAGTCCGACAGGGAGGTCTGTCTCCACAGCACCAAAAAGCGAAATACAGGGCAGAGCTGGAGCAGTGTAGGCCGGGGTATCGGGGCAGTGCGGGGGGAGGTCAGAGGCTCTCACGTACTCCGGCTTACACTGCTTGCCCTGTTTTCTCAGTGCTCCACTCTTTTGGTTGTGGTTGCTGTTGAAAATGTCAAAAAAAATTAAAACAAACAAAACCATACACACTCCTGCTCCCACTCCTTAAAAAAACAAATCAAAACAAACCCAAAACTACTTGTTTCTAAGGTCAAGATTTGTTGCTTTCCGGGCCAAGAACAGCTTTAGCACGGGTGCTGTAGTGCAGAGGTGGGCTCTGTTGTTATATTGACGAGTTCACTTCTACCACTGGTTGCTTAACCATAAACTTTTTTTTCCTGCTATCACGGTTTTAGGCTCACACCCTTCTCACCATCTTCCTTTCCTAAAGCCTTGCCTTTGCCTCCAAGTCTCTGGTTGCAGTGGGTGAACTGTCTCTTTATGGGCCATACACAAAATTTTCCTATTTCTGTTGTCCTTCCCCATCCTTCCCTTCCTCCTCCTTCGTTCCCAGTCTTACCTTGCTGAGCCTTTGACCCCTGCTGGCCCTCTGTGGAGAGTATGACGTAATTCTCTACTGGTTTTATAGAAAGTCCACAGCTTGGTTATCTAGTTAATTTCTATTGTTACCCAAACAAACTGTGAAGTATCTACATTACTTTCCTGGGTCAGGAAAAGCAGGTAGGTGCCAGGGTGTAGTCTGGCACCTGAATTACAGGGGTCTGAATGGACTATCCAGAATTTTCTGCCTGTGAACAGGGGCAAAAGAGCAAGAAGGTAACATGATGTTTTAGTGCGAGTGGTTGAAAGCAGCCTGGCAGGCAGCTGAAGCTGGTAGCTCGGGCACAGGGGCTCAGCCCTGGGGATCTGAGGGGCACGAGCAGCCAGGCTGCGCTGCACCATTGTGCATTCACGTACCTTTCTAGCTAGCAAATGCAATCCAGACTAAAAGGGAGCTACCCTGGATAATGGCGATAGATCAACATTTGTGATAGTCCCCTGGAAATTAACTCTCCTGTAAACAGCTCATACTCTTTTTGAGTCCTTCTGAGAGGACCCCTGTAAGAAACACTGAGATCAGTTGCTGTGTTGTGGAGATACAGGGTTTTTTGGTTTGTTTTTTTTTTTTTTTTTTGCAAAAAGTCTGTTTTCAAATTCTAGCCATAAGTAGGGGGGAGCTGCCTGCCTCTCCCTGCCTCCCTTTCTCCCTCTCTGCCTTCCCCCAAGATTGCAAGTCTGGTCCTCCTCATCCTTCAGTCATATCACAGAGGAAGACTAGGGTAAAGTCGCTTTGTTGTCTTACGTGCCTTACGGATGAGGATGGATGCCAGCACTGAAGTGACTTGGTATGTAATAGCTCTGGTTTGTGGACAAAGGCTGGACCATGGAACTGGATCTTCTTTGCCTTGCTTCTTCAAGCAAGGGGAGAAAAATGCTTGGTGAGATCAGTATGGCTGAATAGTTACACCCAGGAGAATGAGTACTTACGTGTACTCAGCTTACAAGACAGCAGTAAATCCAGGTCAGGATATAGGTTGTTGATTCAATACCACAGTTTGATCAAACAAGTATCACTGAATACCTGGAAAGTGTTTGTGGTTGTAGTGGCATTAAACAGTGCAGAAGCAAAACACTTGGCCAAGACCTGAATGAATTCCACGCATAGCTCTTATTTGATATTTACTACAGATAAAATCTTCAGAGGTGTCCAATACTGCATTTTTTATTGTGCTAATGTTCTCATCATTGAAGCCAATGAGAATACACATGGGTCAAAGCTACTACAGTATTGAATTTATTGAAATATGATGTATGTTTGTATTGAAATATATGTATAGTTTATAATAGTTTATAATGGTATGTATTGAAAAATGCATATGCATAACATGGAGCGTAGCAGGGCTTACCGATGCATTATATGGGAGTGTCCCTTTGTGATCAGTCTGGCTGCAGATGTCTCACTGTGAAAGCTGCCATTTTGCTTTGCACTCTTTTCTGTTGGGAAATGTAGCCTGCAAAGAATACGGCAGGTTTTAAATGAAGCTTTCAGAGCTGTTCACAAACATGAATGAATTAAACCTCACAACTCCTCTGTGCAATACAGGAGACATCCTCACCTCATTCAGAAAGGCAGCCACCTGTGGAAGGCAGCAGCTGTTTAATAGTGCGTGGTAACATTTTACAACTGTTGGGTACAACAAGTGATGACAGAAGATATCCAGATTAAACTTGTGGGAATTAGGCCCAGAGAACATAATTGCTCGAATTAAAATGTGTGTGGTTTAAGTTAACGCCTATATGATGGGCAAACTGCCACCAACGCCTTGATGAACACTTCTGGTTAGGGTTAAGGCTGTAGGAATGTTTTCCCCGTCAGCTTCTGAAACAAAAGATTTGGAGGTAGAAAAATGGGCTTGCGCTGAGCGAAAATTCTCTTTGTGTTCATTAGTTTGCCTCTTGTTTGGTTGCTCTCCTTTCTCATATAGGACGGGGGAAAAAAAAGATGGAAAACATCATTTCACTTGACGCAAATTATTTTGTTTGGCCCAAAGCAAAACCTTTCAGAGCAGCAACTTGTGAGAAAAGGCCAGGGAAGGCTCGCTTTGCAGAGCTACTCTTATTGCTGCAGATGTAAAAGGCAGTGCCACCAGCAATGCACGACCTCCTAAGGGTATTCACCTCGCTGTCGGTGGGCTGGGCTGCCAGTATCCTGCCCACCTGGGGAGCCCGAGTCCAGCGCTGCTAGCCTTGGGAGAGGTGGAGAATTAAAGCACAAGGAAATGTTATGTCTATAGGGGAGAAAGACAGAGTGACTTCCCCACAGAGCAGGAAAAGACGTGTGCTGTAGTTGAGCCCTTTAGCCAGTCCAACCATTTTAAAGGAATATATCCTTGGAAGGAATATACACATGGCTGAACTGAGCTCCTTTCTCAGTTGGCAACGAGAGCATTTGTCCAGCGTGGGCTAAAATTTCCACTTTTAATGGAATCAAATGGCTAATTTAGAAGGAAATCAAAGCAAAACAGACTCTGCATCTCAGCATTGTTTTTTTTCAGGTTTAACTTACCATGGGGAACCATTTCAATAAACTGTATTATCAGCCGAGATTTCTTCTTCCCTTCGTTTGGGTCGTTGCCCGAAAGCTAGGCAAATGCATATCCAGTTTTATTTAAATTCACACTCTCATGGTTAGAAAGTCACAGTATTACTTTCTCCTCCAATGCCAGGCTTGCGGAGGCCTCCTTATGATGAAAGATCTTATTAGAGTTAGCGCTCTGCATCAAGGAGAGACAATCAATTCCTTTTGGAGATTTAATTTTAATCACCCGGACTGGCTTCTGTCGCCCTGTCTTCCATAAAACTTTCACCGTTCCCTAGTTCTTGGTATTAGTTTCTGTGGATGGCAGGCTTCAGAGCTTGTCCCGCTAATCGGAAACAGGAGGTTACATTAGTCCCAGGTTGTGTTGCACACAGCAATTCTATTTGCAGAGGCTGTTTGCTGCACGGTTAACGGCTGCTTCAAACAGCGCACAAGTAATTTCCAAATGACATATCTCCTCTCTGTCTGCAGCTATTTTAAACTTGGTTTGCCACATGTGGTGTGGCCGTGACTCTGGCGGGAGTAATTCCCCCCCCAAGCCCTCCCCTTCCAGAGCCAATGTGCTGTCGCCCTGAGCTGAATGCTGAATATTGAACTCTTCCAACAGATGAACTTCAGGCCAATTATTATTCAAGGAATAGTTTTAGTAGCTCATAAAACTAAACTAGCAACCCGCCATTTCCAGATCATTTCTATGCAGAAAAAAAAATAAAAAAAAATAGAGACAACATTCATCCCGTGAGCCATGGCGAAATTAGTCTCAAAGTTCTTGTGCTCAGGGAGAAATTCGGAGCAGGCACAGAGAGGGTTACTGCGCTGGCTCCTGGGAAATTCTGTCCACTTTGGCTGGTAATCATTGCTGTCCTTTAACCTGTGAACTCCAGGGCTGCCAGGAGGTAGGTGAGCGTAACAGAGAGTATCCTGCATGTTCCCAGTCAGGCAGCCTGGGCCCGTATCCCGCTGGCACTGCCATTTTTCAGCAGCGTGACTGATTTATATCGTGGCGGGCTGAAGGGAATCAGGCTCTTTTGCTTTGGCCATTCTCCAAATATGCCTTTTAGGAGCACTCTTCTTATTTGCATTCCTAACATTGACTTTAGTGTTGGGACTCAGCATATCCACTCTTGGGGTTTCTTTGGCTCTAAAGACAGATGTGACTTTGGGGCTGACCTTTTCTTCGAACATGATCCAACTAGAACTTCAGATCTAAATGGTAGCACATGGCAGAGCTCTGCATTTCTAATTGCGAGCACACCCCACCCCCACCCCCACCCCTACGTCTTTATGCAGAGCTCAACATCATCTTCATTCTCTCCACTTGTCTACTTCCAGCGTCCTTGCTCCTGCTATATGATAGATGTATCGGGGCTGGTAGACTGTCTCAGCTAATGGAAATAATTTGAATCTCTTCCTTTGGGTTGTTCCCCTGTACATCTCTGTGCCTGGGATTTGAAGCTGGGAATGCTTTTTTATACGTCTGTCTACTGCTGCCTTTGAACCTCTTCCTCATTGCTCAGCCCATTCTTGTTCTCTGATGCAGAATGGCTCTATCAGTCTGGCGCAGAGTGGTCTCCAAGCTGGTATTATAAACCTGACTATTGGACTGATCTAATCCTATAGGCAAAACCTGCTGGTTTATTTTCAGTAGTCTTTATCAATAAAGGCTATTTTTATCTCATTCAAAAAAAATAAAAAAAAATGTACTGAGATTGTTGGGAGCCAGCAAGGAAACAGCCGTGCACTGACAAGAGTCTTAAGAATGCTTGAATGGAAATACTCACCTTGATCAATGCCAAGACTTGATGATTGCTGAATTCATAGCTGCCACTCCACTTCTGTGTGCACATCACTGTAACAAATGAGTGGTAAAATAAAAAATACATAGCATTTAATAGCTGTCAAAAGAATCTCAGCTGAAGTGAGGTTTACCAGCTGAACAGCTATTCACTAATCACAACCTAAGTAAAGGTCAGGAGCAGGCATAGCTCAGCAATAAGGCCGTAGGCAGACACAGACAGATCCACCAGCAGCTTCTGCTCAGACAGGGTTTTTGTGATTGTTACCAACATGAGATTTTGCATCCTTGTTACCAGTGCCTGGGCAATAACAGATTTTTTTGTTGTAAGAGCTGGCTGGGAGTGATTGGGTTAGTTGGTGACTGTTATTTTCTTTTATTTGGGTTGGGAGATGTTAATTTATTGAAGTTAAGGCTGTATTTATGTAAGCATACCATCAGCTAGAAATTATTTTCATTCTAGGTTTTGGGAATGTCACACACCAAGCAGCTAGTACCTGCTTGTGGTACTAGCTTGTGGTACTGGAGATGTAAGAGATGTGGTTCAGGTCCTGTAGTGCCATAGTCATAGTAGGGGTGCAGGTGTGGCTTTCCCATACCTAGACAGGTGTGAGAACCACCTCTCTGTCCTGGAATTCACCTCTCAGTTTCCTATAGAGCTTCATCAGCTACTTGTATTTGTCCAGGTGTGATAGTTCTGAAATTTTAATTTTTTTGCACATGTGAAGGACAGGAATATTGATGCTTTGGTTTGGTTTGGTTTTTTTCACCAAGTTTAGCATTTCATTATGACCAGTTATTTTCTAAAAAACTGAATTGATTTGATAAGTGATCATTAAAGGGAAGGCTCGGGGAAAATAGCACAGCAGCCTAGGTCAACAGCATCCCGAGAGCTCTCAGAAAATTGGAGAGATTTACAGCTGCGGGCGGCTGAAGCCCCAACCTCAATGACACAATTGTTTTGCCAAGGCTGAAGGGAAGCGAGCTCAGAGGGAACAGTAACTCATTAAGGAGTCAAGGCAGGGGGACAGGCTGTGGCGGTGCCCCTGAGAAGGGGGAGAGACGTACACAGACCCACGGGCGGCACACGCATGCATGCACACACCTGCCTTTGATGTTTCTTTATACCTCTCTTTTGAAGGTCTTGAATCCTGGAGCAATATCCTTAGGTCCTTCTTCTTTTTTCCTTAAGGTTTTCAAGGCTTGGATTCTAGAAACAAGAGATGAAAAAGATCTATTAGTTCTTTATTAAACCTTGCTTATCTTTTGTTTTAGATTAGCTTTTAATTGGAATTTTCTTTTAATAACAATACATGGATCCTGTTGACAGTTTGTAAATGCTGATATTGGATGCAGTATTTAAAAAAGAAAACATTAATCTTGAAAAAGAGTAAAACAGAAACTGCATTTTTCTTTTTCCTTTATTTCATCCGTTACTTCAGATGAAGCCTTTATAACCTGAGTGCATTTTGCTAACATAGAATGTGCTGTCTGTGTACTGTTTAGCAAGTCTGCACAAACGCTTAGGGCAGCAAATGAAGATGGAAAATGTGCAGAGGGAACGAATGTAGCTGTGATGGGCCATTGCACACTCCCCATACCCATCACAGCTGTTCTTCCAGCAGCCTCTCCACTTGGCAGTGCAGAGGACTTTTAAGGAGTAGTTTTGAGGAGTAACAATCCCCTTAGTCCATATGCCCCTCAAAATCTGCCTCTGTGTATCGGTAAAATCCCAGACAGTTATCGTACTGCTCTGCAGCCCACTGATGAACAACCACTTGACAATTCTTTACCTTCAGCTTTTATCTCTGGAAGTCTCTATTTCAAGCCCATTGCGCCAATCAAAACACTTGATTTTGAATTTGTTGAGCACACTAGGATTTTCCCACCCTGCAGTTAGAGAGGGTGCTACTGAGACTTTTAATAAGTGTAAAGAACTGAATGTGTTTCTGGAGATGTTTAAGATAAGCAGCCTCTACTGGGAGAGTCCCCTTTCTGTTGTGCCAGGACGAGGACTGTGCAGTGTCTGTGGTGTCGAGGATTTTCCAAGTCGTCTCTCATTTCATCAAGGAGGAGATGTTGCCTTTTAAGCAAGGGCAGCCCTGCTTGGGCTGTCCTCCGGGAGGCAAGCCGCGATCTTCCATTGCTAGTGCCACGTTCCCCTGCGCTGCACACATGCGCTGGGGCTCCCTTTCCAGGTCTGCTACTCACGCTGGGCAAGGCACGGAGGTGGTAAGGGTGTTGTACAAGGATGAGCTTAAATAGACCTGCTCATCGTTCAAAGATTTCCCTCAGTCTGGAGTGACAAATCCTTGTACTTGTCCATGTTTACATCCCATTAGCTTTTCCCTGTGAAGTTCGGTATCGGTCACACTTGATCTGTAGACTTGTTAGCGGAGCTGCTTCTCTTACGGACTTGCTGGTGCTTTGCCTAAGGCAATGCCAAATGATCTCCCAGCTCCCTCCAGTTCAACTCTCACCCCCCTCCTTGCTTATCATTCATTGAACCCAGACTGACTTCAGCATTCCTGCGCATGGTCCTCCTTGGTGAAAGGACCCTCAGTGCCTTAATGCAAACTCTGTCCCAACCAACTCTAATATGAACCCGGGTCAATATAGTTATCAGCACTTCAGATGAGACCTTCAGACGGTTTGTTCGATATGCCAATCTGCAGCAGACCCGCAGCTCACTTTGCTCCTCAGCGTAAGGTATTTTTAATCCTTAGCGTTATAAATGTTGGTCCCTCTCATGCAGCTTTCTCACCGAAGTCTAGAAATTATTTAAATTTAATTACCGCACCTATTTAAAATGTTGGAGAAGATCTAGATTTACAGCGCCGAGAGCTGAAGATACGTGTCTAGATAAACATGGAGAATGGCCAGTCAGAGCAGGGGTCTTGTACTGCACCAGCAAGTTGACCTAGGCTGTGCTGTGCCAGGAGCTTCTGCCCACCTTCTCCGTGCTGCTTCAGCCATAGCAGAGGAGGGTTTTGTCAGGATATAGTACCACCAGCTCACAATTTACCTGGCAAAGCTGGCTTTGACAGAAAATTATCCAGAGGGATTTGAGTCTGTCCAACCCAACCTAAGACTTCCTAGCATTGCAATTTTGGTGAAATTATCTTTATTTCTTCAAGAAAAAGATTGACGGGGAAATAGGACTTATTTAGTTACAGCTAGATTTCTAGTTTGGTCCAGTTTCTGTGGCTTCAAAGGCTGTGAGGATGGATGTTCAACTTTCTGCCAGAGGACATCGGTGGATGGAAAGGAGTGAAAGAAGAATAAAGGAGAAGATTTCTTTCTTTAGGAAAGGGTTGTACTGCGCATAGACAACGGTTTCAGGCTGGTTGTCTTCTAAATTGCTGTGCAAAATGATGAGGATAATTTTGGCTATATAAATGTGTGCTTTTTTTTTTTTTTTTTCCCTGAGTGACATCTTTGAAAGGTTATACTTGCATACGTGGGTTTAGAATAAGTTAGGGAAGTGCAGACAGAGCACAAGCAGAGGCAGACAGCACAGAGGGCGAGTGAGAGCACATGCAAGGAGAGTGCAAAGGTCCTGATCTTTTTCTGCTGAACTCAGTGCCAAAGAGGGAGGTTGCAGAGAGACAGACAGATGCAACCATGTCAGAGACCTGCCAAGAGCTATGAGCTACAGCCCTGACGGAGAGATAATGCAACACTGAGTAAAGGAGACTTCTGTGTGCATTGTTGGAAATGAAATATATTTTTTCCTCCTCCTAACCCTTTTAAGCCTTTAATCTTAATCCTATTCATCATCATTAACTTCAGCAATTGGCCAAAATATTTAAATGAGGTGAAATGAAAAGATTTAAGAGTCTAGTGAAGTCTCATCAAACCACAGAAGAATAATCTCCAAAGATTAAGCAAGCTGCGGTGACCCAACCTGTAAGGAATGAGAGGAGGAGGAGGGAGAGGGGGCTTCTGAGATGAAAAGAAGTTACCAATTAGATTCTTTTACTAATAGTATTGAGTCTTTCCCCCCCTCACAATAGCCAAGTGCAGAAAAAATTACAGAAGATGAATTAAGAGTTTAAATCCAGTAAAAGAAAAAAAAAAAAAAAAAAAGGCAGGTAATATTTTAATAAGACTTAAATGAGTCTTTCAAAGGGACTGGGGAGCTCCTGGACCAGCATCTCTCCCTATTTCTGGGTGTAAAATGGGCTTTTAACTATTGCTGTGCTATGGAGCTCTTTGATGTTTATTCCACAAGGCCTGGTTTTTGCGCCTGACGCCATTTGCTGTTGGTGCCTGTGCGTATGTGCGCGTGTGTGTATGTGCGTGTGTGTATGTGCGTCTCCTATGTACGTTCCCCCGGGGCACCCATTGTAACTTGGTTTCAGTTACGCTTTAGTTAATGGGCACTTAAAATAAAGTGGTACCCATTTCGCTTTAATTTCGCGGAAAGGGGTAAAGGCCATTTCCTTTCCATTTCCAGATGAAAGGAGGAGTGCTGCAGCTCCATAAGGAACCTCAAATGAATTGGAGAGCTGATAAATCTAACGATCTCATCAGCATATAAATATATGTGTCTGCCTGTGTGTTTTTATATGCACACACAGTTTGTACCTAAAACTGGAACTTGAGGGAGATGGGGGGCGGACAGATAAGGGTTCAAGGGGGAGAGGGGGCAGGCTGGTTCTGGCAGAGCTGCGTTTGAGCCCCTCGTTGTGCATCGGTGGCTGCCACGCGGCTGCCTCATGTCCCTGCTGAAGGCAGGGGGACAGCAGGGCGTGAAGGGCACCGTGCAGCCCTTTTTGCCCAATCATAACAGTCCCATTTTGCCCACCTGAGTCCTCCTGCTATTGCCCCAGCAAAGAGTGAAACTGCCATGAGCGCTGATGTATCTCCTAGCCCCACATGGGTTCTGTGGAGACGCTGGGACATTTTATACAGGGACTCTTGTCAGGCCACTGATGCGTGCCCTCCAGTTCCTGCTGCATCAGGACTCTCCTCTGGGGCAAAGAAGAGTCACATTTCTTTCTCTCTTTCCATGCCTGCATGCAGTAGGTCACAAAACATCTGTAAAACTCAGCAGGGTTGTGATGGGGCTGAATCTTAGTTCAGAAGATGTACAGATACCCAAACTTTCTGCCACAGATATTGGTAGCTGGGGGGAGATGGAGCCCCAGTGAGATGTTGTGTTTGTGTGTGCTCCGCTACTTCCAGTAGATGGTCTGACTCCTCTATTATTTCATGTGCAGCAACTCCCTGATTTTCCACCTCCACATAGCTGGGGCTAATGGTGCCAAAAGCAAGATGGGTACAGCATGAGAAAATACTGAGGTTCCTAGTAACTCTGTGCCTTACCCTTGCTGGTAGCAATACAAGTAACAGGTAGCCCCCACCCTGCAGAAAATGAATGGTGACAGTCAGTTAATTTTTGGAAAGCTCTGTTTAAAACCTTCGGTTATGCATTTGAAGCTCTTGGATTTTCTCATGGAAATCATACCTTACGTTGAACCTGTCCCATGCCACTTAAGGACAGCCCTTCCTCCCAGGGAATGGTCTTTTGTTGGCAGTGTCAGGGCAGGACTCGGTGTGAGTTCCTGGAGGAGAAGCTCATCTTGCGTTGGGGAAATTTTGCATGGCCTGCATGTAAAAACTTGCTTGTGGCATCTGTGAAATCCAAACCTTCATTCCCACTGTGCAACCCTCCAAAACCCCCACATCCCCAGCTCTACTTAAAATCAATCTTCAGATTCCACTGTGCTTTCAGAAGGGTAAAGTGGTAAGGACCGTCTGAGAAACTCTGTCATGAGAGCTTCCCCCTGCTCCTGCCTGAGGACTGTGGCATTCCTTTCTCCATCTTCTGAGTGGCCTGTTCTATCCCAGCCCTGATCATCAACGCTAGCCTAACAAACGGGAGCCTCTGGCTTCTCCTACCCATCTATACAGCAGGTCACCGCAGGGTAAAATATCACCTCCGTCAGCACCGACATCCATCACTTTAATGAACAGCAAAAATCAATCTCTAATTGACAAAAACATTTTTAATCAAAGTATGAGGCATTTAGAGCACAGAAGCAGCCTTTCGTCTTCTGTCAGTGTTTTCCTCTACAAGTGGCAGCGGCACAGGTTTGTAGCTGGCCGAAGAGGCCAAGTGGTACCTGTGAAGGAAAGCAGGGACAGTGCTTTCAGCTGCTATCGTCAGAAGAAATCTGCTGCTCCGCTGCTCTACTCTTCTTATACCAAAGCTCGATTTTCATTTGTGGGTCCATGAAGAATCTACGATGATGCTAGGAAGAGAGAGGGAATAGCAGAAGTTTTAAATGAGCATAAGATCTCTAAGACATCACTAGGTGCTTTTGCCCTAAACACCCCCACCCCACCCCCCACCCCCATCTTTTTCCTTCTTTGTACATGTACCAAATTCTTAGGCTCAGCCTGTACTAGGCATTTGCCATTGATGGCCTGCTAGTGGGTGCACTGTGCCGCTGCAGCCCATCACAGTAAACAGGCAGGTGAAGAAACTCAATTTAGCAGCAGTGGTTTGTGTCATAGCCTGTAGGGATACTGCCTGTGTACATCTGAGGTTTTCCTTAGGGCAGCTCTGCTGCTGGTGAAGACAGGAGAGATGGTAGTTATTGTAAGAGTAGTTGCTTTTAAACTTGTAGGTAACTCTGAATTACATACGAGTAGGAGAAACTACCCGCCAGCAGCACTGAAGTATTCTTTTTTCCTCTGATTAGGGTGTCCCTCAAAGATTTGTAAGGTTACTCTAGGCAGCTTGGTATCCTTGCCAGTGTTTGCAAGCCATAAAGGGCAAGGGAAGGTTATTAGAGCACCATCTGGACACTTGGGTCTTTTTGCCATTTCTTGCAAGAGGGGATTATTACCAAGGGTCTTCATCGATTTCTGGCACAATTTGAGTACCTTGACATCACTGCCAGTACTTGCAATGGAAAGGGTAAAGAGACACATCACTAGCGACGCTGTCGTAGCACCTTTGCCAGTGCTTGAGAGGGAAGCAGTTTGGAAGATGCAGCAATATTTGGCACCGTGAGGGCTCACTGGCAGCTCTGTCTTGCTTGTGAGAGGAGCGGCAGAAGTGCCTGAAGATGCCGGGGAAATCTGGCACACCTTGCTGGATTTATGAAGGGAGCGGTGGAGAGGGAGGGTGCATCCTTGCTCATCACAGTTGCCAGTGTTTGCAAGGGAATTGGTCCAGGGGGCTGCAGTGGTACCCGAGCACCATCTGGCCACTCTGGCACTCTTGCTGGTGTTTGTAAGGTTGGCTTTGGATAATGTCTTTTTCTGATCAAAGGCCAGCGTTTTGGATGCAAGCCTGGAGTGTGTGTTACATAAATAGTTTGCGCTTCTGTCCAAATAGCTCCCACAGCCACGGAATCTTAAGAGCTTCAGACGAACTTCAAATTGGGGCCCCTCATGGAGAAACAGCTCCTCCAAGTTTACTGGTAAGTGGGATATTAACTCATCCTGTACTCCTTGTGGCTTGGCCAGACATGGTTTCTTCCTAGTAGAACAGACCCGTTTTTTTTTTCTGGTTTTGCATATAAGGAGAAGGAGCTGGTTGAATTCCCTTGACGTTCACTGCAGCTGCTCTCTGGAGCCATAAGCTGTGTGTGTTGACGTTCGGCTGGAAGTAGGCTGGCATGGATTGCTCTGGGTTGACAGGTTGCTCAGACTTCTGAATGTTTCCAAGAAGACAGTGATATTCACCTGACTGTCTTATTTGTTCAACAGCAAAATACACCGTGATAACGTTTTCAGCTTTCCTGGGCTGTAAGTATTCCTTGTCCTCCCAGAGCTTCAGTGTGTAGCCACAGAGGAAGAGATGGCTTTGGAACAGCAGCCTGTAGCAGCAGCAGGCAGGACAAGGTCTGGAGTGGGGTAGAAGAGCCAGGACTTGATGTTGCAGGTGGATGTGGGGCATGCATCACAAGGGGAGATGGGGAATGAGGCAGAGATGGACCACATAGCTGCAGAGGACATGGCTTCAAGGCATGCTTCAGTGAGCCCCGTGCCTACAGCATGTGCAGAACAGTGGTGAGCAGAGCACGCTAGCTGGTGGCTCGCCTCGCCCAGTGTATGAGCATTTAACTCCTTCCATGAATGAAGGCAGAACTGGGAATCACTGCAGTTGTGGAGATACCAGGAAGCATGGGGGAAGGCAGAACCATGAAAGAGTGACAGTCTCCTCTCCCAGAAAGACTTACCTGGGCTGCCCATGTCAGTGCCCTCAAGACCACATCCGTGGGGCTTGATTTCTTCCACTGGCTGAGGTAGCATAGATGCTGTCGTTCTTAAAAGTATGCAGAGTGCCTGGCCAGGCTATTGGATTCTCCTGCTACAAGTCTTCCCTAGACTATGTTGAAATATATGGATGTCCTTCACTTATGAAGATGGATGAGTTCTCTAGATTGCAGGTTCCCCATGTGTCATGCCAGATGTCATGCTCAGACCTGAAATATGGTGGAGAAGGGGGAGCTGGGTAGAGTGAGCAGTGATTTAGGCAGAGCCACTTTAGATAATTTTTCCTTCAAAGGTGAAATGGAAAGCCATTGTACAGCGGTATCACTTGCCAGTTTGAATCCAGCCCATTTCAGTAATCTTGGAAGCTGCTACCATGCAGCAACCTATGGGATACGAAATGAGTTGCTCAGTTCCATCCAGTTTAGGTGGGCAGGTGTTCACATCAGAAACCTCAGCATTTCAAATTGACCCCCTTTTCTGGGCAGACTGCAGAGAGACCATGGGCTGAACGGGACATTAGGAGTAACTTAACCTGTTATCTGTAGGCCACTGTACCCCCAGGATGGGGTTCAGGAGAGTCAGAGAAGGTGACCATGAGGATGGACATTCATAGGGATTGTTCAAGCCCTGGGGAACATCTGTCCCCAGCACTATGTCTGGGGTGGGCATGCTTTTCAGAATATATGGAAGCTGTGAAAAATGTCAGGAGTGCATTGGCTCCAATACAGAGATTTTAGAAACGTTGAGCTCATGTGTGTGTGTCCGTGTGTCCCCCCGCCCCCCCCCCCCCCTTTTTTTTTTTTTGATAGCTTGGTGTTTACCAGAAAAAAGAAAAAAACTTTCTGTAAGCAGTAATCTACAATTTCTTATACTCTACTCCTCCTTACTTAATAGTCTGGATGCCCCAGGGATTTACACACGTGCATGTGTGTGCACATATGTGTACGCATGTTTCTGGTGATGACCACGGTAGCCATATCAATCTTCCCTCTGTACTAATCCAGCTCCCTCTTGGCCACTTAGACTAACAAAAATTTACCCACCAAGCAACAGAGCGAAGCAAACATATTAAGAAAAACAGCAATGAATGCAGCCTTGCGAAGAGCCATTGGCATCACTCATCCCACAACAATCTGTACCACACGCCTCTTCTCTGTAAGGCCAGAGACAGCCTTTCCCAGCCTGCAGCCCTTCCACAACATTAAATGTAATGGCTTTCTTCCTGCTCCGTGGCAGCGGAGAGGAATTCCAGCAGATGGGAATCCTGCCCAAGACTTCTCTTTAGAAAACTTCCTCCTTTAAAAATCTGGGTTTGACTTTGTAAAAATTTATGCTAAGCTTGAAAAATAGCTGTTATATCCAGACTGTTTGCTGTTCCTTCCAGAACAGGATAGCCCCAGGTATTGCTGCCAGATGAATGAATTATCCTGTCCAGTTTAAGGTGGAGTTATCAACACATCCACTGGGAGCATACATAACTATCAGATAGACCAAGATCTTTTCTGTTCTTTGAGCCGAGTATAATTTCAGCCTGTCACTCCTTATCATATCCCCTTTAATCATGCAAAATATTTCTTTCCCTTCTCCCTTTCATCATGCTTGTAGACTTATCATTTTCCCCTTTAGCCTTCATTTAGTTGCAATATTCACGTCGTATTATGCATTCTCTATACAATTAAGTAGGGAAATTGTCACCACAGGATGTCTGGGAGGCCAGAAGTATGAATGGGTTCAAAAAAAGGATTAGGGAGTGCATGGACTAGTCCATCAAGGGCTATTAAACTCAGATATGTATGTAAACATTGGCTCGGGAAGTCCCTGAGCTGTATTTTGCTGTACGTTGGGAGCATATACTGGGGAAAAAACATTGCTTTATCTTTGCCAGGTTTTTTATCACCCTTTCGTAGGGAATTTGCTTCTGGCCAGTGTCAGGGGCAGACTAGGAGCTAGCAGGACTTTTTGACCTAATACCACTAGATTTATATTCCTAAGAAGTTTGGGAGGGGATGCTTTATCAAATTATAGATACGACACCTGGCTCTATTGTTATGATTATTACACAATATAACTTTAAGATCTGTACCCTGAGATTTATAGCATTGTAGAGTCTTACTGGACCTCTCCACGGGTCTTCCTGATTTTACAGGCTGCGGTTATTCTTGCTTCTTACTGGTTCAGCAGAAGGGCTTAAAACAATTAATCTTCAAGCAAAGTCTCTTTATGCTAGGGGCTGTACAAATCCAGAACTAAAACAAGCTGGATGTATTAGATGTGTGTTTTCCTGGTTGCATCTCAGTTGTTATCCAAGTTAAAAATCTCAGGGGAATATGGAGAAGGAACAATCGCGAGGGGATTTCTAGGGTCTTAAAGTCACCGCATAGCACTCCTCTTCCTTCTCGTGATCTTGACTTGTTTTAAACTGAATCTGTTAAGACAGTATCCTGAAGATGCATCCTGATTTCTGCTTTGTTTTTTTTACCATTAGAAATACTGAGATTTTCAAGCCTTCCGTTTCAGAACGTGAGTCAAATTTTAGTGCAGGAAAAGCAGACTCAATCTCCCCTCTCCATCATGCCCCCTTTCCCCTCTTCCCTCCCGCCATTAACAATAAAATAATCAAGGAGCATTGAAGAGTGTGAGGAACCAGACTTTCTCCCTTTGGGAACGTCTCAATTAGATACTAAAACTTCTGCTGACTTAACTAGATTTTGACCCTGGACTTCCCAAGCTGGAAGAAACCCTTGCTCCACTTTCAGCCTGTTGCTCCCCTCCCTGCACCATGTCTTTGCCTCTTGCCTCCCCATGAATTCAGGCCTCATGATTTGATGCTCTGTTTTGCCTTGGGTATCAATAAAGTTGCCAGCTGGTGGAGAAGGGGTTAAAAATCTGGAGAGTGAGTCAGTGAAAAAGTGCCTTGGTGTGATGGGGAGTTGGTAGGAAGTTGTGATACTGGTGTTATGCCATCTTCTTCACACTCAAAGAAAAGGAAGGTGTAACTTAGGTACCTCCATAGCGTATTATTTTGACCTGAAATACAGCATCAAGGGCATAAGCAATTGCATGGAAGTTCGGTGCGTGCATAATCACAGCAGTATTAGTATCCTGAGGCCACTGTAATTCAAAGACTGACTGTGAATTGGTCTGTAGCTGTATTTTGCCCTTCTGTCCCTCTCTTTCTTTCTCTCTGCTGGTTTGAAACAGTGAGCCAGGCTGTCAGTATTTTCCTGTACATGGTACTGAGAGAAAAACGTTATACTCATTTAAAAATTTTAGTCTGCCTGTATGTATCATAAAAAAAAGCCCCACAAAAAAAACTGATAAAAAAGAACAAGCACAACTTTGTTTTGCAAGGTTTTTTGCTTTTCAGTTCACGTTTAATGAAGTAATTACAGTGAAATACTCTCAAAATTCAAGACCTAATTAAAGCAAAGAATAAAACCTCAATTGATCCATTATTTAGATTGGTGAGAAGTGAGCATAAAGAAGCAATGAAAAAGTTAGTACATTATGAGAGGAAAGAAGCACACTCCCTCTTGGAGAATACTGATGGGAGAAAGACCTTGGGATGATAACAGCCAGTCAGGGATGTGCTTAAATTATTTACAAAGAGTTCATCTTCAAACAAAGAAGAATGGGGCAAACGCAAACGTTACGAGTCAAAAGGATACTTTTCCCTGACAAACACAGGTGTTGCTGAATGTGTTTGAATCAGAAGCTGTCTAGCCCAATATCCTCCTTTTGGCAGATTAGCCGCAAACTACACAGTAAGGAATGAGCTGTTAACTCTAGGAAAGTTTTGCTGTCTCGGAACGGGTATAATTTGGTTTCCAGTCTGGGTCGCTGGCTGCTTGTGCTTCTTTTTGAACGCAGGGCAAGGCAGCAGTTCCAGGTCCCGCTTTGCAGCTCACCTGGAGGTGTTAGCAGGAGACCGATGGTGGCAGGAGCTGGGCTGTGCCCACGCAGGGTGTGTGGCATTGGGCTCCGGGGATGGAGCACGCTGTGTCAGTCACCGGTCACCTCCTCTCAGCACTGGCTGGCCAGACGGAGCTGAGCCATAGGGCTGATCTGGCCCACCCAGACCATCCTACTTTGATGGCTCCAAACAGGTTGTTTCATTTTCAATAGTCTCTATAAATCTGCTGGTGAAGCTTTAACCAAATTACTTTCCCTGCCCTTTTGTAGCAGTTCCTGTAAAAAAAAATTGGAATGACACAAAATTTCTCTTTATATGAAGACGGTTTTAAGCTCTAAAAATTGACATGTTCTGCTTAGGTTGTTTGGTTTTATGAAGACCAACTGAATTATCATAAAGAAATTTGTTATTCTGAATTTCCCAGATGCCAGTACTGACTGATTCAAAACTCATCCCCTGTTATCTTACTTACTAAGGCATCTCTATTGTTCCTTGAAGTGCTATGCTAAAGTTTTGGGTAACTGCCCTCCTGGGTCCAACATCCTTCCACCTGCCTTATTATTCCTACTGCATTGACATCTGAATGATACTGTGAGGGGCAGTAGCTGTGAGTACTCAACACTTCCAAAATTCATCGCTCTGCATTACGTGCCTAATTCCAGCTGAACTATTAAAAAAAACCAACAACAAACAAACCAAAACAAAACGGGATGCTGCCCTTTTTGTTTGGACTTAGGTTGGAGAAGGGTGCTTGCAAGGCGTCTCTAAGAACAGCCTTATCCAAGCAGATGCCTTAGACTGGAATTCAAGTAGTTTCTACTTGTATTTCTCTTTTGGGAGAGCAAAACAAAACTGCAAGAAAGTTGCAGTCAGATGTGTACGTGTAATGTTGGAATTTAGTGGGTGAGTAAATCTCTGCAGCCTGTCCTCTGCCCAGTTTTGCCAAGGGACAAAGCAATTCCAGCTCTGTGTGTAGATGAAGTCCCAAACTGCTTGAGATGGTTTCTGCCATACATCAATATGGGAAATAGATGGAAAGTTCCCTCTGTGAAAGGCACAGTACTCGGGCTGTGTTTCCCGAATGCCACTTGGGGAGGCAGAGTGGCCCTGAGTTGCTCCCTGTAGCAGGTTATAGCAGAAATGCTACAATTTAATCCTCGTAATGCTGAACCACTAGTAATTGCTTGGAGCAAGAGTAGGAGAAAGCCTGCCTCCTCCAGCCAGCTGTAGATGCTTCAGGTCAAGAAGTTGTTTCTCACACTTCTGCTTAATAAATATGCCTTTAGAAATGTGCATGAAAGGCAAAATAAACACTGGCCTTAAATCTGCTTTGTGAAAATGGACTGTTACGGTCTCAGCTGGGTTTGTATCTGAATGCATACAGAATAAAGTAGGGTAATAAATGCTGACTACATGGCAGCTTTTGTGTCTATTTCGACAGCTCTCAAAGTAGTATCCCCAAATTCCTCCAAAATAAAAATGTTCCATTTTTCCAATTTCAAAAAAAAAAAAATAATAATTCTTGGGTTTGTGTCAATTGGAAGCAACTTTTCTTTAAAAGAAAACCTCTAATCATTTTTAATTAAATGCTTGAAATAGAAAAAATTATTTGGTTTAGTTTGAAACAAAACTTTTGCTGACATTCCAAAATCACCAGCAAACCGAAACATCAGCCATGAGTGCACAATATTTAACTGTATCAGTATAGCTAAGGACAAATGACATTCAGCACTGCGCCAGCAGTAGTGGTTAAACTCCGTAATTGTTTCTTTTATTGTCCCTCTTTGCAAAGATTTTAAATCCCTTGTTACACAATTAACTCCTCTTTTCTGCTAAAGGCTCTTGTCTCTCTGGACAGGCGCTCTGATTACAAAATGTCTGCTGCAAACTCAAGAGTGGCAGCAGATCCGAGGATAGGAAATCTGCTTCCCCCAGTCATTACCTGAGCAGATTGGAGTGTCTCTGAGCTGTAATGGGCAGAGCAGGAGGGTGGCTGGCCAGAGCTCCTGCAAACACCGGGATCCACAATTACAGTCCTCCAGCTCTGCTTTCATCACCCCTTCTCATTCCTTCCCTCCTTCCTCTAAAAGTGCGTTTGCTGGAGGGTGATGGGGCAGGTGCCGCTGGCAGAGGGAGCAGTGTTTGCGCTGAGGAAGCCAGATCAGCTCTTTCTTAGAGCTGGTGGCAGTTTTCCTTCTGCTCACTTCTATCTCGGAGATAAGCCCCTTGCTCTGCTTTTCATTGTCAGCCATGAAATCAGCTACCATTTCAGAGCACCTCTCAGTAGTTTCCAAATGCCTTTGATGCATTTTGCCTAAACAGGAGACTGCTGAGAATAGCTGCTAAATCTTTAAATCTGGTTTCACACTTAGTCGTCTTTGTGACTTTAAGTTTGTTGTTAACATAGCTGGTGTTCCAGGTCACCAAGAGCCTGGGATTAATACCTGACGACTTTGTATTAATATGAGATACTAGTGGTTTTATTGAGCCTTTCCACCCTGGCTGGGGATCTAAATTAATTCCCTGAAGACTTGCCCCAGAGGGCTCTGTGTCATTTGTAAGGGGTGGGGTGGGGTGGGAGGGGAGCATGGCTTTCCCTAAGCCCTTCCAAAGGATTGGGGAGAACAGTAAAGTCGGGGTGTTACTACACGGTCATTTCTTTCTTGGTAGGAGACTGGCTAAACTTTTTGTCAGGATGGGGCAAAGGTCCTTCTTTGCACTGAGCAATACAAACACACTGACTTGTTGCTAGTGTCTAAAGACTCTTGATTGTCGTTACTACGTATTTTCCTTCCTCCTTGCAGTTTAATGAAACCATACACTCAACTGGCTTTTCTCCCTCCTCCCGTTCATCTCCATCTGTCCGCTCCAGGTGGCAGCTCATCTGGATGGTAGTGTACCTTCAGTACCATGGCTCGTGCATCAGTGATAGATCCCACGCACAGCTTCTGTTGGATGTCTTGCAGATTAATTATTCTGAGTTTTGGAAAACACCCAGTTAAGATGGGCAGGAAGAGAATTGTTTGAATTTGACCAACTACTTAACAACTCTAACAGTATGTGACACTCGAAAGAGAACTTTTTTTTTGGTACATGTTTGGGTACAGATTGATTTCATTAAAGTATCTCCCTAAACACTTTACAAGCTGAATGATGGTTGCGTATTACGTGGCAGAGTGTCTAACCAACTGCAGCCACCTTCTGCAACTTATCAATTGTTGTGGGCCCTGGAATCAGGTTAGTTAGCAGAATTTGGCGTAGAACATGAGGGCTTAAATTAATCTGGGGGTACCCAGCAGTTTCCATGGTGGGAACAGCAAATGAAAAGTTCCCAGAGCCCGCAAGTACTTGTAACACTTGTTTTCTAAGGAACAGTCTCCCTCCACATCTTAAGACTTCTTGGTTCTCTCCGTCTCGTTCATCCTTTGTTAGATAAACATCACTGTCTCTCAGTGGTTTCCAGACTCCTTTCTCATCTTTTGTACTTTTTCCCTACAGCTGTGACACGAAAGCAGCTCTCCTGAATGCTGTCTCATTCTTCGAGCATCCTGTCAGAGTACCCGCTGAACATGATTATAAAGCCCAATTTGAAACCAGTATTGATTCTGCTGTTGAATGAAAGGCTAGGCTTCATGTCTTCTTTTGATCTTGCCCCAGCAAAGAGAATCGAGGAATACCAGGCTTCCTTCTGTCCTCTAGGCTGCAATCCCTAGGTGCTGCGTGGAGGGGAGCAGTGTTTCCCATTCCGTTCAGTTTTGCTTCTTTCCATTGCTGCGGTTCGTGCTGTAGCTCATTGCCACAGCCTGATTTATTCTGCCAAAGCTCCATCTCATTCACTTCCCAGCTGTACGGGCTTGCCTTTTGGTAGGCTAGAAGCCTCAAAATGAAATTATTACCAAATTTTGTCAGAAGTTACTCTCCTTCAGGGGTTTTTGATTTTCAGGTGCTGCTACCCCTGCCTTGGCCATTCTTGGATTACAGCAGGCTTGGCTTTTATTTTTTCACAGTGGGAGGTTAGAGACATGCCAGCACATCTTCCTGATGCTCTTCAGCAGCTCTCTGCCTGGATGCTGTGTCGTTACCCACCGATGCTGCTAGCATCTTTTCTTAAGCAAATTGGCTTTAATTTACCCTAGCTATTGAGTGTCTTCCCTTTTCACCTCCTTGCATCTCCCCAAGCCCTTGCAACACATCTTCAAATCCCTCCTGCTCTCTCCACAATCCGAGCTGAGAGGAGGTTCCTACAGCTCTGTCCTTCGCTAGTGGTCACACCTGGTTGCCCATGCAGTTGCCATCTCTGCAGATCCACGAGCTGCTCTTAGGTGTGAGAAAAAGGTGTGCATGGCTGTGTTCCCCCGGCACACATCCCACTTTTCTCTCCAGGGCACTCCGCTGCTGCGTGGCTGGAGGAGCCAAGGCGCTCCGCACCACCTGCTAGCGCTGCCTCTGACTGCTGGCTGAGCCTGTGGGGAGGGGTGCGGCAAGAAAGGGATTCTATTCATTACAATATTAAATAAATCAGGTGGAATTAGCTCTGAGCACAAAGCAGCAGCTGGCTTTCACTGTGTTGTGACAGGCTCTGCCAATTATGTGGTGCAAATAGAAAACATCTGACTTCCACGTCTCCTAGGCCATGAGCAGCTTGGAAAAGGCTGTTTGGCAACTTCTTATGGTCTTGTCCATAAATCTGTCCTCTGCTTGTCTTGCCTCCACCAAAGAGCACCCAGTCTCCAAGCCTCGTCTCCATAAAGCTGTCACAGCAGGGACCTCGTGGCTCCTCCATCCACCCATGTGGCCCAGCGCAGGAGCAAGGAGGAACCCCGTTAGCTTTGTGCTCATTAACACAGTGGGCTAGTGATTTGTACTGGTGGCTGTGCTGTGGTAGTTTGCGAATGCTTAGAGCAGCAAAATGAGGCCACGATACCAACGCCATAGCGCTTGCCCTAATTACTCTGCAAGGTTAATTTGCTGAGGCTGCGCGGGTATGTGTGCCTGGCAGATTGATTCCTTTGTATTATATTAGCTAAGGGAGGACACGGAGTTTCATACGTACATGGGGGAGGGTGAACAATTAGATGGAGGAGATCTGCTCTGGTAGCATAGGCAGGTCAAGGTTATGCTGAAATGAAATTATAGCTGAAACACAAAGGGTAAAAACCCTGCTAAGAGACACCAAAATGGACCCGGATGAAAACTCTTGAGGAGGAGATGGGTTCCTTGAATTTAGGTGGTAATGGGCTTGTAGGGTGTTCAACCTTGGCACAAGAATGCAAGGAGAATGGGGGTGTATATTTGTGTGTGTATGCATGGAGGAAAATTTATTTTAATCTTTTCTGAGAAGGTGTGGCTGTAACTGGAAGTTTGGAAGATTACTGTTCGGGGTCAGGAGCTACAGTATGGAGGTCTGTGCAGTGGATACAGGTCTCTGCAAATGGCAACCTGGAGATTCAGGTATTACAGTAGAAATGGCAGGTAACAGTGTAGGCCTAGATCATAGCTGGTCAGATTTCCCAGGAGAACTTCTATTCCTTATTCCAAAAATCATCACACTTACAGATGTAGGGAGTTCCTGTTACAAGGATACTTGTCTTACTAACCTTTAAGAAAATGAGGGCTCTGTTTGCTAATCACCAAGGAGAGATGTTATGGAGCATATCTCAGCAGAGACGTCAGAGAGGTCTCAGCAGAACATATCTTAACAGAGCAAGGAGGAAGGCAGTGGAGTTACTATGAAAGGACAAGGTGGTGTTCCCAAATGCACTTGTAAAACTAGAGCCAGAAGATGAGAGTAACTGGAGAAGACCATGACACAGTGGTAGGTATTCCTTAGAAGTAGCCAGATGAGCACATTCACCTCACAGGAATGTCCCCATGTCTTGCCGAAAGAGCAGGTGCCTGCTCATCCATGAGCTGTCAGCCTGGAAAGCTCTGCGTGTTGGGCAGTGATGGACGGGAGCAATGCCACAGGTCTGAGTGCATCTCCGGGTACGTAGGTCTTGTTCTGGCCAGGGCTGAAGAGTTCAGTATAGACATAACTAGCTCAGGATTCATATTTTTATCCTGCTGTGGAAAGCTTAGCTTAGAGCAGAAGATTGCTGATAAGTTAGCAGGGGGAACTCTTCTTTTGCCTTTACCGTAACCTCTTCCCCGGCACATCATCAGTGAATCCTCCCTTGCTATGGTTTCAGACATAGATCTGAAATTCTGCCTGCTTAAAGATGCCACAGTACTTGTCATAAGAGTAAAGGGAGTAAGGCAAACTTCCACTCTTGGGTAATCACATTCTGCCTCTGTAACTTCTCCATCAGCCGTAGTATAGAATGGAGATAGATATACATATATTTATTTATTTTCCCCTGCAGCCAGGAGAAGGCAGGACAAGAGGTCTATGGGCAAAAGTTTTATACGGGACTTGGTCCTAGCCAGTATGTTACGCGATGCCGAATTTCAAAACAAAGTCAGGATTGCCCAAGACTGCCATGGGTAGGAAGGCTGCACCCCCAAAGAGCAGCCCTAGCTGTGGCGATGCTCTCTTACCCAGACATGTCAGTCAGAGGATGGAAAGAAAGGTGTCTTTTGCCTTGCATTAATTCAGAGATAGTTTGTGGAAAGGATCTGAGTGAGTTGAGTGGGAGGATGAAAACTTCCCTGGTGCATTTTGTGATTTAAAAATAATAATAAAAAGAAACCTCTTGTGTTTTGAAAACTCTATTAAAAGAAATGTACTTCTGCAGAAGAACAGCATGCAAGAGGAGAGTGAGGGTTTCAGCTAGGTGAATCAGAAAAAAAAATTGTCTTTGGGGCCAGCTTTAGGGATTGAAGCTGGGAGCTGAAGCAAACAAATGGCATTGCAGTATCTGAAGTAAACGAAGCCAGCTCAATATATATTTATTTGGAGCAGCTGGTTACCTTATGCTGAGCATCAGGGGAGGCTGAGAAGGAAACGCTGTCCCCTTGCAGACCCAGTGGCAGAAAGAAGCAGCTTTTGGCTGTCATGCAGAGGCTCACGTGCCCTGCTGGGGTAGCCGTGTGGAAGAGGCAGGCTGCTTGGGGGGTGTTTTCTAAGCAGCTCACAGAAATCACCCCCAGATGTAGAGAAAATGACCTGAGCTTCAAGGACCACCAGTTTACAAATAGGTGTAACCCAGTGCCCTCCCATCAGCTTGGGGCAGGGGAGGTCATCTGGAGTCCCTGAAAGCAAAGTGCATTTTAAAACCACTGTGGTGTTTGTTGCGCAGGAAAAGAGAGAGAGGGAGATTGCTGCCTTGTGCTCCCAGTAACAGTGACAAATTTTAGAGATAAACAGTGGAAAAGGGAAAGCAGAGACACTAACGTCTGAGTGCGCCAGTGGCAGGGAATAAAGGTGGGAAGAGAAGAAATCTGAAATGCTAAAGATGAAATCTGCTTTATGTTTGTGGAAAGGTAGGAACTGCGACAAACTCAGACCTGGAGCTTATGTTTTATTATATATTTTCCCCTTGACCCCTGGAGAATACACAAATAAAATCAATTAATGGGCCTTGAAGAAGAATCACTTTAAACTGTTCAATTAAACACCGCAATGCAGAGAACAGAAAGGAGCGAGGGGGGGGGGGGGGGGGGGGAGCGGAAAAAAAACAATAAATACGTCTTAAAAAATGGACTTGTCTGAGGCGCCTGGGCCCCGACATGCACCATTACTGACGGATCGAATCACACTTCCATTAACACCATAATCTTATAGACTCCACAGGCCGTAAAAAAGGGATTTACTTTAATCAGGTTTGGTTAGGGCTGAATTTGAAAAGCGCTACAAGTGAAATAAAACACGACCTCGTCCCCCCTTTGATTTTCTTTCTCCTCACTCTGGCTCTCTAATTTACAATTTGCCAGCCACCAGCGGTTCATTTCTAATGGCTGCGATCCACTGGTGTATGTCGCACTCTCTCCCTTATTGTGGCGGAAATGATTAGGGAGAACATAGACCTTTCATTTCTGTCCCCACCTCCTGCTTCCCTGGACAAACGCCCAGGACGCAGCGTTACCTTTCAGGCAGGCTTGAATCCTCCACGTCTGTGTGTCCCACAGCCTTTCCCTGGCTGTCCTGGAGCTGGTATTTGGTAACTCAGGCTGGGGAGGAGGGGGAGGCATGGGCTACAGTCGAAGAGGATGCTCGGTGGCTTCTAAGCATGAGCATTGACCACTGAGGAGACTGGGAAGCCACAAGGTGTCAAAGTAATGGGTTTTATTTCTCTTTCCATCTCCTTTTTCTTTGCTTGTGCTCCACACTTCAACCTGTCCGATTTATGATGTGGTACCAACTAACTGTTGTGATTCCTGCTCCTTTTTTAATTTATCCCCCGTCTGAGGCAAATCCAACACACTCCATACAAAGGACAGAGCTATCAAGTGCATTTGCTTCTGCTGCCTCGACTGTCTTGCTGTCCCTAGTGACATAAAATACCATTTTTTGTGCTCTTTATAGAGATGCCTTGTTAGGTTGGTTGCCAGTGATAGAGATGGTTAACTTCATTATTAGTCAGCCTGCTGTCTTCTACTGGATTATGCTGCACTTTGCTAGAAGTTGCACTTCTGACCATGGCAAGATGGGCACTCGGGTGGCAGCAATGAAAACCTGTAGACCACAAGGTCACCTTGGGCTTTCACCTGTAGGAACAAATATAAAACCAGACCGGTCAGTTGGAATAGCTGCTGCTGCCCACACTGAGGTGCTTTGCAGTGACCGCTGATGGGGTCTCCCACGTGCTGCGGTGTAACGGGGCAGCCCCGTGGGGAATCGGCTGGGTAACAGTCCTAGGCACCACGCAACAAAATCAACTCATAGCATCTGTGTAGGGTTTTGCTAAGTCAGCCGTGGCGTAAGAGTTGCTTGTTGATAGTTGGGTGCTTACAGGTGTATTATGGTTCCCAGTAGGGCGCCTATGGAAAATCACCGGGTCGTTTCACAGAGCTGCAGTTTCCTGAAATTGGCCCTCACTTACCTTACATTCCCTCTTTCTGCTCCAACATACAACCTACATATGTGACTGAAGATATAAAATTATTGTGTTTAACTGGAAAATGCTACCCACTTCTCCCACACAGCTCTAGAAAGGCATACAACCAGACTGGACTTACTCCTCAAGGTTTTAATGATAAAGTCTTTAAGGGAAAAAAATATGCAAGGAGGAGAACAGTTTAAGCATTGCATGGGAGATTTGATTGCACAGCCAGGCTTGACTTCCCGAGTGCTGGAAAATGGAGGAAACATTATTCCTTAGTCCAGTCGGGAAAAGCTGATACTGGAGAGCTGTAACAGAGGGACCAGATACTGCTCTTCTGGGTCAGTAGTGCTTGATGCAAGTGCCAAAAAGCGCTGAGCAGTGCTAAGGCAAGGGTGAAGGAATATGCTCTATATGGAAGGAAACCCACCAGAGTGCTTTGTAAAAATGGGTTCAAACTGCAAAATTTACATAGTCCAAAAGGAGGGAAAGGGGTTTGAAGTTGTTCCAGTATGAGCAGACATGGGAGAATGATGGATGAGAGTGGGGAGTGCAAAGGAAAGGGAGAAAGTGAAGGGAATTACAGGGAAGGAGAGAGTGATAAGGAGGAAAGGAATATTGGCAAAGAGTAATTCCAGTTTAAAAGGAGATGCTGAATGGGAAAGAGACTGTTAATGGACATTCGTGTGTGTACATGCAAAGGGGAGAGAGAAAAGGGGGAGAAAAGTAAGGAAGGGAAGCAAAAAAAAAGGAATCTGAATGAGAGTTTGGTCACGGGAAGGCAAGGCTAATGTTAGCAACGGGTAATAAAGGCAGGCAAAGGGGGGAAAAAAAAGCATAAAATTCACTTAAAAAACTCTCCAAGTTTAAAAGCTCCCTAGAGGCTTTGTAATAGAAAAGGGCTTTTAAGTGCTATTTTTTCCCCCTGTTTTTCCTTTGGGGATGTCTCAGAGGGATGATTTATTGTCTAATGTATTTAAAGTGACAAGGCCAATTTTGGCGAGCTTGCTGCAGCAGTGCCAGCAGCGTTTTCCGTGGCACTGCAGAGCGCACCCTCTGCTGATGGCTGCCTGGCGTGGGCACCGGCATCCCGCGGCAGGACAACCAGGGTGGGGGATGCCCTTGCAGAGCAGACAGGTGGCGAAGCAGCAGCATCCCAGTGCATGCCTGCTTTAGCTGGTGAAGTGGAAGAAGTGGGTGTAATGATGGAAGGAGAAGATGGTTAGAAGCTAACCCTGATCCCACCTAACCCCACCCAAGTGGGGTTTGGGAGCGCTTTGAAGTCAGAGCTTGATCTCCATTCCCTTTCCGTGCTGCCTTCTGCCACAGCTCTGGCTCCCGCTGAGCCGTCTGCAGGCCAGTTTGGGCTGTTCCTAATCACTGGTGACTCCTGAGACGTTACCTTCTTCTCTGGGTCTGTTTCTGTGGAGACTTGCCACTGAGGCATGACTGCGACCCTGCTCTCTGCATACCCCTACAGCTGCTGCAAGCAATAAACCTCACCTTCTCAAGGAGATTTTAAAAAAATTTGAGTGCTAAGGATTTTCTTTTTTTTCTTTTCTTTTCTTTTTTTTTTTTTAATATGGAGCCTGTATTTACTTTTGCTCTATTACACTTATATTTATACCCCTTAATACAATTCCTCTACCTTCTTGGTATTTACACACTTGTAGATGGTTAATCTTACCCCTTGCCAAACAATACATATTTAATTATTTTAATCTCTTCTCATATGTCATGCTTTCAGACCCTTAATAATTTTTTTTTTTTTTCACGCTGCTCTTCTCTGTATTCCCTGTGCTCATCAACATCTTTTGTAAACGCGTGTTGCCCAGAATTGAGGGCAGTATTCCAGTTGCTGTCCAGCCAGATCTGTACGGAGGGCCTGTGCCTCCTCGCTTTCTGACATGATTCCCCTGCAGATGAAGCACAGCATTATGTTAACTTTTTTTTTTTTTCCCTGCTGCTGCTATAGAGCATTGCAGATCTCTAGCTTAATGTGGTGTCCACTATCTCCCACAGCCCTTATTTGATCATTACCAATTTCCAAACCTGCCTCTCTTTTAACATCCTGGTTTCCATTTATTTTCCCTCATATGTGCTAACATGGATTATTCAAAGCTGATTCCCATTTTCTCTGCTGGTCCCTACTCCTAACCTTTCTAGCTTATATTGTATTTGCCTGTCTACAGCAACGAGTAATTGAAGAAACTATTCCTATTTCTGTGGTCTTTTATTTATTTTCTGATCATCTCCTCCCCACAATTCCTTCTGCTTGTTTGCTCCCTCCCTCCCTGTAACCGTGCCCCTTGCTCACAAATGGTCAGCAGCTGGGCAGCTGTGTCTTGTCTCCGTAGGAGCCAGGGAGAATCTCCTTGACCCGAAAAGCAGCAGCAGCAGCAGCAGCTACCTCATGCACAGCTTGGCCGTGTGAATGCCGAGTGCGCCAGCCAGCTTTGCATGTCCCGAGCACTGTGCGATGCTTCCTCTTATAATCAGTCTGAGCATCACTGCTTCTCCCAATCGCCCCCTGCACTTAATTGACCAATAGAGCTAGACATATGGAGGATCGAATCACAAACCCAAATCAGCAGTTGTCAGAGGAGATTAATTCAAACAGGAAGCTACACAACACTTGGGTGGGTTTTTTTTCTTTTTTCTTTGTTTGTTTTTTGTTTTTTTTCCTCAAGCTCCAATGGAAGAAATGATTATTAATATCCCCAGCTGTATACTTAGGCAGATGGCAGTGACTCCAATGCACTCTCTCTACCCAACTCGCCGTGTGATTTCTGTAGCATTTAAGCGACACGAGGAAATTACTGAGGGAGGGAAAGAAAAAGGAAGCTGCTTTCCCACCGCCTAATTCAAAGCATGTAAGTTAGATTAGCCTGTGCTAAAAGGACAGGCTGTCTTAATTCACTGTACAGTCAATGCAGAGAGACAGGTGGTCTGAATTGCGCTGTTGAGGTACTTCTCACTGCTGACCCCAAAGAGGTGAACATCCTAAGTCAGGCACATATATCTTCCCTCTTTCAGCTGCATTGTCCTTTGTATTTTCTCAGGGGTTTTCAGCTCTGAAACACATCCACCGAGGATGCTGCGGCTGCATCCTGCTGACTGCCGGCCACAGCCATGCTGAGCTCAGGGCTCCTTCACGTTAGTCCCTGCATGCTGCTGTGCCAAGAGGTGGCCTTTTCCCACCCCTGTGGTCTAAACACAGAGCAAAGAGGCAGCAAAGTCCAAGGGGGACAGCAAAGGGTGTAGAAAGGGGCAGTCAGGGAGACCAAAGGTCTGCTTAGCAAAGCAAGGCAGCCTACTTCAGAAAGCACTTAACAGGAACTTTGGAGGAGACCCTCATCTTCTCTGGGTCCCTTGGTCAGCAAAGCAAAGCAAAGCAACTCGCTCCACCTTCCCCCCACCTTCACGTTCTCCAGCTGTGGAGGGGAGATCACAGCTGCAGGACTCATTACTCCAGAGGGGCTGGATGAGGAGGAGTTGGGTGGAAGCTGGAGGCTGTGGAGTTGGTTAACTCTGATGGGACCCACCTGTGGGGTGGCAGGTGGAGGCAGTCAGGGGAAGGCCAGGAAGGGGCATGCCCCAGGCACAGCTACAAAAAGCCAGGACCTGCCACCTTAGAGGGATTTTGTTCTTTTCTTTCTGTGCTTGCTGGAAGCCTATGCTGCAACCCAGGAGGCTTGTGTTCAACCACCAAGCCATACCTGAAGATGGTCTCCTTCCTCAGCAGATGGTACAAAAAGGGAAGATCCTTTGTAGGGATTTTCTACCTGGTGTGGAAAGCACAGTGCCAAAAGCTCTTGCAGGAGCCCATGAGGGGAACAGGGCAGTTCCCAGGTGAGCAGCAGTGTGCTCTTGCAGGTCCGCAGCTGGCTTGAAGGGCAGAGCACGAAGACTGAAGTTCAACCATCAGTTTTCAACGGGGCAGAATGAGGAGAGGTTTTCCCAGACGCTGCAGCCTTGGATCTGCCCCATGAGGGCCAAGCAGAGCATGCGTGGGATGGAGAGGCCCTGCCTGTGTTGTTCCCCTGGTAGGGTAAGACCCAGCCCTGTGGTTTGTGCCATCACTTGTGTGAGGTTACAGCTTGGAGGGAATGGTTTGGACCGGTCACTCACCCTGCTGGGTTCTTGATTAACTGAAATCAGCAAAGGGAAAGAGAGTGGAGGTCTTTGTGCTGAAACCCTCTGCTCGATACCTAGCAGCGATTTTTTGCTTTTTTTCCTTTCTTCGCTCACTCAAAAAATTAAAAAGTGTGAGGATGCATGAAGATTGGAATAGAAAACATTGACAATCTTATCATACTACTGTATAAATCAATAGCATGCACTTGACTGGAATAATACCAATTGCTGCATCCTATGAAAGTTATAGCAGGTTGAGGCAGGATTTGAAACTTTGAGTCTGGCCTTTTTTTAAAAGATGCCCAGACAGGCTATGAACTGCTTCAGGAAGCACTATGTGAAATCCCACAGCCTGTGTCATTCAGGGGGTCGGGCAAGAGCATCGGAATAGTCTGAATGTGTGAATATCTGGGATAAGCAATGAACACAACTGCAGCCCTGGAGTTGGAGGAGCAACTTCCAACAGGACACGTCCAGCCTGATACCGCTGTATGTGGAGGAGCGTACCAAAGGTAAGCAACACAGCGACTGATGCAGAACAGTCTGTGTGAGTAACTACGTGTGCATGGGAGATGGTAATTACCTTACTTTGGCTTAACAAAAAAAAGGGTTGGAAATAGAAACACAAATGTGTATTTAGGTTGTGAGATTGGTGTTGCGGTGGGATTTTCTTACTCCTTTGAGTATTACTTTGGCTTGAGTGCCTTGCTGAGGATGGAAAATAGGAGGCTTGGTGTGGTGGGGTGCAGTGTATTCTGGTGGTAGCTAACCTTCTCTTGTGGAAGGTATTAGCTGAGGTACTCCTAGATAACTTCACTTCTTTGAATTTCCTAATTAAATTCACCTGGTCTTACCGCAGGTGAAAAATGTGTAAACTGGCCTTTGCTTGTTAAGACCAGCCCCCTTGCTGCCCCTACCACCCCCTTCAGTACCATCTGGCATACCTTGAGACACATGGATGGGATTTTTCTAGTAATTCTGAGGGTCAACTAAGCTTTACATCTTGCAGGGGTTGCTGGCTTGTGCATACATGGGCATGAGATGAATGGTGGCATGGAGCAGAGGCTACTGAGTCAAATGTTATGTCCGTTTTTTCCTGACAAGCTAGCAGTTACCCAAAAAGGAGGAATACATAGGCACACTCCTAACTAGGGCAGCAGAAGTCAGTGCCACCAGAGATTGCTTGAGTTTGTCAAGTGAGCAGGATTAGGGATGGCCAAGGAATTTGAGAATAAACGCAGCTCTGTTGTGCAGGATAAAAGGAGATGGTGATCAATATATCTTAGAGCTTCAGGGCTTAAGGCAAGCAGCATCTGACAGGATTAGGAAGAAACTTTTTTAACATGGACTAGTCATCCTATAATTGCCTGCCTGGGATGCTCGCACGTCCTTTTCTGATACCTAGCGAAGCCAGCCACCTGAGAGAGTCAGCTGGTGTGGCAAGACTTATCTGAAGAAAGTGCTTGTGTCTTGCAGTGCCTGTGTGCCATCGTGGTTAGAGGCATGATGTGATGCAGCTCAGATTCTTGGGAGCAGAGAGGCAGTGGGTGCACTGTGACTCCCACCTGAAGAGAGTTGAAAATGGGGAGGAGTGGTTGTACTGTGACTGGGGCCAAGCCCTTGCTGGAGGAATGGATGGATGCAGATGCAGAGCTTGTGGGTGGGTGAGGGAACTTGCCAGCTGCTTCCCAGAGCCGCACAAGTATGCGGGAGCTCATTACATGCTGTGGCTGCTGTTGTTTACGCAGTGGCAGATGTGGTGTGTGACTGGTGCAGCCACAGGGCAGAGGGTGACCCTGGAGCCAAGGACTTTGAAGTGTTGTTCCTTGCTGTAAATGTGGTAGTACCTTCAGGTATATGTAGAAGACCAGCATGGGCTTTGTGGGTCTCCCCTCTTTTTCTCCATGATGTCGTTCCTAACTCAACATCTACTGTTTCTTCTCCTCTTGACCTCTCCTCACTTCAATGCTTAAAGATAAACTGTCCTAAGAAATGTAAGCAAGTCAGGGACTTGAGCTAGCTCTGAAGATAATCCAGGCTTCTCAGCCAGTGTTGGAACACAAAGGTTGGAGTGTTGGTGAGTTCTGTAAGATGTAGCTCATGCAGGGATTTGGGCTGGCTGAGGTTTTGCAGCTTCTTTGTGCCCAAGTCCTCTACAGTGGTGGTTCTATGCAAGAAGAAATGTTCTTTGTGTTCTGGCTGCATCTTTGGCAATAGAAACAATAACGCACAGTAACATACTCTGTAAAGGATGCTGCGCTTCTGTGACCTCCTATTTCATTTTACTCTTTCTGACAATCGAGGCACCCACCCACCATGTGCTCCTGAAAGAAAGCCTAATAAGACCAGGATTCCAATGGTAGGAAGGCAGGGTCAGTTCTGCTGCAGCTTTGTCTCTTGGGATTCGGAGTGAGCCCTTGGTAGGAACAGGGTCTCGGGAGAGGCTGGGTTCGTTTGGCCTGCTAAAATCAAGACAGAAAAAGGATGCAGTTGACCTCTGTAAGTATACCGAGCCAGAATGGAACAGGAAGGGAAAGGGCTATTTAAGCTGAAGAACAGAGTTGGCACAAGAAAAGCAGGGGGTGAACTAGCTTACAACTAGAATGAGATGGTAAATTAAAAAGTTTTCTCACTGTTTGAGTAGTGAGCTTCTAAAGAAGCATGCCTGCTAAAATTGTTTGAGGCAAATACTCAAGAGTAATTCCTAAAATGAGTATTAAATTGCGAGGGGAATGACTTAGGTCACTGATGGTGACAGCCTGGCCTTGGCTGACTTCAGTTCCCTCTAACATGTTGGACTAAACCTGCAAGAGATATTGTATTGTTAGTATTTCTTGCCTCTGGGAATAGCTAGAGTCTAATAAGGATGTAGGTGAAATATTCTTGCAGCTATTTTGGGCTTCTCAGGTCTCTGACAATCAGCACTGTTGCATTTTAGAGCCTGTCTGAATGTACTCCTTCATTTGAATTCCTTCACTTAGGTATCAGCATTTCCATTTCACAGATAAAGGAACTGAGACAGAAAGGTGAAATGACTTGCTTAATGTGCCCGCAGCGGGATGGGGACTAGCACCCTGAACACTCGGTGCTGGCTGCATCTGCCGGTTTATCGCCACCCTGTGCAGAAGGTCTGGCTAGCAAACCTCTCTGCTGAAGCCAGGTGGGCTGCAGGCTTTCTGGCAATTCTCTGAGATGTAAGCATGTTGCTTTATGGAAGTTTTTAAGGTTATGGAATCTGTTATTTTTCCTTTTTATGTCTTACAAAGCAGATGATAAAGGAAATGTAGCAACTACTCTTTGCTGCTTTATCTAATCCCAGTATGTGCACATTGCATTTACCACAATAACATCTGGAAACAGGTTTTTCTGTTCATTCTGATGTTGAAAGACCTGATGATCGCTGGACTAAAGGTTAATCACACAGTTGTGCAATCTGGCAGATCAGGGAAGAAGAAAAAGCATGGCCATTCTGCTTCTCACTCAGCTAACAGTCACAGCCCCTGGTACCACTTTCTGACTGCTGTAAACTGACCAGCTGCTGCTGCTTCCCCCTTAGCCAACTGTGAGAGCGCAAGAGCTGTGCTTAAATACAAATTGGTATGTTCCTGCTTGCATAATTGGAGCAAGCAGGGCTTAGGATGTAGTCTGTAGTGGTGCTTGTCATTACTACCTGCTGTGTGTTGGTAGAGCCATCACCTCTCTACTGAAATGTGGGAAGGAGAGAACACAGCAGAGTTGTGGTCTTTGTGCATGCTCCTTTGTATCCTCTCCCTGCTCATTGTAGCTGTAGGTCCTGCCAGCTATTTCAGACAGCAGGGCCTTTAGGAAAAAGTGATTTCTGAAAATAAGTGTCTAACTATAGGAGATTAGAGCACTTTGTTTTGATCTGACTGAGGGGAGGAGGTGTAGTGCGAGGCCAGCTCTTTACTAAACCCCAGAGTGTTTATCCAGGAGAAAGCCCTGGGAATGTGTCTGCTGTGGAGGAAGCTTTGCTTGGCACTTGAACCTTCTCAGCTACTGGAGCTGCCCTGCCATGAGGCGCACAGCTGTAGGAAAAAGGGTTGCATTAGCTCCGTGGTTCACAGAGCTACTTGTTTAATTCCACGTTCATGATTTAAGAATGTGTGTATATCAAGCACTTAACGTTCCTCTTCTCTCACATGCATTACACTGAATCACATATAGTTACTCTTTTACTGTTTGTGTTTGCATAAGTAATTGTGACATAAGCTCTGAAATATTTCATAAATTTTTGCCTGACCATGCTATTCATGCTGGTCTCGCTCTTCGCTTGCAGAATGTAGTGGCTCCACTTAACCTGCACAGCTTTGGAGGGCTGCCTGTCTATCAATCTCTTTTGTTATGAGTATGAGCAGTATTTGTTTTACATAGCTCCATATTGCACATAACATTTGGCAGTAGGGAAGTCTTGCATGAAAACTTACTACATATGCATGTAAAAGGGGCTGGAGAATGAAGTGTAGAAGAGGGATGATATTGCTGACTGGCTTGGTAGTAGAGGTGCTCTTTAGTAGTACAGATACTCTTGGTAGTAGAGGTAGTCCTTTGTGAACTGAGAGGGCAGGTTAAGCGAGGATTAATGTTCGAGGCACTGGGCTGGAACTGAGGAGAGCAATTTTAAGCTGTCCCACAGACTACCTGAGCGATTGCCGATAGTTTACGGTGGTTTTTTTCATTCACCTTCTGTGAAGGCATGTAATACCACCATCCCTTATCGTGTGTATTTATATGGTTACGTGATCTGGGCAGGAAGCATCTGCTGTGTGTTCTTACAGCGTGGCATAAAATCAGGCACTAATCTTGGTGAAGCTTGTTGCTGCGGTAAAACAAATGGTCAGAGGTTGTATAATGCGACATGGAGCAACCTCCCAATTTTGGGGATTGATATGTCTGTAAGTGGTATGAGGCAGTCATACTGAAAGGAGAGAGTAGGACAGGAATGGTTTTTAGCAGACAGGATTGTTTTAATTGGGAAGCAGGACTGCTGGGATTTTGAAGGATTTGACAGACATGGAAGCTTAGCACTTGTAAACCTTCCTCTTTACATACAGATTTTGATTATCTAGCTGATCTTTTCACAAGGTGCAAATGCTTAGTGGCATTGATTGATTGAGGACTTGAAAATGTAAGCCTCACTGCTCATCTCTTGTCCAGCTGCAAAGCTTGTTGGTTTAAGATTTGGGGTAAGAAACTTAATTACTTAATGTTTAAGCGCAATGCTTGAAGAGCGAAAGTGGTACCTCTCCTGCGAGGTGCAGCTGGATATTAATTTGGGAGAAAAGGCTGGTTTGTCACCTTGAGACCATGTGATGCCACTCATCATCAAGGTGCTCCCCGTTAGCAGGAGGGACTCAGCCATAACAAACACAGCCTTCTGTTCCTAGAGGATTCAAAGTTTAATTACTTTGTTGCTGTTTCATGTAAAACTGCTTCAGGCACAACGGATGCCCGGGACTCCCATGTGCTGGGGAAGTGGTCGCTCAACCCGAAGCGATGACACTCTGTCGAGCTGCTGGCGTTCGGCGCAGTCCCAGCAGCACTGTGCTTGCAGTGGGTATGAATGATCGGCACTGGCAGGTCTTTCGTGTGCTTGTCAGAAGAAGTAGCTTGTAACTCTGCTTCAGCCTGTGCTGCTGCTTCCTTCTGGGAACTTTCGGTAGCGTGTTAGGACCTCTGTTTTCAGCATTTGGCCTCTAGTTTGGGGTATATCCATTCTGGCAGCCATGCTACTTAAGAGACTTCAGGACTTGATGCTTCTCCTACCGTGCAGGATGCTCTGAATCCATGGCTAAGAAAACGTGGGGGTTGTCAGTGCTCTGTCTTGGGTGTAAAGTGCTATTTCAACATCAAATGCTCAGGAAAAAGTTTCCATGTAAATAGTGCCTATGGGCACCTGACAAACCTATTCAATTATAAATGTTTCTATGTCCATGCCTTGTGACAAAACAGAATTATAATTTCCTCTGGGCTCCAATTCAGTCCAGCCCAGGCAAGATGAAGTTGTCTGTGGACTCAGGCCCTCTCTAGGTACCACATGTCAGCAAATTAATGGCACCTTTCAGTCTCTGCCACTGTACTTGCATGGCCTCCTTTTGCAGTGAAGGCTAAGCTGAGTGAAGTCACATCCCGTAGGACCTTCTGAATTCCCTGGTGCAGGATACTCTACAGCATGAACTCAAACCTTAATAGATGCAAAAATCCACGGGAGTGAATTGTTATAAATGCCCCAAGGGCAGGCAGAGTTTCAGCTGGTGCTTTCTCTTCTTTATGCACTGAAGTCAATCAATCATGAGATGCAAATCTGCAGAAAATGAGGCTTCATTAGTTCTGCTGCTCAGAGCACTCCCTTAGGGTTTTGTTGGTGTCTTCCCCCCCGCCCCCCCCCCCCCCCCCCAATGTTGAATTACATGTCTTTGAGCTGCTTGTTCTTAATGTGGTCAGGTATGTCTAAAGGAGAAGTGGTTTAGAGGGACAAGCTTTTTTTCCTTTTCCATCCTTCTGGAGCCATTCTGTGATATTTCTGCAGCTGTTACTAAAATTGGAGGGACAGTACTGCCCCTGTGCTATTTGTAAGCATTGTCTGATGGACAAGAACTTGCAACCTTGTGTAAAGCTGCTGGAGACCTGGTCAAGGAAAGGAGTTGCTCTTGAATGAGGTGACCCCCATGGGGATGCTTCGATCGAACTTGATCCAACTTCTTAGGGCGGCACGAGGAGAACAAACAGGAAGGAGACGATGGATACCTCTGTGGGATGTAGTCTAAATTTTTATTTGGATGCAAGTATCTAACCTCAGGCCTTTGCCCACTGTCTCCCAGGGGACCATTCAAATAAAGATGGAGCCATGTGAAAGGCAGCGATTTATTTTGCCAGGCTGGTTGGTAGCTTGGGAAGTCAAAACCTCTGAACAGCTTTTTGCGCTCTCTGAAACTTCAAGTTCTTTAATGAACAAAAGAAATGTAGTGTGCTCACCAGACTTTGGAGATCCTAAGCAGTAATTGGGTTTCTTAAGGAACTTTAGAGCCATTTCTGCATATGAAACCCTGTATGGAAATTATACAGAGTAAGCTAGAAGAATGTATATTTCTTTTCCACCTATACCTACCTTTTCTGAAATATCCTTATTCCTAAAAGCCACTGTTATAGGAGGAGATGGCTACTGTTTGCTTACTGGAATTTTTGGTCCTGTAGCAGCAAGGGAGCAGTAGAGAAGGTCTACAGAGACCTTCTGAAAAAGTCGTGGTTGGTCATGACCTCGTCTGAATTTGGAATAGTGATGCAATTCCCCCCCCTCCCCAGCCCCCAGCTGAATGTGACTGGAGGTCTGACCCCCGAGTCACTTAAGCAGATAGGTGTTCAGGCATTACAGAAATGGGATGTTTACAGTAAGAGCTAACCACATTAAATTGATGGTGACTTACTCCATTTCTTTTCTGGTACGGATTGAATGGGAGATGAAGGGGGGTTTTAATTTCTCAAAATAATAACAACATTATGGGAAAGCCTGAGTATAAGCCCTTGACTGGTGTGCCTTAATCGTACAAGAGCTGCACAGAGGGAACATCTGCTTAGGCCTGTCTGTGCATGAACATAGCACCCTGGGATGTAGTCTGAATTTTTATTTGGACACAGATATGTGGTCCTTCCCTCCTTCTGCTATCCCAGAATTCATCTCTTCTTCTGAGGCTTCGTTCTTTGTGGCCAAAGTTCCTGTATCTTACCCCAGTCCAGCTGGAAACTGCCTTGTGTAGCATCCATCTAGCTCAGCAGGAGATGGTGATTGCAATCAGCTGCTCCCTGGCCACTCCAGGGATGATGATGAGTGAAGAGAGCTTCAGGTGTGCTGCCCTCTCCTTTACTGCTAGCTTTGCAGAACTGTGGTGAGTCTTAATATGCATGCTTAATTCTGTGCTCCTGCTGGACAGTGGGAAGAGGAGAGCAGTGGCTGCATTCCTGCCTGCTAGGGCTGGAAGTCATTTGTGTGTCTCCTGTGCCTGCACTGTGAGGATCTATTCACATGCCCTATTTAAATTTTGCAGGCGGCTCATATTTCTGTGTTTTCCACGGAACCAGCAAATCTTAGTGTTTGTAGCCAATTTATCAGAGTGTGTTTTCAGTATTGGGGACAGCATATCTAGTCCCAGTGGGAATTTGCCAGTATTGCTGCTTATGTTTCAAAGAAAGTGCTTCTGGTGGTAAGTGCCAGATGCCAATAGCTTTTCCAGGGCCTCTTGCTAGTGCTCCTAGAGATACTAGGTCTGCCCATGTCTGACAGAGCTTACAAGCAGGGGTTTCTGATGTTGGTTGCTATGAAGCCACCTTGTCCCTGCTTCGTGGTAGCCTGTGATCTGTGTAGGTCTCAGTATTGGAAGCCTGAAGATGTCCAAAGTGACTGCAGCTGTTGCAGTCCTAGTCTACCCTATACCCTTGCATCCTTATTCCCCATACTCACTCACCTGTCCCTTAATTGGTTTTTTGAATGCCAGGGAAAGCATGATGAGCTAACAGGGTCTTTACCAGGCAAAAATTTGATTGAGAATAGGTGCGTGAGGCTGGTATCCTAGAAGGGAACTGCAGTATGAATGATCTCTGAACCATCGGATTATTGCAAGTTCATGCCCTATCAGAAATGAGCCAGGTCCCTCAAACATTAAAGTATTCAGAGCATCTTTGTTCACTTCAGTGTGACCACCACCTCCATGGTCATGTCCCTGGAATTCAAGTTGTTGTCTTGCTCTGTTAAATTCACATTTACTTGTCAAGGAGCTGTTGCCAGTATTCCCCTCACCACACACAGGGGATTTTTCCTCAATATGTGACAAATGTTTGTATTTATCTTCCTTTGGAATTACTGATTGAGCTGACCAGAAAGTTTCCATTGAAAATGTGTTCCTGTTGCCCCCAGCCCTACAAAGCAGGCAGGATTCCTGGGGCTTGTGTTTCCCAAGACATGCTGTGGTCTCTTCTGATTGAACTGATGGTGTATGGCTGGTCAAAGAACCATGTTATGTCAGGAGACACAAGCTGGAGCTAGTTAATCTGCTATATAGAGGGCAATGAAAAACTGAGAAAAACTTATTAAAGCCCCCTTGAGGAAAGCACATTTTCCTTTGTGGAGCGTGGCTGTTTTGGTGGTAGGAAGGGGCAACTGGTTCAACAAATTGCAACAAAGTGCTTGATGAAGAAGGTGTAAACATTTAACCTTTATTTTCAAAAGCGTAAAATAACTTTTCACGCAGATTCAAGGTTTTTAAAATGTTCCCTTTTATACAAGCCCAAATTCTGAGTTTTCATCAGGATTGGAAAGGGAAGCAGATACTAAAATAGTGGGATTTGATAGGGAAATCTTCTTTACTCTATGTTTGTTCTTAGGTTAAGAGTAGCTGTATTCTGTGTGAGGGGGGCATAATTTGGGGTATGCTGTAACACTCGGAGCTGCTCTATGCGGGAACTGAAGATGGTGCCAGACCTCACCGAAGGGAAGAGCCTTGCCCTACAGTGGCAAGACTCGTGCATTCCTGAAATGTGACCTGTGCCAGAGGAACACGGCTTGGAAATGGGGCTTTTGCAAAGGCTTATTGCGGCACGGGGAGGGGTAGATGCTGGCTATAGGACCTGTTGTTAAACTGGGCTAACCTTCCACAATTCCAAAGGGCTGGGGCCATGTGATGGGAATGCCAGAGGTTGGGGTCTGTATCTTTGGGACCATGGCTTATGGGGAATTCACATCCAAAGGGGGTCTAAAGAAATAAAGGTTGCTCATCACCTTAATCTCTGCCTGCTCTTCTCCTCTCTAGTGGGATGAACAATGTTTCTCTCTTCCTCCCCCACCTGAGATAATTTCTGTAGAGATCATTTAATGTTTAGGAGGGGATTGAAGTCACTATTGATGGTAGCTGCAAAAGCAGAAAACGAAGAAATTATATGCTGTAACAACTGTGTAACTATAGGATATTTGTGCATTCAGTCTGATTACTCAAATGTTACTTGGTACTTTATTCCATGCGTGAGTAATTGCATGATAAACTTTATATGCAAAAAAAAATCAGCATCTGCACTCCCTATAAAACTGCTATATCTTAACATTGGAGGGGAGGCTGTGCCAGTGAATTAGAAGAAACAGCTCAGATTTATGAGACACAGGACCTGGGTTCTAATCATGCAGATTTCTCCTGTCGTTGTAAGCAGTTCCCCCTGGGTCTGGATTTTCTCCAGTGACAATGGCATTTGCCAAATGTCCTATAAGGAGCAGTTCTACCTCTGGGAGGTGAATTAGTTAATACATGCGGGTGGCAGTTTCTAAATTTGTATTTTTCCCCTTGGGCAGCTCACTCTGTAAATGAGAGGCAGGTTTCCTTGCGGAAGAGAAGGCAGGGGAAAGGGGCGGTTGTTGGAGCAGGAGCCTAATGTGAGCCCATGATGGGACACTTGTGCCTCTTGTCTGTATCTTCAGAGCTATGCCTGTGTATCATTTCAAATCCAGTGAGCAAAATACAGATGTGATGTAGAAGGTAGAAGCTGATAGCCATTGATCAGCCAAATAGGATACAGCTGCAGCCTAAAGCCTTGATGGAAAATGTCAGTCATCAACGTGCCCCCCAAGTGACGCCTGTCCCATGCTGCAGCACAGATCTCAATGGCCTGCTATATATTTCTTTTCCCTTTTCATCATGTCTCTGCAGCCTGGTTCTCTGTCTAGTTCTGAAATGCAAATTTTGCTTGTCCTGCTATTGCTGCTGCCTCTGCAAATGTTACTTTCCAAATACATGCAGATAATATTGCAGGTCCTTTCTGCAAAGGTCTTCAAATGAGAGTTCAGTAACGGCTTAGTTTCAATTCTGGCTGCATAGAATGAGCCTGCCTTATGGAGGAGTTTTCATACTGGTCTCAGCATCTCGAATTTGATTACAGTTGTGGATTTCTTTGTCTTTACCTTTTCAGAGGAATTTTTGAACACTTCGCCAGACGCCTACACAGCCTTGATACCAATCATGCAGGGTGAGCTGTAGGAAAATCGATGCATCACTTGTCTTGGCAGTTCCAGAAAGGAGATAGTTACTGAAGTTAGAAATATATTAGCTGTGGGTGTGTGTCTCTTTCTCAAGGTGCTGCAGACTTCTAGTGAAATGATGTATTTGCCTCAGGGTACAGTTGCTTTGCTACAGATCTGAGTCTAAAGTGCCCTGTGCCTGAACTGCCCTCTGATACTCGTCATTGCTCAAGATTTGACCCTGGTTTTGAGAATTGTCATTATAAGCTTCAGGGTTTTTTTGAAAGTCATCTTTCTGTCTGCCCACTTGTCGGCTATTAGGAATGGTGACAGATACAGCAAGGTCAATGTTCCAGCCTGATAAAAAATTATGTTTATTAGACTTGGAAGGATGGGAAGGTAATGGGCCAAAAGTAGTTGAAAACGGCCTAGGGTTAGCTTGGCTTAGATGAACTCAGAACAATGATGAGATTGTTCCAGCTTCTGCTGGCTGGTAACCACCCAGGGTCAGTGTGTAAGGTGAAGAGTTGCTGATGTCTAGTACACTGCTCATCTTCCTCACAGCCCCCCCTCTGTCAGTTCAGAGCTGCTGGCTTCAGACAGATTGAAGTCCTTGCTGCAGGTAAAGCAGCCTTTATCTTGTTTCATTCTGCATTTGCAGTGTTGATATATGACTGCTTAATGTTTTCCTTTGTGCTTTGATCCTCTAGAAAGAAGTTCAAGTTCCCTATACAAGTTGGCAGAGTTGACACTGGGTTTTCCCCTTCAAATCTCTTCTGGAATACCCTCCTGTTGTGGTGCTTTCAAAAGCAAAGCCCCAAACCTGAATGCTCAGAAGTGAGGCAACAAGTATGCTAAGCAGAAACACAAGAAAATTAAATATTTAAGCTTTGAGCTTAAAAGTCATCCAAGTAACAGTTCAGGTTTGGTTCCTGTTTGAGTGTAAGATTCAATTAATTTTTTTAGACTGGCATTTCATCCAGTCCAGTGTGTCTCAAACTGCTCAAAATGTTCTTTTTGTTTCTGTGAAGTTTACCATCTCTGTCCACCTTTTAGCTCTGCTTTTGCATATGGATATGAGATGCTTCAAGCAGAAACTCTTCCTTTTTGTCTTTGTGCAGCACCTGATACAGCTGGGTCCTGCCCGTGACTGCTCCCTCTGCTCTGCATGAATGCACCCTGCCCTTACTGAACAGCAAGGCTGGTGTGTCCTTGCCCCTCAGTAAAATGCAAAAAGGCAGCGGCTCCTGGCAGCACCAGTGCTTGCTCGGTAAAGGTGGATGTGAGCAGGACAGCTTGAAAAGAACGGACATGTGGCGTGGGGATGCAAGCACGTTTTGTCTGGGAGTAGCCTTCATGTCTGCCTAGTTCAAAGGGTTGCACGTTGTATACGCAAGTGTTTGTCTCTCCTTAGCTGCCCTTTCGTTGCTATCAAGGACTGGCAGTGGTACCTGCCGTGTTGCTCTCCCCGTGAAATGTCAATGAAAGCAATTCAACTCTTATACTGATTTGCTCCAGCTAAAAAATGTCAGGAAAGCATTCCTTGCCATCAAAGCTTGCCTTTGTAAGGGGAGTTGGCTGGTGAGTAGAGAAGTCAGATTACTGATATGGAATGATCAATTGAAGAACCGTAATTCAATCAAATGGTTCTGCTGGTATCATAAACCATGAGAGCAGAGCTCAGTCCATTTAAAGATCATCAGAGCCCTGTGACTGAGTTAATACAGACTCGGCAATCGATCAAACACTTTCTCCCTTACCTCCCTTTAACTTTCCCTCTTGCTCTCTGCTTTTCCACCTCTCCTGTTTGTCCTCTGCTCCACCACCCTCACATGCTATCAGCTTTTCCTTTCCCTCTTTTACCAGCCACCTCCTGCTCCTTGTTCCAGTTCACCTCCTTGCTCCTGTGAGCCCAGCCTGATGTATACATGACAGATGTATAACAAGGTTGGCAGATGCTTTGTTGTTAAATGAAGGGGGCTCTTTATGTCGCTTCTGGGAGAGTGTCTTTTCATTTCATATTGGGACATCAAAAATTCAGGTCAAGGGGGGTCAGGAATACAGATTAGGGTTTTTTCTTTTGATAAGCTTATGGTCTCTGTGTCTGTCTTTCTCTGTGTTATTTCATTAGAACCATAAAGGGAGTATCTGTCCAGGTGATGGGCTCATAAACACTGTTCATGCCACTTAGATCTTCATGTATTTTTCATGAGGTGAACACATGGCTGTAGACAGCAGGCACATGCAACGTATGCAGTGGCATAAAAAAAATTTAATTTACTGGTGGGCAGCATGTCTTATGACTGGCAAGGGGTGTTGGGCCTTTTTCTTTTATTTTATCCTTAATCAGAAATTTTATTACTTGATGTTTTGGGTTGACTAGCTGCACCTGCCCCCATGATTGTGCAGGTAGTGCATGTGGCCACTGTGTGAAATGGCCATGGGCAGGTGTGCCTCAGCTGTGCCGAGCCACTTCGATGGGGAACTGGGGAGCTGAGTCCACCTTGGCATGAAGTGGATGCATAAGCTGTGGCTGGGTATTACTGTAAGAGAGGAAGAGTTGATCAGTGTGTGAGAATGTGATGTTACCGATTCTCATGAGTGCTATTCCCATGAGTGAGCAGAGTGAGGAGGAGACCCCTTCTTACAGCTGTGATTTGGCATTCAGTTCAGGCCAGGGCTGTAGGTCTGTTGCTGGCTACCAAAAAAAAAAAAAGGAAATGGCCACATCTAAGCATTCAATAATACCTTAGCTGCAGCAGTAGACACCTTTTTCATCGTTCAGGTCCCTAGTAAGTGCGGTTTTGGGTGAAGAGTCACCCTAATGTACCGTTGGCATTCGGCTTAGTCCTTGCTGTTGTTTTTTCCCTCTTCCCTTTTCTGAACACACGGCAGGAAAGCCCGGCTCTTTCTTTATCTGTGGGTGGTATGTATTCATCAGCTTAGCTCACCAGATCAGAACAATCAGCAATTGACCGTATGTTGAAAACAGACACGCTCATTAATTTTAGGAGCCAATGTTCACTAACCAAAATGGCTCATAAACTACCCCAGGGGAGTGGGAGATTGTAATTTCAAGCCGTAGTGCTGTCACAGGGCAGGGGCTGCCGGCCCCTTTTGCATCTCAGCCCTTTGGGGGTGGTCTGGGAGCTGCTCCTCTGGAGGAGGGCAGCCCGTGCGTGGCAAACACGAGCCCTCTTGCTCTTGTCTCTGTCCCTTTGCCTCTGCTCGGTGGCAATCAGAAGAGGTAGGCTGTGGTTTTCTTGCCAGCGAGCTACGGCACGAGAGCACGGCTCCATAGCCTCCTGGAAGCTGAACCGCTCTGGTTGGGATACAGGGAGCGACCATCCTCTGGGTCTTCTGCAAATTAAACCACAGTCCAGTTAGATCCACAGTGCAGTCCCCTGGGCAACAAACTACAGTCGCTGCCGAAGTAAGGATATCAAGCCACAGCCACCAAGACTTGTTTCAGCTATTCTGGTAGCTTTGAGTTAGAGATCTCTTTGGTGTTCCTAACACTGAAGACTTCTCCCACCCCCACACACTTCAGAACTTCTGTTCTCTTTCAAGTTTTCTTTTTTTGTTCTTTTGTTAAAATCATTTCTTTTCCTTCAAGCCTTTCAAAGCACTTCTGAGGCTTCTCAGTCGCACAAAGAAGGCTTTATGGGTTGAATTCCTAGTTGCATTCCTTGTATTCCTAGCTATTTCATGTTTCGTATAATACAGGCACGGTTTTTAGCGGTGGCTGGTGATTATGGGCCATTCCATGAGGCTGCTTGCCTACCTTGAGACCCCTTAAAGAAGTTTAATTATCAGAAGGTGATGAGCCCTCATTCTTTAAAGATGAGATCCCTTTTAGTTGTTTCAAGACAGGCTTTGAAAGATCTGCATAAGAGGGTAGGGAGAGGAGACAAAAATCACAAATGACCTGGTCATCTATAAAAATTGCATACCTGTTTAAGGTAGGGGGCTGTGTTTTAATCACTCGGATAGAGTAAGTGTTAGGCTACGATTTGCAAGGTGTGCGCTTTGACGTGCAAGATAGGCTTGTACATCGGTGTGAGAAGCTTGGTGGGTAAAGGGGGAAAGCACTGTCCTAGTCTAGTGGGTGTGAGTCCGTGCATGCAGAGAAAAGGGGCAGTGGCAAGTGGTATCCATGCATTTCTTTTTAATGGTTGGTAGGAGCAGACGAAGCAATTAGTGGTAATTTGTATTGAGAACAGTCATGGCATCATATACTCTGTCCCTACTACAGGAAGGCATCTTTGTTTGTGTGACCGGTGAAATACTCCACCTTATCCTATGTAGCCTGTCAACCAGGGCGTATGTCTCTTCTGAACCATTCAGTTAGAGTACACATCTGAGCAGTATCTAATGAAATCAAGTGTGTGTCTGTGTGGGGGTGGAAAGCTGTCAGCATTTATTGCAACAAAAGGAATTAGTCATCAGAGGGCTTTGTCATGAACTTCTGTTTGTCTGTCTCGTATCCCAGAGAAAAAAAGAATAAGAGAAAACAGCTTTTTATTAGCGCTTTCCCTTGGATCTCCTTCTTCCAGTAAAAGTAATTCCTGCAGAAAGAACTTTTGAGAAGTGAATAAGAAGTGTGTGTGTTTCAGGGTAAATACTGCTAAGAGATTCCTGACTGACTGGTGAAAAGAGTACAAGAAGCTAAAACAGTTTCCCAGAACTTTGTTAGATGCTCATCTAATATGAGCCTCACAAATTTGATGGCTTCAAGGCACATTTGATCTCCTCTCTTGAAAATACTGGATTTTTAAAAATGGGTTGAAAATATTTAGACAAAAAATGGAAAACCTGAAACTGCAAGAGCTTACAAAAATGGGTGAGGAAATTCAGAGGTCAGTGGATTTGTCAGAGGGGGAAGAGAAAGTAAACCCAACTTTGTGTGCAATCTCAGTCTGTCTCAAACAAGCAATTTTCTTCTTTGATATCATGCACTTGACTACATTGTCAGCAGCGATAACATGCATGGAGTTACTGTAAACACTTTATAGATAATGGGAGGGGTGAAGAATCACGACAGCTTTGGGAGCATTCTGTCTTTATTTAAATCTGACCATGATTGAGCCTGCTATTCACTGAACTTCAAAGGTAGTCTGCAGTGCTCAGTCACATTCACCTACTTGTCATGGTGGAAATTCAAACAACTTTTAGAAGGCGGCTGGCAAACTCAGCTTCCTGCTCATGTTTTGGAATTGCTGATAAGCAGATCTTCATAATTTCTTGCCCTTCCTCAATTTATTGGCTATTTGAGATTATTCAAAGAATTTCTGTGAATAATTTTGGTCTCACTAATTTGTGAACAATTTGTTTGATATTCAGTTTGAGTGATGTATGCAAGATCTGGCTGGACACAATAAGCCATGTGCTCTTCTTCCTGCTTGCTAATTGGATAATTAGAGTGCGTGACATAAGAGATTTCCAGAAATTGTAAAGAATATTCAGTGTTCATCACTATTTACAGCTGCAGCTATTTCTTTGATGGCAGCACACTTGCTTCCAAGGATATTGCTGAGGAAAAGATGTATTACTGCTGAAACAAGTGTCACACTTGGGAGGTCAAAAGATCGCTTTCAGTCCTGAGGAGGATGGCTTCTTCCCTTTCTTTCCAGTCTTATTAGAGGCAAGAAAAGATCTTGGAAGTATTCTGTCTTTATTTAAATTTGACCATAATTGAGCCTGTTATTCACTGAACTTCAAAGGTAGTCTGCAGTGCTCAGTCACATTCACCTACTTGTCATGGTGGAAATTCAAACAACTTTTAGAAGGCGGCTGGCAAACTTTCTCCATCTGAAGACAGGAAGAACTTTATTTCGTGTGTTCAGGCTCGCTGTCACCCCCAGATTTGAGCGGGATGCAGCCGAGCTCTGCGCGCTGCATTACCCCTCCTCTGCACCTCTAGCCGCCTTTGGAGTTACTGAGATGAGCTGGTAAGCAGGGCTGGGTGGGTGGCGAGGCTTGGGCAGGTTAGAGATGCTCTGTTCTGGTCTATGAAGCCCTGAAGGCTGGGGGCAGGCACAGGCAGCTGGTGGGCTGGCTGGTGCCACTATGTCACGCGTGCTGTACAAGCCATGCCGCTGGGATCTGCTCTGGCGAAGACGGTAGGCTCAGAAACTGGATGGATTTTGCTTAGCTGAACCAGGCAGAAGCAGTTTCCCACGTGGCTGGTTTGTGTGAAGGTGTTCTGGAAATGGGAGTGAAGATGTGCAGAGGCAAGCGCTGCACCAGGGTGGATCCTCCTTCTTTGGATCACTGCAGATGGTGTAACCCCACTGCTGTGATCCAGTGTCAGCTGACTCCTTGTGTTTGAAGTCCTGCTAATGAAAACTGGAATCACTTGGCTTCCTTATTTGGTCATCTTTTGAGTAGGAACTTAGTAATTTTTTAGGGATGTTATGACTCAAAATTCAGCTCGCCTTTGAAGATGAGGCCTTAGGGAGTCCCTAAGTCATCTTCCATAGCAAAGGCATCTGCCCCACTAGGATGAAAGTTAACTTTGTCCTTGGAAGCATCTGTGGCCTCATGCAGGCAGTAATCGTATTTGTCTGTGGTTTTGATCCCTGATGGTTTAGCTGGATGGTAGTGGGGGAGGAATTGTTGGCTGGAACTGAACATAGTGTTATAAATGAGAGCATACCCCTACTTTGTCTGGTGGTACTAGGAGGTACTTGGGTACATTCAGCAGCCGCTCATTGTGTGTGCTTCCCCTCACCCTTCTGTACTGCCTGTGCATATTGATCAGACTGTCATTGAGCTGTCCCCAGCGACACCCAGGTCTCCTCCCTGAGTGGTTGCAATTAATACTGGCTGCAGCTTTTAGTGCGTGGACGGTTCAAACTGCGTTTTCTACTGTGTGTTACCTTCCATTTGTCAACGAGGGATTGATCTGCTATTATGCTGTGAGTGCACCCAGCTTGATTGGAGACCTTGGATGGGTCGCCTTGTTCTACAGTTAAAACTAGTTGAGGCTTACTACTTCTGAAACTTTTTTCAACTTACTACTTGTTTTTACAAATCATCAGCACATACAGGAAAAGAAGTCAGAGTTATATGCTACACTGCAATTCAGGCATGATGGAAATATTTGTTTACTGTGTCTTACTGGATTAAGCGATAGTACATTGTGCATATAAAAATCTTAAGATTTTGTTCTGATTGCTGTTTTAAGAATGTGAATGGTGTAATATTCTGGTCATTAGTATACATTAGCTTATCAATAATTACCTTTAACTTGTCTAATAAATGGAAAAACAATTTTCAATTCACCTTGTACCCTAGAACTGGCAGTTTCAAGAAGCACTTAAGCTACAACTATTTCTAAACAATTGTCTTCTGGGGCTGATCAGGTAGCTGTTACGTTAGTCTTGCTTTCCTCTTTGATTTCCTGCATTGTGGAATGTGCACCTTTTTCTGAACAGAAAGCCTGTATTGTATCTTTAAAATATGTTTACAGCTTGGTATTTTTCTCAGGACAGATGCTAAACTAAGACTCTGTGCCGTAGTGATGTCATGTCACTAGACACTGTGGGAGCTGAGTGTATTGCTACTCTAATGGTCTCTGCATTAGAGGACCAGTGTCCTTCCTGCTGTAACTCTACTGAAGTCATTGGAGTTATGCTGGAAGAAATCCTGGCCCCAGTCTATCCTTCTTGAATACTTTATAGCCAGGTGATACAATATCCCATTGATTTCCCTTTTTGTCATTTCTCCACATTTTGCCATCAGAAATGCCTGTTGAGTTATGATCCCATTCTTTTGCTAGGAATTCTGAGCTGCTTCTCAATTTGGTACAATAGCTAGCCTTCCATACATCTTATTTTTGGCACTGTGCCTTTTACTACCTCAACAAAAGAAAATTTAGGAAACCATTTCATGTGTGTGTCTGTTCCTGTTTGTTTTGCGTCATTCACTGTTTGAACACATTGGCTGTTTTCGACCAGCAGTGTCAAAATTGGGTGATTAAAAGGATTTATCCTCTGTTTTAATGGAAATAACTAAATAGGTAGCTATTTGAAATGATGCTGCAGAGAAGCTGCAAAGTGAGTTCTGCAGCTTTGGGATGTCACAATTCTTGCATGAGAAAACCCAACCCTGGTAAAAGCTTCAGTCGGTTCTTTTACCCAGGACCAAACAGATTTTTAAAAAGCTGGGCCTTGAGGTAGTTCTGTTACCCGTGGTTTAAGGTTCTTTAATGCATATCCCTGTTTGTCTACTGGAAATTACATCAGTGAAGCCCACTATCTTCACCTGATACAAAGCATGACAGAACTTACATCTCTGCAGCAGGAGGAAGGGCTCATTTCGTCCACAGCTCCGAGACTTGTGAATGCCCATAGCATCTCCATCTTTCCTTATGTCAGGTGACTGCAATAAGCTCCGTAACCCTCCTGTGTTCTTGTGGTGGGTGTTGGCATTGCTTTGGTAAAGGTGGAGTTGCCTTGTTCCAGTCTGAATGCCGTTCCCGCAGAACTGGTCATTGTTTTTCTTGCATCTGTGATGGCCTTTTTATGTCTTATCATCTGCACATTACTAATGGAAAAAACGGTCCTGTTCCAGCTATACAGTGAGGGTTATCAGAGACGTTGCAGCCCCACACTCCTCCTGAGTCTTGCATTAACCCATTTTCTCCTCTGTTTTGCTATGCAATGAGTCAACTAAATGCAAACCTGCAAGTTTCAGTGCTCACCAGTGAGTTGCTTAAGTGTTGTGTGAAAATTAACAGCTGGGACACTAGGAAGCCAAAGAATCTGATGTTTTTTATGTCTACCATTAATACAGCTTCCCATATTTCTGAAGATGAAAGATTCTGATGTACCTTTTTTTACCTATGTAAAACGGAAAATCAGCCAAACCTGACTGCTAGAAACCAAATCCCAAGCTAAGGGATTTGTCAAGTCTCCTGTTCCACCCTGCTTTTTTTTTATTCACTACCACCTGGAGTATTGGAGGGGCTGGCTCTGAGGTGTTGAGCCATCATCTCAGTAGCTTCCCCATAATCTGTCTCTATAAATAATCCTGTGTCTCTACTGGTTCAGTAACTCAGGCCCCAGTGAGAAATGCAAGATATCTTAGTTTACCCTGCCAGGTGGCCCTGAAAGGAAATTTCTGGATGTAATTGATGTTTGGTTTGACTCAGCACTTAGGGCAGCTGCAAGGGGTTAATCTCTGACCTTAATTTTCAGCGTGTGCTGATGGGGGATTGGAAGCTGAACAAACCAGGGAGCTCAAAAAATGACAGCAGATCAAGAGAGGGCCGGGTACAATGATGTGCCTGAAGAGGGAGAGAGAGGGGAAGAGATAAAAAGCTTGAGGGAGCAAAGATAAATGAACGGAGGGAGGGAGGAGAGCCCTGTTTTCATCTGTTTTCAGCACTGCAGCAAGTCAGAGGAGGCTTGGGTTAATGGAGTGTCTGGGTGAAAGCTTGGCCCGCTCAACAAATGGAGGAGAGAAATAAGAGAGACCATCAAAGGGAACAAGAAGAGGAAAAGAGAGGAAAGTAAGAGAGGCTGTAATTCATGGACATGGAGACAGGAGAGGATAAAGTTCTAGGAGGATTGCAATAAAGGAATGTTGGAGTGATACAGGGAGAGGGAGAAGGGCAGGGCATGAATAAAATGATGGAAAATACAAAGGGGGGCAGAAGAGTTTATGACAACTTAGAACAGCTTGAAAAAGGTCATGCATGCCCTCCAGGCTCCTAGCCACACAGGAGCCAGAGAAAACTGTCATGGTAGATAAACAAGGGATGGTAGGATTGAACACAATTTATAGCTTGCTTGTCATCTGGCTGGGAATGGAAATGATTATCCCATCCCTGTAGGGTTGTCAGGGCACTGGGGAAACTGGCCTCTGGATTTCTCTTGGCTGTCAAGTGAGAGGGAAGGTGCCAAATACTTGCATGCATGTTTCTCTAGCTGGGTGGTACTGGAAGGGTTTGTGAAGGAAGAGAACAAATCTCTTTAAGAGTACAGAGCTTGTTGCATTGAAATGCATGCTTTTGTGCTGCCACATCCACTGGCCCATGAAAAGTGGGAGAGAACAGAATATTCTTGTAACTCTGCATTTGGGTGATGCTGTCTGTGGCTTGGATAATTTATTACTCTTTAACGGAAAATGACTTGGGTCCTGTCTAAATTTGTCTGAACTTGAGAGCGCTACAAACTTTGGTAAAGGTTTTAAGACAAACTATTGGCCTGTGAGTCCCCGCTCTGGCCAGGTCCTCTATCTGGTCCCTTAAAAGCTTCATAGATTGCTCCTCAAGGGAAGGTGTATTAACTGCTAATCTTCCTATTAATCAGAGAGATTCAGTGCTCCTTTCTGTGGTCCCACACTGCAACTACCTACTAGTTAGTAATCTTCCTAAATAAAATCTTCCTAGATAAAATAGGAGATGGGGAAATAGGAGATGGGGAGGATGGCAGACCTGTGTGTGTTTGTCTGCGGTTCTTGCCACCAGCCTCATGGAGGGCTCTTAGCAAGCTGAGAACCCACCCTGAGGGCAAGGGTTGGTTTTACTGGATGAGAAAGGGTGATGTTGCATTTACACAACCTGTGCTTCCTCTTGCATTGTGCTCTTTTTCCCTGACAGCTTTCATTCAGATCAATTAGACCTAGATTACTGGGGAATGGCATAGGGGTGGGAGTGGACAGGGACATTCAGAACCAATGTGAAACTTCAAATGCAACATGCAGATGGGATCTGTGCTTTTAGCAAGCTGGGACAAAGTCCCCTTTCCTCCCTCTGGTATCATCAGGAAAAGAGTTTTCATAATCTCCAGTTTTGGTGGGGTGCAGAGGGAGATAGTTTTGAGATGGAAATGCAGAATGGTTGGGGTTGGAAGGAACCTTCTGAGATAATCTAGTCCACCCCCCTGCTAAAGCAGGTTCTCCTAGAGCAGGTTGCACAGGCTTGTGTGCAGGTGGGTTTTGAGTTTCTCCAGAGCAGGAGACCTCACAACCTCTCTTCAGTGCTCTGCCACCCTCAAAGGAAAGGATTCGGACAACCTTCTGTGTGGCAGTTTGTACCCGCTGCCCCTTGTCCTGTCATGGGAACCACTGAGAAGAGCCTGGTCCCATCCTCTTCACACCTGCCCCTGAGGTATCTGTGCATTGATAAGGTCCCCTCTCGGTCTTCTCTCCTCCAGGCCAAAGAGCCCCAGCTCCCTCAGCCTTTCCTCACAAGGGAGATGCTCCAGTCCCCTCACCATCTTCACAGCCTCTACTGGACCCTCTCCAGGAGTTCCCTGTCTCTCTTGAACTGGGTAGCCCAGAAATGGATTTGGGAGTTGATGGATTTCACAGTGGTATTCCTGCTATTGAATGTCTGTCTGCTTCTGGGATGCTGGCAATCCTTTTACTCTCACAGCAAGCCCTTCATGCTGATTAGCCATATGGACACTTTGAATTTGAAAAACAGCTGAGTGAAGAGGTTTGAAAACAAGTTTTTTCTTAATATTCTTGGGGCTTTGTTGTCAATCTGTGGTTATCTGTAGGTCAGACCCTCAACTCCAGTAACTTCCTCTCAAGATGAGGCAAAGAGCAGCCAGTAGTTCTCTGGGATGTGCACTGGTCCTACAGAGAGGGAAGGCAGTTCTTGCTGAGACACCGCTTTGCAGGTCGCAATCTGGAATGCTGTGGAGCTTTAGCAGAAGAAAAACGTTTCTGAATGTTTCTCAGCCTGGGAGGGTAATATCACAGGTACTGTAGAAGAGCAGGAACAGACCATTTTGCCATGTTTGTAGGACTAACGACTACCCAGCTGAGAGACGAGTCTTTCACTTTTCCTGCTGTCTTCTGTTTTCTGGGAGGATTTGGGGGAGGCAGGGCGCAGAGTCGTCTGAGCCTGGTCAGCCAACTACAGGGTGGGGGCTCTTCTACAATACGTGTGTACTCATGCCTCCAGGCTTGTGTGTCTGTGTAAGCACAAATCCCTGCCCATATCAAGTATATAAATTTATCTTTCCTTCTGTAATAATGCTTCTCACTTCGAAAATCCATGTGTGCTCCCTATAGAAGGGAGATGGCAAGCAGCTTTGCCTGTCTGATGAGGTTACCATCACTTCTCACCAATGCCTGAGGGACTTTGCAAGTGATTTCTGCCCAGTTCCCTGTCCTTACCAGACTGTGGGAAATGGCAGGCTACCAAGTCCGTGTGCTGTGTCTTATTTCTGGGAGCATGTACTTTTTCAGCTCACTGTCTGAATGCCTGGCGTGTTTTCTGATGACTCCCGTTCCATCAGTAAGCTCTCTGCCCTGCTGCCATCTCCTGCATGGGGTTCAGAGATTTAAGCTGATCACTTCCTTCCAGAGCTGGCAGGAAAGTGGGGGTGGGGGTGAAGTGACTTTATCTGGAACTTCAGGGGCAGGTTTTTTAATGGGCCAGGAGGAAAAAAAAAAAGATGTGATCTTCTTCAGTGGCTTGTAAACAGAATCTGCATAGGATTTGGCCTCCCTGATGCTCTTTGTGTGCTTGCATTCACCTGCCCCTGCTCCCTTTTCCAGGTGGTCTGAACTATGAATCTTCGGCCCTAGTTCCCTAGGGCACCCTCAGCATCAGAGTGATGGGTGTCTCTTCCCTAGTTGATGAATGGGGAACAAAGGCACAGATGGATGGCGTGACTATGGCTTGGAGACAGAGAGAGACCTTTGCTTTTCCTTTACGAGTTGGCTCTGATACTTGAAGCTCGTGTCCTGTCCTCTTGCATCTTGTCCTGTCAGTCATAGCAGCTGGTCTATTATGTCATGCTGATTGCTGCCTACTCTGTTTTGACTAGTTTCCTCCATAAAATCGTAACAGACAATGAGCTGATAACAGGCAGGTAGTAGATGATCCATTTACCACTGCTGACAGTCGGTGATGGTGTATACCTTAAAGCAGGAGGGTTATAACTGCATAGTCCCCATTAAAGCTGTAAGAAGTTGCAAAGCTACAACCTATCCCCGCCAGCCTTGCATGAGCAGTTGACAGTTATTTAACCTTTAGTGACAGGTGACATACTTCAAAGAGAAACGATGCTTTGTGGGTAATGGTTTATTTATTTTTTGAACAGCAAGCTGTAAATTCACCCATTTATGGAAGCCACATTTCTTGCCTATTGTTCAAGTGTTGCTCAGAGCCGCTGTTCTGTTAGTGGCTTGGATGTCACGTAGTCACCGCTCTGTCAGTTTGATGGCATGTTATCTGTGTAAGGAACTAAGGTTGTGGTTGTGTGCCTGGATTTTGAAGGGAGCATGTGTGAACGAGTTGGAGAAGGAGGTAAGGATGGAAGAGGCTCCAAACTTCAGCTGGTCCATCACTACTTCACAAAACCACAAGGGGAGTACTACCTGGGTTTTTTTTGGATGCTAGTGCCTTTGCTTCATGGAGCTGACACCCACTTCTGGACAACCTGCGGGGTATGAGAGAAGACAGGAGTGCCAAATCTGTGGCCATAAGTCCAGCAGGTACAAATCGATGTAGCATCACTGACAATGAGTAGAGGCTGCTGCCCTTTCTTTAAACCAGCCTGCGGGATTGGGGGTTGGCAGCTTGTGTGCTGGTGCACTGAAATGTTGCCTCCAAGTGTCTTATTTTCAGTAGCTTCATTAATATAAGGGTGTAATGTGTTTAAGGGTGTTCATTCAATCAACCACATGTGTTCATCCTCATCTTAAGAGATCATGTGACAAGCCAAGGGCAGGTTTTCAGCTGGGTTGTGCTTTCTTGCTTATCTCTGTTTCTGAGGCTATTCCTGACAGAAGAAAAATTTCCAAACCCATAGGGATGCTTTTGCAAATTTTCATCTCTTTTCAGCTTCTCTTAAATATCTCTTGTCTCCCATAATGCTTCTGCATTTACTCCTTTCTTTTGCTGTGATGCCTTAATGCTTTTTATTCAGTGCGTGGAGTTGTTGTATTTCATCAGTACTCAAACAAGTCTTTAATTTTTCAGGCATATCTGGATGTGCAAATGACCATTTGCATGTGAAAAATGAGCGCACCCACAACTCTGCAGCTACCCATAAATAACTGAAAGTACAAAATTGGAGGCTGCAGTATGCAATTTAGTACAGTGTCTTTGTGCCCTGTTCTGTTCAATTTATTGTTGGTGGAGCATGCACCTATGCATAAAGCTGAAGTTGTACATGCATTTTCACTCTAAATGCTAAATTTCAAATGGAGCTGGATGAGACTCTTGGTTGTGTACCTCATTCAGCAAAAATGAGTATTCTGTTTGACCCAAGTGATTTGTGAAGTATGCTAGCCCCACCCCCAATTCAAAATTTTCTGCTTCAACTTTGTCAGAAAAGGAATTTCTACATAAAAATACTTTGTTTTTATTGATGTCTTGTTCTTTTAATTATTCTAAGAAAATAAGAGAGGAACAAGGATGAAATGACACTGACTAAAACCGCTTGTGGGTATCTATTGTGCAGCATCTTGACAAGGAAATTCAGTGTTTTGGATAAACTGTAACTAAGATATTTCACTTTGGAAAAAAAAAAAAAAATCAATCAATGATGAATAATTCATTCCCAGACAACACAGCCTGTAGATAAAACAGGTTACGTAGGTGCAAGGGCAACCACATGGGATCTACACAGATCAGCTTAGGTTTGACAGAGCTTAATACCTCCGATGCAATGCGAGTGCAGCTAGGCTGGCTCCAGGCTTGAGCTGGTCCCAGAAACTCCCACAGCTCTCTGCCGAAGCTAATAAACCTTCTTGGGACAGGAGACAAAGGATGCAGGGAAAAACGAGCTATCGCATGTGTCAGCTTAAGTATGGATGTAGTAATGTTGTTGGTTTTGATTTCTCTACAGGATCTAGTTCTGTATTGCCATGCCCAGTGTAAAGAACCAATTGCATTTACGTGTTTCTTTTCTAAGATGCTGGCAATTTTTAGGAAGGAAACTGAGCATCCTTGTCTGCTTCTGAACAGGGTTTTTTGGGGAGAGGACTGATAAACAAACACACACCCCCATCACAGCTAAAAATGGCAATATCATCTGTATTTACAGATGGGAGACCTTGTCACTTGATGACTGATTTGCAAGCAGATTGAGTTTCTAATGTTTTTAAGGTGCACAGAAATCATAATTTGCCTGGGGCTTATGACACTGGGAACAAACATGCCTGTGAAGATCTTGGTGAGGCAATGCTGGTGTAAACAACAGCAGAACTGTGGCTATTGCCAGGCACTCGCTTACTGAAGCTGCGATGACCCTTCTCCAAGCAGCTGTTTGTTCAGTATTTTACTAGACCTTGAAAATAATCATGCAAAGTTGAAATGGGAGTTGTGTGTGTGTCTCATGCAGGAAAGCAAAGGTTGGTTTTTTTCCTATTTTGTCAAATTTTCTTCCACACTGAAGGTGGTTCAAAGAAGTGGCCTAGACCTGTTAAATGAGTATTGTGCCCTTTGGGCACGTGGCATCCTCTGTGCCTCAGACTCCCCCTCAGCCTTGATCTGCCCTGAGCAGCTCACAAGCTGTTTTTAGGCAGAGAGTCTCTCTGTGTGCCTGGCACAATAGGACCTTAGCTGTGGCTAGTGGATTATACCTAAATAAATAACATAAATAATGTCCTGTTTTGCTGAGTAATTGTGTACTTTGGGTCCTGATCCTGTAAAAGAGCCACCAACCACGTGGAGTCAGAACGGGGCCGAATCTTGTGGGTTTGCTGCCTGTCTGCCCCCAGCCCTGCCTTGCTGTGTCACCTCCTGAATTTATTGCACTGCCTGGCCTTTAAGCCATTAACTGTGTGAGGTGTAGCGGCGCTTGTGTGCTTGGTTTATAAACAACGGAGGAGAGGTGAGAGCAGCAGCAGTGGGGGATTCTTCCCAGTCAATTGCTTTAAAGCAGGAGGTGGGCAACCCAGCCCTCCCTTCGACCTTTTTCAGAACAGCTTCCCACAAAAATACAGCTTTAAGTCAGTTGGAATGGTCGTAAAGTCAAGCTGAAATTGTGGTAAGATCTTTGGAGGTGGGCATGGAGAAGGAAAGTGAAAGAACTAACTTCAAGGAGGTAGAAAGATGATCAAAGTAAAACTTTGGGGGTTTATCTAAGAAAAAAATATCAAAGGAATGAAAACTTTATTTTTTTTTAAATGTTAGAAATCCTGAAACGGAGCAATCTATAATCTATTCCCAATGTAACACTTCATCCGAACAAATTAGTTTGGGGGCTTCATCTGATTCATTTTGGTTTTTTAACTGAGACTAGACTTTTTTGTATGCCCTTTTAGGGTAACCTAAAAATAACTTTTATTTTGATTTGCTAGCAAACCAAGAAATCAATTATTTCCACAGCTCTAAATTGCACATTTATAAAAGACAAATGCTGTATTGCTGTCTGTCAGTGTGTTGCTCATGAAGGAATCTTTGTTTATCCACTTTTCCTTTTTAAAAAGGCAATGAAATTCAACACAAAAGACATGGATTAAAGTAACAGTGAAATGAAATGCACAGAAGTCAGGAAATACAAGAATTACAATACAGTCTTTAAATGCTCACAGGCTGTTCTTACTGCAGGATTTCTGCCTTGTTCAATGAGCGGCTTAATGTATGATAAATAAGATGTAAGGCCACACAATGTATAATGAAAGGAAAAAGAAATATTGAATAGCTGCTCATTCAGCAAGTCACAGCCATCCTGTGGGCTGAATGTGGTGGGGTCTGAGGGGTGGGGGGTAAGAAAAAGGTGACAAAGCTCCATTGGCATGTGTATGCGCAGGAGGCTGTGGTTAAGTGTACGAGGGGAGGTGTTACATTGGCATTTTCTGACACCATTTCACTCGCAAATCTAACTTTTTTAAAAAAAACTGGTTCTAAATTCCTTATAAGCAACTGATGTAAATGACAGCCAGCACTCTTGGGATTATCTGAATCAAGGCGTTATGCAAAACAAGGTCACGATCTTGCCAGTTGCTCTGTGTGGGAAAGCCATGGAAGTCAGGGAAGGCTCTACGTGGTCACGGGCACCTGCGTGCACAGAACACACGGGCAGATTTGCCGGAGCACACACCGTATATTGTAGGCTGCCTTCAACACCATTTGCCAAACTTACAACCTCTGTGAGAACAGAGCTAGGTTTCTTGATGCATTCCTTTGGAGAGTGTTATAGAGCAGTCATATAAAGCAAGATGACAAATCTTGAGGGTTCCTGTGCTGTGCTGAGTAATGCTGTTGTTTCCTGGTAACTTGGTTGCAGAAAGAAAAGGAGTGTAGCACTTTGGGAGTGTTTCAGTAAAATGCAAGATGTATTTTCTGCTGTGCAGCACAGACTTGGGGTACATGGAGTCCGAGCTTAGTGCTTGTGGTGTAGTGTCTCTGCTTAGGCAGACATCACTGTGGGCTAGTGGAGATGCACATCTGATGGTCTCCGCAACAGCGCGCACGGAATATCCTTGGGAGCACGTCTGGCCAGCCTTCCACCATCTAGTCCCGTATCTGTTGAGTTACACTCAACAGCACAGAGCATGCTTAGCAGCCTTTCCCCCTTCTTTGTATTTATCAAAACTAGGTGGGTAATTTGTTAAGATTCCCCCTCATACGTAAGCACCTTTGTAAGTGTGGTTTGAGCACTGTAGAATGCAAGTAACCACAAAAAAAACCAAACCCCCCAAAAAACCCCAAACCCTAGGTTTTGATTCAGTAGAAAAATGTGCAGCTGACATCTGTGCTGTAACTTCTTCATTAGATGTTACATTTTCTCCTCTTATACCCATGCAACCTTCTGCATTGTGTAACAGAAATTTTAGTCCTCTTTGAAAGAGCATGCAAGTCAACCCATAGTTGTTGCTCAGCCATTCTATACTTCCCATAACCTCTGGAGTGCATTGCCTGCCATTAATAAATAGCTTGCTTTAGAGTGTAGACCTAGAAACCTTATGCAAGGGAAATTTGCAAAACCTTCAACACGTATCCCTTTCCCACCTCTTCTGTCTTATAGGATGAAAAACTGATTATTTTTCCTGTGACTTAATTAAACCCAATTCTTTCTGTCCCTCCTCTTCCAGATACCAAAACAATACCGCTGACAAAATACTCAGACTCATGACAGTGAGCACTGATGGAATGTAAAGAGGCTCAGTATTTGCATCTCTGAGTCTTGAAGCTTTACCTGCAGACTCCAGATGCCACAACATTATACTTACCTGTGCAGCCTTTTCTGTAGTGCCATTATATCATCTTCTGGTTGCAGAAATGTTTACATACTGTGATTTAGACTCATCAAAGAAAAGATCAGTCTGACTAATGCTGGTAACTGGGAAGAGATGTGTACTCCTGTATGTTAAGACTGGATTTTCCCTGCAGTGGGGCTTGAGTGCTTTACAAAATTTCCAGCTTACAGAGACTTGGAGTGAAGATGCTCCAGGTGGCAGAAGCACTCTCACAGCTTGCTACCACCAGTAGACTGAGAGTGTGCCTCTTCCAAATGCACGTTCCTAGCACTTACCTTCTGTGTGCTGTGATGCTCAGTAGGTCCCTTCCCAGGTTCGTTCAAGTCACAATGCAGCAAATAAAGAAAACAACCCCAAAAGTAGTTTTTAGGTTGGATAGTGAGCCAAATTTGATGGGTGAAAAGTGGGTCCGTCAGGCAGTGGAGTTGGTGCAAGAAGGGTGCAGAGCTGCACAGCTAAGAGCATGGGTGAGGAGAGAAGTGGAGAGCAAGTCTTCCCTCTTTGGGCTCCGGGACCTGTTAGATCTACTTGGTTGCTCAGGAAAGGCTGCCTTCAGAAGAAGGGTCTTACAGACCCACTACTGAAACTTGTACTCGTGTTCGTTAAAGTTTTCGCAAGTGCTTATGCTACCTGCCTGTGTGATTTAATTTAGCAGTGAGTTGGCAAAATGCCCTGCATACTGTTTTTACCAGGTAGGTGGTTACAGGATCATGAGCCATTCCTGCCTCCCCTACCTTCATCTCAGTAGATCCTTGAGGTTTGGTGCTAATTCAGAGCCCCTGTGCACTAAATGGTGTACAAACACTTGCTAAAATCTGCACATATTAAATCCCTTGGCAGATGTTCTGGCTTTTTAACTCTCAAATGTAAACTTTGTGGACTTTAAAGCTGCTTAATTCTGTCTGTCAGGACTTGTGAATAACAGCAGCGAATGCAGTTCTAAGCACTCTGTAGTGGTTAAGTCACTTTTGTCATGTTCTTTCAAAACTTAATCGCCATTGGATACTAGCCAAGTCTAGAAAATTTCTGCTCTGAAGATGAAAATTTTGGCAAGTTGAGTGACTGAAAACAGCAGAGAAACTCATCTGCATACAACTGTGGCAGATGTTTCTGCTATTGCCCTGCAAGCCAGACAGCATGCTGCAGAAGTAGGAGCCACCGTGATGGCATGAGACCTGTTACTGCAGCTTGTTCCTTCTTCCTGCCCCCAGATACGTGTTAGGACAGTGTAGAACATGTTCTAAGCTCTGTCTCCTGCTGTTGGTTTCTTGGTGGCACCAAGCATGTTTTTAAGCACTTTTATGTCCTCCCACAAAGGTGTGCACCTCCTTACACCTATTTTAGTCTAGTGTTGGAAGCTGTGGAGTAGGAAGAACATAAGTTGCTTGGGGGAGTGAGGATGAGTCAAATCATAAGCCAAGTCCCAAGACTCAGGTCTGGAAGCATGTCTAATCCTGAGCATTATCGTGGTAGTGAAGATCCTGAAATGCAGGCTGGAAGGGTTGGAGTCTTTCTGAAAGAAGGTCCAGGCATAAGATAGTGTTAGGGCTGAACTGATAGCCAGTACAAGATTAATGTAGTATCTCATCAGTTGTCTTAAAGCATCTTGACAGCCCAAGTGAAGTCCTCTCTATCCCATGGCAGAGTTTGAAGGGCAAGAACTTACATGGGAAGCCCTGGAAAAACAACCTCGCTGATGCTGCTAGCACTGGGCAATAGGAAGCAGAGTCTCAGCAGGAAGTAAGTGCCAGGTCTACCCCAACCCCTTCTTCCATGGATGTAACCAAAATTTAGCAGTGATGGGAAAGACACTATCTCTACTGTTGCCTAGCAGTCTGCTGTAGCCAGATCCCTTTCGGCAAATGATCTTGACCCAGTATTGCTATCAGTATGCTGCCGTACAGACTTTTTGTTATCGTATAAGCATACACAAGAATCTGCCTTTTCTATATAGTTATTGTAATAAAGGCAACAGTGGCAAACATCAGCTATAGAAGAGCTCTGGGCTGCTGGAATGGCCAGCCGAAGTCAGCTGAGAGAACCCAGGGATGTAAAATGGCACTACATAGCTCAGGTGAGGTAACTATTCCCCCTCATGTATGTCTACGCTGCCAAACATGAACATGAGCCTGAGCCTATTGACGTGTGGTCTTGCCACTATCCCCTTTGGTGCTGTTTTGATTTTTCTGAAACTTTGAAGTTTGACAGTAAAGTCATTCATGTTAAAGTGGGCATTGTTCCTTTTATTAAAACCTGCTATTACCAGCACTAGCCCTTCCAAGCAAGGAGGGTGGATGGGACCAGCCTGTTCTGTGCTGTGGCATTGCCAAAGTCCTGAGCATCTTCCCACTGCTGGAGGTGCTCAAGCCAGGTTAGCTTAACTGGGAGAAAACAGCAGCGATGCTTGTGAGTGGATGCCAGGTGAGGCAACAGGGCTGTGGTCATTAGCAACTCCTGTGCATCTCGGGCTTTTTGACAAATAGATGTAAAGGGAGAGACCTCATTCGGTGGTGTGAGCTTGTGAGAATCTGGTTTCCATAACAACTCACTTCAGGTCTTCTCTTCATGTTCCAGCGTTAGCTTTTCGTGTCGCTCCTAGAGCTTGACTTGCCATAACAGTGTGATGCGTTTGAACAGCAGCGAGCTCCTCTCCCGGAGCTGGAGCACTGATTGTTTTACGAGAACATGACTTCCTCATCACAGGGGGAAGGCAGGAAGTGGGACATGAATCTGTAATATCCCTGTCCGCTCTTTCTAGCCTTTTCAGTATATTTGGTATTGTTTGATCTTCCAAAAATGGAGACCTGCTGTCAGTAGCCAAGTTGTGTTTGTAATCCGGGATGCTCATCATGCACACACATGTTCTCACTGCACTGCAGTCATCTGGAGGGGGACTGACCCTGTGGTCCTGAGCACCTCCTGCTGCCGTGTCCTCCTTGCTTTCAGCCCTGCCGTGTCCTGCCCTTCGACACAGGCTAGTCAGGACTGAATCAGTACAATTTTAGCATCCTCTATTAAATCCTTTCCCTCTGGCCAAGCTAGGGGTTCCCAAGGCATGTAAAGAGTACCCAGCTTGCCCCTCTCTGAGCCATTTGGAGTAGGTGAGTGTCAGTACCGTCAAAGGTGCAGTACCTGATGGCTGCGATATCCTTTAAAGAGCTGGTAAAAGTTCCCATGGATTGCAGTAGTGCAGGGGTAACACTGATTTGAGTGCAGAAATGCTACAAAACATGTGAGGAGTTCAGTGGTGGTGACAAACTTTGTGAGCATCTCTGCTATCTGGGAAGGGGGAAGCCTGTGGAACCGGCTGCATGTATTTTTCTCTCTGCTGCTGGTGACGTGGCATGCTGCATTCACCGAAGATCCATATTCTTGACTGCTTGTTTCCTTTTAAAATGTTGATATAGCTTGGGGAAAACATCAATTCCTTCCTTCCTCTTGTGATTCCCCTCTTGCTGGGAATTGAATAGTCAGAAGTAAACCGGTTGGTTTTTTTTTTTGGCTTTTTTTCCCCACATGTTATATAGTTACAGAGCAGTTGGCAGTCCTTTGCATCAGAGTTCAGCAGTGCTCTAGAGCACACCTCTCTGTTCCTTCCTTGTTTTTGCAAAGTTGTTAGGAGGCACAGAGAGGGTCTTGGAGAGAAGGCTTGCAAAGCACAGCAGCCTGCAAATTGTGGATAGCTGTGGCAACTGTTGTCTCCACGTCGGTGGAGAGCCAGCCCTGCAGCCCCATCACGGATGGGGGTGGCCCTTGGAGCAGCTTCATTTTGCAGCCTCTCTGGGCTTGTAGAAGGGTTGCTCCCCTTTTGCACTAACGCTCCTCCTCCCTTAAGAAAATCCCCCTCAGGTTTAGTGAAAAGCAGTGCACGGGCTTGACCAAGGGTCAGAAAGGCACCCACATCTTCTGTTCCCATCTATCATCCCTATATCCTGTCTTTTCCAGTTCACTCTGTTTTCAATGTTTGTCACTGGGGAAGCTTGAATGCATAAAGGAGAACCATGAGCGAGGCTGGCATCGAAGTAATAAATTTAACTCTGAAATAAACGATACCTGTGGGTAATAGGTTCAAAATTGCTGTGTTCCTTGGTAATGGGATATAATTACAAGTACCACAAGATCTGCAGGGCAAAGGTGCAATTATCCCCCTCACATCTAAGTTTTCAGCAAAAGCATTGCCACAACGTTGCCACAATTCAGTGGCATGGAACAGGGAGCTTATTGAGAAGAAAACAGTAGTTTAGCAAATGTTTCTTTCTAATCCCTCTGTACTGCCCCCCCTCCCCCAACAATATTTTAAATGCACCATATGCTGGGATAAAAATCCCCATGGCCACAACGCAGCACTGTCACTGTGGGGTTACCAAAGGGTTCCCTTAGTAACTACGAGGGAATGAGCGATGAGTGATAGGACCACTTTAGACCAGTGGGCAGGTCATCATTTGTTACCGTGTGGTTCTGCGGTAATTAAAGGCTACTGGATGATATTTCTCCACTGTAACCGTGGGGGGGGGGGGGGGGGGGGGTTGTGCATTTGTGTCCCTGCGTAGTTGCACAGTAATTACTGAGTAATGACTAACAGCGTTACGGTGTTATACCAAGCTGCTTATTGTGTTCCCCTGCGTAAGGCTGTTAATCTCAGAGGGTAACGTCCTTCTTGTCCCTGCCTCTAGCAGCAGGGTTTACTTGCGTGCAACTGCCCTGTACCATGGCAATTATGGGTGGGCAGCAGCGATGTGGTTGTGCTGACATCCACAGAGCTGGGGGAACCTGGGGAGCTGCTGAGTTTTGGGAAGTGTTGAACCAGATATTCAGCTGATGAGTGTGCTGGGAATTGCCTGACTTTGGGGAGCTATGCAGGGTAATACCCAGCTTGGAGGTTCACCTTTATTTCTAGTGTGGTGCTATGCATTTAACTGCTCAGCATCATTTCGGTGTTGGCCAGTAACCTGGGTCTGGAAAGGTGGGTTGTTTTTCTTTTTTTGTTTGTTTGTTCGTGTGCAATGTTTCCTCCAAAAGGGCAACTCTTGTGTTTTGTGTTCTATTCCACTTTCACTTATATATTTACCTATGTAACAGCTGACAAAGCTGTGGGTGGCACAGCTGTCCAGGCTGCTGAGGTGGTACATCCGTGCAATGTGACTTGAGCTCATGTCAGGTATGTCTGTATCATGCAGTTTTGCATTTCATTTTTCTTGAAGATGTTACTTCACCTGCTTGTGCTCTGAACTGACCGAAAGCCACGTGGACATCTTCAGTGTGGTCTGAGTTGAGCTGGGCAGCCCTTGTGGGGCATGGGACTTGAGGCACCGCGTCATCATGGGCACAGGGGACTTTCCCCAAGCTGTATTGCTGGCAGAGGACCATACCACGTAGGTGGGCTCGGAGACATACCCAGCCTGGTCTAAAGCTGGCTACAGCCACAGCTCAAGACAACCTGTCGATGTCATCAGGTGTGCTATGGGCAGTGCTCAAGCACGGGGATACCTGCCCAAACTGTGGTGGCCCTTCACTTCAAGCATAGATATGCCCAACAGCATTCATCTTCCATACCTTCACACTGAACTCTGAGCCCTGTTTTCAGGGCTGAAAGCCAAAAGAAAAAAATGTTTTGGCGTTTGTCAATGGCTTTGCCTTGGACTTTCCTGTACTTCCTATGCGAGGACAGCAGGATCGGCTGGAATGCTGGGTGTGGTGTAGTGATAAAAAGCCAGAGTAAACAGTGGTGCCACTCGAATGAAGGAAGGAGGATTTTAATGTCAACTCTAATCCTTTGTATAGCAACATAATAAGGACCAGGCTGGTGACTTGTCTCTCCCCATCCTTGTTCATCCCAGTAAATCCTGCTGTGTATTGCAGCTGTGTGCCTAGGGAAGCACTGGTTGTGACTTTCCCTTGGAACATCTGAGATCTAGTCATTTTTAAAGGGAAGATAGCAGGCTGGGTAGCACAGTATGGTGGTTTGTCACAGCTCCAGGGACTCAGTAAAACCAAGAGAAGTAAGGCCACGAGCTGCAGTGCATGTCTCTGTAGTCCTTGGGACTACTGGGGTTCTTCCTCTACGTGGGAGTATTTGAGAGGAAAATTCTCCAGTTACAAAGCCACGAGGAGAGCTGCTTGTCACATCCAAGCTCCTCTGTCCTTTGGAGGCTGCTGCAGTGCTGCCAGATTCTCTTTTCCCATGTGTGAGTCTGTCTCTGTTTCTGGGAGTGATGGTGGTTTCTTTCTTTCTTTTTTATTAAAAAATGTAACATTTGGGTCTTTGAAATTGAAATGGATTTCAGTCTTCCTTATATTAATTATTGATAAGTGGAGCCTGAGAGACGGAGATGAAGCCTGGCATGATTAAAGACAGACAGTTTTTAATTTTATGTGTGTCTCAGTGACAGAGGAATCCAGTTTAATAGGAGTCATTTATTAAAAGGGACTTAATCACAAGCATGCAACTAATCAGGGGTGAGATAGCAGGGGAAAGGGGTGGGGGAAGAGGTATGCGCTGGGGCAAGGGGGCAGCCAGGCGGGGTGGGAGTGATGCTGGGGCATATGCAGGCGCTCTTCAAGTCCCAGCACGTGTGGAGAGTGCACGTGGAAACCACACAGCCTGCCTGCAACGGCAGGGGAGCTGCAAGCCAGCAATGCGAAGTCATGGTGAAGCTGCTGGACTGGAGCTGGCCGATGATGGTTCTTAACTCCACGACGTTAAAATGGGCTTGCCATTAACCAAGACCCTCTGCCTCACATGAATGCGGAATCAGAATGATGGTTCTCTCCTCCAAAACATTTATAGGCTAATTAAAAGGCAAGACACAAAAGGTGGATAAAGACAGACAAGGAGATATTTTCCTCTGGATATGGGAGGAAAAATGCTTCTCTCCCTGTCAAGCTTGCTGAAAACTGTATAGGCAGGTGGTGTATTTTGTATTGTCTTTGCTGTTGGTGATCCTGCTTTAAGAACATTACTTCACGCTGCCTGCAGTGTTGAGGCTGTAGTTTACTCTTCCACTTTTACTGCCCACTGGCTAGCAGGTAGTAAGGAAGATTTTTTTCAATACTTACTCCTCAGGTTCTGGTTTGGTTGTGTGTGGGGGGTTTGTTTGTTTGTTTGTTTGTTTTCTTCAGAGGAGCTGACTAAAGGAGCAGTCTGCAGTTCCTTTTGAAACAGGGTTGTCCAAGCTGTGAGACAGGGAGACCTTGTGTAGTGACCTTACCCCACACTGTTGGCAGCTGCTGCTCCGAGCTGCAGAACCTGCAGGCGGTGGTACCGGAGTCACATCCAGGTTCTGATACAGAATTGACTCCGGCATTTTTGTTTTGGTGTCACTTTACTACTATTTCTATTAGAGATATTGCTAAGTTTATAATTCATGGTTGTGCAAATCAGAGTTTTAGTACATTTTGACATGGAGATGCAACAGTATTGTGAAACGACACTGCAAAAAACCTTCCCAAAATGCTGGGCAGCTCCTTGTCTGGGAGAACCTGGGACACCAAACTATAGCTGGACAGGCTGGAATGATGAGTGCTCATAGCGAGTGACTCTTTTAAGGGGCACTGAGGTGCACATCTGCTGGCCTGACAGGGAGTCACATAAGGTATGCTAAGTTTCCAAGATGTTGCTGAGGGGGTGCCACAACTTGTCAAGAGCACAGGCTACTATCCACTGCTACCCTTTCATATGGGCATGAATGACACCGCAAGCCAGAACCTGGGCAAAATCAAGGAAGAACATAAAGCTCTGGGGGTGCAAGTAAAAGCTGTTGGTGGCCAAGCTATTTTTTTACCAGTCAGAGGAAAGGGCGCAGCCAGGATTAAATGTATAATGCAGATCAGCTTCTGACTTTGTGACTGGTGCTGTTTTGGCTTCTTTGACAGTGGGGCATTCCTTGACTATAGCCTGTTAGGGAGCAATGGGATCCACCTATCTAGAAGAGGCAAGGGAATCTTTGGCAGCAGGCTGGCCAGCTTGGTGAGGTGGGCTTTAAACTGAAGGACTTGTGGGGAGGGGTCCAAAGTGGCATTGCTCACGCCATTGCATCCACCTGGGGAATAAGCCAGCCCAGCCAGAGCAGTGATATATGTTCCTTAGCTGCTTCCCAAGTTGAGAACCAGAAGGCCAACCACCTCAAGGGTGTATGTGGCCACGGTGGATTCTCTTGCACCCCTGCTGGGAAACCTGCACGCTCAGTTTCCCCTGAAATGCCTGTACACCAGTGCACACGGCATGGGCAATGAATGGGAAGAGTTAGAGATCTGTGTGTGGTCACAGGGCTGTGGTCTCATTGCAGTCACAGAGACACGGAGGGATCGCTGGCGTGGCTGGGATGCTGTCATGGATGGCTGTGCACTTTTAGGAAAGACAGGCCAGCAATGAGAGAAGAGGTGGTGGAGCTACTCTTTATGTGACAGTGCACCTGGGGAGGAACAACCCCACGCACCAGTATGGGCTGGGACTGACCTGCTGGGAGGCAGCTCTGCGGGGAAGGACCTGGCGGTGCTGGTGGGCAGCAGGTTGCCCGTGGGCCAGCAGTGTGCCCTGGTGGCCAAGGGCAGTGGTGTCCTGGGGTGCGTTAGGAGGGGTGTGACCAGCAGGTCAAGGGAGGTGATCCTTCCCTCTACTCTGCCCTGGTGAGGCTGCATCTGGAGCGCTGTGTCCAGTGCTGGGCTCCCCAGGTCCAAAGAGACTGGGAACTACTGGAGTGGGCCCAGTAGAGGCTGTGAAGATGGTGAAGGGGACAGGAGCATCTCCCTTGTGAGGAAAGGCTGAGGGAGCTGGGGCTGTTTGGCCTGGAGAAGAGAAGACCGAGAGGAGACCTTATCAACACACGGATACCTTAGGGGCAGGTGTGAAGAGGATGGGACCAGGCTCTTCTCAGTGGTTCCCATGACAGGACAAGGGGCAGCGGGTACAAACTGCCACACAGGAGGTTCCGTCTGAATATGAGGAAAAACTTCTTTACCTTGAGGGTGACAGAGCGCTGGCACAGGCTGCCCAGAGAGGCTGTGGGGCCTCCTGCTCTGGAGATACTCAAAACCCACCTGGATGCAATCCTGTGTAACCTGCTGTAGGTGACCCTGGTGTAGCAGGAGGTTGGGCTAGAAGATCTCCAGATATTACTTCCAACCCCGACCATTCTGTGATTCTGTAATTGTAGTTAAATTTTTGCCTGAGTTGTAAGCTTATTTAATGAACCTGGCGTGAAGACTAGTTTACAGGGGTTTTTTTATTTTGTCCTGGGATGGGCTTGGACCTAGGAGGGGGGGCTTGCAATGCTCAAAAAAGACTGGAGTAATTGTCTGCTTGTTTTTGTTGACAGAAACCCAGGCTAAAGAGATTTCTGTGTGGATTAATAGAAGCAGGCTTGATCTAAAAGTAGTAGAGAACAAGAAAAGGAGTTGGTACAACAGTGGTATTCATTGAAGGGGGAAATAGAAGGGACCATTGCTTTAGATGCTAACTGTCGTGGGTTACGAGTCCTCAGGAAGGAGAAGGAGCATGATCTTCTGTAGAGATGCTTATGGCCACAAGAATTTGCAGGGGTGGGGGCTGAGACAAATGGCAACTTCTGGTAAAAGAATGCGAGCCTGAGAGGAAGGAACAGTGGGGACACTCTCCTTTGGCAACAAAATTAAAGAGGGTTCCAATTTGGTGTCCATCTCTGTTCCTGTCTGTTTCCTATGCTCATGTGGACTCTATATGGTAATGTATGCTTTTATTAAAGTGATAGGAGCTGCTTGAGAAGTTTTGAGCCTTCATTGTCCCTTCTGTTTCTCCCCATGAGAGACTGCTTTGGCTTTGCATAGATTTATTGGGTTTTGTTTTGTTTTGTTTAATTTTATTTTATTTTATTTAATAAGAGCAGCTCTGATTTGGACTGCTTTTTCAAATTGGGGAAAAAAGATTGGAGAGGGAATAAGCCTAAGTTCTCCAAATAATGAATGTTGCTCCTTCTAGGGATGTTATAAAAGCCCAGTCCTCCTCAAACCTACCTTGCATGGCTGCCAGTGTATTTGCTCTTTCTCTTGAGGCAGGTTCATGGAACATCCTTCCATACCTGTTAGGACATAGTTTCCTCAGCCCTTTTGTAATGTTTGTGTGTCCAGGGAGCAAGCACTACTCCTCAGCAGGACAGCTGTTTATACCCAAGGTAAAGGCAAGTCTCTTGCTCTGTTCTTTCCCCTTCATCATCCTTTCTCTATCTGTTCCTTGATCCTGAATGATTTGGCAACTGAGAAATACTGCAAAGTAGTAGTTAGGGAAGATGAAAAGCGTGGCACCTCATAATCAAATGCCAGGCCCTCGGAACCACTTTTGTAGGTGAGACTCTCCCAACCAGGCTGCTTGAGACCTTCATGGAAGGCTGGTCTGGCTGGGAGGGTAGAGGTTTAGCATCAGTCATGCTGTCCTTTGAATGTGATAAAGACTTCAGCCATTTCCCCGGGGCACTAATGCAAAAGATTATAAAGCTGCTCTATAATTTTTGTCTATTCAGAATTTAAACTACCATCAATCATCTCAAGTTTTTAGTGTCAAATAAGATAATGTAGCCAACTATATTATTAGGAAGAGATGTGTATCTGAAGCAGTGAATGTATGTGGGTGCATCTGAATAGCACTTAACTAGATACGCAATCTCGCATTGACAGTGCTATTAAAAGAGCTTCAGTTTGTGGAGGTGGACTCTGACTCGGGGAAGCTGTGCTGGGGGATATGGCTATCTACTACTTCACTTGCAGTCTGAATATTTTGGAGGGAGGGAGGATAAACAAGGAGGAAGGATTGAGCATGACCTAGTCTGTGAAAATATCTTTTCTACTGTCTCAGTGTGAAATGGCTCCACTGGCTGGAGAACCTTGGTTGGAAGGTTGCGAGGAAAATATCTGGTTAGTTGTACCTGGTGGTCACTCCCAGTGCAGCATACCTCTGGTTTTACTCTAAAATGGCATCTTGTGCTGATCCAAGGTGCTGGAGTGATCACCGTAAAGGCGAATAGCTCTGTACAGGTAGACAACAACAGCCTGGAGGGCAAGCTTTCTGCCAACTCCAGCCTAATCCTCAGTGGAAGTTTTTCTTCAGTTGGAAAATGGCCACTAATGGGTGTCCCAGCCTCTCTGGGTGGGACATGTGAGGGTGTGTGAGAGGGGAGAACAAAGTAGACACGGCAGGAGATGTGAGAATGCATGAGAGGGGCCACGTGGTGGGGGGACATTGTCAGAGTTGGTGCTGAAGATGGTTCTTGGAGGAAGGCACTCTGTGCTGGGCAGGTGATTTGGCAGGGGACGTGGTGTAGCCCATGGGTGACCTGCACTGGAGCAGGGATACCCCAACGGGACTGCAGCCTGTGCAGACCTGGGCTGGAAAAAAAGAGGAAAAAAGCAAAAAGGAAGGATTAGTGAGAAAAATTGTAAGAAATAAGAAGCAGCAGCAAGAATGCATCGTGTACCAAGACGGTCTCCTGAGATGTTGTCACCTCACCCCAAGGTGCTTGCAGGGAGTGAGTGTAATTTGTGTCCAAAACACAAGGGAAGGGGAGACCAGCTGGCATGTGTGTGGGAAGATGTGTTGGACTGTAATGGAGCTTGGGGAACTGGGAAGAAAAAGGCTTACCTAAGTGTTTGTTTAATTGTTTGTCATATCTGTTTTCTAATGCCTGAAATCAGTAAATAAAAGTTTATGTTAATTGGCAACAAATCAAATTAAGTGAAATTCCCGCAGTCAAGACTCTTTTGCCCATGACGCTTTGGAACTTACTCTTGCCAAGCGTCTTTCCTTCAAGGTTATTTATTATCCCCTTCACCTCATGATTTGCCTATATTTTAATAAGCAATAAGGTAGACTTTTCATTTTCAGAAGGCTGCATAACATTACACTTCTGTAGAAAGTTGTGGAGGCTCCAGACATGTTCTCGTGATTATTTCTTTTTTACCCTCAATGGTGTGAAACCCAACCTGCAATGCTAGTGCTGGGGAGGAGCTGGGAGAAGGTTTATTGGCCTCCTTCACTTCAGTGGTTCTTATCTAAATAAAATACGAGCCTGTTTGCCTATGAACTCTTATAATGCCTTTACACAACAGTGTCTGCAGGACAGAAAGCAGGGCTCATTATGTCATGTACTGGCAAGTGACTTCAAGATAGTGACTGCACTCGTCACGCATTATAGTGTAATGAGAAAAGATACCTGTATTGATCTCTTAACAGAGCAGGCACAGTGAGCCATATAAATGATGCATGGATTGTTTCATGTCATTGAAATACAGCCATCTCTGAACTACTGATACCAGCCCAGGTCTGGGGTGACGAAGAGTGCTGAGGAGGTGACAGAGTGGGAGTGCTGCTGCACTCTGGCCTCCTTGTTCGGCTTTTCCGTATGGCATTGGGTGCTCCTGACCCAGGGTTTTCCACTGCATCTGAATTGTGCTCAGGGCCAGACCGGGGTTTGATGCAAGGCTAAGGATCAAGGGAGGATTATACAGACAGTTGCTCCTTTTAGTTTTGTTTCCTTCTACCAGCAGGGAGCAAAGAGATATCAGCTTTACATTTGAATTCACTTGGTTGCTTTCTGAGGCTTTTGTTACAGTACTGTAAAATTCTCCAGTTGGGTTCAGTCTTTCTCTCCTATTGAAGTCAGCAGCCAGACTCCTCCTGCTCCAGTGAGAGCAGGGATTGGAGGCCTCATAGAAAATGCTCCTTTGTTTTCTTTTGGAGTTTTTGTTTTTCTTTTAAAAAGCTCTGAATAGACAGATTCATTCCCAGCTATTATAGTAATAATGCTCTTTACACCAAAAAAAAAAATAATAATAATGGCCATAAGGGTCTCCAGCCAGGCCGTTTTGGGACCCTCGATGCTGGAGGCCAAGTGCCTAGCCAAAAAAAAAAAAAAAAAAGAAAAAATCACATCTCCAAATATAATTGGCTCCAGCAACAAAAGAGACAGAGTAGAAAGGAGAAGTCAGCAGGTCGGATGGTGAGGTTGCAGGCGTTCATATCTAAATGGCCTCCTGATGTACCATTTTGCTCCTAATGACACAGGATTAGGAGAGGAACATAATTTGAGGCTTTATCAAACATGCAAGTGAACACCACAGCCCATCCCCCTCCTGTCCCCTCCTTGTTCAGCCTAAATTGTAAAGGACTTTAAGGATTTGGAAAGCCAGATTTAGCAGCTAAAAGTCATTTGCTCCCACCCTTCCTCCTCCATTCCCATTGCCCCCTGCGTTTCCCATTTCTTTTTCATTCAGTAATTAACCTTTTGAATAATCTCCCTCACAGAGCTGGCTAAGTCGCTCTTCTGTTTCCCTGTTGTTGAGTGTCCTTAAGACAGAAGCTGGACCCAGTGTCTTGAGTGAGTGATGGGTAAAAGCTAGCTGGAAGGCAGAAGAATATTCCAGGAGCAAGTGCTGGAGTATGGGAGAAGAGTTTGGTGTCTTCTGGTGAGGAAGAAGTGGTGGAAGATGTACACTGGGTTTATTTTTTTTTTTATTATTGTACCCAGTGTTGCTCTTTGTGGGTACACAAAGTGTGCTCTTAAGTTTTGAGTAGTGGGGGCCAAAACTGCTGCAACCTGACTGGAGTGGGTCGGATCTCGAGCAGTGTAAGCAGAGGAAGGCTTTGTCTCCTTCATATCCTTTTCCTGCAAGAGGGGAGCTAGTGTTTTTCCATCACCATTCATGTTTTATTCCCTACTGCCCATCATTCTCCTTTTCTATCAGCTACTCCCAGTTACTGTCAGCCCAGTCTGTTTGTAAAAGAGCAGGGTGAACCGCTGGCAGGCAGCGATGTGTTATCAAAATGTGCTCTCACTCCTCAGTTCAGTCCGTTATCTGGGAGCAGACTGATTTTTATACTAATTTGTTCATTATTTTCAGTTGTTAGATAAATAGTTTGTGTGACTGAATTTTAGCCTCTGGTTTATTTGAGAATGTCTTTCTGAGTATCTACTCCTAGCTTCCCTTGCCATTTAATGCATCACCGATGCCATGTGACACTATTCCTGTGAGTTTAAGCTCACTACAAGAAGTTTCTTCCTTTAGTCTATTCACAAATTGTTTATGGGTATTTATTAATAAGTATTCAATGACACTGGTGTGCATTGAGCACCAAGGACTGTTGAAAATACCTGTAAGGCCATTTATGAAGAGAAACGTGTACGTTGGGATCTGACTAGGTTCAGGGTGTTCACAAATATTTGTTACCTGCTTTTCTATCTCTGTGAATAACCATATTTTTGCCATCTTGCATAAAATTCACTGGGGAGAAAAATATGATCCTAAGCCTGTCTTTTTGAAACGAATGACCCGATCTTGCTCCTTCTTACTGGGACACTTTGAGGTTTTCTCTCTGTTAAATGAGTTCCATCCTGTTGAGGCAGGTGGTGCTGGCTGCACAGAGGGCATGCTGTGAAACGAAGTAATGTCAATGATGAATGGAGAAACCAGAAAGATGGCAAGAGTCCTGGGTGAATATTATTTGGGAAAAAACCCCACTCTGTTGACCTCACCAGTGGTGATCACATCCACATAGTTTGAACTGTAGGAAACCAGCTGAGCTGGTACCTCCCTTGCATGTGGACAGGGACTCGTGTAGCTGGAAGTCCTTGTGTTGACAAGCGTGCTCAGGTGGCTGTAAGCTGAGTCAGAGTTATGTACAAGCAAGGATCAAAGCTTGCTGATGAGGGTCTATATCCCACAAAAGTGATGTTCCCTTTCTGAATAATCTCGTCACTGTAATCTGTTGCTCCTTTCTGCTCTGGGCTATTTACATCAATGGATGTGGATCGGGTCCCCCTGAAAATATATTATTTTTTTTTAAAGGAAAACCTATTTATCATAGGAGTGTTTCATTGTAATCTGTGATATGAGCTTTTATTTTCTACGTTCTGTTCAGAAATAACAGTGAAGCAATGATAATGCAAGACAGTCATTCTTTGGGGGTGGTGTGGTTGATGGCTTTCCAAGCAGCAGCTGGTACCTGTGCTCCGCACAACTCATTCTGGCACAACTGTCTGAAGGGCAGCAGTGGCAATTCACTGGGTGGGAGGATGGATCTGGGGAGGGAGCCAAATTCACTGCATGAAAATTAGAAGGTGGGTTACAGTGGCATGGCAGGAGAAGGGTCTGGGTGGGGAACCCAATGAGTGTGAGACTTTCAGCTGCGTTTGTTTGTAGTTTCACCATCAAGTTTCACCATTTCCTGATGAAAACTCATGAGAAATTTAATGGAAGCACCTCGAAATTCCTCAAACAAAGTAGTCTTTGGTTTTCTGATTGTACAGTCACCTAGCACACGTGGACCCTTGGCCTACACCAGTAATTCGTATGCACCACAAAGAATTCCATGGTTAATAATGATGAAAAGAAGGATCTTGCAAAACTACTATTTTTTTCTGCATGCAAAATAACCCTGGGAAATAAGCCCCCTTCACATTTTAGAGCCAATTCAGTACTAATTTATTGTATTTATTTTTTAATTGCTCCCTTATGACAGCTAACACAAGTATTCCACATAATCCTTGAGATTTGTCTGATGCTCTCACAGCCAAGTATGAGTAGTTTTATTTTCCTGCTCCCCAGATGATCTTCTGAGGTCCTCATCTTAAATGAGAATGTAATTCCTTGGGACAGGAGATCATACTTCTGTTTTGTGAGGCTACCTGTAAGTGTGATGAAAATAACCCTTGTTCTTTGTGTCACCTGGTAAGTTGGTCCCCTCTGATTCAGGGGACTGTGACTGTGAGGAACTAGATCTGCTTTTCTTGGTATTCTGTCGAGTCTTCTGTCATATCTCTGAACTCAAATTGTTGAAGACCTGTTTTTGCGTTTGCTCATACCATAATGTTGCTCTTTTTTTTCCTTCATAGGTAAGTCTTTGTGCTTTCTAGTCCTCTCCTGATTGTCTTTAATGGTAAGTTACTCAATTTGATTTGAATACTTTTTACAGTGATCACACTAGGTAGCTTGGGTTGACAACAAAACTGCCATTGTCATGTGCCTGCCTGTGATAAAGTTGGGAGGGGAAAAAAAGAGATGACTTGCCGTCCACAGCTTGTTCCGAGTCCTCGTCACTATTAAACAACTTGATGCTGTTGCGAGTAGCTGTTATAAATACTGATGTCTTACTGTAACTGGTTGGCATCCATCAAGTTATGCCCAAGTATCGGAGCATCTTGTAATCCAAATAGTATCAGCTACTGCTTTTACGACTACCAGGCAGCAATTAATACGTGCTCTGGAGTCAAAGGAGTGGTTATTTGTCTGGGGGAAGGGGAAGGGGGGCTGTATTATAAGGTCCTGGTATGGCAGTGGTTTTTTTTTAATAGTTGTGGTGAAATGTATAGGTTGCAAAATGTTAAGAAACTGATGTTGGGTGGCAAGGAAGATGGTCTGTTCATATGGGAATGGATGTTAGCGGTCATTGAGTTTCCAAAGGAGCTTTTGTGTTTATCAGAAAATTCATACGTTCCATATGGCAGCTGTCCTTTCCTATAGCATGACAGCTGAGCTCTGCTGAAGGTCTGGTAAGTCAGAGTAAAATGGCAAGACCAAAATGTGGTCCGGACTGGGGTACAAACACGCATCACACTCGGGTCAGCCGCTTGACCCCCAAATGGGTGACGGAAGGCAAGGCACAGGTGTCTCAGCTAGTGTTGAGATATATGGTCTTAGATGGGTAAGCAGGCTGTTTCTTCAAAAGAAACTTTTGATCCATATCTTGAGCCTTGTTCAGACTAAAATAACTGGTGTGGGACGTTTTCAGAATTGCTTGCGATTTTTGAGTGAAATTCTTCATTTTACAAATAAACTTCATAGATTGCCTCTCATTGTCTGCCTTGCATGATAAAATGCACAAGTAGAATGTGTGTAAAATGTTTGCAATGTACTCACATTAAAGAAGTGAAGTCTGTAGGATTATCATTACTTTCCATGTTCAGCTTCTCTACTGGAGACTTTGTCCCTCACCAGCAATTTCACTGGCATCAACTGAAATGTCTAGTTTCTGATCAGGTGCTCAAATCACTAACTTAGCAGCAGAGAGTTGTTACCTGGCAGTAGCAAGGTGTTTGTAATCCAGGTGTCGTCTGACAACATGATTATTACCTCTAAGAATTTTTTTAAAAAAGCTTTATTAAGAGAATAAAAAAATAAAATCCATCTTTTGCTCAGGCACTTCAGTTAGCAGTGGAAGAGAGCAGGTGAGAACTTGGGCTATCCAGATCCTGTACAAAAATATGTTGTTGTTTGTGTTTGGTTTTTTTTTTCCATGAAGTGTGTAATTCATAATGTCTGGGTTAGGTCTGGTGCTGAAGTCAATAGCAAATCTTTCTGGGTTTTTTATTGGTATCTTTCTGCATTGTTACATGGTTCATGATCCTTATGCATACAGAATTGAGTAAACAAAACTGAGCAAAGTTTGTCATCTATCCTAGTATTTCAAGCTCCATTAGAATCGAAAGGTTAGAAACAGTGTTTTCAATATGGCATAGGACAAAACTGTGGTATGTGACAGCAAAGGGAGAGTAAATCAAAGTGCCTAAAATGACATTGAAGGCTAGGGACAAAACTCAAAAGCACCTCAGCTGCTCAGGAGCTTGTCTTTCTGAAAATCAAAGGACTTGGGGATTTGAGTTCTTTTTGAAAGTGGGACTGGTTTTTTGAAAGCTACTTTTGAAAACATACCCTATGCGTTTAAAAACTTGTTCGTTCTGGACCTATTGAACAGACTTAGAAAAACAGTTTGGGTTGCTGTGATGTTCAGGGTACTGTGGTTTGTTAGTGCTTGTACATAGCCCACAGATCAAGGGAAAAAACCTTCCAGGCAACTGTTATGGGGTGACTTTGCCACAGCAAAGTGGTTTGTTCTTACTACCGCGTGGGATATGTGGAAACTTCTGGATTATCCAATGCAGCTCTTGTTCTCGTGTAATATTCCTTTCCCAAATTTGCAATGTGATTGGGGTGGCTTTCCCTGAATTCTGAACTTGGAGATCCCTGTCTGATCTCACTGCTCTGGAAGGTTTAAAAGCCTCTTCTTAATTCCCAGTCTAAGTGTATTCATGGCCAGTTAACAAACATATGTTCCTATGTCAACATGATCTCTCAGTTTAAAGAGCTCTTCTCCTGCCCTTGTGCTTACCCAGCTGATGAATTTATAGCCTCTAATCAGGTAGCCTTTCATCTCTTGTACCTTTTTTCCCTCTTTCTTCCTGTGTGTTCGCACAGGGAACAGAGGGAAGAGTCTCCAATAGATCTCCTGAGCTGATGCAATGCCGCCGTGACGAGACGTTGGGCAGCCATGGCGCAGCTGAGCAAAGCTCACCTCCAACAGCCTGATGGATCGCATTTACGTGGGAGAACAGGGCTATAAAAACTGCAACCCTGTGCCGCTACAACAGTGCTAAAATGGCCAGATGGATGTCAACCTAGCAATATAAGGGCTCCCAAATCTGCACAGTGACATCTGATGGCATATTTAGTGCCGGTGCTCAGATGGACTTTGCTGCAATGTTTCTTGAACACAGCTGCTAGTCTGTGAGTTTTCTTTATTAATGAATCACAAAGAGGCACTGGGAGTGGATGTATAGTTATAAGTGATTGCTCTGCAAATATTTTTTTTTTCTCTTTGGCTTCTAAATTACCTGCTTAGTATTTTAGGAATTGCAAGTCGGTGAAAGTGGTGTGCCTGAGGGCCATTTGCGCTTCTAGAAATCTCCCCCATAAAGCAGTTCTTAGTCAACCTTTCAGGGGTGAGTTTTGTTTGGGGGGTTCTGTAGATGCCTGTCCAGAGCCCGTCAGTCCCTTTATGACCATATGTTGGCATCTGATGTGAAGATGGATTCCAAAATATATGCAAAGCGTGGTACCTGGCTGTGCCTTTAAAGAGCTCATGAATCTTCAGCATTGGCATCTGGCCTGTTTTGTACTTTTGAATGAAGTTTTCTAAACAGGTGTTAGGTGAGGCCTGAGTCAGGGTACAAGTTTCTCTGAATCTCCCGTGTCTTCAACATCATTGCGCTTCTGAAAATATCGTTAAGTTCTGCATAGTTGGTCATATTCCCAAGGCTCAAGGAAACTATTTCCTGACAGTCAAGGTCAACAAATGGCTCCTGTAATATACCTTTGGTTATTGCCTTTTTTTACAGGCAATTTTACTTGTTTTTTTGTTTTGCACTGCCTCTGTTTCCTTCTTAAGTTCACAGATAACACTGGCATTCCAGCATGGCACTGGTATTGCTCCGTTCTGCTTTGGTCTCTTATTTGTTTTTAACACACTCTTCCATGGAATTTGTGTGAAACTATAGAGGAGTGACTTCACAAACAGAAAAATTAATTTCAGCACAGAGGCCTACAAAAGAAACCACCCCAACTGTTCTTTCTGGAAGTTCATGTGGAGCGCTACAGTCCTGAGCAGAAGTAGCGTGGTGTTAGTTAGTAAGCAAAATACTGCTCTGCGGGATGAATTACCCCTCAAAGAGTTTGCCTTCTGGGAGGCACTGGGATGCATGCCAGATAGTTTAGCTAAGGGTGGAGGTAAGGAAGGGTTAGCTGTTCCAGTTACACTGAGTATTTCTGGGAAGAGTTGCTGGGTATCCCTGGCCCTTCACTACTAGTCCATCCCTGCTGCTGGCAAATGTAGATTAGGCAGTTGGTGCTCAGTGTATCATATAAATTTACTGCGATTAATCTGGAGAGTCTTTTGCCAAACATCTAGTGCCTGCTAAGCTGTTTCGTGCAGAAGCCAGGTGGGCAGTTGGCAAGAAGCGCTCGCTAACAGCGGGAAGTGCCAGTTCACATTGGATTGTATGCAGCCCACCAACTGCCCCAGCGCTGAAAGAGCCACCGCTGCTGTTTGCATAGGGACGTTGTTCCACCGCCACGGGGGGCTGAGCTCTCCGAACCATTTCCTTACCACTGGAGGCCACGCACTATTTATTTTTCTTTTTTTTTGGCAACCATGTACAGTGGTGAGATCTCGCTAAGAATACATAGCGTCAGGGAGTGTGGGTGAGGTTTCAGCCTGGGGCTGATGCTTTGGCCAAAAAGTGAGGAATAAATAGGATTTTGTTCATGTATTTCTACATTTACCCCTTAGTTGAAGTACAGTAAGGTGAGCTACGTATTTGGGTTGACAACATTACATGCATGGAATTAAGTTCCATTTTCCCAGTTACCTCTGAGTCATGGCGTGCAGTTCAAGTTCTGCTTGGTCTGCAATGATCCCCAGCTTCATGTTTCTAAACTCTTCTACCTGTGCCTGCCTTGGAGGATGTGCTAAACTCTGACCTGCGATCATGGCAAACTGCAGAATTGCAGAAGACTTGGCCCACGGCTCCTACCATGCCAGTGCCTGCACAAAAGAGCTGTGTTCAGGATGCGCCTCTGAGTGACTCTTCCCGGGGGATGACCATGGGAATAGGAAGCTGGGTTTGTAAGACCTGCACTGACTCACTGACTGTTGTTCATTAGTATCTGGCATCAGCCAAGTGATGCTGTAGCCATAGCTGTGCTTTGGAGGGCTCCTGCAGAGCTCCACATGCCAGAGGAAAAGGAGGGGGAGAGCAGCATCTAGCATTTAGGATGCGCTTTATTCTTGTCTCGTGCCATTCCTGTTTTCTCCCCTTGCCTGTTTTTTCCTTTCTCTTTCAGAGCTCTAAAGTCTGTTTGTTAAAATAATAATTTTTTTCTCTGCATGAGCTTCTGTCATTAGATGAAAGGTCATGGATATAATATGAATCTGGAACGATAAATACAGTGCAAAATGGATTGAAATGCGGCAAAGAAGGTTTCCAATTAAAAAATGCTTTGCCGAGCTTGCACCAAACAGACAGCCACGCAGCCTCTGATTTCTCTTTGCTTATAATTAGCTGCCATTGAAAGTTAATTACTTTCAGGACAGAAGGAAGTGAAAATGAAAAAAAAAAAAGGGAAAAAATCGTTCAGAAAGTTGTGCCTGAAACAAATCTTTTCTTGGAAAGGTGTTTGTGTAGCACCCATTCCATAGGCATGAAAACCTAATTCAGGTTCTTCATGTCCAAAAAATTAGAGATGGAAAAGGGATGTGTGAGTGCGTCCGGCACCTGGGATGTATTCTTAGGTTACTTTGAAGGGTCTGCCTCTGGAGTTTATTCCAGAAGATATATGGAGGTTCCAGCTGAGGTCCTTGATGCACCAGTGCGGTGTGAAAGATGGGTACTGCAGAGAGCCTCCCCATTTGAGAGCATGTCCTCAGAACCTGCTCCAGCAGACCGTTCCCACCCAGTTCAGAGACTTCCCTCACCTGTCCGGAGTGCTTTAAATGATAGTGGTCTTACTGACCTTTCTTTTCCCATCCTGCTAGCTGAATTCTGAAATTATCTGTGACTAGGTTTCCCGAATGAATCCCTTTAACTTTTTTTTTTTGCTTGCTCATGGGAGAAATGTGGGTTATTGCAGTGCAGTAATGAGACATCTACGTGTAAGGGCTTCCCACAGCCGTGCTTTATGCTGGGGTACCTAGTTAGGGCATGCATTGGTCCCAAATGTCTTGTTTTGAGCTGTTAAGTGTTTATATGTGCAAGTGACAGTATAGTTAATTATTCCCAAATGCCATCCTGTTGTTTTACATTGTGCGTTAGTGATATCTCCTATGGTGGGGGTGGGAAACCCATGAAACTGCTAAAGGCTGGTGAGAGGCTGGATTTCCAGTGCTGGTTGTTATTGATGTCCCCCTTTTTTAAAGTCACACACTTGAAAGCTAAGGAGGCAGTTTGCTTCCAGAGATCTCGCTGTGCTTTCTAGGGATTAGGCTCTTTCAGTGTGTTTTCAGGTTGGGCATCTGGAGAAGCACCCATGCTTTCAAGTCATCGATGACTTGTATCAGGCTCCATAAGGATCTGTGTGCACTCCCTCTGTAACAAGCTGTGAGAATCTTGGAGGAAGAGAAATAAGTGCTATTTCTCTACAGAGGCAATGAATTAAACTTCCAATGCAAAGGCAGCAGGCATAAGTCTCACATTCCTCATATTCGCTCAAGACTCATGAATCAAACAAATATCTATTTTCATCTATCACATGATTATTAATTATATCAGTAGACTACCCACCACTGCAGGTGAAGCCTTTGTATATTTAAGAGAACATGACAGGTTATGTTAATTCCAGAAGACAGAACCATGTTCCTGCTCCTTACAGCATGAGGAATAATCTTCAAAATGCCAATGAGTGTTAAATCTTCTACCAGCGCAAGATCTTACCAGCAATTTTTGAGACAAAGGGAAGCCATTGTAAATCTACCTTGGTGTATAAGGGCTCTGTTTCTATAGCAGTACTTTTAAGATTTCCGTTCTCCTTCTGGCACTATAACAGGGAAGCACTCGTAAGTCTGGGAAAGAACGGAGCGTGAAGAATATCTTGCTCAACTGCTCAGCGTACATCTAAGTAGAAAAGGGAGAATGATGCTTTATGAGGGTGAAGGAGCAATAGCCGATAAAGTCGATAAACCTTCCCTGTCTGTGAAAAGAAAATGGAGAAATCCATGCAACTGAGATCCAAAACTTCTTCATTTCTTGTTTTTATTTTTTTAATAATCTGTCTCACGTCTTTTTTGTAAAGGGAGGACTTGGGAAAAATACACTAGGCTTGTTAGCTGGAGCAACTCAACTATGAGTGAACTGGTACCACCACTCAAAGCTGAAACCAAGACCTAGGCTGCAGACTTCTGGGAAATGCTTGTTCAGCAAAAGGGAAATATAAAACAGGTTTAGGGAAATAGTTGCCCCATGCAAAGGATGGACACTGATAGCTTGTGACATTTCTGTCTAGGGAAAGAGGCAGGATTTTTAGTCTTAGGTACTAGCTGTAGTCCAAGTATTTTCTTGGCAGTGCTTTGCAGGAGAATAACGTGCAAGTATCTGAACTGCATATACATCCTCTGACCTGTGCTGCCAGTGTCAACTGCAGATGGGCAAAAGTGTTTTTTTGCAGAAGCTTTTCTTGCAGGTTCCTTCTCCCTGGTTACATTTCTGGCACTGCTTCTACAATGAAAGTTTTTGGAGGGGCCAATTAGATCATCCTGTAGGCTGCTTGGAGCTTTTTCTCTAGACAAGAGAACAGAGCAAGGTATCCTTAATCCTTTCCTACAGTGGAAAAGGGCAGCCAGAGAAACACGGACATGGGCATTCCTGTGCCAGATGAGCAGAGTTCTTGGGAAGGCAGCTGGGGGAAGCTTGCAGAGGGGCAGGAGGAAAGCGCAGCAAACACATTTCACGTGCCATGGCAGAAAATTACTTCTTCATTCCCCCACCTTGTTTAAAAAGAAAATGGGTAGTAACAAAGGAAAGCAAGGCCTTCAGCTAGACTGAGCAGTGAAAACTCATTTACAGCTGAAAAATATATAGAAAAGAAGTCAGGAAACTATTGAATGATTTGTAAAAGGAGCATGGTTTTCTTGTTTGCTGCTCCATTCACTGTCCTCTATGTTAATCTCTGAGAGGAGAGACAGGCCATTTTCTCAGCCAAGAACAATTTACCTGTGTGCTGGCACACAGTTAAGAGCAATTTAGAAAACAACAAAAAAATCTCATTCCAAATTAACATTTAGCTGGTGACATTAGGGGGAATTATTTTCCCCCTTCCCATTCAGAAGTTAAGCAACAGGAGCGTTCTTGCTCCCTGAACTCATCAGAGGAGAGCAGGCTGCACACAGAGGTGGGGTGTGAGGTGGAACTCAGTGGAATTCTGCAAGACAGGTGTGGGTGCCGAGCCCTGTGGGTGCATGTTGGGCACATGCCACTAACACAGGGCATCTTTTCCACTTGTGTGTTGGCAGTTCAGGTGGCCCAGCCCAAGCGCTTCTGTGGGGAGCTGCAGCTGCGAGTGCAGAGCACGTTTGAGCTCAGTCCCACCACCTTGGTCCCTGTGCATTTCCATTCAGGTGCAGGCATTACTCTGAAATACGGAAAACCTGATACCGGAGTCATCTGTAGGGACTGGACTCCAGGACTTGGAGTGCAGGATAGATTTTTGGGCGGGGGTGTATCTGATACTGAGGGAGGCAAACACCAGAGCTAGCAGCTGCAGAGCAATTCTGGTCCCTGACTCCGATGGGGGCTCACCATTTGCACCAGTTTTGCTATTGTGACTGATCTCGCAGCATCTTTGTACATCTGCATAGTACAGGTATGACTGAGAAATTGGTCCCATTAAGCTTGGTCTTTACACTTTGAGCTGTGACTTTTTGCCAGCAGGATTGCTAGCTGTTTTATGGAGAAGGAGGGTATAAGGAGAATCCCTCCGCTATGAACCAACAGTCTTGGATCAGTTGGTGAAAAAGCTGTTTCTCTCATCCACCTCTGGTACCCCCAGTAAGCATAGCAGTGGCCAAGGAATCATGTGAGCACGTAATTTCCAGCTGCTGATTCAATCCCCTTCCCTCTGGCCTCCCTTAAACGATGCCATAATTCACGTGTATGGCTGCGGGTTGTACTGGAGGTAATAGGCTTTCCTAATTCTGCAAGTCACACTGCAAAAATCATCGTATGCTCAGGAGGTAAAGAACTCCTCTCCCAAACCTTAGAGCTCCGTGGGGAGATGGAGCTCCATGGGAGTCACCTGATCCAACGGCTGCAGCATCTCCCTGGATCCCTGCTGTGGGACAGTGCTGCACCTCCTGCCAGCTCCAGCAGCTGTTTGGCTTCTCCTGCAGCCCTGGACCAGCCCAGGGCACAGCACGTGCTACAGCCTCTGCGGAGGGCCTTAGTGTGGCCATCCCAAAACCAGCATGTGGCTTGGAGTCACAAAGTAGCTGCCTTGAAAGGACGGTGTCCCCCGTGGCATCGGTACTTCCTTGATGATTTGGTAAGCCAGCAGTGATGCGCCCCCCCGGCCAACATCAGCACCTAGTTAGGAGTGCTTGGGACGAGTAGGAGTGACCTACTGACCTCAGACCTGTAACAGGCTTTGGGAAGAAAGCACGTGCCTTACCATGGTCCGTGCACGTGTCCATGCTCCAACTTCTTGCTGGATAAGGAGGGGATCCCCTTGATCCTGCCAGCACTGAGCTCCCTCAAGCCCTCGTGAAAGTCAATACGTGATGTCAGTCAACCAGCAATGTGGAGCTCAGTGAAGCTGGCAGGAGGGGAGAAAGCCAAACTATTTAGGTGGGAAGGTGTAGCATCTGTGTGGGGTGAGGATGGTCTCGACTACATCCAAGGGGAGTGCTTGTGTGCAAGTGGTAAGAACTGGGAAGGAGTGTTATCCCAAAGCTATTCGGCTCACCACACCACCAGTCACTAAGAAAGCAGACCAGATGGTTATCTTCCCCTCCTTTTCAGTGTCTTTTCCAGAAAATGAGAGGCATAAAGGGGCCTATGGCACGAGAATGGCAACACCCATCCCCTGCCTTGGAAGGGAACTTTCTGATTTGAGGCCTTTGGTTTTTGCTTGCTTGGATCTGGCATCAGCATTCATCATCAACCTTGCAGCTGATGGAAACAACAGGCTAGTCTTGTGGCTCATACCCTTTCCACCAGGGAAAGCTGTTGACCTGAGGAGATCCAGAAAGCCCAGCTCCTGTGTAAAGGTGTGGAGGTGAGGTGAGATGCTACACAAATAGAAGACTTGATGGAGGGATAGTGCTTTTCAGCACCTAGCACAGAACGGGTCTGCATGTCAGCAACTCGGAGAAGGTTGTAATTCTCAAGGAAAGCCTCCCTCATCCCTCTCTCTGTGTGAGCCGGGCAGGTGGCAGCAGTGCCTACATAGATCGGTAGATCTATATAGAGGCAGTGTCCTTGGCTTACCCTTACCTGTTCCCATGGGCGCAGCACAGCTGCGGTTTTGCTGAGGTGGGTGCTGGGGGCCAGCTGGGAATGCCTTGTGCACGGCCAGCTGGAGCACCTCCATCTCAAAATGCCTGCCCTGCTCCGCAGTGTCCCTACTGACAGGGATTATTAGAAAGAAACTGGGTTCTCCACCCATTTACTGCAGGCTAAAGCCCCCCTCTGTTTGTGCATGCACTCATCTTTCAATGCCGTTGTTCCTGAAGAAAAACACTTTAAAATAAACATGCAAATGGCTCTAGAAGTAATTCTGTTGCTAGTTGTGTACAGTGCGTGTTCCTTCTCATCCTCCTCCTTCCTCCTCTGTTAGAAAGCACCTAACCCCGCTTCCCTGGAGCGGTCCACCCCATCATCTGTTCTGCTGCTGTACATGCCACGTCTCTTTTTTTTTTTTTTAAGTTAATTTAATAAAATGAGTGTGTGGGTTGATTTGCATATTCATGGATCTCTTAATTAATAATTGATGAGAGGGCCTGGGGCAGGTGGTTGAGAATAAAAAACATTTAGCAGAGAGCAGAGTGGAAGGAACAGATCCCCGGCTGGCACATGTCCGTGGGGGGAAAAGCTGCCGGGGGCTGGCAGGGAGGGAAGGGGAGAGTGAGAGGCAGAGTAGACACAGCGTTGAATGTCACCAGTGGAATGTAATTTTGTCGATTTCAATAATTAATCATGTCTTCAGAATCTGCGACATTTCAGTTGCAGGGGCTTTTTCCTTTGTGGAGCTATTGCCAGGAGAGCAGGGGCAGGGAGTTTTCTCTCCTTGGGATGGGAAGAGATGAGGACAGGGCAGAGATTGTGGGGAGTCACTTGATGGGTCGATGCCTTTACTAGTTGGAATCTTGAGAGTTTAGAGGAACCTGGCGTTCAGTACCCTGAAGCCAGGACCTGTTCACAGGCCCTGCTGTAGTGCTGTGGTTCTTGGATATGGCTGGTGTGATTGAGCTACGCGAAGCTGTGAGATGACGCGTGGATCCGAGTGGGTTATTACCCCATGGAGCGCAGAGTCCTATAACTGATGTTCCCAGCCCATATCTGTGATTGCCAGTCAAAGCCAGCAAATTCTTCCCCAGCAACTCCTGTGTGTGTGATTTATGGGTGGAGGACTGGGAAGAAGCTCCATAATTTGAAGGGACGGAAAGTGTTTTAGAGGTGTCTTAATGCCAGGTGCCACTGTTGGTTTCAGATGCTGCAAGAGCTCATTCCTAGGACCTTCCTGGCAGGAAGGATCAACTGTGCAAGAAAAGAGGGGACAAAAAAAAGAGCTGGGAGCATAACAGCTTCTTGGGATTGCATTCAACGAAGCAGGAACGTTGGCTGACCCTGCCTGCTCTTGGAAGGCTTTGCCATGTTAACATGGTGAATGTAAATACTGCTAGGCTTGGCCTGAACGGACCTCCAGGGTTAGAGGGTGTGCTTTTTTACAGTGATCTGAACATACACACAGATTTGTTTTGGTTTTTTTTTTTCTGAATGCAGGTGTCCTGTAGCGTTCATCTTGGGATTTGTTGTTGTTCCTTTTATGCCAAATGTGCTGCATTTTGCATGACTTGGGGAAAAGACTGTTTCAGTTTGTTCCCTGGAAATTGTTGTCAGTGGCACCAAGTATTACTGGGAGTAATTAATCTATTAATGTCAGCATGGCAGAGGTAGGGAGACGTGGCTAGTGCAGAGCACTGGCAGAAGCTCCAGTGTTGCTTGCAGTTGTGAAATTAATGGGTTCAGTTCTCAGCTTTGTTACCGAAGCCGTGAAAGCTGGCGGGACAAACGCCCCCAAGCCAGTAGCTGCTTTCCTGATTGTGTTTGCACAAACAGAGCAGGCTGGTGCAAAGTCTTCCTGCTGTCTCCTCAAAGGTTGGGACTCCTCTGAATCCATTTAGCAAAAAAACCTAGATTTGGGTCCAGAGTGATTCTTGCCCTGGACTGAAGTCTGATCCTCTCTCCGTTCCTATTGCTGGCGACAGCATGTGGGATCAGTTGGGGAAACTTGGATCCTTAACAGAGGTATCTTTTTTCCCCACCTCCCAGTAGGTGGTTTGATGGTTTATTTATGAATGGTCTTCACAGATAAAAATGAAAGCAGCTTTTAATAGTAGCCCAAGGGGGAGGTACTGACCATTCACTTCCATTAGTCTAGCTGTCTATTTATTAATAGTAAGATGTTGCATTATGGAACAAAGAAGTAATTGAGTAAATCAAAAGTAGCTTTTATTAAATTATTATATAGTGTTTAAAGATACAACTCTTCTCATACTATTACACTGTTTTCTCTCGGAGAAATCAGCTCTTTGCACCCTCTCTGCTCTGGTGCTGCTTTCCCCAATGTTCCCAGCTGGGAGAGCTGAGATCTAGATCTTCCTCTTGCTCCCACGTCTGTGCTTCTACTGGGGCTCCGCTAACTCCAGTGGTCTGCTACATCTTGATGGGATCTTAAGCTATGTAGGAGTCTTTCTGTTGGTTTTTTTTTTTTAAGTATTTTACATTTAAAATGCAATTCTCCTCTACCTGAGGTGTTGCCTCCCTCCCTTGCATGCAGGTAGTCTCTTGAGCACTGGGCCATACCACCCTTTCGAGGGCACCATCTTGCAACTCTACATGTGTGTGCAGCGAAGGGTTTGGGGTCAGGATCCCCGCTGGCACAGAAGGTGTGCTGGGGAAGCGCAGCATCACTTCCTGAGCTGGCATTTGGACATTCCAGAGATTTCCCTGGCGAGAGCCTTGGCACGCTGCCTTTTTGTAAACGTACCAGGAAAAGCTGCGGAGATGTGTCTGGTCTTGTGCTTGCTTTGCCTGGCCATTCAGGACAAGAGAACAGATGTAGCTGCAGCCATATGGAACAGTCCTGGAATCCTATGGCTCTGCCTTATCGTTTCAGGACTCTGTACCCACTTGGGTGCTTTCATACCTCCTACCCACATCCCCCTCCCCAAAACCCTTCAAGAATGTGGAGGGCTGGCTTGCGTCAGCATATAAAGTACAGCAACTTCTCTAGACTTTGCAACCAAATCTCTTGAGTCAGAAAAGAATTTAACATATTTGATGTGTAGTGAGATACACTATATTGTCCACACCTGAGGTAGAAAGAGTCTAGTAGCAAAATACCAAATACGTAAGAGTACTTTGAAATCTTTTGCTTAATACCAAAAATATTGGAGGGAAGGTCCTGGGTTTGACTTTAACTTTTGTTCGGAAGTTTAGGTCGATCCTTATTTTAACAGGACTTTCATTCTTCTACTGATTGAGAGTCTGTGATCCAAGAGAATTGACTGCAAAAGCAAGTGGAAAAAAGAGCATCTGGGATGAGTGTAGCGGGACATCTTTTTTTCGGTGTTTCTGTGTACCTGCACATACCAGTGGTAATTTCAAAGTAAATGCTCGTACCCAAACAAACTTGAATGGAAGACATGACAAGTGTTGGACACCTGTACAGTCCCATGAATTGTGGATATGTCTTTCTGCAGCAGTTTTTCATCCTTGCTTTTACAGGGGCTTGAAATTTGCTCCTGGATGCCAAGCCAGGCACATCACTTTCTTAAGCTCGATCAATTTTCTCCTTTTGCGGAGAAAATTTTTCAGTCTTCCTCGGTTTCTCTAGTACTCCTTGCCCCTATTATCGCTGTGTCTAATCACAACTGTTGAGATGATTATCTGCCTACGTCCCTGGTGGAATGGAAGTGTTATTCTTCCCATTTCACCGAAGGGGAAAGAGACACCGTGCAACTATGTGACTAATGCAAGATCCCAAGGGAATTAATTGAAAGCAGCATCTAGGGAAAACTGCAGGAAATGGGAGTTTGGTAGAGAGCGCCGCATTACTGAGAGGCTGATTTTTGTAACACAAATCCCACTCCCTGGGATCTCATCTGACATTCATCAGTTCCTTTTCTACTTGCAGGCTGGTGATAAACAACAGCCTCTGCCACCCCGGTCTGTGATTTAACCTAAACACATCTTTGCAGAGGTGCTGATTTGGTTGACTGGAGATTTTTCACATCTGGATAATTTCAGTCAGTGTCAACTTTTTTCCAGTGTTCTAGATTTATTTTTTAGTTGACACCTGAGACTTTGGCCTCTGTGGCTGCAGGAAGGGAAGCCCTATATGCAGAATTCAGCTCTGTAAACAAGTTTCTGCAACACCTGAAGGTGGAGATGGTGGCTTGTAGATAAAGCCTGCTGCGTTGCTAACCCCTTTCCTACGTAGTTAACCTCAACAGCGACTGTAGGCACATTGTACCTGTCTTACAACTGTCCTGCTAGTACCATGCACAATTAATATGATACCTGGGAATGTAATACATGCTTCATGTCACAGAATTCAACTCATTTAGCCATTTTCTTCCCTGGATGTATCTTGGCTAAGGTCAGTGAATTTGCACTGAGATTTCGTTTGTGTGTCTGTGCACATACTGCTGCATTACCACAAGATCCCAATTAACAATGTCAGACACATTTTTCTCCTTTTGTGCTAATAGGAGAAGAAAACGCACAATAAGCTGTTTTTTTTCACAATGCTTTTCGGCACACAGGCCTTGGCACAACCTAGGGAATACCCTTCTATTGCTAAAAATAATAGCTCTAAAGTCTTTGCCCAACTGTTAACTAAAATTTGTATGGCATGGTGGATAAATCATCTGCTTAGTACGTCTGAAGCATTATGTTCCAATCCTGTTAAAGTTGTAGTTATTCAATATTTCAATTAACTCTTTTCTGCTGATATGATTATATATTAATTAAATCTTGCTAATATTTCCAAAGCCACGATAGAGGAATATATTTGATCAGATATTTCTTTTCATGTGTATGAAAGGCCTGCTAGGAAGAGGGCTGTGGAACTGTAAAGAGATATGCTATCTCTAAACAGAAATGACGTTAAGAAAAGGGCTGGCTGTGGGAGATGCTTGCAAGCATCTCACTCTGTTGTGTGATCCTGTTGTGGTTTTTTTTTTTTATCACTATGCAAGCGCAGTTGGGCCTCAGCAAAGGCAAAATTGTAATAAAAGACAGAATTGGAAAGAAGTGGTGATACAGCAGGTTGCACTTCCCCTTTTTAGCTGGTCCTGTAACGATATTCCTATGTAGCAAAAGGATTTCATAGATGTTGGGAGCATTTTCCCACACGGACTCATTTCAAACCATAAATTTTGGTTCCTGCGATGCTTTCGGTAAACACAGGTTACATTAAGTCACCAGGCTTTCCAAAGTCTGAACAAGGCAATTGAATTTTCATGGTGCAAAGGTGAATCCTCCCTGTGCTTTCTGTTGGAGGACTATCTTCCTCTCCAGCCCTTCTCCTGTGCTGTTTAAGGGCATTCCTGCATCTCTTTGAGGGTGAGTGAAGTGGGTCCCGTTTCCATATTTTGAACCCAGGTTTTCTGTGAAACATAGGGAATCGAGCTTTGGTTTTTTTATGAGCGACAGAGGACAGAATTGTGGCTGACTCAGTCCCTGCTTTCTCGGCATGTGTAAGCCTGTGAACCCTTCCAGGACTGGGGTAAGCTGGTCTTAATTCTGCCTTGTTTCATTCAGCCATGCAAGCAGCTCACTTGTGTGTAGCTGGGCTGCTTTAATCTCTTGCTCCTTTCCTTACCTTGCTTACTGCCCGTGTGCAGTGATTTGGATCCGCGCCACAAATCCTGTGGGTGTTGCCATATGAAAACACCAGCTTCCCTTTCATTTTTTAATTTTTTTTCTTTTTTTTCCATGCTGTCTCCCTGCTTATGCCACAGTCCCAGGCAGTGACAAGTTGGCCGGGAGCAGAGGACGCTGTGCTGCTGGCTCTAATGGATGGGCTGGAGCCCCCGGGTTGCAGGAGGTGCAGCGCTGACTGACGGGAAGCCACCTTGGTGGCATCAAATGCTAGTCCCTACCTTGCCTGGTAGGATAAGGGATGGCAGAGAGCTGCGATCCTGCGTGTTTGGGGTGGGGAAGGGGCAGGCGGTGCCCCCTGACAGCCACGGGCATTTGCTGCATGACATGCTGTTTGCTTTCAGTCATTTGGATACAGAGGTACGATCTGCAGTGTCGCTGCTGAGGGAAGAAAAACACTGTGGCTTTTTTAATCAAATCCTTTAGGGCTCTGCCTCTTCCCTCTTTTTATCCTAGCTCTCTATTCTGTCTTTTCTTTAGAGCTCTTTCCCCGCCCCTCTCTTTCTCTTCCCTTTGCTCTGTCTTTATTTTCCTCCTCCCGCTCTTTCCCTTTTTCCTCCCTTCTCATTTACCCTCTTGATGAGGGGAAGATAGAATTTCCCTTTTCGGATCAGGTCCATTTGGCCCATCTGTCCCTCCCTGCATCAGGCAGCCCCACAGCAGCCCACGCCACGGCCCATCCTGCATGCTTCAAAGGAGAACATGTGCATATGCCTAATTGTACAACACAGTACAAGAACGGGAGAAGCGTTTCCTTCCGTCCCTTTCCAGGCCCTGATGCCCTGAATTCCCCTTCACATTTGTTTGGCATAGCTTTCAATGTTGTTATTTCTCCTAAAATTACCCAGTCGCACTATCCGAGCTGACAGCCTCCCGCAGCCGTGGATCCCTCAGGTTCTCCATCACAGCAGGAAGGAGAGCTGCCTTTTTATTCCAGTTTAGTTTAATCAGCTCTTGGCCCCCTTACGTTTTCATGCCTGCGCTTCTGTTGATGGCCGTAGCTTGCCCAATGTGCCATGCGTTTCTGTGACTCCAATACAGTTTCACCTCTTGGGAAGAGCTGCCTCTGCAGAGCTCTCGCCATCCTTGGCCCCTCTAGCTGTTGGGTGCCCTGTGGATTCAAGACCAGGGTAGCCAAGCACAGGCTCTGGACTTGCCAGCTCAGAGTTGTGTGCTCTCCTCCAAATTTCCCATGTGCACAGCATTGAATCTTTTTGTGCCATGGTTGTTTGTTTGTTTGTTTTTTTCCTGTTTGCAGACTGAGGAGTTCAGTTTTATTCTTCTGCCTCTTCCTGGGGGCTCCTGTTTCAGTCTGTGCATGACCACGTGTAGGTGAGGTGCAACAAGGAGCTCTTGCTGGAAGCCTCCTGGGTGCTAACAGAAAAGGTAAAATAAATTATATCTGGGTTCCCCATGCTCTACAACTAGTAAAACTTCTACCCCAGGGTCCTTTGAAAGGAAATGCTAGCACCCAAGTCCTGGTTGCAGACCATCTTGAAGGCACTTTGTGTCTCTGTAGGTGGTTGGTGTTGAAGAGGAGCCCCCTTCACTGAAGAGCATCAGCTACCAGCCTTGCTCTTTTTCCAAGGTTCACTGGACCTGGCTTCATTTGTTTGTCTTTCATGACCTGATGGAAAAGAGGGTTTTATTAAGCCATAATTTGTTTTGATTGGTTTGTAGCATTGGGTCGATAATAGGTTGTTGGGTTTTGGCTTTGTTTGTTTGTTTTTTCGTTTCAAACTTTCTCTTCCTGTTTTTCCTGACAAAGTGACAGTTCAGATGATGTGAGTTTTGGAATGAGATTTTTAGCAGGTAGTGTCTTGCTAACGCTGCCCGTTTGCAGGTGAGATCGTTTTGACTTAACCCCAGCCCAGCAATGTGGTATATGGGTACGGCCCTGAACTCTTGCTAAACCTGACCTAAATCAGTGAAATCAGAGGCTTTGTAATAGGTAACTGTTTCTAGGTAGTACATACTTGGACTCAGTGGTAATAACCCCGGTTACCTTTCATAAACTCAGTTCCCTGGGTTTGCTTTCTTTTCCTTCACTGCTGGATTATACATTTCATTTGTCCACATCTTGAATCCTGAATTGTTCCCAGAAGTACAGGATGGTGCTCAGCACCCCAGGCTCCAGCCCGTCTTATTTTACAGTGCAGTTGTGTTTTAAGTTCAACCCTGCTGCTTACCTCTCCCCCAGCCACTTGCCCTCGGAGCAAATCCGTGCTGAAGATGGAGTTGCATGCGCAGCAGGCTGATGAGCACTGGATGGATGTGTGAGGGTAGGATGCTTCATCCTGTAGCCCCAGCAACTGCCAATCAAGTAATTGGAGTGAAGCTATAAGGCCAGCCATTTAGATGTTTAGCAATAAGGAGTTTGGTTTCTGAGGGGCTCATTTAAATATTGCTTTGTGTAACTGTCAAGTGACATAGTTGATTGATGCATGATGGGTATGTGCCTCCTGCTCTAGGATCATGACCTCCAGCTGGGTCACCGAGTCGTATTCTGAGGTGACCTAGCATTTTCTGGAAATTTAAATTTACTATATAAAAATAAATTTGGTCCTTCCTGGGGCCGAGGGAAACCTTCTGAATGTAAACAGCTGCAGTAGTTAATATTGCTGAATATATAGCACCAGGCAATGCATAGTTCATGAAAATTTCATTGAGGAAGGTATGAATTTTGCTTTCTTCGATGTGAAATACGTAACAAAAAAAAAAAGAGGCATTGGACCCAAGAGCAAAATTTAGCCTTGTGTGGGGCAATGAAAATAAATTAGGCGTTACAGCATTTTTATTGTCTAAAATGAAGCAGAGGATTGTGAGGTGCGAAGTCATAGATGCAAACAAAACAGGGTTGAAAAAAACGACAAATTAAGACCAGGGGACCGAGGTGATGGCCACGTTGTGTGGCTGTGATAAGAATCCAGAATGACATGCATGAGGGGAACCCCAGACTGGGAGATGGCGGTGTGCTGCAGGGCAGGGGAGCGCTGGGGGAGCTTGGTTGTAAATTTATTTCTTTTATAAGAAGTAGTAATTATTTTAATGCATAGAAAATTCAATGATAAATGTTTTCTAACACTTTACAGAGGAACTTCAAAATGGTTCTTTGTGAAAGAACAATAATTACGTATTTTTGAAACTAGAGAAAATACAGTGACTTTTTTCCCCCTGTACCTTTGTTTAAATGCGCAGCAACAGAAAACAGCCAAACAGGTGTGATACCATGTGGGAGCAAATAGGCATTATCTCATTATTACTACTTTTGATCAAAATATTTGAAGATGGACTGCAAGGGGAAGGTGATGGGGAGACACATGCTTGGCTCTTGGTGGTAAGGGAGAATTTCTGTGAGGTGCCTTAGGGATGGATCAAACCCTGTCCCCAGTCTTGACCTGTTGGGCCTGTGGGGTCTTCAATCAGTCCCAGAATAAGGTGACAAGAACTGGTGAACCAGGCTATGCCATTGGATATGTTAGCATCTGGCGTTAATTTAGCATTTGAAATATTAAAACCTTTCACTTAACAGGGAGTGTTGGGGGTGGGAGAGGGAAGTTGCACGACTCAAGAAGTTATCTGAATTAAAAACAAGAGCAAAAATGAAAGCCAACTGCAGTCATTAAAAATGAATTTTCAGGAAGGCTGGGGAAAGGGAGATTAAAAAATATTATGAATTCTGTCACGACCGCGTTTAAGCTGGGCCATTAAAGATGCTATTGTCTGGCCCAGCTGTTTTAGAACAATTATCTGTTTGACAACAGGCAGAAGGATAAGCTGGCTACTGCCCCCTTTCCCTGAGATGCCGTACAGAGGCACATGCCTGTGTGTGTCCCAGCTCACCCCCCATGAAAAAAATCCTGACCCTTTTCCCCGAGAGAGGCAAAGCAGCCCGAGATCTCACCCCTGAGCCTCCTTGTTGAAACACAGAATGAAGCACATGCTGCAAGGAGCCTGGTCTGTCTGTCTTGATATTATTATTTTTTTTTTCTTCCTCCTCTGTGGGAGTTTTGTGCCACGCAAGTCTGGCAAGATCACAAATGTGAGTTTGGCATGTGGCTGTATGTGTTTTAACACCTACCTCCGCATCCATGCTTCAGTTTCATATCGCTGCCTTCTGCTCTCCTCTTTCCCGGTGGGAATTGGGCTGCTGCTTTGGGCTGAGGAAACGTGAGGGAACACGCTCCTGGTGGGGGGGAGCGACCCGTTTGGGGAAAAGTCTTCCTTCTGGCCCCCATTGCTGTTTCTGGCCATGATTCTTATATTTAATTCCTGTTCCATTCTTTTATCTCTCCAGCTTTGCTTTCCAAGGATGGCCCAGAAAGAAAATGCAGTTGTGGAGTTTTAAAATGTCATTGTTTTGTAGAGGTTGGGTAAGCAAAGCCCCTTGGGACTGGTTGCTTGCTCCTTACTGATTCCAGGACAGTTCTTGTCACTGGACATATCCAGAAGAATAGGGAGTTTGGGGGCTTTTTCTCCCCCCTTCAATTCCAGACAAGTAGCCCATAGTTCTCTGAAAGCCAAGCTGGTGGCTTCATAAATCACATGTACCAAAAAGGGAGGACACAGCAAAAATCTTAGTTAAAAAATAGACGGGGTGTCTTCTCACTGTGTTAAAGTGTCATGAACGGTCAAGTTGATTGCTCTGCTGAGTAGATGGGATGAATTCAGAGAGGAACAAACTCTGGAAAAGATGTTTTATAGCTTTTACACTTTTCAGAGATTACTTTTGTGGCTGAACTTCTCTAGGTAATTCCAGTCAACTAAGTTGGAGAATAATAGTAATCTATTTCTTAAGGTAAACAAGAAGCTCATGATTTGGTTTTTGTTTTCTACCCAAGATTACTTCAATAACATGCCCAGGCCTGCAAGCGTTCAATCTCGTGTATTGTGTGCTGATTTCAGAGTCCAGCCTTATTCCAGGAAGAAACGCTGCAATTTTCCCTGAAGGTTTTATCTTTGCTATCCTCGTTCTCGCCTGTCGGAGAGACGATCTCTTCTCTCTCAGACAGACTGTGTTTCCTGGGAGGGGGACCTGCTCGCTCCCAGTTCCCTCCCCCAGAGCTGGCGCGAAGCAAACAGGGCTGCACTGGGTTTTTTTGGAGCTCTGCTCTTGATCGTGCCTCTGGGCAGGGTTACAGTGCGGCTGGGATGCTCCGCTTCATCTCCTCAGTAGCAGTGGGTTATTTATGAATCTTTTTCCATGCGCATCATGTACATGACAGTTTCAAAATCTTCCACAGTGTTAAGCCTGTTATGTTTAATAAAGCTGCATTTCAAGGTGGGTCTTGCCAAGGGGTCGCCAGCCATGCTAGCTGTTTGGTACCACTCTGCTGTGGATGCCTGGCAGCTAGGAGGGGGATTTCTCCTTTGCCAAAGCTTGTGCCATTGACACTTGTGTTAAATCAATCTCTTTGCTAACAGCTGACAGTATGGAGCCCCTGACACATGGCTTTGCTTCTAATTCCACTTACTAGAAAGTAGTGATACACACTAGCCTGCCAACTCATTACTGACTGTAACCATTGCTGCAGCTGATTGTTGTTCCTCCTCTTTCACTTCGGGTTTCTCCACTGCTGCTTGCTGTCCCTTCTCCCGTCAACTCAGATGACCTGATTGCAACAAAGTCCTGTCCTGTTAATGTCTAATGAGCAGTTCATAATGGCTATGGAGATGCAGCATCCCATCCGTGCCAGACATTGACAGGCAGTAAATAAATATTGAGCTCCGTGCTTCTGTCAGAGCACTCATTGTGCTGTAGTCTTTGCTCTGCTTTCTGTAGCTGCTGGCACATGTATCATGTTAGTCCTGTCTCTTAGTTAATGCGTGGGAGGGAGGAGAGGGTCACCTTGGCTGTGCACGTTAAAGCATGAAACTTGTAACCCCTCTGCCTCGTGGGGCAGCTGGTGCATGATGTGTCCTTGCAATGTATAGCTGTTTGTAGGGTAGGTTTTTCTGCATAGGGAACTCGTTTAAGGGTCTCTTTCTTCTTTGCCTTTGAAAGGTTTGCACTTGGCTATCAACTTCAGTTCATTTACAAGTGTGTTCCCCTGGCCCTTACGTGGGACCCGGTTAAAATTCCACCTCTTCTCACCCAGAATTACTGAGCAGCACTGGCCTGGGAATACGGTATTAGAAATTTTCATTGCAAAAAAGGAAATCTGTTCAAGTGCAGAGAGACATGAGTAACTTTCCCAGCTCTGTAAGCGTCTCTCCTTTAGGTTAAAGTTTCCTCCTTTACAGCTTTCACCTTTGCTGAGGTTTTATAGGCAAGGGGATGCGGACAGTGCAGGGAGATTTTACAAGGTAATAAGGGTACAAAATCTACTGCAGATGGTAAGGAAGGGCTGGTTCAGAGATGCACCATCAGGCAAGAGCAGAGGAGCATGACTTTCTCCCCCAGGGAGATTTGGGAAGTCATCATATGCCCCTGTTACTGGCCATGTGCACGTTGCTAGCAGAGCGCCTTGGGAGATTACTCCACCTCAGCTGGGGAGCCTCAATCAAACCTCAGGACACTTGGCCCCGAGACTTTCAGGCAGCCCTTTTCCAACCTCCCCGCTACCTTCTGTGTCTGATACAAGCCTCTGCAAAGTTAGAAGCAGCAGTGGGATGAGTTGACTCATTTTTGTAATAAAGATGGATGAGTTTTTAGGTATGCATGTTTATTCCTTGCCCTATTTGTGAGCGCCTGTGGGCACAGCTATTCATCCACCTGCACAAACACTTATGGTGTGTGGCCTTCCCTGACCTGTGCGGAGGCATGCTTCATTTCCTTTTTGTATCAGCTGTTCAGGGAAGCACCTCCAGGTAACCTGGGATACACAGCTGAAGCAGCTGGAACAGCTGCCAGGTCTGTAGCACCCTCACTTGGTGCAATGTGTGGCTTTCACTGTTCACGTCCATTTCTCCCCTGTAATACACAGACAACTTCTCAGGGATATAGCTGCCCCAAAGCAACCCAGCCCGGAGTGTCATGTCATAGCTGTGAACCTGAAGCAGCGTAGCCACTTGAGGCGTGCAGCATCCCACCTTCCCACCGCCAGTTAGAGCCCTGTGGCTCTCTCCGCAGGTGTCCAGCAGTTCTTTGGATCACCTGAGATTTTGGTGTCAGAGTGCTGTGACTCAAAGCAAAAGGGATCCTGGATGTTGTCTCAAAGATGTCCCATAAAGTAGGCTTGTTGAAATCTGGGAAGGCCAAATCCTTACAGCTGGTGGACCTCTGCAAAGAAGTGTGTAACCTGTATGTCTGCATGTGTGTATGTCTGTAGAGGTGCTGAGTCACCCAGACCCTCCAAACTTTCATATGTATTTATATATATATACACATGCATATAAATATCTGTAGCTCTGTGCATAGAAAATTCGGTGTGCGTTTTCATTCCTTCTTGCCCTGCAGCAGCTATTGTTCTCCCAAATTGTGTTTTCCAGTGTTTTCCCCCATTGCTCGTTTGAGTTCTAACCCGCTGCACCCCCTGCGTTTTCAGACACTTTCCTGAGCAGTGTTTGCTGTGCCAGACCCTTCAGTGATTTTCACAGGATGGCTGGGGAACAGGCTGAGACCCTGTGTCTCGTCTCACGGGTTTATCTGGTAAGGGAACCCAAGGTGTCGGAAGGGAAAGGCTGCTCTGGAGCCCCTTGTCCGGCGGATTCCCCAGGTTGTGCCTTGCTCTGCGCCGCTTATGTGCTGAACAGGAGGATGTACAGCACTTGCAATATATTTTGAGAGGCTTGACTGTTTCAAGCTGCTTGTGGCTCTGAAAACAGCTTTATTTAAATACTGCATGCAAGCTGGTGTTTCAAAATAAGAGAATAATTAAGGCAAGGAGGAAAGGAGGGAGGATATCAAATATTCATGTACTTCAAAGAAAATACAATCTTCTTAGGTGTCCTGTGGCTACAGACTATTCAGGGAGCGAAACGTGCCACAGCAGTTCAGTGAACTTTTCTATGCACAGGCACCTATCTGAGAGCTTGGCTTGGTGACTGCAGTGGTATTTGGGAATGGGAAGAGGATTGCAGGGAAAAATAGGGAAAAAAAAATAGGAAGGTGGGAAAATGTCAGTAGAAGTGCTATTTTGCCTTCATAAACACGCAGTTTGGGGAGGGTTTTTGCTCTTTGTGCGTCATGCTCATTTTTGGGGAGGGAAAACTGGAGAAATTATTTGGAGAAGATGAACTATTTTAGTTTCTCATTTTACAGTGGCAGTTTTGGTTTTGAAAATTTCCTTAAGGGAAAAAAAAAAGTAAATAATGAATTTTGGAAAGAAAAGGCAGCATTTGGTTTTTTTCATATAGGTCAACTAAATTCTTTCAGTAAACCTGAAAAGATTCTTTTTTTTTCTAAAAAGAACAAACAAGCAAGCAAAAACTGGATGATAGGTCTTGAGTCTTCCTGGAAAGAAATACTCTCAATTTATCATTTTGAGCAGTGGACGGAAAAATTGTGCCTGGTGCTGAGGAGAAGGTGCGTCAGAAGCAGCCGGGAAGAGAGAAAAGCGTGGCTGAGGTTGACAGACAGGCTGAAGCTGGTGATACCCAGGCGAGGAAAGAAGGAGGCGGGGGTCAGAGAGGCTCATCGCCCTCGCAGTGCTGCTGGGGTGCACGATGAGACCTGGACCTTCAGGGGACGAGAGGCTGGCAAGCGTCTGCCGGTGCTGCCAGCCCTGGGAAGGGCGTGCAGAGGGGCAGTGCGATGCGGACTCGGCTGGCTGCTTCGCTTGGAACGGCACGCTGCTTAGCCCCCGGTCTCGGCTGCCAGTCACCAGCGGCGTTGCTGAGGGAATCTGTGCTGGTGCAGGAGATGGAGTAGAGTAATTGGTTGGCCGCAGCAGTCTCCATGCCCACTGATCTGTGGGGAGCACAGCCACCCAAGAGGTGCAGCCAGATGGTGAGCTCTAATATGCCCATATCTGTAGATGTCTTCATTAGGTGACAACCACGTGAGAATCAAAGGATCTCTGCCTTTTAGGGCTGTCAGGCAGCAGCACGGCATGGTGATGAAGGTGGGCTTTATTTAACGGAGGGGAGCGCAGGCGTGGCTGTGCAATACTTTTTACCATGCAGGTTGAGGAGGGATGCAAGGTGAAAGCAGAAAACACAATAATAAAAAGGAGAAAAGGGTAAGGATGGCTGTGAAGCCAAGCTGAATCAAGCCGCAACCTTCTCCCCATGTCCAATGCTAATTTTGGTCTGTTTTCTGTCTCTCCATCCTGCTCTGGGGACCCCTGTGCTATCTGAGCTCATGCTAGCCCCATGCTTGCCACCCTGTCCTGCTCTTACTGCCATTGCCTGGGCTCAGCGCCCAGTGCTGCCTCTGGCTGCTTCTTAGTGTGTCCTGCTCCCAGCCCACGCGTCCACAGACATATACACAGACATGTATGTGCATATGAAAGCCTTCCTGCTACTGATCCCAGGGTCTGACCTAGGTGAGAAACCTGGCTGATGAGGGCACTGGGGGGATATTAGAGCTGAGAATAAAAGTGTTTGTGACTCTATCCTTGCTTGTATTCCTGCACCTGCCAGCACTCCTGCTGCAGCAACTCCCATGCTCTTTCCCCCCACCTTGTGTTTTTTATTCATTCTGCAAAACCCTCTAGTCCTGCTTCCTTGAAGAAGTACGTGCAAGGTGGCAGTTTCAGCTTGAAAATTGTTGGGTTTATTATTGCCCAGTCCATCTTTCTCTAGTCCAGTGTTTCCCAGGGTTTGGTGCCACCAGTATTATAGGAGAAGTAGGAAGCATTCTCTCTCTTTATCTGATATTCCCATTTCAGACTCAGATACTCTTCTAACACAAACAAATTTCCCGAGCGTTGTCATGTATGTTATAGCAAAGCACACGGAGGCTTTTGAACCTCATATTCTATAGACAGATGTTGTCCAAAAAAAGGCAGTTGTATAGACAAAGCTGTTTTCAAAGGACTATAAGAGCTAACTGAAGTGAATGGAGCATTTTGAATAATGACGCTCAGGTCACAAAACCCCAGAGTGGTTTTTAGGTGGAATAGGTGGCAGGGCTGCTAGCCAGGATCTTAGGAGGCCTGGTCTGATGACACTTGGGCAGTGCAGGCTGGGTAGGTTAGGTGGGCATCTCGGGAGCCAGCAAGCCCTGCAGAGTTCATCTGCATTTGGCAGCCTCGCTAAAGAATTGCCTTTCAGCTGATTAGACCAGCTCTTGGACCACTTTTCATTTCCAAAAGATGTATTACATGTCTATGGAGCTTTTTGCACTTATATTAAGCCTGGGTCAGTGTTAGCAGCCCTTGAAAGTCGTTCCTGAGGAAGGAATGGGTAGATCTACAACAGGGCAACCCAAGAGGCAGATTTTGGCTTGAAGCTTGACTGCAAGCAGGTTTTGCCCTGACCTTGCTAGGGTCCAACAGCACGTTGTGCCTTTTGTGCATCTGTATTTCTTGCTGTTCTCTGTATACCTCGGGTGGCTGCTGCCAAAATGTAAATGTACTGTGATTGCGTGAGCGTAATGGCTCATCTGGAAGGTGTCATACTTCTGTGCTGGAAGTACCCAACACGCTGCCGGTAGCCCTGGTCTGCCATATGACTATACCGCGGTTCTGGGTGTTATAGACACAACTGAGCAAGCTGGCTTGCAGCTGATAGGAGTAACTCTAAGCTATATTGGGAAATCGGTGGTTGTTGTACAGGAGGGGGCTCATAGTGAAACAGCTGAGTGGCCCTGGGACTAGTGCAGGGGGAAGCTGGACCAATCTCAGAGTCACAGATGGTCGGCAGGGAAGGAGCAGAAGAAAACTGCACCTGAATGAACTGGGGATCTGATGCTGTTGATCTAGTACTGCCAGTTTTATTTTTTAATAATAAAGAGCCTTTTCATCTCTCCGTAGTCTCAGAAGAGCAAAGCAGAGCCCCCTCTGTCAATCTCCCTCTCCCAGACACAGGCCAGGACACTCAAGAATCTTACTGTCTTCTTCACCAACCCCCCCCTGCAAAGACGTGATCCTACAAGCACATCTAAAAATCCTGGGATTTCTCTACTTGTTCAGTAAGCCCCAGAAGCAAAATCCCTGTGCAGTAACCTGTACTAAGTGCAGAGATAAAAATCTCCCTTTGTATCGGGTTGTGGCAGAGCCACAAGGTGCCAGGATGGATTTAAACAGGTCAGTGCTGGTGTTTGAGAACATTTAATCGTAATTGCGGGTCTGCTGCACGCTAAGATAACACATTTCCAGTGAAGGCTGACTGGATGCACGGGCTCCTAAAGGCAGAGCTGTTCCCTCTCCAGCCGCCTTCCGCAGGGTGTTACATGCTGGCCGGAGGAGTGTTGTGGTGCTGTTTTCCACTTATATTTGAAGCGTCAGCACCGTCTGCTGCTGCAGACTAGAAATTGTAAAGTGGGACCAATTTCTGGTCAGTCGTTAAGAGAAACTCATTGATTTAATTGTGCAATCCCATAAATGCCAATAGCTTCTCTCTTCCAGGACCCGTAGATATGCTCCATGTTAGGTGCTGCAGTCCTGCTAATGAAGTGGTATTAAACTTGTACCTGCGTGTAGGTGCATTGACCTAGATTTATCAAGCTGTTACACTTAATGCTTAAATTGCACTTGATTGGCCCAGTGGTCTGATCTGGTCCGGCAAATACGATATTCTCTACAAGGCTCCTAAGAGGAATTCCCTAGCTGATCACACATTTCTTTACACTATTATAGATCTTCCCCTATCCATTTCTTCTCACTCGCTTCTACTTATTATCTAGGGAAGCTATTTGCAGCAGCTTGTTCACAGGAACATGTGAAATTACCTCGTTCCTCACTGCTCCAAGTCTCCACTGTTAAAAGAACAAATACTTGATTTTTTTTTTCCCTTCTCCTTAGCTGGAAACATCTTTTTGTATACAAGAGTATTTGTGGGTTTTTTCTTTTTCTCCCAATTTTCCGCCAGAAAGAAGAGCAGTTGGGAGTTTTCCACTGAAACCGGTTCTCATTAGCAAATAGCATTTTGTTGAAATCAAAATGCTTTGCAGAAGCTTACTGGTTGCAGCAAACTTACGATCCTTCACCATACAGGGGCTGCCAGAAACCAGTTCACGGGGCGAGCTGTTCTGAAGTGGTTTTTCCAAGCACCGTGATCTCAGAGTGCACTAATCAACATAGGTTTTAACTGGTGCAAGTCAGGTTTAACTAATTCCCATTCCTGCCTGGGAGGGAGTTTGAGAAGGGAGCAGGTAAGACCACAGGGCTAGAGATTGGGCTGCAGCCCTGGTAAACAGGCGGTGGAACTGCAGTCTGGAGCACCCTTGCGGTGTGTTCATGTCCCATGTCCTTCTCACTCAGCAGCACATTTCCCAAATTCCTCAGCAGGAATTTTCCACAAAATTCCTAAAGTAGAGATTTCCACAAAGCAGAAATCCTCAGGTTTACCCGGTTTTGTTAAAACTGTGCTTGTGTTTATTTTTTTTCTCTAAAGCGTTAAACAGTTGTGTACCCTGGAGGGCAAACTTGAAGTGATAAACCCTGCTTCACTGTTAGTGTGACCATGGATACCATCTAGCATCCATTTTTTCAGAAGCCCTCACAATCCTGGGTTAATGTTTATAAATCCTTTACACAGTTGTGAGGTTTTGCTTATGGAGCCTGAGAATGTTACGATATCCCTAAGGACATGGTGCAGGCAGTAGTCAGGATTTGCTGTTGTACAAAAATAACCTGCGTAATGATGCACCCACCCACCCCCACCCCCCCTTGCCGGTTTGGGGACACAAGTTATGTACAATTGTCAGTATCAGAAGAATTTGTCTCTAGCACCTGAGCTAAGACAGCAGCTGTTTTCATTCAGGGCAACAGGCTACTCTTTGCTGTGTAGACTGTACACAAAAGAGAGTTATTTTGTGTTTAGCCAGCCTCCAAAATGTAAAACGCTGAGCGCTGTGTAAATAGCTGATCTGTTCCCCTAGTCTCGATAAGGCGAGCGTATCCAGCAGCGCTTTCTGTCTGTAACTAGGACAAGATTTTAAAACAAAACCTTTATTTGTTCTCCAGTTGGGACAAATTTTCAGGGGGTTTTCCATCCTCCTGTTGCAAAGGTCCACCTGCAGTTGCTCATTAGCTGGCTTCATTCATACGGCTTCTACAGGGGTGATTCCCCTCCGAGGCTGACCTGCTAGCCCACCCCCCGCAGCCCCCAGCCCCTGGGACGTCTGAAGGAGCAGAGCTCTTGCTGTGAACGGCCCTTGTACTTCAGAGGTGCAAACCCATGCGTGGAGCTAGAGGTTGGAGCACCCACCTGTAGGTCAGGTAGAGCAGGCTGATGGCTACCGTCAGCATCGCGCGGGGCTTCTGGCGTACAGCACGTGGCCCAAGCCTGGGGCTTGCAGACCTTTCCCTGAAATCGGTGTCATCAGATTTTAAACGAAAAACTCCTCAGCTGAGTGGGGACACAAACCTGCTGTATTCCAGCAGCAATATACTTTTTCTTCCTGTTTTTATTTTTATTTTTTTTTTATTCTTACTGGCTATAGGCAGGATGTATGCCAATTCTCTTACACACAGAGCCACTCAGATGTTTTCCAAACCATCTGAATGTGACTGGGAAAAAGACAACACCCAAAACTATGGATCTATTTTAAAAACTGTGAGATTCTGTTTTAAAACAAGGGAAGGGGCAGAAAGTTGAGGAAGAGAGAATCAAATATTTATGTACTTGAAAAGCAAAGCAATATAATTTCTGTGACACTGTTGCTAAACGACTGTTCATCCCCCATCTTGATTGACAGATAAAACAGGTTTATGCCATTTTGAAGTGGCTCCTCATCCGTGCAACTTCATCCTTACAGTCAGGGCTCTGGCAATTCCCTTTAGAGGCCGCCATGGGAAAGGAGTGAGGCAGATAACAGGGAAGCAAAAATATCAGCCATTAATTCAATTGTTTCCCTTGCTTTTTCTCCTCTTCTTGCTGATGATATTTGTTATATATTCCATTGCTGGTATGACTATGTATGAATTCTGCTAGCCTAGTTCAAAGAAACCCAAATTCTTGTTGCCTGCAAACAGGGCGATGGTAGGGAGCCTTAAGAAGGTAGGAGCACAGGGTTCATAATGTAAACATTAGTTTGTGATAGTCCTTTTCAAATTGTCTGCTGCCCTGTAATCCTGGAAACACTCACAGCAGTCGATTTACCTGGGTGTGAGGTAGCAGCCCTGCAGGGACTCTGGCTAATGCAGTTGGGTCTGCATCCTGGTCACAGCGTAACGGCATGCTGAAAGGAGCCAGGGATGGCGGGGGGAAGGCAGCTGCCTCCATGGGGCACTGCTCGCTGGAGCCTGCTATCAGTTGAGGAAGTTTGAAGAAACGTTTACTATTAGCGCCTGCTTGTTCTTTGCAGAAACTGTCGGCTGGGGGGATGCATTGATTTACGGGCAATGCACTTAAGCATTTCCACAGAGGCTTTACTGGGCCTTTGCCTATAGAAATGGATTGGGTTGGAGCGATCCCAGCAGGTGCTGGGCATGTGCAGGGCTAGGAGTGTCAAAAAAGAAAAAAGGAGGAGAATAAATTAGGCTGTGGAGGGAGAGTAGGTAATCATATTTGAGAAGTACTTGAAAATATAAATAAGACTAGGACCCTATCCGGGGCACCGGGCAGGAAGATAGCCTTTAACAGCAATAAACTTAATAAAAAGTTAAATTTTTTCTGGACTTGTTAGGCATCATCTGCCAGCTGCTAGAATCTAACCTGATATTCCCAAATGGCTCAGTCCTAACATTTTACTGGCTTTCTTGTCAAATCCGATCAGGGAACACGGTGGTGTGGATGTGTGGAATCTTTCCACCACAAAATACATAATGTACCTGCCATACCTGATGTGAGCAGCCTCAGCGCTTCCACTTTGCTAGCCTGAGACGCGTCCAGCATTGCCGTTCATGTTAGCCTGGCTACCGCCAGCTGCTCTTCCCTCGCCCGCTGGCGTCACTAATCCTTCCTCCTGCTTCCCTCCCCTCCCCGCTTCGCGGCCGGCCGTGCCTTCAGCAGCGCCAGGGTTAATTAGCGTGGCGTTAGTATGGGTAACGAGCAGCACAGAGCAGCGTGGGCTCTTGAGTAAATGTGGGATCTTGGCTAGATTAACACGCGGGCTGGTAAGCCTCCTCACGTGCACCTGCATTTATTACCCACTCCGTCACAGATTACTGGCTCTTACTGCAGTCTTCCTCTGTTGCTTGGGGCCGGGGTGAGCAGCTTGGCTACCTCATTCGTGGGCACCCGCTCTCGGGACCGCACTCCCACGGGTGACACGATGGCGGCGGCCCCGCATGCGAAGTGTGGCCGCAGCGTAGCCAGGAGTAGTGCCCCGCAGGTTTGGCAGCACCGACGGAGCAGAGGCGGGCGGCGAGGGGTTCAGCAGCTCAGAGAGTTACTGGGGAGGCTTGCACGGCCGTTCCTGGAAGGCCATGTTGCCATGCCCTTCGCTGCTAGGGAACACCCTGAATTAACGCTTCCATGATTGTTTTCTAGTACCATATCTATTGTTTGAATGTCTCAGCCAGTTCCCTGGCCCCCCACACTGTCCTATTCCCCATTTCCTCATTATTCTCCCTTTGCTTCGTTGTGATGGAGTTTGCAGAACAGCTGTTGCCATTAGAGCTTTTAAGGGACGGCTCTGTTTTCTTTAGCTGCAGACTCGGGCTCTGCATTGTTCTGCTAAAGTGCTGGCTGAATGCACTAGAGCTCTCTGTCACAGAAAGCTTTCCTCCTTATTATATCTCTTTTGGAAGGACAGTAGCTCTGTAATGCTGTGAATAAGGGTAAATAGATACACGCTGAATGGAAGTGAATCACTTGGCCCTTTGCGGGGCTTAGAGTTTGTGAGCATCTCTACACATTCCAAATTGGGCATTAAGCATCTTTAGAGGTATATTTTCCTTCTTATCTTTCCAAGGCTGCTCAGCTCTTTAGGATGGTCTGGAGATACCTTTAAAGCAAAGGAAATCCAGTCTCTCAAATCAGCAATGGCATCTATGGAGAGGAGAGTGATTAATACGTAGTAATACACAATGTTGGAATACTCATGGTGTTCTCATCTCTATAGCTTTTCTTTCTACATAAATCACATAAAAGAAAAAAAAAATCATCATACCTTGAAACAACACTGATGGTAAACTGCCTCTCCTGTGTTGGATGGATGGCAGCAGCTTACCAGCACAGAGCAAGCCGGATAGTGCTGTGAGAACGGAGGGAGTTTGGGGAGGGATTTGAAAGATACTGGGTTGGTCAGAGGGCATCATGCAGTATGTGTACCTGTTCCCAGCAAAAAGAGACATAAGCTTTATTTTTTTCTAAGGTTAGCAGGACAGAGAATGTTCTGGATGTAAACCTCATGTTAAGGTGCTCTTGGCGTACTCTGAATACATAGAAGGGGATCTACCATCTTCAGAGAGGATGAAAGCAGTCTTACAGTGTTAAAAAGTCAACCCCTTAGCTCTGAACTAGAGGTGATGCTTACAAAATATCAAGAGAAAAAAAATTCTTGTTGGGAGACATTGTATCAGCAAAATGAATGACTTTTGAAGTCAAGTTGATGTTGACAAAATTCAGATTAGAACAGAGTGAAAAATAGTGACACTTTCATAATAGAGTGGGAGAGTCTTGGTTGCTTGATTATGCATTTGTGGGAGAAAGTACTTTATTCTCACTCAAAGACTTAAATTTGTTTTCATCTATGAAGATGGAATATTAAACTGGCCCAAGTAAGTTGTGTGTGGTTTGGTTTTTTTTTTTCTTTTCTTTCAGTGTGGTGCTTTAGGGAATACTCTGAAATGTTAAATATGGCATGAAAAAAACCCAAAGCCTTTCCTTACCAGTTTTACTGAACAGACCTAGATTCCTGTGCCACCGGCTTCATCTACAGGTGTTGTATCAAAGCTGTTATCAGCTGAATTTCCTTGTTAGCCGACCTTCTGCTCAGGTTTCGGGTGCTTGGCACAGGCTCCTCTTTAGCACATATTCACTGAGACCTTGGCACGGATTCCTCTTCTTCCTTCCTTGGCAGCAGTGTTTTTCCCCATGACCACAGCATGATGCTTACTTGGTGAAGCTGACCAGCTTCACCATCTTTCGTGGTGTTTTTCCACATGAGGATTGCTGTACACTTAGCAAACATCAATTAAATTAGTCCTCACAGTCATTATGACATAAGAGTTATAATCTGAATTTTACAGAAGTGTATATTGGTGTGTGCTTAGAGAGGAAGAAGGGGGAGGAAGAAAATACAAAGAAGCTATGCAACCTGTCCAAGGTCATGCAGCAACAGTTGGGAGTTGCTTTAATTCCATATTTTCCATCGGTGCAGGCTTCTCCCCTCTGTTTTGGTACATGCTGAGGCCATGAATTGGGAGGGTTTTTCTTCCCACCTTTAAGATTCAGCTCTAGCAAAGCAACTGAAGCCATGCTTTATCTTTGAAGAACATGTAGCTCCATCTCAGGTACTCACACTCGGAGCTCAGCATGTGGTCGTGGGGTGCTGGTCCGGGTGTTGGGAGTGAGAGGTTTCTCCTGCCCATCAGGCACAGAAGGAAGGGTCTGCTTTAAGAGGGCGTTAGCAGGAGAGAAGCTGATGCTTGCTTACTAAGGGAAGGCAGTCGTGATGTTCGGGCTCATTGATGGGTGTGTAGGGTGATCTCAGACTTCGCCCCGTGGTTTGAAGTGCCCTGTCTTTTCTGATTTCTCCGCTAGCAGTGTGAGTACTGCTCTTTCTTTTCCTTCACCAGTTGGTGTATGTTTTCACCTGGGAAAACTGGTCAGAGCAGAGGGGAAGAGGCTGTATTGTCATGTTTTACCATACCTGGGTGGCTGAGAGTGACTCAGGGAATGGAGCAGGACACAGTGCTCATGGAGGAAGAGGAGGAACACAATGCAGTGGACATCCAGTACCTGCTGCAGGCCTTGCCAGAACCTATTGCTTTGCACTCAAACAGGCTAAAAGGGTCTTGTGTTCCTTATAAAGCGGGAGAGGGGAATGAACTGTTCTTGTCCTCTTCTGAGCAATTTTTGATTTTATTATGGACTGATTTGACAACTTTGTTAATCAATGAGCTGCCACCCTTCTCCTCCAACATAGTTTCCAGGGAAGTATGTAATTTTTCCCACCAAACCATGGCTTCAAATGACTACTCCCTGTTTCTCTATTGCAAGAGAAAGGCAAAAAAGTCTTAGAAACAAATACAGGAACCCCCCTGCTGCCACTCGGTGATTCTCAACTGCAAAGGTCAATCTCCTCTGCTTTGAAGGATGGTGTCAGCTCTGGAGTGGGCAGAAGTTCAGTGTCTGGCCTCCCTGTTGACACATTTAAAGATTTCACTCATATGTCTGTCTTCCTGAAATACTTTTAACAGACCCTTTTGAAAAAGCTGCAGCCATGAAGCAGTGCCCCCGCTGCTCTCTGCTTCTGCTTGTTACTAAACCAACACACATTATTAGCAGACAGTCCCCTGTAACCTTGCAGTGTTCTTAAGAATTGCACTTTTTTCCTATGCACTTCGAAGCTCTTTAATCTTTTCTAGCAAATAAGGAGACGTGACGATGGAAATAGGTTTGTTAAAATAATAACCTGGGGCCCTGAGGCTGAACAACAGGAAAAAAACATAACCCCAAAATCATAACTTACCTGATCCAAACTCCCAGGGGCACTACCCTCTGAATTTGCTGATGGCTGCATCTATAGAAAAGATATATTGTCTGGAGTCAGATGGTTTTGTTCTTGTCACTGCTGATGAACTTCAGGGGCTTTGGTTTGTTTTGTTTTGCCAATGAGAATTTCAAAGAAAGGAGAAAAGACTTTTTTTTCCCTTCCCTGTGATTAAAACATCTTATTCAGATTTTTCTTTTCAGCAAGATAAAGGCTTTCCCCCTTCTAAAATACTTTGTTTGGAAGCGAAGAATGGAAGTTATCTTGTACATAGCGATGACGCAATAGATTATGGAAGTTGGAGTATGATTGCATACTTCTAAGTGTTTGATTTTTCAATTTACGTATCAATGTTTTCTGTGGAACACATCTGATGAGTCCGTCTCCACATTTCATTGAAAAATAGTTTTGACTAAAAAAGAAAAATCTTGGGTGGGGAGGGGAAGATGAATTCATTAGCTTCCTTTGCTTTTTTCTCTACTGTCTTTTAAAAATGTAATTATTTCAATAAAAGCAGTAGAAAGAGGACAACTTTGCAGCCATAAATATAAACTTTAAGTGAGAACTTCAATAATTTTTTTTTTTTTCTTAAATTACCAGAGTTTGAGAACTTTGCTTCCTTTGACCCAGCTTAGAGCATGAGGTCTTCCAAGTTAACAGGGACTTTGCTGTGGTCATACCTGTGAAGTCATACCCAGTAACAGACCTGGGGAGCTGTAGATCATGGGAGGTGGAAAGAAGGCAGGAATGTCTCAGGTCTAATACAAATCTTTGAAAAATTACTTAGGTGTTCAAGGGAATACCACTTCTCTCTGTCTCAGTTTTCCTGTCTGTAAAATACAGTTGATAATTAAGAGCTAATAGAATCATTTGGCTGGTACAATTAATTTAAAAATTGTAGCTGCTTTTGTTTGCAAAACAAATCCAAGAGGATTTTGGATTTTTCAAATGTATTTGCTACTTGCAATTATTCAAGTCAAGTGATTCAAAAGTGAATCATTTCTGCAAACAATTCTTGGGCTGTAAGTTTACTTCTGAGATGTTCTTTCTGAGCTTCCCAGGCTTACAGAAGGGGGAAACCTAGCTAGGTTTTGATTCACCCCAGGTACGAGCTAGTGCTGCTTCTCTTGTAGACCTGTAATACTTCCTTGGAGGAACGTTTTAGTTCCAACTGGCTTTTTATGTAGACACCTACTTCGCTTTGTACATTTTTGCATTAAGACGTTCTGAGTTAAAATGAGGTGGTAAGGTATTTCTTTCTGTCTTCTGTGATTGTTCTTGCCAGGAAATGAGTTTTCTTAGACGCCAAACAGAAAGAACTGATCAGTGAGTCGTCAGCATCCTCTCTCCTGATCTCTGGTTGTCAGCTCCATCCATTATCTGTGTGTGCTGGAGACACTGGTCAGCATGCACACAGAAGGGGGTCGCTTGTGTGGTGGAAAGCAAACTGGCTTACCACCTGAAAGCGGACCTACTTGCTAGAGGTTTCCCCCTTCCATTTAGCTGCTTAATTGAAACAAATAATGAAAAAAGTGTAAATCAGGCTGGTGCTGCCGATGCATGGCTTAGCATTTGGATTATTACCCCAAACACAGAGAGGCCTGGTGTTACAGAGCTGCTGGTCCTGTTCTTTGCTGGGGTCCGCTCACGCGCCTTTCATAAGCAAATTCTCTTGTCTACAACTTTGCAGTTCGTTTCCTGCAAACCCTTTCTGGCAGTAAAATTTGATTGCTTGAAGCTCCATGGGAAATGACAGCACCAGGGAGCAACTGAAATGAATCAATTCATACAGTCAGTCAGAGGAGTATTTGTGGAGAGTTTTCTGTGTCTTACTCATTCACCTCTCATGAAGGTATTTTCTGCACCTATGTCCCAAGGGTGTGATGAGACTTAATTTAATAAAAGCTTGTGAAGTACTTTGGAGAGGAAAAGAGGTAAGTGTTGTATGTTTGTTATTTCATTTTAATGTGCCTTTAAGCTTCAGTGTTCTATCTGGGCTCTCAGGTAGGAGTGCTAGAAAGCCTGTCCCCTGTGTTTCTGGATCTGAAGGAATAGTTTATTTTCAGTATAACAAAACATTTCCAGGGTGTTATCTAAGCGTGGTGTACAGCCTGCTTTAACCATTTTGGTTTTGCTGAAAGAGCCTGGGACACAAGACCATTAAAGCCTTGTGCAGATGCTGACGGAGGAGCTGCGGAACCCCTTGACCTTCTCAGCCAGTGTGTTCCAGCCGTGGCTGGTTGCATGGTAGATCAACATGACTCAAAGGTGCCATCGTGCAGGGAGGCTTGCTCAGTCTTGGAAACCGGACAGTGCCGTAATAGCAAGGCACTATATTTAAGCTGAGAAGCTCTGTCTGTCAGCAGGGCTTGAGCCTGAGCACGGGCCTGTCCTAACTGTGTCATCCATTTGCACATCGCAGCTAGCTCAGGTGGAGTGGGGAACAGCGTCTCTGCCAGATACTGTGAGCGTGTCCTTGGTGCTCTGCAGGGAGGAAAATGGTTTTGTCTGATGTCATGGTTTGGGAGCTGGCCCCTTCCAGGTGTGCTACATCCTGCCTTCTGCGATAGCCCACCGTTACCTGGACACAGCTATTGCTGGCTCCTCCTGTGGTGGTACGTATTTCTCAGTGCACACAATACATGGAAGCTCTTAGTCCCGTTTGACAAAAAAGAGAAGATTTGAGGCATAGGGGTATAAATCTCTTATTTATGGTCACAAGGAAACTGGAAAAGAGGCAGAGATTCTCTTGACTCCTAGAATGAGGTTCAGCTCCAAATTAAAATGTCTAAATTTAGGGGTCTTCTTGTAGGTACCTAGATGTGAGTTGGTGTCTAAACACCCATTATAGCTGATAGAGATTCAGTGCAGTCAATTGAGGCTAGGAACTTAATTCAACTCATCCTGGAGCAGACATCTCCTGATCAGCTGAATTAACCTTTTGACTTCACTGCCTGCAAGGACTGAGTCTCCATTAACTGCAGTGGGAAGTTAGACCACGCACCACCTACCCGTGGGAGATTCAATCTGAGACTAAATTCCACCTCAGCTAGCATCCCTCTCACAGGGCAGCTGTGCCTGTGACTTTGCTAAATGCTCTGCAGAGGGAATTTAAGGAGACAGGGGATAATCCCAAAGTGGAGCTTCAAGCCAGAGCTTCGTACTGGGGACCAAGGAGTCTTGGAGAACCATCTCTTGTATGAGTCAGAGAGGACATACTGTCCTCTGCAAAGTAAGGCTACGCCTGTGTCTCACACTGTAGGAAAGTAGGATAAACCCCAGACCTGCATTTGACACACACAAAGAGAAAAATGAAAGAAAGGAAGCAAATAGACATATGCAGGCATTAGAGGATTTGTGTTTCAGTCACAAAAAAACCTGTCCCTCATTTCTTCCCCCCTTCTCTCTCCGTCTTCTGGCACTTGCTGGAGAAATAACAGCTGGCTTAATGATATTGACGGACTCCTGTCCTCTGCTTCGTAAACCTGATTTCTATACTAATGTATGGGGGCTGTAGGGCACAGCAAGAAGAAGATTGAAGTTTCATTACTATATCCCCTTAAGCAAGCATTTGGAACAACTAGCTCTCCCAGCCGTCTGGATCCCTTCTGGGTGAGAATGCCAGGGCAAGAGTCTAGCAGCGAGCTCACTTGGAAAAAAGGAGGAAAAGAAAAGAAAGCAGAGAAGAGGGGGAGGACAAGGCAGAGTTGGGTACTTTTCACGTATTTGTTTTCTCCTGTGCTTGATCTACTTTTTGCAATATCAAAAATGCATTTACAAGGGTACAGAACTGCAGAGTTTTGTGTGAAATACATATGCAGTGAGACATGTTCCTTTTTAAGCTGATTTCTAAATGCCATGGTGAAGTACTTTGCTTTCAGGCTGCGTTTGTATTGCCAGGGTCTAGTAGCAATGCTGTAGCTTGCTGTACGATGGTCCCACCTAGCCTTCTGTTGTGAGAGCTGCATGATCCAACTTCTCTCAGAAGGGGTTTCAAAACCCACATTCTGCCTACTCAACACCTTCTCCACCTAGTCAATCTAGCTTTTTTCTTTTTGTGATGATGTCTTAAGGACAACCATGATCTGATGGTATTGTTTACAGTGATTTCAAGAGCTGAGAGCTGTAGGCGAGGAGGTCTGGGATGGAGCAGAGGGAAAAGAAATCCAAGCAGCTCTCATAAGCAAGCAGCACAGGCAATAAGCTTAGACATGAAAGCAGGAAAGGAGTTGGTGAAAGAGCTGGGGTGGTAAGCAAGGAGTGGGTAGAACAGGATGATTTGTCTCTTTAGGTATTGCTTCAGTCTCCCTTGGAAATTCAAGCAAGCACTGATATGTCAAATATGTCTGCTTCACATTTTCTTTCTAAATGAAAGCAAAAAGCTGCAACACTTCCATCAAAAAATATTAGAAAAAAATAATAAAAAACTGAACACAGTAGGCAAACGAGTACCAAGCTCAATGCCTGCTTGTAACTTTCTCAGACAGTTCCCTCTGGGCTGACATTTTTCATGCTTGAAGTAAAGAAACATGTATATAAAATACACATGCACAGTGCTGTGTAATGGGAAGTTTTGTCAAAATTTCAGTGATAGAGTTTTATGTAGTTTTGGTGGTGCTTGTTTTTCCGTTTCTTGAACCAGGCAAATAGTTTTCAGTTCCTTCTCTTGTACTGAGATGACATAAAATTTTCATTTAATTGTCAGTGTGCTCCTGAACATATGCTCTCATAAAGTCTTGCTTAGAGGGATTTGGGGTCTGTTCCTGGCTAACCAGGAACATTGCACACTTAAAGAGTACAGTTGGTGCCAGCATATGAAGAACAGGATTCCCCCCACTGATGTGGATGTTGTGCGCACACTCACACAAACACACAGCCTCAACGAGGGTCCTTTGAAAGTCAGGAAAAGATACACCCTGGAAGTGTTTTACTGGGAAAATCCAGGGCTTGAAAGGAAAAGTTCTGGAGCACCTCTCCAGCCTGAGGAAGAATCAACCACTCTGTACAATGACTTGTGTGGAGTTTTGAAGCCTCACTGGGAGTAAGTGCAGCCCAAGAGAAGGGTCTGCCTCAGAGCACAAACTTTTTGTTGGTGGCAATCTTATGACTGAGAAGGGGTAGAGGTAGGAAAGGCTGAGCATACCAACTTCTCCAGGTCAGAAGGACATTGCCTTTGCATTTATGTAGCACAGTTTTCCTGCTGTCTCTATCTTTCCTCATAAGTATGACACTCAAGGCTTTAACGCTGCCTGGTGCATGTGTTCTTACAGGTACCACCAATGGTTGAGTTTCTGGTTTTGCTTCCTTGCAATTTTAATATATTGTTTTATGCTTTAATCCCCTCTAAGACTCTTTAAGCTCTTTGAGCCATTAAAATAATCTTTCTTCTGCCATCCCTTTTTCTCCACTCCCTCCCCCTTAGTCTTCCCTGCTCTGCACTCCATCCGCCCCGCCAGGAGTTGCAGTCCGATAGCCTTGTTTATTTTCCCTGTATTGCAGTGGAGGATTTGATTGATTGCACTAACGCAGGTTTTGAAATGGATATTTCAACAACTGATGCTGGTTGTCACAACGCTAAAGTACGAATGTGTGTTCGTTGTACCTGTCTCCCAAGTGTAACTGGAAAAAGAAAATATATATTGAATAATGCAATCAAATAGAAATGCGTTTAAAGTAATAACAAAAACAGAGTAAACATACTCAGTGTGTCATTTTCCTTAAAGGAAAGCTTTTGCAATTTAACTGCATAAACATGTACACAAATAATAGTATGAGAAGAGACAGTGTTATTTTCTGTTGTGCAACGCACGCTATCTGCTCTCCTGTTAGGAATCTGAATTCATTCACGCCTCTGTAGGCTCTGTCATTTTGTGTAGTACCACCGAGTTATACACTTACGTTTTAAGATTCTTTTATCTATTGCTGGTATCTTAGATTTTACAAAGTAAAAGTACTGTGTAAATCTCTGGTATTTTCCCTGGTTAATGCTGTTGGTAGGAAGGTTTACAACGTGCATTTTGCAGGGTGTGCACCATAAAGCTAGGCACAGCGCTTCCACTCCTCATTCCCTGGAAGCAGAATTCAGGACAGTCGCACTTAAGCTTTATGGCTGGCCATGCAGTGGCATCCTTCCTGCGCCTCCCTTGTGCCACCTCGCTGATGGTCTTGTCTTAATTCAGAGCCCAGTGTCTTCCACAAGCAGCCTGAGCTTCCTGGCATTTTTCACGGTAGGTAAGTACTGCTTCCCTGAGGATGCTCTTTTGAGCTGGGGTCTTTTGAAGCTTTTTAGGGCAAAAATTAATGGCAGGTTCTAGACCCCTGAAGCAGACTTAAAAGAAGTAGCACAGACGTTGCTAAACCAAGCACGGAGAAGGCTCTGCTGGTGATGCCTGCCTCCCAGGAGCCGGTGCAAAAGCAGGGTGGGTGCTGATGGTGGCTTCACCAGGGAGGCAGCCTGGGCTGGGAGAGGAGCTTTAGCTGGATTTACCAGGTGCCTTTGCCTCCTTGCAGTCCCAGGTTATGCAGATGCTGCACCAGCACCAGGGCGGCACGGCAGGGCGGTGCTGTGGCAGCTCACTGCCAGGGCTGAGCACCGCAACGTGGCAGAAGTCCCTGCATATCGTGAGTGCGGGCTGCTTGTCCCTGTTCTTTTCCCTGTTGCTGTTTAGCTTTCCATTCTTTTCCTGTTTTGTTTACGCTCAGGCACACCTGTAGTTTCTATATAAGCAATAAGGTAACAGCTGGGGCTGCTATATTAGAGTTGTAAACACTGCAGGGAAATAATGGATTTCAAACCACAACACTTTTTCCCATTAAAATAATAACAAAAAAAGACAGGGAATTTTCTAAACCTATTGCATCTTTCCATCCTCTGCCTTGCCCTCTTTAGTGCTAAGTTGAAGTAACGCTGTTAGTTAAAGATTTAGAGCTTGTGACATCCCTGGTTTCGCCTGGGGACTCAGCCCTTGTTTCAGAAGACAGGGCTGCCATTTTAGATGTAGCACACTGATTCCTGGCACTTACAAAGCCAGGCAGAGCTCGGGATTTTTGGCTTCAATTCGAGAGCCCAGTCGGGGGAAACGCCCAAGTATCTGCCTAATTTTCAGGAGTTGAATTGTCTTGTTTCCTTCCATAGAACTGCCTATCGTGCTTAAACAGTGCAGGGTGAGGGTCAGAGGGAACTACAAACTGCAACAGTTCAAAGCTGGGATAAGGAGGGGGTCTGCAAGCATATTAGGTGCATGTGTACGTTATTGGCTGCTTTAGTAGTTAACATAATTACTGTAAATATAACTGGATTCTTAAAATCATAAATTTGCAAGCATCCTCAAAGTGCTTTGCCATCCGCTGTTATTCAGAGGGAGAGAGATGCTTGGAGACCATCTCTGCATCACCAGACTGTCAAAACATAGCTTCCCAGTGGATTTTTAAATATGTATAATTCCTATTTCTGACCCTTATTTGTTTCTTTAGAAAGCGGAAAGAGGGTTCATCATTCATTCCTCTTTGTAATTTGATGCTGTTTGTTCATTGACTTATTTATAAAGCACCTCCGGCGTGTGTGGCACTTTACAGGCAAATAATATTGACAGGTCCTTCTCTCCTGTAGGCTGAGTGCTCAGTTGTGCCTGTTTCATACTGGCCTGCAGTGCAGCAGAACCATGATGCAGTGACCTGGCAGGGACATTGCCTCAGGAAGGCACAATGGATTTTGGAACCTCTTAGGACAGGTGTATGAGCAGGCACTGAAAGAGGGAAGATAGATCTGCTGCTGTGCCCTCAGGAGTCAGCACTGAAAGGAAAGGCAGAGCCCTTTAACTTTGCAGCTTTAGGAACACTTCCCCTAGCTCTACCTTTCAGATTATACTTGTTTGAAGAGAAGCTGATGGCATGGCTGTGGCCCCCAATTTCTCTGCCTCTACTACTCTTTGCAGATGCTGGAAGTTGGTTATAATGTGGTGGAGGGGCAGTGAGAGCAGATCCCCACTGCAGAGGTGCTCAGCATGTAGGGGGCAAGCTGTGTCCAGAAGAGCTTCCAGTTTGGGTATCTACAGCAGATGAAGGAAGGAAGATGATCGCTGCAAAGGATTTGGAGGTGGCTTCTGTCTTGCAGGTGCCCTCAGAAGGGGAAGGTTCCTTCTTCATGCAGTTCCTCCTCTAAAATTGCTCCCAGGTCGGTCCCTTTGACCTTGTAAGATGGGGGAGTGTGGTGTGGTGTGTGTTTTTTTCTAACCATGTTATCTCTAACCCCTGAGCATGCTCTGAGTGGTTGTTGCTTTTCTGTTGCTCAGCTTAAATGTCTCTGGTTTATCTGCCCCTTCTACCTGCTTGCTTGCCTTTTTCACAGGGATAGCACTTAACCTTACTGTTGTTATTGACATCCACAGCATGAAAAATGAACTTTCCTCAGTCCAAAGAAGTTGAATGCAAAGGTTTTGATGCCGTGATGTTTCATTTTGGAGACTGTCTTTAGTTTTCTATTGATAACAGGCCAAGCCACCATCAGTGCATAACAGTATTAGGCAAAAGAGATGGAAAGGAGAGCAAGAAAACTGCAGCCTTAATAGGGTTTGGAGCCACTGACAGTCTCCAGAGTGTAATGTCTTAGATCCACACCTCATCACTTCCCCAAAAAAAGGAGAAAGGAGGAAAAGGGCTGGGCAGCCAAGACGCTGGCTTCGCTAGCTTGTCTTCACTTTCCTCCCCCCGCTTCCCAATCTGCCTTCAATCTCTAATGGAGAAACCTACAGCTCCAGAACTAATACTTTCCCACATTGCATTAATCCTAATTGACTTGGATATAAGTTCCCCCTCCTACTATCTTCAGCATGGCATTACCATCTGCCCCCTGGGAACCTGTAACCGCCTTTGTTCGCTGACTCTTGCTGGCAGCTTTTGTACAGGAGAGAGTAGCGTGCCAGTGGGCTGCATGGGGTGGAGCTAGAAGGACATGGGCAGTGACCTTGTTGGAGAGCTCAGGGGACAAACCTGTGAGAAGCTGCTGTTAGAGGTTGTTAGAGATGTGTTCTGGAAGGATCTGGGGTTGCAAATTGGTTGGGTCAGCACCCCCTTCCATCCTGGGAGTGAGTGATGCTCATAAGGCACTACTGGGTCTTTTGCAAGAATGGACGTTAATCAGGGCTTAAAAGGGAGTGGCAGCAGATGCAGTATAGAAATTAGCTTGTATGGTGCGAGTGAACTAGCCAGAGCTGCAGCACAAAACAGGGGAGATGTCTTGTGGGGTGCTTTACCTTGTGTCTTCATAGCAACTTCAGTTAGTCCAGGCCACAGTCTTCCATTCCCGCCTACCTGTCATTCCACTAGCCAACTTCTGACTTCTTTCTAATTCCCATTATCCCTCCTTTTGTCCATTCCTATGGATGTCAACACTCCGCTGTCTTCCATCTCCTTTCCTATCATTAGTGTAGCTAGGATTAGTTAATCCCTTCTTTTTGCAAACAGAGAAATCTGTGCCAAAGATCAATGAAATTCACTCAGAATTGCTCAGAATTGGTGAGCAAGTTGGAACTCCTGCATCCTAAACTGCGCATCTGGCAGGAAATCTGATCAGTACTGGTTTTCCACCCTGTTCAGTGGTTAATCTGGGCAAGGAAGCGATTTTACCTTGGTTATTTCTCCACTTCATCTGGTCTTTTGCGGTTGTAATGATGGCCAGACAAACACACGCATCCGATCCTGTGAGGAGCAGAAAAAAATACCGGAGCTTGGAGGGAGAACAGGGGACAGGGTGAAAGGAGATGGATACATGAAGAGGAGCAAAGACGATGATAGGAGTATAAAGAAAAAGGAATGGAGGGAGGTAGAGAGAGGGGCGGTAAAAGAAGGGTGCCCGGCCTGGGGTAGCTGCAGCTCCTGGTGGGGAGGGGGGAGCTGCAGCCATGCACTTCGGCTTCACCTGTGCAGCAGGCAGGGAGGACATGGCGGGGTTGTAACTGCAGGGGGATTATGTGCACCCTAAGTTCCTTAAGATACTGGAGAAACCAGGGCCTGTGCACTCTTTTCTGTATCTGCAGATCTAAGCTTTTTTTTTTTAGTTTTTTTGCCACTGCTGGGATCTGATCTCTGACAGTAAGACAGAACACAGGAGAGAAAAGGGGGATTAGTGCAAGAGCCTTTCTTGCCTCTCTCTTTTCTTCTGCTCTCATTGCTTTTTGGTCTCAATACTGTATCTTTTGCACCGGTGGCACTCAGTTCTTTCTCATGTGGCAGCATCTTTCTTGGATCATCCTAGTCTAAGTATTTTTCTTTTTGGAGCTCCCATCCAAAAAGCTGTACCCGGGAGGATAAGCATCTGATTTTCATTCCCCATCTACCTTCCAGGCCACCCACAGTGGGAATGGGAGTTTTAGGGATAACATCCCTCGTCTTTTCCTATTCCCCAGTCCACTGTGGTTATGGAAAGAAGGCAGAGAGTTTTATTTTTCTGTGTAGTAAGTCGATTGGCCTCCGAAGACTCTGGGCTTTGCCCTTCCCAAATGCCCCTCACAATATCAGTGTGCCCAGCTTCTTTCCCAGGATTCCCGCGCTGCCTGCAGAACTGGCTGGCCCCAGCTGGAGGTCTGACAGAAGGGAGAGCAAAGAAGTGATCTGTGGGAGGCCCTGGCTCCCAGATGAGTTCCAAGGATGTCATTTTCATCATAAAAGATGTGCCACGGGGCTTAGAAGATACGGGTTAACTACCCTTATCTATTGGAAGTGGCTAGAGGCTCAATTTGTTTCATGCTCTTCATCGAGCAGTACTAATAGCAGTGCAATTTATGTAGGAGGAGGCAGATGATGGATAAGTCAGAGGACCTTGCAGAGATCTTTAACACGTTTGGTCTGTTTTCTAAGGGCTAAACTATTGGGGAAGCTTTGAGATTATCCCAAAAATGTGGAAATGTCAAGCCTTAATCCTGTGTTCTGATGGGAGGGATTGGTGATGCGCTATGAGGAACTATGAGCTTTCTCTGAATGGGACCATGTGTATCTTTTGCCTCTCCTGCCCCTCCACTTTCTCCTCATCTGGCAACTCCAGCTCCATTGTCTGTTTTGTTATTTGCACCCCAAAATCCTTCCCTGTGTTTTCAGGACCAGCATGAGAATTCATTGTTATCTGATAATAGATAACAAAAGGAGTTGTTTGTTGAGGAGTTGGCCTGCCTGGTGTTTTGTTGTTATTGTTTGTATTTTTATGTTATTTTTTTTTATCTGATGAAGTCTGGATTGCGCTGCAGGAAACATCTTTGCCTGGAGGCCCCTCGCAGTGCTTTGGAGAGGCCATGTAGTGCAGCTGAGGTGCTGTGGCTTGCAGACCAAGATTGAGGCCAAAAGATCCCAAGGTTTACCCTACCGTAGGGTGATACCAGAGGCTCGCTAGCTGATGAACTGACTCGGAACAAACTTGAGAAAACAGACAAATTACTGACAACCAGACCCTTTGATCAGGAGAATATGTGACAAAGTGTTCACTTGCAGAAGCCCCACAGGGCAAGGGGCATCACCCAGGGTGTCATGCCAGCAGAGGAGCAGGGAGCCGTGTTCCTATTCACCTTAACAAGCAACATGCTCCTTCCAAACCTGGCTATGAAAAAGAAAGATGTTTGTTACAAACACCCTTCCTTCCCCAAACTAGGGCCAGGCACAGCTTCCTGCCTTATTACTCTTTGTTTTAACTACTGTACTGCTCTGGCAAAATAAATGAAGAAAGAAATCTGATAGCCCCTAAGTAATCATTAGCTGGTTGTCTCATCCCTCTGAAGATTTTTAAATGCCATTTTCCTCTCTCCAGCTTCTCTATCACACCAGGGCTGCAGTTTCTGAACTTTTTTATTGCTCCAGTAAATATTGATCACGGGATATGAAAGTTGAAGTTACCTGTCGCTACTTTGAACCTCACAAAGCCGCTCGCACCTGCCAACTACGGGGTGGGGGGGGGGAGATGGGAGAAGAGATGGGGGACGCAAGGCAGAGCCATTGCACCTTGCTTGCTTGTGGGCTTTGTGGGTGGTGGTACTGCACGCAACGCTCCCCCCAAGCTCACATACACTAGTTGGTGAGAGGAGAAGTGGATTTATTTATTTATTATGAGCATTGCTGATTAGTGGGTGGAAGAAGATCTGGGCTGGAAGACTGGAGCGAGACTGGTGGTACTTGTGTCACCAGAAGTGGACAGAGGATGTGAGTCCGTGCAGATCAGCCCTGGGGAATCCAGTCTGCCTTGTGCTTTAGAGATGCCTGTTTGGCTGAGAACAGGGGTAAAGCCCCTCAAATGTCTTTGCTGGGACTGGAAAGTGGAGGAAACGGGTGTGGAGAAGGGACTTGTTGGGCACTGAGCATGGAGCTGCAGTCGCCCACAGAGCTCAGGAGCCGAGCAGGCCGCACGACCTAGGCAGACATGCGTGCGCCTGCTGCTGCTGCCCCAAGCACGGCTCGGTTCGTTAACCTGGGGTTTCGCTCCAGTGTGCTCCCGCCAGCCCGCGCTGGGAAGGCAGCCCCTGCCGCTACAGCGGCTGCAGCTTAGATTGCTTCCCCCGGGATCTGGTCGCTATCGAGCGTGAGGAATGTGGGCTTCTCGGGCAGGCTCAGAGGAGCAGTGGGGCTGCCCCTCAGCTGACAGAAACTCCCTGCCCGCCTGGGTCTCCTGGTGTGCTGAGGAAGAGGGGTGAGAACCCAGACCAAATTCCAGGTAAATCTGTGAAATCCAGTATGTTTCTCAATGACTGATACCGAGGGATGGGGACATAATAGATCCTGTCCAATTTTCAGAGCAGGTTTCCAGTTTCAGCTGCATCCAGCTGGTTGGTGGGGTGTGTGGGAGACTCTGGGACATGTGTGCCCCTATTGAAAAACACTGGGGTTTTGGTATGTCATAGTTACAAGTGTAACTGTGTTACTAAAGTAAATATTCTGCCTTTTTTCCAGTTAAATATCATTATCTGTTGTATGTAGCAGCCTTTCATATCAGAGGATCTAGATGTCCTTTGTATTTAGATCACAAGCGAATGATTTCAGTGGATGCAGCATCATCCTGAGGGGACATTTAGTCACATCACTAAACCATCACAGAACTGGGAACAATTAGGCATGATTGGCTGTCTTAATTGAGGAAAAGCCAAAGGGACTATAATAACGGGTAGTGTATTGACAGAGCTCTGTGGGATCTTCAGGACAAACTGGGGTAAAACTGAGGGGTGGGGGCAAAGCTGGTGTGGGAGCCCCAAGATGGGGGGGCTGCAGGGCAAGAACCAGTGACACTAACCAGGGGTTTGTAATACTGTGTGGAGAATAAATTGTTTTTGTATTGTCAGAGGAACAGGAGGGTGGACTGAGTTGCTTGGAGGGTAAATGAGCACGGATCTTAATCCTCATTTCATACTATCCAAACAGCTAAAATCTGAGAAAGAATCCTATTGCCATAGAATATCTGCATATGTATATTTAACCAGCAAGTCCAAACTCTTCGATGTAAAGTGAAAGCCCTGGCAACTATGCAGCCTGGATCACAGCAGGCAGAGCTGCTCCTTGCCCTGGAAGTTTTCTGAATAAAACATCAAAAGTGTTCTCTATGGGACCAGGTAATTCCACTCCTTGTGTTATGCATTCTCCCGTGGCTGCATTAAGCTTTCAGTGTAGCAAGCACAAAAACACCCAGCTTCCATCTAGGTGATTTCTGCCTAAGATTCAGGAAATGTAAAAAGGGAAAATGTGAGACTTCCAGAGTAAAAAGCAGGTGAGGATTGCCCACCAACATGTTTTTTGCAATAAATCTTTGCAGAGTCACGCCCCCCCCTGGCCCAGCTCCACAAGCTGATTCAAGCGAGCCTTGCTGCCCCAGCCATGCTGGCTGTGTGGGCTCCCAGTTGCTCAGGGCTGGGACTCACAGCTGCCAGTTCCAGCTCTGCAGGTGCTTTGCCCCGTCAAGGCCAAGGGCAACCGGTGAATAGTTTGAGGAGCTGGGGTGTGCATGCCTAAGTGGAAATTCAATTAGATGGATGGTGGTGGGAGGGTTTTGTTTGTCTTGGGCACAACTGCAAGTATTGCCTGGCGTCTTAAAAGTGAGTTCAGAGTGTGGAGCAGCTCATGTTCAGGTAAGCCTTCCCTACGCTGGTCGTCAGCGGGGAAGTCTTTGCTTTCCCAACTGCCAGCTTTTTAAAGACAATGGTGCAGGAGGTTAGGTTCAGTTCTTTCCGATAAAGTGCATCCCCTATGAATTTTCCCAGGTGTTGCTTTTCCAGGCTTGCTGCTTGCAGGTTCCCTCTCTGTTGTGAAGTCCCATTAGTTTGCCCAGGGATGTGTTAGGTACGGAGGGCTGCTGACATTCTGATGTCTTCAGAAAATGTCTGCTGCAGAGCTATGGTAGGGACTCCGGTGCCTTGCTGGGGCACTGCGGGAAAGGGACAGGGCTGCTGGTGGTGCTGGTCACAGTCTCCGCAGCATTCAAGCAAGCAAGTGCAACCTAGTGTGAGGGATGAGTAAGTGTATAGGAGGGGGCATAGGGGGCAAGGAGAAGGGTGGATTTGCATTCCTCTGGGACTGGGGATATCTGTACATGGGGGTTGTAAAAGTGCGGTTGTTAGAGGTCTGTTTTATCTAGTGTTTTGTCTCGCTGTCCGTGACACTGATACCCGAGTGGTTTTGCAAACAGCAGGTTTCAGGCATTTGCTGCTTCGTGAGGCTTCTTTTATTTGTGTGGGTACAGTGCTTCACTTGGTGACAGGCATGCATTTGCGTGGAGGAAAAAACAAACAGAAGTGTGTCCCAGGCACACATGTGATGCAGTAATCTGGTACTCACAAGCACTGGTCACGTTCAGAGAGTAGGTGAGGAAGGGAGGAGAAGCGATGGAGGTCAGCTTCCACCACCCATACCCACATTAAGAATCAGCTTCTTTTAAAACACTTTCTGCTAATGGGACTGCTCTATATCAGCAAAGGTGCCAGAAACAGGGTCAGCATTAATATGTAAGTGACCTCCTGAATTAATGTTTACAGTAAGGAGCTGTAGGGGGGCTGATCTTTATCTCGCTTGGAGAAGAGAGCGGAGAAGGGGAATGGAGAAGATGGGGAATGGCGAGGGCCGTGGCAAAGCTGCTTATTAAATGGAAAGCTTTCTTAGGCACTACTTTCGTTTTCAGCTTATTTGCAGGATAAGGATTAGTTTTAATTGTGAGGTTTTGCAGAATGGAAGTGCTTAATAGGCAAAAGGCGCTTTGTATGTGTGTGCAACTGTGAACGGGGGGAGGGTGGCACAGAACACGGAGCAAAAGGGACTGCAGGACTGCAGCACATGGAGGGTGCTGGGGAGAGGGGCTGAGCCAGGAGTGTGATGCCGAGCATGCACAGAGGGCAGGGTCCCAGCTCTGTGTAGGAGGCAGGGGTTGCAGACAGTAAACCGTGGAGCCTGAGGATTGCAGAAGTGTAATCGGGGACTGAGATTGGCACGTGGAGACCAGCAGAGGGATTGCAGGGAGCAGACGTGCTCTGTGAATTGAGAGGTATGCAAGGTGGAAAACGTTTGATCATATATTTTCCACAGGGCAGTGGGTGAAGCAGACAGAATGTATTGGTAATGTTGCTCTTCTTCAGACAATCCCCTCTGGAAGAAATAAGTGCACTTACAGGTGTTCAGTAAATTCAGCCTCCTCTTGCACATGTATGCATGCGTGTTCATTCTGTGGGTTGTCTCCATTCCCAATTTTATCTGAGGGCTGTGAAGTTACGACTTGCCACACAGCATGTCAGCAGCTGAGCAGTAAAGGGGAATCAGGTCTCCCAGCTCCTGATTCTCTCCGGAGCTTTTGGGCAGAGCCACTTCCTTTGAGGACCTTGCCACTATCCTCCTCAGGAAGACTGGCCTCAGTCTCCCCCATTTTTAAACGATGACCTCTGCCTATCTAAATTCTTCTTTTCCCTGCTGCTCAACTCCCTCACAGACACAATCCAGGGAGGCAAGTCACACTATCAGCAGTCGCTGTCAGAATGAGGTGAGGGAGCCTGGGATTCTGCTGCCGCTCTGTCAGCGGAGGAAGAGAAATTCCCATGGCCAGGAACCTAAAATAGAAGCAGCCAAAATAGGCCAGGAGAATGCACTGCCCAGCCATCACAATCCTCTCTTCTGTACCTTTCCCACTGCCTTTCACTCCTCTGCAAAAATACAGCTTACAAGGCAGGGACAGCAGCAGCAAGAATAAATGCTACAGCTTTCTGCCTGACTTTCCTCCAAAATACCAGCGCGTGCTACACACATGCAGTCAACACAGACAGTGAGTTACATTCCCATCTGCTGCAAATGACTGGGGAAAAAAAATAAAATTTACAGATGAACTTGTACCTGTCTGTATGTGTGTGAATTTGGTCTGAGGAGAGACAGCTGGAGACAGGCGCATCGTATGCAAAGCTGATACAATTGCTTATCACTAAAGTGCCTAACGTTTTTCATTTTCCAGTGTAATTTTCCATTGCTTATCAGTTTGCCAAACTGCATCCATTTGGTTTGAAGTAGTTTGTGCTGAGTATTAGCCCAGGGCTGAATATTTGTGAAAATTTCAGCTAAAAAGTCCAGAGACGAGGAAAACATATGTTGTCTTACTCATTAAAAGAAAAAGTTCATGTTTCTGTTTTGAATGAAAATTCAGCATTTATGTGGTTTGGAGGAGAGACTGCAATTTGGCAGGTAAAGTAGCCTTGGTGTCAGGGATTTACCTTTTGCCATCTCAGTTCATATCTACCTAGATGTGGCCAAATTGCAAGCTTCTGAAAAATCTCAGTCCGTACGTACTCAGCAGAGACTTGTTAGAGTCTGGCCACTAAATCTTCCATCTGTATCAGTCATGCTCCATCCAGTCTTGCCAACTGCTGAATTATTTGTAATTCTCATACCATTTGGTGTTTTACTTAACTTTCTGGTTTCTGGAAAAAAGTGAATTTTTACTTTCTTTTGGAAATGAAATAATTCTGTAGTCCTCAAAGCTGCACAGGCAAGCAGAGGAAGCTCCAAAAGCAAATCCCATTCCCCACTCGGCATTTAACTCTCATTGCTTATCACCTGGTGGTTGTTTAAGGCTAAATGTGTGCTGTTGGAGTTGGTGGAGAATAAAGACATAGACATGAGCTGACTTGTTAATTCAAGGCTCCTAAGTTTTGAAGGGAGTGTACTTATTTGCAATATAAGGTATTTTGTGTAATGTGTTCTTTACAGTTTACTTGTATGTTATTACTCATGCCTATTTGGAGGTGCTGAAATGAGGCTGGCCAACAGTCTGGGTGTGAAATATTCTAGTCTGTGAGATGGACTCCGGAAAAGATGTGTTATTTGCTTTATGGTACATAGACAGATTTTCAAATTGATATGTTAGAGTGTGTAAGATGTAACTTAAGGTGGCTGTGAGCAGGAAGTAACCCAGATAAGTCTTTTGCCGCTCCCCCCCCCCCCCCCCTTTTTTTTTTTGGCACAAATACTTTGAAAACCTTTTCAATGCTGATTTAATGAACAGAGACGAAAACGGAAGACACACGGTTTCTGAAAATGGTATCTCTAGGATGCCCTCAGTGAGGTCTATACAAAGCTGGAAACAGATGGTCACACATCTGAAATGCAGAAAATTGTTAGACTTAATTTGGGGAGCTGGAGACAGGATGCGGCAGAACAGCTCATGGGTCTATCAGCCAGAGAGTGAGCACCAGGGCACAGAACCCTCTTGGTTTTTCAGGAAGTGCACTGGGCTATGAGCCAAAGGGCGAGCAATTCTAGACATACCTCTTCCACGAAATTGGTGTTGCCATTCTTACATCTTTTCTAATGCCTGTCATTACCTGAGACTTCACCTCCTGGTTCCCAAAGAGAGCACATCACTGCCTCTCACTTCTAAAGCAGAAGCAGCAAGTTTAAGACAGAAGCAGAAGTTTGAGACAGAGTATTGCTTGCAAAGCCAACAGCAAGGTTCAGCTCTTCTCCACATTGTTACATTGCCCTTTTTGGTACTCCTGCCAACCTCACAGCCAACAGCCCCTTCTTCCTTCTCTCCCCCATCCGAAATGCTTGTTTGCAACCTCCTATGCTAACAAGTAAGTGTGTAATGCAGCTTAAAATATCTGCCTGGGGTCTGGATTTACGAGCCCATGATCAAACCCCACTACTGTGTCACTGATACCGGGGTTCCTGTTCGACTTGGCAGATCATGTGTTATTTTTAAGCTGCAGTTCGCTTTCTGTTCAACCCACGTTTTGCTTCCTCTAGGGAACCTGTCCTGAAATAGGGAGGTAATTGATGTGTCTCCCATGCTGCAGAGCCCATTCTGATTCACGTGCATTAATTTTGCTTTTTTAGAAAGGTAGTACAGATGTGTGGGGCTTCTCATAAAGAGCTACTTCTACTAACCTGCTTTTAACAGTGAAGGTGAGCTAGTCTAGCAGAAGTAGTTGTGCACCATCTTGCTGTTAAAATTCATAAGAAAAGTAACAGTCTTGTTTCTTTCCTCAACTCAGCTTCAAAAAATGTGACCAGTATGAGTGAAAAAGGGCACTCCAACACTTAGAAACTTGTTTACATCATTAGCTTTCCTGTAGATTTTTTTTCAGGGGTGTTGGGTGAGTCACAGCTGTCAGAGGTCACCTCTAATCTTAGCTGCTGTATCCCTGTGCCTGTTTCTCCTCTCCCAAAGAATCAAAAGTACCTTGAGACTTCAAGGCATATGTTACAAAGGAAGTCAGTTATGGTTACGAAATAAAACCTTTCATGCCCATTTCAAATTTTGAAGGGTTTTGGGGACATGGAGTAAGTTTGGGTTTCCTAGGTGGGTAGGAAGTTGAGAGGGTGTAGCCCCATTGCAGCTGGAGTACAGGGTTGGCTGGGGATGTCATTAGGTCTTTGTTATGAAGGGGAAAAAAGTGGGATGCCAAACTGTAAATCCGGAGAACCACCCGTCTTCCTGACATCAGTGCAGAAAACTCTTTCAAAAACTTTGCAAAGCGTGTTTGTCCTCCGTGTGAGCCTCCAGGGTCACCTTGGACAGTGCCCTTTCTTTGCAGCTTTTTAAGGGGTGATACCTAAATGTGACCATTTTGCAGGTAGACAGTTTTACATTGGCTCAAAAAGCCAGTTGTGGTTCTTTTGATTAAAAAAAGAAATCCAACTCGAATTTCCTGGAGGGGTCCCGTGCTCACCATTCAGTATTCCAGAGGCATTTGAGATACATCAGTGTTAGGGAGTGCGGAGCCATTTTGGTCTTAACTTGAAAATGATAATGTCAATTCATTGATTCCTGGAGACATATTTTCTCCATAAGGGTTGTGATGTTTGTGGCCCTGGGTTGGTATTCCAGCCAAAGCCTGCTCTCATTACCTCTGTAAGCCTATGGAGGAAGTCTGGCAGTGGTCCAGCCCTGTGCTATTGTTTTTTGTGCTGTAATATTTCTGAATTTATCGGGGCTCACTGTGATTCAGACCTCTTTCTCTTGATGAGATGCTGCCTTTTATATCAACAATTATATATGCAGAATTGTGTTGCTGGTTCAGCCACAGCACCATTAGAAGTGATACTACAATTGATTTCAATGAGACTCAACGTGGTGGCTGCCGTTGTTGGAGAAGATGTAATGCTTTGGCTACAGGAAGGTAAATTCAGGCTCCAGTGAGAAATAACAGGGGGTTGAGGTAAACATCTTTTTTAATTAGCACAAAGTTTTGCTACAGTCAAGTCTACCTTCTTCGCTTACTGTTTCCAACTACAGAATATTAGGAAAACACAGTTAATACTTGGTTATTCAATGAGCATTAAGATTATGGGGAGCTGTTGAAGGAAGATGGGTTGTGAAATACTTACACTCCCTTGTTTAAGCTTGATAGTTAATTGTTGGGAGGAGAGGGAGAAGAAAGGCTTTGATTGTTTTTCTTGTCAGCATACATCTTTCCTTCTTCCAAGGAAACAGACAAGGCAAGAGCTACTTTTAGGGACTGCAGGATCTTAGAGAACACATTACCTTAGAAAAGCGGAACAATTTCCTGACGATTATGTTATAAAAATCACTATTGTAATGCCTGTGGCCTTCTCTTAACTTGGGGATTTCATACAAGGAACTTCTCTAATGTCTGTCAGTTGAGTATAGCATGCCTATAATAGAATACATACAACTTCAAAAGCAAGGATATTAAAAGTTTGAGCAGTAGTAACACTCTATTCCCTATTCTTTGTAATTCTTAGAAATCTTCCAAGCATCCTAGACAGCACCTTTAACTCCTTCTGGGACAGACAGCCTGCCAACACACTGTTTCCCACAAGAAATGAATAAGATGTGGCAGACCCATCCAGAACTGCCAGTCAGGGAATAGGACAGCATGGTAACTACGTGAAGGGGGGGTGATAAAAAGTTTGTCAGGTTTTCTGAAAAGAGGGTGCATTTTATTTCAGCCTTTTTTTCACTTCGTACTTAGCTGTAGAGGCTACAAGCAGCCATGGTATGCACGACATGCATGAGACCAAACTGGTTCCTGAGATGCAGTGCTAACAAATGATGGGATAGTTGTGGGTAGTCAGAGTGCAGTGGATGATGTTTACAGCTAAGGTGGCGTGCTGCACTTAAACCTTCAGTGCAAGGGAATGAAGTTATCTTTCCTAAGCCGTCTTTAGCAAACAAGTCCATATTGTATGACCATAGGGCTGAGAAGGTAAGCAGCACCGAGCCGAGGCTTCTCTTTGGAAACAGCAGATTAAGACTCAGCCTTTTGGTTCCTAAATATACTTATTTCTTGCACTGAGTGAAGTGCTTATCTTAGAAGAGCTCTAAACCTAAAACTGATTGAAATTTTGGGTTTTAAAATAGTTTTAATAGCTTTTCAGTGATGTGTGCTGTTAGTGAGAGGTTGACAAAAGCAAACAACTTCTGTTTTAGAAATGAAAACATTTGAAGATTGTATGTGCCAGAGAAAATATATCTTGCCTTGGGGAAAAAAAAAAAAAAAAAGCAGAAAAAAAGACTTTTTATTTATTATTACTTCATTTTTCCCCTGTGCTCTGTATTTAATTCTGCTTATTTATATTTAAATATATTTATTAAATTAATTTATTAAATATATTTATTAAAATAAATATATTAAAATATATTTAAATATATTTTAAAGACACTGCTTTTTAGTCTCTCTTATTTTAAAGTTATTAAAATAATGCCTTACTGGTATTTTCCTGTTTGATTTCAGGAAGGCTTCCTGAAAACTTCTTGATGATAACTTTGGAACTGTTTGCATAATAGGATGTATAGATGCCATAGGGAACTAGTGGTGTGTCATGGGAGGCAAAGTCTACATTTGATATGGTTGACGTCTCTACAAACTCACAAAAAATGAGAACAAGTTGCCTCTATGCTGAGTGCCTTCAGCAGCAAGTTGCTGGCTGAGCATGCTAGCTCGTTGTGCCATGGAGCAGTTAGGTTGAGGTAATTAAAACCAGTATTAAGACTGTAATTGAATTCTGTCCAGGAAAGCACCTCTTACCTTGGAGCTTTTGTAACTGCTTCAGTATTGAAATCCTGCTGTTACTTTTGTTTATCAGGCAGGATTTAAGGTATCAGTTGGTACAAGTCTTTGGCTATTTATCCAAATGTCACAGCCTCCTGTTGAGTAGGACAAAAGGGTTCCTCTGACCTTGCTGCAAACAAATGTGCTTATGAGCCTGACGTGTAAGGAGCTAATAGCAAGGGGCAAATCCTGGTGGTATTTGTTTGCGGGATTTTTGCCAGTGGCCTCCCTGGATCCTGCCCAGAGTTTATGTTGCTTGGTATTGTTTTGCACCAAGCCCAGCTCCTCTTTTCCTCAGCCTCCATCAGGGCTGAGTCTAATTATGCTACAGGCTGGTCAACAAGCAAGTGTAGTGCCAGTTGTGCAGCCATCGCTGCCTGACCCTCTCAGCGAACTGTGGCTAAATGAAGACCCTTGGGGAAATCTGCTGGAGGCAGCAACGGCTGTAAATGGGGATGGCTTTTGAGTGGTGCCTTGTCATTTAATGGGAGTCTCTTTGCCTTGGGACTTACTTTTTTCCCGCTGAGGCAAAGATGTTCCCTCAGGAAACAGAACTAGATCTTTTCCCATCTCTCAGGGAGAGTTTCTGTAAGGAAATATAAAGCTAATAGGGCTTGTTTCCTTTGAGCATCTGCAGAATGGCATACCAGGTGGCAGTGAGAGTTTGTGCAGCAAGGGAGGGCAGTTGTCTGGTCACAGAGAGCAAAGTGCCTTCACAGAGGAAGGAAACAGCATAGAAAGAACAAACCAGTCATTCAGAGAAGGAAGGCAAAAGCATTCACATGATGCCAGGAAGATTTTCACTAACATTACCAAAGCCCATAAATACACAGGCAATTAAGACAGAGAGAAAAACAGAAGGTTCTTCTCTCTCCGTTACTGCACATCCAATGCCTGATGCACTCTTCCTAATTGCCAGAGATTTTAAAAAGAGCTGTTCGTGAACAACGATCTGCTCATATCCTTTCCAGTAGGAGCGAATGTGATGGATGGGAGCAGCCAAGTGATCAGCTGAGATCTCCTTGCAGCCTGCATTCACCTTCCTCAGCCGCTGGCCTCTAGCTTCATGTTTAGCACTAAGATCAGCTCGGTTAAATCAGTGCTGCAGTCGCTCTTTCTGTTGCATTACAGTCACAGGCGAACAGAGAATGACGACAGAGGTCCATAGGGATAAAACTACACACAGATCGTTTGTGCACATGGGTAGTTTTGTACTCATCCAGGCGTAAAGGCCCTAGACGGTATATGCAAGCCCCAGAAGGCTCTTGTACAGACATACATATTTGTAAGTGCAGCTGAAAACATCTGTTCCAGTAAGGGTGTTCACTGGACAGAGAGGTCAGATTTGAAATTTCGTACTGGAATTGGTTGTTGCCTCCGTTGTCCTGACTGTGCAGGTCCTTAAAGATATGCTACACTGAAAACAGAGGGAAGCACGCAAAGACATACCTCTTCCCAGCGATGGTGGAGTCATGCATAACTCCCGTTCAACTCTATTTTTGTGACTATAGCAAGTTTAACCAGTGTTGGCCAAAGTGAATAAATACAGCTCATCTCATGGCTGTACTAGATGCAGGCACAGTTTGTCCAGGGAAGGGCTAGGTGATGGGTTTGAAGTTTTCAGTTGTATCTTAAGCATGATGACTGTAATTTGAGTTGGCAGCAGTGTCAATTCCAGATGTAGAGACAGTCAGCTAAACAATGCAATGCAGGAATGGCTCAGGAAGATAAAGAGCTGCTTCTAAAACAGTAAACTGAGAAAAAAAACCCGTAGCTACCTCTGTCAAGATGTCAGATTAGCATTCAGAGGTGGTGCAAAAGACAAAGATCTAATGATTAATTAGGAAACAGGACAACCAAACACAAAGTGATGTGTATGTCTATGTCACTGCAAATCTGTGATCTGTCTGCATTTACAAACCAAACACAGTTTTGGTGCCCATCTCTAGAAGACATGAGCAGAATTAGAGGGGATCCGAAGCAGGAGGCACAGGCACTGGTATGTATGGAGCAGCTTCCCTGGGAAAAGAGATTGAGTCACCCATGTCTCTTGAGAAATGCTCCAGGAGGAGCATGAAACGGGTCTGCAAAATCACCACTGGAATGGAAAAGGTGAACACAGAGTGGCTGTTACCCGCTTCTTACAGTGTGAGAGCAGGTCATCAAAGGATGTATTCAGCAGTAGGTTTGAAATAATAAAGCATGCGTTGTCTAGATATTGCAGGGAATTTATTGCCACAGAACGGTGAGGAGATCAGAAATAAAAATTATTTCAGCAAGTAATTTGACAAACTCAGGGAAGGAAAACCCCTAGGGCTGCCCACAGAAGGATGCAGGTGCAATGCCCTCCAGAGCAGGTCCCAGAGCCCCAGATCACTGTGGCCTGGGACAGCAAATTGGGCAAGGTCCCTTGGCCACAGGCTTCCCTTGCTTTCTTCAGTGTCTGCTGCTGGAGGCAGGACACCAAACCAGATGGCTCCTGAAACGATACAGCCGTTCTTATGGCCGGTTAGAAAATGTAGGTAATATGCCTACAGAAGTTTGAGACATGACCTGGGTACTCTCCACAGAGCTTGACATTTGTTTTGAAGTGCCAGAAGCCTGGGGGGAAAAAAAAAGCTTGTGTTTAAATACACTTTCATATCTAAAAGGTGTGAATGGGACAACCTAAGTAATTATAGCCCTGTCATTCTGGTACCTTTTTCAGGTGAAATAATAGAAATACTGATATGGGAATTGATTAATAAAAAAATTAAAGAGGGAAAATATAATTAATGCCAATCAAAATGGATTTGTGGGAAATAAATCCTGTCAAACTAATCTGATATCATTTTGATGAGATTATATAATTTGTTGGTAAAGGTAGTAGTGCAGATGTGGTTATACATTTTAAAACATTTGTTGTCATACCTCATAGCATCTTGATAAAGAAATTAGGAGAGAGTAAAAGAACTTGCTGTGTATTAAATGGATTAAAAACTGGTTAAATGGCACTCTGAAAATACAGCCACAAACAGAGGACCGTTACCACAAACACGCAGTATCAGAATTCTGCACAGATTGATTCTTGCTCCTGTCATATTTATTATTTTGATCAATACCAGGGAATAAGATGTAAAACCACCCGAAGGAAAGTTTGTTGGTGACACAAATGATAGAACTCTGCAGACAAACCATGAAAAAGGACAAGGTCACAGATGCAGGGCAATTGCAGGTTCCTTCTTAAACTTAGCTTAAGGAAGCAGTACGTATTTCAATACAGTCAATTGTAAAGCACTGTATAAAGGCATACAAAAATGATAGTAGTAGTAACCATACTTTTAACCTAAAGAATCCCGTTTCCAGCAAGCAGCAGTTGTGGGAAAAAATATGCTAGTAGTTAGATAACAGTGAATCCTTGTCCAAAACTATGCCAGAAGACATCGTTTGGTGGCTTGGAAGGATAGAGGAGCACATCTCAGGTGGGAGCCAGGGAAGTATATGTGGTGTCTGTACCTGACAGGTGCTCAGCTCCTGTAATATATCGTGTATATATATATATCCTGTAATATATTCTGGTTTGTGTCCGCAGTTAAAGCAAGCTACTGCTAAACTGAGGAGGTGCCTCAAGAAACTAAACATGCAAATGATGGTAATGCGAGGGGCCATGCTTCACAGGCTGAGATTCTTGGAGAAGAGCCTCTTTAGTTTATCGGTGGGAAACCTAAGGGGTTGCAGTTTGTAAATAGCTGCTTAGAGAACCAAACTTTAATAAGAGGGCACTTCAAGTTAGCAAACAACATATAAAAAGATCTAGTGGCTGGAACCTGAAGCCAGGCAATTTCACACTAGAAATGAGGCACAAGTTTTTTCAACAGTGAAAGTAATTAAACATTGGAACAATTTACCCTGGGAATGTGGTGGATTCTCTATCACTGGCAATTTTAAAATCAATACTAGCTGTTTCTTCAGAATATATGTTCTATCCAAGCGTGAATTAATTCAGGGTAGTCCTATAAGCTGCGTTATTCAGGAGGTTGGAAAAGTTCACTTTTCCTTTTGGCATTGTAATCTCTATTTTCTTAACTGTTGAGTAGTACCCCCCACCCTGCCATTTTTTCCCTACATCTTTTAACATTCTTACCTAAATGACTAAAAGTCTTTCTCATCCTGCTTGTGTTTTGGACACAAGAATAGGACTTTTTTCCCCTTGGACAGGGCTCTGTTTTCCACCTCCAAGTTTTGAATATTGAGTTTATTCTCATTGATCTTGGTTTTGGCCATGATTTGCGGTGTAACATCCTGCATATTTCACATGTCACAGTGCTAGCTGCAGTTCTCCTTAGGGGGTCTGTATGGCTTCGTTGGTGCTACTAAATAAAACAGTCTAGGAAATGTTTGCAGGCCCTGCAGCCAACTGGCACAGCACCACTTATATTGATACCGGTAAATTCTTTTGCCCTTCAGAGTGGTGAGGCCACGTACAAACAGCCTGTGGGGAACATGTCCTCATTTGCAATAACCTCCAAGCTGTGTCTAGCGTGCTGGCTGCTGGCACAGGCCAACACTACACCAGTGACCACCACACTAGCAGTTTGACAGCACGAGCAGTTGACCAGTGCCTTTGCCATCTTGCTTATGGAGTACAAGTAAAGCCTGTGCATCCATTTTTTTTCTTTTTTTTAATTAATATTGTTAGAGATTGTTAGAAAAAAAAACATTCAAGAGTGCTCTTTTCTTCGGGTTGAAAGCTTTTGTGGAAAACACATTTGGATGAAATGTCCAAATAGTGGATTCAGCTTTCTCGATTTGTTTCAATAATGCTGATGCATTTCATTAGAGTAGCAGTAAAATATTTTGATTCAAATGCTTTGATAGATATTTGTTTGACTTTTCTACTAAGCATTATACATTATATTTTGTATTTCGTGTTTTAATGCTTTGACGTTATTCACGTACACCATGCTAATATTGTCAAAATGAAACAATCCACCATCATTTTAATAAAACATGTAATTTAATTCTAATCTTGATTTTGCAGAGATATTGTTCTGCAGGAACTTTCCAAGTTTCATCTTGCATCTTGATTTGAAATGAAAACAATTAATTTGCAGACTTTCCCTCAAAGAGGGTAGCTTTTTTTGTAGGGAGGGTGGAACGTACCAGATCTAAGTGTAGACTGCATATTGGGGTGACACTCATACCCATGCTTTAAGTGTTGCTCTGATCTCTCAAAATAACTTTGTTCCACTTGCCTACAATCAAGGATGGACCTCAGCTTCAGACTGTAGACACCTAAATGCAGGTTTCTGTTAGCAGGTATGTACACTTTCATACCTTACAGGTTCTTTACTGCCTATACGTTCAGTTAAATCAACTGTAAAGATAGACAACTGCATTTGGTCTGCAAAATTGCTCTCCAGACTGCTGCTGGTATAGACCTGGGGGTGATTCAGTAAGTATGTAGTATGTAGGTGTTTGGAGCCATTTTAGTTGCCTCAAATTGTGAAGAGCCTCGCAGATGACTTGCATGACAATGTCGTGGGACTTCTGAAAGACTAGTGCTCTACTTTCTGCAGGTGACTCACTCCTGTTACTAAGTGTGAAAAGAAACGTAAAAAAAAGCGTAATCCACAAACTTTAAGTAGCTTTTGGGTCCTTTGGCTCTTTCAGCTCTTGTCTGCCTTGACAAAACATGAGGCACCCCTTGGTGAGATCTAAGAGGAGGGTAACATTTTCTCATTATGCTACTGTCTTTTATTTTCAGTGCCATATCTTTATTGGTGCTACCTACTTAGGGACAATCACAAAAATCTTCTGAGCTGCTGCTCAGCTCAGGACAACACTGCTAGACTCAGAATCCAGTGGAAGGAGACACCAGGGCAGTGAGTGCTGGTCCAGATCTCTCTTGGGGCTGATGGTAAGGTCCCTGGAGAATGATACCTGAGAGGGTAAACCCCGAAGTTGGATACTTGAAAGAGGACAGCAGTAAAGAAAATGCCAATCTAAAATTCTTGTTGTTGAATACGAAGTCACCCATCAACAAATCTTAAGAAATTAATTTCTTCATTCCTACCATTCCATCAGCTGTACCTGCATCATTGTAGTACAACCTTCAACTACCATAGACAGTTTTCGAGGAAATCTTAGGTTAAACAAGCGGCTAGTGTCCAGGGAAGCTAACCAACCCCAGCAAGATTTCAGAACTCGGGAAAGGACAAAAGCCAGCAATTCTGTACCTATATCTATAATAACAATTAAATGTGCCCGTGCCCTGGACAGTAACTTGACACTGAGGCCAACTATCATGAAATAGCCCACATTCAGTCTGTTAAAATCTCTTACTCTCCAAAACAGATTGACCGTGTCTGAATTGCCTGTTGGGAATGGGTCCATTAGGAGTGCTAACCCATAGACATGGCTGGGAACTGTTTGGCATAGTGTGGTTGGCACAGGCCAAAACTGTGTCAGGAACCACTCTAGCAGTTGAGCAATGTTGGTGGCTCCAGTGTTGGGGAATGTTTCCAGGCGCTCTTTAATTTACTAGTAGGAGCATAGCCAAGGAAGCCAGCTCGAACTTTGTTATTGCTATTGATCTCACATGAAAGGGTATTTCAGTGATGAGCAGCAACATAAAATGAATAGATGGGAAGGTATAGAAATAGGTCATGTTTTCATCTGGATTCAATTTTGGATCCTCTAGTGCTTTGTGGTGGTTTGTATTCTCTCGGTTGGTTGAACTGGCATCAGGGCTGACTGCTGTTTTCTGTAGATCTATTGGCAAGGGAGATCAGCCCAGTTCTGTTCTGCAGCTGTTGTTGCTGAAGCTCATGGCATGTGTGCCATTTGTTTGCAAAACTTGAGATGGGGGGGTTCTACGTTGGGGTTGTATTATAATTAGCCCATTCAGCTGTCAAAGTTGGGCCCTAGCCTTAGCTTCTGTATAGTTGGCCAAGAAGGATTATGCTATCAACTGTTTTGGGAGGATTTTCTTTTGCAGGGTTGTGTATACCTAGTGGATTCTTTATGTCATACAGCAAAGGGTTTTTTTTCTTTGCAATTCTTTCATTTTCAGATTGAAGTTCAGTCATTCATTAATTATGAGGCCCTTCTATATATAATTTAAAGTATATTCAATGTCTATTCTCTGTAATAAAATTTTACTCTGTTTTGGTAGTTTGGGTTCATTTTCTCCAAGTTCAATCTGCAGCTTCGAGGCATTGGAGTACAGAAGCCATCCTATGTGAATAAATTGCATGAGAGGAACATCAACATGCAATGTCACCACCTTTATCTGAGGTGATTAGTTGAAACTCAGGGTTTGAAGGGTGTCCAAGGAGGCCGGTAGGTCATAGGTGTCCGTGATGCAGTATTCCTCTGAGCCTAATGGAGTGTTTTACTCCTCATGCTTGTTTGCATAGATTTTATTTTTATCCTTCATCTTTGAATTGCTGTATGAATTTAATGAGAAATTCTGTTTTTCTATCAATTTAATTCTGAGTACCAACCTGAGTCAAAAGCCTTTATTTAAGTCTACGCCTCAGAAAAATACCTTTGCAGCTTTTGTCTGATACAGGCTTGTTAATGAGCATCTGCACGGTAATGTGGTTAGCACTTAGTTTCCTAGGGAAAAATCCCATTTGAATTCTCTGGATTATGTTATTGTTGGCCAGATATGATAATGCATCTTTCTTGAGGATGCTGCTGACTAGATAGCTTATAAAACACCTCTGTGGTACATAGGGCTAAGTGCATTTGGGTTTATGTGTATTTGGGGTAGTTAGTTCATCTGAATGTGCTTGCTCCTGCAGGCAGTTGGGTGGACACCATGCCTCTCTCTCAATATTAGCTTGGAGCAAACTTCAGATAAATGAGTAAGGGAATACTGCATGATATGGAAATCCAGAAGAGCTGAGGTGTGCCAGAGCCACAGCAAGCACACAGAAGGTAGGGGGGAGTGATGTATTTAAACATTTAGCCACAGTTGCAGGGAGGAAATCGCAGACAGGCTAGAGCGGAACGCTTGTTAATTGCCGATTTTCTGGGCATTCTAGCATACAGGCACTCGCTCCTGTCTTGTTACTTGTTGAAGAGGAAAAAGGGTTGAAAAGGAAAAGCCATTTATTTTTCTATGTGTGTTTTTAATTGTCCCTCCTGAGACGGGCTTTTGCACAGTTGCATGTTCAATCTGTCACTTGTAGTTTGTTTTCTGACAGCTGAGACTGTTATCAGAATGCACCAGCTACCAAGGGGTGAGGAGAAGGGGTGCCGCCACCCACCACAGGGTGGTCTTGGGGTGGATGGACTCTGTCAGATAGACTTGAGGTACCTGTAAAGTTATTGTTGTTCCCTGAGCCTAGAGGAAGACACTTCTCCCTCTGGAATCAATTTGAAGTGTGACTCCCCATCCTGGTGGGTTTCCATGGTTTGATACCCTGTCTCTCCCACAGATCAGCTCATGGCTGTGCTGAGGTTTTCCTTGCAAAGGTAGCACTGGTCAAAAATAGTCTTGCTGGTTTAGGACATGACATTCTGTCTTGTCTCATGGAGAAGAAAAATCACGAGGCAAGTTGTACCCGTCTATTGCTGTTGACTTAACGTCCACATGGTGATGGAGGACAGCTTGGTTTCCACTGTCTGTTTAGTTTTTAGGTTCTCCTGATGGTCATGCTATCATTTTTAAACTTCCTGCTAGTGCTAGCCACTGTGGCTATAAAGTGCCAAGATGAGTGTGACTCCCTCAAAAGCATCAATATGACTTGTATGGGCAGGTCTCCACTGACGTTTCTAGCAGTGATGGCCACAATGTGGAGATACCCACTCTCTGTTTAAATTCCCTTGTTTGCATGTTGGCTGCAGCAGCAGGAATGCATTAGGAATTAGATCACCACCCTCCTCCGTTGTGCTTTGTAGGCCTGGCTGAGCTTTGTGATGTGGTTAGACTTCCATTGGTACAAAACCGCACTGATTCAGTGCAAGACTGGGCTTGCCAGCAGTTCTCTGCTGTGAGTGTATGGCAGCTGGCCATCTGTGTCTTGCTCATCTCGGAGCAGAGCTCAGGGAGGCAGTGGTGAAGGGTGGCAGCTGTTTTCATTAGCAGTCTCTGCAATGTCATATATAAGCTTGAACCACAGCAGCAGTAGTGAGGAACTGGGATTGTGTGAAAGAGAAGAAGAGATGAAACTTTTTCCCTTGTACAGGAAGGGAAACAAAGGCTGAATATCACACGCTGCAGAGGAGCTCCTTCTTGGGTGTTTTGTTCTGTGGAGACCCTAGCAAGGGCCGTTTAATTCCTTAGTCCTTGGAAGGAAGCTTGATCAAAGGTTTAGTAACTCAGACTAAGCATAGTAATAAATAGGAAAGGTGGAGTCTCACCATCTTTGGGCTCAATATAGAATTTCTGGGGAGAAACAAGATGAAAACTGTCCATCAGTTTACGATACGTGCACATTTCACTATTTTCTGCACTGTGTTTCTGTCATATGTAATACCATTTTCCCCTACTTTTCTCCTTAACGTTTCCCTCTCCCTGTGCATAGCTCCAATCCACTCTTTCCTAGGGACTGCTCAGATGTTTGTCATGACTGGTCTGGAGTTTGAGGTGCAGGTGCTGTATACATATAATAAACTACAACTACCATGAGAACACATCTTTCTGTTCCTTGGCTCTTGGATGTTGCTGGCCAGATCATCCAAAATTATGGCAACCAAACCCACAAACTAATTTGGAAATATTTCCATAAGGTCATTATATTCAGGTTCCCTGAGGCAAAATGGACATGGTTATGCTGTACCCATTCATGATGTGGTTGTGGAGCTGTTCGTGTTTCTAAATCATTTCAGGACAATGATTTGTTTATTACATTACTAAGGTGTGACTCCCTTGGTCTGCTGGATGCTCAGACATTGTGTATAAAGTGATACAGTGGCACCTTAACGAGGAATGTACTTTGATGGAGTAGATTATACACATGTTTCTATGAGACAGATTCTTTGAAGTTGTCTTGTCAGTAATTGCCACAACAGGAGGGAATGTCTGAACTACATTTATAGGCCTGTTTTCAGGATTTTGTCAAAACAGAGTTTCATCCCACTTGGAAGAGTTAAGACTTACAAATATTTTTTTTTTTCAAAAGCAGATGGAAAAAAAAGATGAAATCCCTATATTTTTTTATGAAAGAAATATTTAGGCATATGGAAAGGTTTTTCTTTTGACATCATAGAGATGTTTCATTTCAGAGATTCTGAAACACTGCATTTCTTCTTTATCGTCTCAACTGCTAAATGACTCAAAATATTTCAGCTTTTAAAATGGAACACAAACTGGTACATATTCTTACCTGACTAAAATTAAACATGTAAGTGATTCCTGGTAAAAGTGACAATGAAATTGATTCACATTTCCTGCAAATTATTTCTACTGTTATGGGATAGTGGGGTTGTGGATGTTTTGGGGTTTTGTTTGGTTGTTGTTTTTTTTTTTTAATCCAAAACACTTTAATCAAGGAACTTCTGACAAAAATCTTCACAACGTGTTTGGAACTGAAGAAGTTAATAAAATATTCTACCTGAAAGGCATTCACCCCTTCCAAAACTACTCCCTTGCCAGACTGTGTTGAGAATATCGGATATTATGGTCTTTGGAATCAGAATAGGGAACTGGCTGGGAGGTATTTGTGATGAATTTCAAATAGTTAGCATTTAGACTAAAACCCAAAGTACTAGGAAGATGGTTGAGAAGCACACTTCAAAATGTGATGTCAGGGATGAGAAGATAGCTCTGATTTTGCCTGTATCCCATTTTTCTTCCTAGAGGACCCACATGTACATGCATTTTCTCTTGGTCTCATTTGAAAATCTTAGGGACATTCAGATGTGTTGTATGTACTCCCCTTACCTAATTTATACACTGCAAGCTATCATAGCACTCCAGAAGCGGTTCAGTGCTCAGGCAGTAAGAATATTACTTATCTGACCAATTGCAATTAAGCAGTAGCGTTTGTATTTGGAATATAGAGTGTGTATTGTAGCCATTTATGAAAAAATGCAAACAATTTAACAAACATAACTGGGAAACAAAAATAAACAAAACCAAATTCAAAGCAATGGCCCTCTGGTCATGGACAGAAGCTGAATTTGTTGGCTGTCTTATCTGGCATGAGTTAGTTGCTCAGCTGTACATACAGACATTGTCCACCAGGATTTGAACTGGGAGCCAGGAACTCATTGCGAGGCCTTCAGCTGGTAATGACCTTCCATCATTAAAGATTTCCCTAATGGAAATTGCTAACATTTAGAGAGCTTTTATGGAATCTTGCTTAGTATTTAATAGAGAATTTTAGTCATCCTGGGAAAATATCTTTCTTTTTTAGTTCTGTATTTTTGGAAATCCGTTGTGTGGACTCCCTATAAAATTTGTATAGAACCCTGTTGAGGTTTTCTCCACTGCAATGTTGTAGGCTTGTTCTGAAAGGGCTAGGTTGTAACCTGTCTTGAGATACATTCCTCTTCTTCTCTTAAGCCAGACAAGTCATTTTGTGTCCCTGGTAAGTCAGATTCAAAGCTGGTGCTGATCAGCAAAGCTTCTGTGATCTCTGTGAGGCATCAGCGAAGCTATGCCTCTTTGTGATGGTGATGGATCTGTCCCAGCCAATTCGTTTCTGTGCTCCCTGTCCCATGCCATGCACCAGTATGGCAGCCAACTCTTGTCTGCCACTCCCTGCATGGAAACAGACAAATACAAATAGTGACAGTTGGACTTCAACCTCTTTCTACCCTTGCCAGCCATCAGTAGCATTACAGGTATCCTGCATTTTGCAGCAGCAGCTTCCAGTACTGGAAGAGGAGAGTACTGGTTTTCTGTGCTTGGCAGAGCATGGCCAAAGAGGGGAGCCAGAATGTCAGGAAAGTAAGAGAAGCAGCAGCATTCAGGCAACAGGATGCAATTAGGGATTTCTAGATGCTTGTGTGGGCCTGTTGCTGGTGTATCTCAGAACACATCCACTAGTTAATTAAAGCTAAATGCAGATCACCTTCTCTCCTTTTTCACCTGCTGTTTTTCCATCCTCATCCTCCTCCTCTTTTTTTTTTTTTTTTTTTTTTTTTTTTTCCCCTGAACTAAAGGCCTTGGATTTCTACACTGACTAGAATAAGTTGTTTTAACTGACTGCAGTGTTCTTTGCTAGATGCAGATCTGTCTAGGGAACACAAAGCAGAAACAGCAAGAAAGATGTCTCAACTTACTTAGCTTCTTGTAATCCACCTTCATATGGCACTCGCTGCCTCCCCTCTGTACTGCTCGAAAAACTGTATCAAAGGAAATGGATTACACTTGAATAGTAAATGGGAATAAGCCATGAGATGTCCTTCTAATAACTTGCCTCTCATGTTGATCCCACCCATGAATCAGCTGTGCTCAGCACTCCGGGGTGCACACCATGGGGTCTCTGGGGTGCTCTGGGGCAGGAGGGAACACCCTAGTCATTGGGTACAAACTCCTTGGAAGCAGGAAGGACACTGCAGCATGGTGTATCAGAGAAAAAGGAGCAGGATGGCCACCAAGGTGCAACAACACCTTGTGGTGATCTGTTAAAAAAACACATCTGGCTTTCAAGAAAACCTGGTTGTGTCGTCTTTCTTTCCACTGAGCAGAGCTCTGTGTCCCAGCAGTTAATGTATGGCACCTGGGAAATGCTTGCATCAGTTAAGTATTGAATATTTTAGACTGTTGATTATTGTAGGAACAGCATTTTCCTCAGGATTTTCAACTGTGGTAAAATGTCATGTTGATGGACTTAGAACTAAAAGCACCAGTTAGAACCAAGGAAAGATCCCATTTCTTCCCAACATATTTCTGTGGACTCTAAAATATTTATAATCTGTCTCTGCTTGGACAATTTTGCCAAAAATGCACACTTTTTTAAAGCGTTGAACAAGAACTATTTTAAGAACCTCTCAAAAACTGTAAAAGCATTTTCATGTAGTATGTGCTTACGAAGGTGTATGGCTACAAGAGGCATCCACTGGACATGTTTGCAGTAGCACTCTGCCTGCCCCCTCATCATCACCCCGCAGCACCCATGCTCTCCCAGCCCTGACTTCCCCAAACCCAGCTCTGCAGGGCAGCCTCCCTTGCTGCCTCAGGTATGGGCTGACCATCCATCCCATTCCTAGCCTACGTTAGTTTGCCACTCTTGCCCTGACCATTCTTAGGGTGAGATATTAATGCTCTGTGTTCAAGAGAATAAGTAAAAGCCAGTACGTGCTTTTTTTTCACTGGTGACATTAGCTAGGTTGTTAATGCTGGCATTTGAGAAGCATTGACAAGGATGTTGCTACAACCCATGCGTGAGCCACCCAATGTCCCTTTTTTCTTGCAGATGGAGAAAAAACTTTTTGACTTGACAGCATAAAAAGAGGAGGGTTTTTTTTGGTGGGTTTTTTTTTTTTCCGGGGGGAAAAAATTATATAGAATTATGTCACATCAAGAAAAACACAATGATTAAAATAACTTGCTATGAATATTCATTCTCAGCTTGGCAGATGGATGAAGTGGGCTGAGCATTTGCAGAATACTGCTAACTGAGCTCTCTTCCAGAGAATAACATTTCAAAAGAATTTCCGATTAGGTCTGTTGGCCAAAACTAGAAAGGATTTTTCTCTTCCTTTTTTCTTTCTTTGGCATTCTGAGCTTCTACCTTCCTGCCGAAATGAATTTCTCTCTAATCACACTTTTGGATACTTCTGAAGCCTCACACTGAGGCCTTCCAGATGGGTTCACTGCAGTAGGAAGAGAAATACTCATTATCAATATTATTATGATTACTATTATCATCCTTAACTCTTACATTACATTGTCATGATTGTCCTGAATGATCTCAAACTGATTTACAAACAAGTTTCATTTCCTCTGATCACTGAAACAGTAATCTGAAGCAGTCAGCATTTGTTGAACAGCTTTATGCTAAGGAAAGGGGGAAAAAATACATTGTAAGTACTTTAAAGTTTAAAAGGTGCTTTACTAGAAAAAGTGAAATGACCCAAAGTGGAATTTAGCTCTATTTGTGCCCAAGGTGTGGTGAAAGATTGCACGGACAGTGTAACAAGCAATGGGTAGCAGAGTTGTACCTCCTTTGCATGTCACAGTGCCCCCTAGTAGCAGTTTTGGTTATTAATCAGTACTGGCTTTAAAAGAACATTGCTTTTTATCAAAACACTGATACTATTTCCAGTTCTGTCTTCAACAAACCAGGTTAAAAAAAAAAAAAAAAAAGTTTGTTTGCCAGGAAGAATGCTGAATGAAATGGCGGTTGTGATGATTTGTTTTCTTTTGGTGGTGGCTTGAAACCAGATAAGGGGAAAAAAAAAAAAAAAAAAAGAAAAACAAACCCACAAAAAAACCCACCTGTTCTTCAAAACTGAAATATTTGAGGTTTTTTCATTTTTCTTGAAATCAGGAGCTGTCCTGCTTTTTCACGTAACATGGAGCTGTATAGTGTGAGAGGGGTTAAAGAGCGGTACAGCCCATACCAGTGTCCTTCCATTCATGAGTCTTAAGTTAGGAGTCAGGCAGAAGGATGACTTGGTTTGCTGTGACAGACAGTCCGTGCCTTTCTTGCCAGCTAGTAGAATTCCCACCAGGTGCTCTGCCTGGTGTGATGGCTGCTTTGGGGTCGTGCAAGCTAGTCACGGTGTGTCTAGTGCTCTAGCTTGCACTCTGCACAGTGCTTTTTCTAGGATATTTTGTGTGTGCGTGTTTTTGGCGTGGATGCTGCAGTGTACAGTACTTCAGAGCTGAGTAGGCCAGCAGCTCCGTAGAGAAGGAAAGGATTCAGGTACCACAGTGTAGTGTCATTTCATCCAGCCATATGTGTTTGCAGGAAGACTTGCCCTAAGTTTGCTTTCCAGAGGTGTCGATACAAGTAGGCAGCAGATGCAACATGAACCTGGAGGCACATACTACATTGGATGGACCAGGAGATATGGAGAAAATACGGCTATTCAGACAAAGGACAGAGAAACACAAGTGTATGAGGGAAAGAGGAATGCAGCAAGCAGGGCTCTGCTTCAGGGCAATTTGTTACCGTCCCAGCAATAGCTCTTGTTTCAACTGAGCATGATCTCTCCTGAGAAGAGGAGGAATCTAATCACGATGATTGATAATTCCTTCAGAGTTCCCCCAGTAGGTATCAGACTTACGACTCAGAAAACTGCTCTCTTCTGGGAGAGCAGATAGGAGCAAAATGCCTGGCACGCTGCTCAGAGGGTCTCTCAACTCACTTCAGGTTCAGCCCTTGAACCAGGATGTTTCATTGCTTTGGAGAGTGGAAACAATTGTTTGAGTGCCATCCAAAGAAGGCCTTTGGCAGGTTGATGTGTGAGAGCCAGTGCTCCAGTTTAATAAACTCAGTACCACTTGTACACCTCTCTGGCAAATGGATAGTGACACGCAGTGACCAAGCTTTGCCGGCAGTGTTGCCCGAGGCTTTAATTGCTTTGCACATAAAGTTATTTATCTCCACATCAAGAGGGTTGAGACCACATTTAGGGAGTAATTACAAAGCTGCCAGAGGGACTGGTGTTTGCCATGCCAGCCAGGCTGTGATTTATCGGTTCTGCTTGCATTTAGAAAGTGAGCTTTCCCCTCACCTCTTCCCTTCATCCTGTGCATCATGGCTAAAGGCATCCATATCCCCCAATTCCCTCCTATACTATCTGTGCAGAATATATTGGGCAGCTGTAAAAATCGAATACTGTGAGCTGAGTTCTGTACATTGCTCTTTCTGCTTCACTCCTGAGGTTTTCTAATTCCTTTTTTATAAAGAAATTGTTATTAGGTTTTTCAGTGAGATTTAATGACTATATTTGCAGAGACTCTTTCTTTGCATTGTACTCTTGATTCATTATACCCTTTTTAGCAACCAGTTCCTATCTTCCTGTAGAGGGTTTGAAATGCCTCTGCCTTATTCATAGGGTCCATAGGGTTTTTGTTTGTTGTTTTCCTGTGAAATGTAAGGAAATGCAGTGCTTTCAGCCTGAAGTCTTACCTGTCAGGATATGCTGTCCCAGACCTGGGGTCCCTACATCCAAGTCCAAGTGCCCTTCAGTCTTGGCCTGCATCCCCACCTTGCTAATCTAGGCCTTTATTCGTTTGTTCCTTTTAGTTTGGATTTCCATAACACCAGTTTTCAAATATCTCTTTGCATAATCTGAATTTTGGTGTCATCACAGATGCTTTGGTTACTGGACCTAACTTATATTCTCTGTTAACCCAATGGGATTTTGGGGGCTGCAGCCATGTGTCAGCAGTATAGAAGGCTTGCCCCAGAAGAAGTGTGATATTAAGATCTCTCCCATGATCTTGTAAAAATCATAAAACACAGGGAGGAAAGGGACCTGACTGACCACTCCAAATATTCACCTTATTTCTAGAAACTTCCAATGAAAGATACTCAGCTATCTGCCTAGGTACCATTCTAAGAACTGAAAACTTTTTCCGAATTTCTAGATAAAATTTTTTGGTTTGTATGCTCAGCTGATTTCTGCGCGCGTGTACACATGCACATACACGCACTGGCAGGGACACGAAGGGTACCCTCTTTTTAATAAGCTTTCATGTCTTCAAGGCCTGTTAGTTCTGTAGTCTTCTCTTTTCTAAACAAATGCGGTTTTGTCAACCTTTATGCATGGGTGGTTTTATCTAAAGATTTATTTATTTTTTTTCTCCTTCCTGCTCTGGATTTATCCCAGTTTATCTAACTCTTTCCTGAAGCCTGGTGCCTAGAACTGGACAGAAGTTCTCCAACTTGAGGTTTCTCTGTAACTGCACTCGTCTTTCAAATGACACCTTCCACATCTTGAACATTATTCTCTTAACATGGCATGTGTTTTCTTTAAAACATTGCTCTGCTTCTCCTGTTTAGTGTGTAAACTGCTATGTGTTTCAGGTTGTTATTGTGGGACTATTCACAAATCAGTAACTAGGCATTCTCAACGTGATGTAATTCCCCTCGTAGATGTAGTGCTCGGTACCTTTCTGTCAGATTTCACCTTGCTTGTTTGGGACCACTTCTCCCGTTTGACAAGATCACTTTGAATTTAGTTCCTATTCTCATGAGTGAGAATAAGAATAATCTCTGTCAGCTCAGTGTCTCTCACCAGCTGGCTATGTGCAGAGAACCACTGAGTAACAGCAGCGTGACCTCGAGCTTGCTATTCCTCCAAACATCTCACACCAGCAAAGCCATTGTAATAACGAATAAGTAGGAGATACTCCAAAAGGGAACCAAGACAATTTTGTATTGTCCTTGTATTTCTCTGGGTTGGCCTTACTGAGCCTCAATTTCTTTTTACTCGTGGGATAACTTTGTAGCTCAAATAATTTCTTTAGCCTATCCATTTCAATGTACTATTTTGTTTTAAGGGTTCTCTTACTTATCTTCCTAGATTCATGTTTACCTTCCTTATTTGGAAATGCCTTTCTTACGTTTGGATTATTGCCACCACCACCACCCGTCTTTATGTATTAGGATAGGGATTTAATCCTTACCGCTCCTGATGTTAGTTCTTTTTCAACTAGCTTCCTCATTAGTTATACAATCCCCTTTCAAAAAATTCAGTACCTCAAATCTGTGTTGTGGTGGGTTGGTTTTTTTGTGTGGGCTTTTTGTGTTTTTTTAAATATTTTTTTTGTATGTGTATATGTGTGTGGAATTCCTGAACAACAGTGAGCCCATTTGTGAAGTGGCCATTGTTTTCCAGTGCATCAACAACAGTTGCTTTACAAACAGACTTTTGTCTTTCATGTCAAATTGCACTGAAAATATTCTCCTGCCACTGTGAGCTCTGGCGTCAGCTGTTCTAAGTGATAATTTATTTAACACATCAAGAAATTATTTTTCTGAACTGTCACCCAACATGACACCTGACTCATTTTTGTAAGTAGATAACCAAAGTCATCCACTTTTTTCTGCTTTATTAGACTGATTACTGCTTTGATGTTCATCAACATTATGCATTTAGTATTTTTCTGTCCTCTTGATGAAGAGGACAGTGATGTAACCTTGCTAGTATACTGATATTCTTATATTTGGGGCTTTTGGAGCTTACTTTACGAGCATCTCAAAACGTTACCTCACTGGATTATGTGGGGTACAGCACTCTCGCCTCTAAAGCCTAGTGCGTTGTTCGGGTACGGTTTGAAACTAAAGATTATGTTCTTCCATTGATCTTTGTCATTCCATTAGTCCTTATTATAGCAAGGTTTTCTTCCATTATCCAGCATTCTCGTTTACCCATTATTGCTCAGAAGCTTCCGCAGTGATGTGTGTACACACCGTTTTTAGACTTGGCCTGAAGCCTAATTTTATTGAAATTCTGTGTTGGAAGCCCTGTTATTTCTCAGAATTTATTTCTGCAGTTGTAACGTTTCTCAGCTTTGCTTTCACTGGAGTTTCTGTCCTATTCTCTGCTCCCAGATAACAGTTATCTCTCTATTACTGACATCCCTAGCAGATGTCTTTGTCTGACTTGAGCGCTCCTTAGCACCTGCCAGCTTTCCTTAGCTCTGAATTTAAGAAAATCCCCTCCAAACCATAATAATTTTCAGAAGCACAGTTAGGGTCTGCTGTGGTTAAGATGGAACCCATCCTGAGCCCACCCTGTCTGTGAACACAGTGTGTTTGCCTGAAGTCCCTGCATTCCTAATAACGTTTATGCCCTTCTTCTCTATTTGAATTTATCCTTCCTATTGAGTCCCTGTAATCCCAGCCGTCTGTGGAAGGTAATACGATGCCTGCAAAATTTTTCAAAGAAACATGTTGTAGAGACTTAAGTGTATTTTCAATGTAATTTTCTAGGGTTGGTCTCTCTTAACCACCACCTGTTGCTGTTCCAAGTAAGTGTCATAACCAAGGACCTGTGCTCCTTGCATATTGGTCTAGGTGCTTGCAGAACACTGGCTTCTGCTGCCTCTAAGCAGGGTAGGTGTGGGGTGCCATAGCCATCATCTGGGGGTGCATCAGGTTCTCCTGGCACTTGCAGCCTCTCTGCATCTTATTGCTGAAAAGTTCCAGAAGTAGCATTCTTGGGGAGGGGGTAGGAATTAGCAGCAATGATTCCATGACTGAAAGCATCCATTTAATGTATTTTCTTCCTCTGTTTCGGCCTTATCTCATGCTGCTCTGAGGCCAGGTGTCTCCATGGGGGTGTGAGGTGGCTCTGATGGGCTAGAGCCCTCCCTCTGCTCTGCAGCCTCCCACCCCTAGCTTGGCCGTGGAGCGCCCCTTTGCTTTAGAAGGCTCAGGGGTACTGTAGCCAGATATGTGGAGGTCACTTTCAGAAACTGGCCATCTGACTTGTTCCCATTCCTGCAGGTTTTGGTTTTTTGTTTGTTTTTTTGTTTGTTTGTTTTGATTTTTGTTTTTTTGGAGGGGTCCCTCCATTTTCTTTGCCTACAGGTATGGGGAACTGGGCAGTACATGGTGGTCTCTGCCTGCTGCTCCCCTCTCCGACTAGTAGCGTATTCCTTATGTGGTTTCTCACTTTTCCTTATCCAGCTTTTTTCATGCCATTCCTTACATGCACCTTCCCTGAGGTGCCACCAGCTTGGCTGAGCAGCTTGGCTGTGTCCTGCTTGTGGGGCTGTTGGAACCAGCTGGAACTGGATGGAACCGGTCAGAACCGGTCTGGGGTGTCTCCAGCCTCACCTCACAGAGGCTCCCCTGCAGCTCCCCCTGGCCAGCGCCTCGGCACCTGTGCCCCACGCAGGTATTACAAGAATAATAGTAGTAATGATATTAATAATTTCCTTTTCAGCAGCAATCAAATGAAACCATCACCTCACAAGTTTTGTGCTGGTAAAGACAAGGCAATCCCTTCTCTAGGGGCTCTGCCCGCGCAGGTCCGTAGCTTAGTCCTGTGTTCCAGCTGTGATGCTTTTTTGCTTCTTTACCTTTAAACGAGGAGCTGAAGGGTTTTTTGCCGTGTCTTTTTCACTTTATTTAGTACTGAGGCTTCGTTTTAGGCAGAACAGTAGAGCACTCTCTTCAATTCCATCTCTACTCCTCCTTGGGCCAAATATGTTTTTGCTTTTTCTGTGGTGGTTCTCAGCTGGAAATTTCCTGTGAGGCACCACGATCCTTTCCATGTACTGTTGCTGCAGGAACCAAAAAGGGTTGTTCCATGAGGATGGGAAAGCCTGAGGGAAGCTGATATGATGGATGGTATTGGTGGATAGGCACTCCATACCCAGGTAAAAATTGACTGCAAATGTGTAAAGGTTGGAAGAGCTGCTCTGCTGAAAAAAAAAGAAGTTATATTGATGCCATTGTTTGCAGATGTCGTAGATATTAAGCTGACGTCTCTAAATGAACCCTGAACTACAATCCTAAGTATGTTTGTAAATTTTTTAAGAAATAAAAAAGTAAAAAAAACCAAACGCAGGACAGTGATTGTAATAAGGATTATGAGCCAAAAACCCCAAGATATAAACACCTGTATTTTGACGTGCTGGAAGTGGGGATTCAGAGCTCAGTATTAGCAGTAAACCATTTCCATGCTTTCATTTATTTCTGCATTTCTCAGGCATTAAGCTAACCTTAAGCTAACCTGGCACCAGTAAACTTGGCATAAACACCAAACAGCAGTCTTTAATTGAGTTTATAGGGAAACTCAACAGTATTGTGCATTATTTTCTTGTCTCTGGAAACACTATTGAGGATAGGATGGGAGAGGCCAATTGCTTCAGCCATTAGAGAATGGGCTTTATTTGCAATTCTGCCACTGACACCCTGAAGTGTCCTTGGAAACATTGTGTTCTCCGCATGGATTTCTATTTCCTCGGCTGTAATAAGGGAACAATCATTCTCACTAGCCTTTGAGATCCAATTTGAAAATTTTTGAAAGCAAAGCATTCTACAAATCCAAAGCACTATTTTTAATATTTATCAGCTTATAACTGGGCCTCTCCCTTCACATAGGTACATAAGTCTCATTTCTCTCTGACTCTTGCCCCCTTGACTTCTTAAGCTCTTTCTCTTTTGGCTCCTACTGCTTTGTCTGACCATGAGATGTATTATTCAAATGCCCTCACACTCCTCTTATTGCTAATTATATATTAAAGAGGTGCTGACTTCATTTTTGCTCACTACAGAATCTTAGTCCAGCCATGACACTGACAGGGCTGCTGGAGCTTGGAGAGAACTTGTGCAAATGGCACTTCTCTTTTCAGACTGTCAGTCTTAATGGAATATTTGATGAGCCAGTAATAACCCCAGCGCTCCGTATGTGCAAAGTTGGGAGAGAGCGAGAGACTTGTACCAGCTTTCATTCATTAATAGATGTTTGCAAAAAGAACATTTTCTATAGAATATTTTCCTGTGAGTGACGGCACTTTCCATTAGCTTGGCTCGGGCTGATCCTCTTGGGCAAGCTGTATGAAAGATCCCTCATTGCTAGTTTGTGCAGGTTTCATAGGATCACGGAGACAACAGTTTAGAGGGACCCTGAAAGCTCATCTACTTCATCCTCTGCTTCAGTGTGTAGAAGTGCTTGGGGTGTTCTGCTGCCAATGTGTGGGTGTAGGTTATCTCTGTAGGTTACTACAGTTTGAAACATGCAGGGTGAAACATGCAGCGTGATTTTGGCTGAAGTATGCACTAGTTTTTTTGTAAGTTCACAGATTCATAGCTCTGAAGTCCAGAAAAGGCTGTTGTACTATCTAGACCCACCACCAACAGTTTCACAGATCAGGGAATTTTGCTGGTTCTGAACCCAGTACTTCGGCTTAGATTTGTAGGTGTGGAGAGATGCATTTGTAAGTTATTGTGGCGGTTTGGCACGGCTCATTCATTGGATTTTGCCTGATCATTTTTGGACTTTCAGTGTTGAAGGATCATCTTATTTGTTTCTCTGCCAAGTGTGAATGTAAGAACCCAATTCTGGCCACTGTTTTTTGTAATCTTGGCTGCTCATTGATTTTGTGTCTGATGAACGTCACCAGCTGCTGAGATACTGTAGTGATGAATGTGGTATAAGGACCTAAAGACGACTGAAAAATTACTGGATCCAGTGACATACTGAACCATGGATGAGTCTTTGGTCTGTCACCTGCTTTTGGAAAATCTGCCCTAACACGTGAATTACACTGTATCTTGCATGCCAGGGAATCAGTATATCACAGGCAAATGTCTGTGATACCATGAAATGCCAGAGGCTATAGCAGCAAATTCTATTAACAAATTTGCTTTCTTTCTAAGGTATAGAGAAGTTATATCTTCCTTTCTTTCTTCAAGCTTGATTTCCTTCCCCAGTCAGCCTGGCACAGATTATGCAATGGCCAGAAGAACTTATGATGACTAGACTGCCAGGGCACTTATACTGTGGATGCTGGAATTTGAGCCTATGTAGATAAACTGAGAGATGAATTCTGAATTTAGAGCTCAGCTTTCTTACAATGGAGAAGTTTTTCAATCTCAAAGGCATACAGTGAAGCCATTTTCTGCCTTAGAGTCACAGGACAACCAAAAGGTTTTCAATGTTTAGAACACACTGCACATACGCTGGCATCCAAGTAAACTGACAAAACAACAGTTCTGTTACACTATAGTCAAAATCCCTGTTCTATACTTGCTCGATATAAAGGACACCATCATCTCCAGCTCTCTCGGCACAGGTCAACACTGCTTCTGTGAAGCCTTTTTTGTTAGGAACAATTTGAATTATTATTTTTTTTTTAATTTAAATCTCACTATTTTATTTGGATTTTTTTTCCTTTACTTTGACTTTTTTATTGTATTAAACTAGTAAGTAAATAACAATCCACATATATCTGATAGAGAGCAATAGATGAAATATTAACATGACATAAAATCAAAAGAATGGATCTAAACAAAATGTTCTGAGATTATCGCAATGAAACACTTGAATGTTTAGCCATTTCATTGAAGCTGCCAATTTCCAATAGAGAGGTCTGATTTTGATGAAAAAAATGGAATCAAAACGGTTCTGGCAGTTTTTTCCTTTATCTCCAACAGTTTTGCTGATTGATCTGCTAAATTTCATCACGGCCTTTATCCATAACGAGAGTCAGCTCACTGACCTGAAAGACAGTGTCCTTTTTAGGCATACAAAGAGCCAGGGACACCTATCTCATAGTACAGCTTCTGATGCTGCCTGCCTTGCTCATATCATTTATGTTTTCTACTGAGGTCTTTCTGTCGCTGGAAGAGGAATAGTCATTGTAGTGGGTTTGAGTTGTTTTTTTTTTAATTATTCACAAAAATGTTAGTGAATATATATTTGCTTGTATTTGTGTTGTATTACTGAGATGCAAAGGAATATATTGCTGATATATTTGTGTATGAGAAGTAGGCCTCAAAACAAGCTGCTTAGCTTTCTTCTATCAAAAAGTAAAAGGCAAGGGAATGGCTTTTAAAAACAGTTATTTTGTCTGTATACAGTTTTTTCTTTTAATATGAGGAGAATGACTTCTGCTTGGTCCACTTCCTAAACCATTCCCATTCCTTAAGCCTGAATAGAGGTCTTGAGCATACTGGCATGTTTTCAGTGGCTGGAAACTGTCACACGTATGGGATGAGGGTAAACATTGCACATAGACTTGAAGAGAAACCGGAGCTG